>NC_050576.1:198610246-199276317 GCF_011100635.1 Trichosurus vulpecula | reverse complement strand
AAAATCATATCAGTTTCTGATGTTGTACCATTCGACAATACCTAGGACTTTGGCGGTAAGAACTTTCTTTCCTGGGTCTTCAACAAACGTGGCTGTGGCATCTGCAGGAGCAGTTGCCAGGCTTCATCTTGACAAGAGTTCCTTCCCAGGATGATAGCTGAGGACAATGGGCTAGAAGCAGTACTGGCGTGGGGGTGCTGCCACTCCAGCATTCCTACGTTTATGTTCCTCTTGGTTGTAGTTGGTCAGCAGCTGTTGCTGGTGATAATGAAGAAGGTGGGTCTCTTCTCTGTAATGATTTCTCCCAACTCTAAATTTTGACCAATTTAAATTAGTTTTCAATTATTTTGTCATAGATTTAAAAATCTACGTTTTAACTATGTCTAATGTTGGATTTAGCTTTGCTGAAATTTTTTTCTTTTCTTTTTTATTACAAGCGATAATCCCCAGGAAGAGAAGTAATTATAATAGCTAAGATTTATATAGTACTTACTATGAACCATGCTAAATGCCCTGCAATTACTTCATTTGATCTTCATAACAACCCTGAGAGGTAGGTATTATATATCTGTATTTTACTGGTGAGGAAACTGAGGCAAACAGGTTAAGTGACTCGCCCAAAGTCACACAGCTAGTATGTATCTAAGGCCAAATTTGAACTCAGTTCTTCCTGATTCAAAGTCCAGCACGCTATCCCCTGCACCACCTAGCTGCCCCTAAGTAAGGGGGTATATAACAGGAAATATAGGTGATAAATACATTTCAGATTTTTGTTGTTCAGCAGTTTTCAGTTGTGTCCTGCTCTTAGTGACCTTGTTTGGGTTTTCTTGGCAAAGATACTGGAATGATTTGCCATTTCCTTCTCCAGCTCATTTGACAGCTGAGGAAAGTAAGGCAAACAGGATTGAGTACTTGCCCAGGGTCACGCAGCTAATAAGTATCTGAGGCCAGATTTGAACTGAGGAAGATGAATCTTCCTGACTCCAGGCCTGACATTTTATCCGCTGTACCACCTAGCTGCCCATATTAATATTAATGCCCATATATTAGTATTAATTATATGATATCAATATAAATAATGAATTAAATATTTAAAGTCTGTGGCTCATAAATAAAATCTTTCACTCTGATGCTCGGTAACTTAGTAGCTTGCCAAGGATAAAGGAAAGCAAGACTTAGCATACCATGACTTTAAATTAAGCTCAAAATCTCACTTCTGTTCTGGGAGTCTTACAGCGGCACATTCCAGCCAACAATGATGGAGAAGCATGTGTAGAAAGAGCAAGCTGTTCTCTAAATAATGTCTCCCACTGCAAACTCAGAGAGAGCAGGGGGAAGTGGCATATTTTGTGCTTCTTGAAAGAGTGTGAGGAAAGAGATTTGGAATGTATCCTAATCCCCAGCCCACAACTGATTCACTGTGTGATCCTGAGCAAAATAACCTTTTTGCATCTCATAATAGGTTTATTTCCATCAAGTATAAGGCTAATAATACTTTACTGCTACCAACCTCCCTGGGATATTTTGGGAGAAAGGCAGGGGGGAGGGGGGAATTTGTAAAAGCAGCCTAAGATCACTGAAACTACAAACAGACCTAAGCTTCAGTTCCAAAGTTATGGAAGGGGAGTTACAAAATGCGTCTGGAATTCAGCAAGCATCTAACCACACTCCATCCCCAAACCATATCAGGACAAGTTCCTCAGTGTAAGGGCTTGAGTCTTCTCTCCAGTGCCTGCCTAGGACAGCATTTTGTGTGCTCAATACACACACACACACTCACACACACACACATAGATACAATTATGTACTATTTATATATATTCCATATTATAGGATTATTGATTTTTTTATTTCAATGAAACATTTCATTCAACTGCTCAAGCTAAAGAGTTGAGATAGATGCTACATGAATCTTAAAAAAAATCACTCTTTCCATAAACAAATCAAAGGTAATTCTCCAAAGGGCATTAATCATCATTCATGACAACTTTTAAAAGCATGTTCTAATTGAATATAAATAACTAACCTTCTCAATTTCATACATTGGTTACTCCTTTCAATTTAAATGCATTTGGACAGAACAAATTCTAATTTTGACATATAGGCTGAGTATAATCATAAACATTTTCTTAGTGCAATATACTAAGGTTTTGGTAATGATGGTTGGCATTTATGTAGTACACTAAAGTTTGCAGCTGGGTGGCACAGTGGGTAGAGTCTTGGGCCTGGAGTCAATAAGACTCCTCTTCCTGAGTTTGAATCCCACCTTAGACACTTACTACTTGTGTGACCCTGGGCAAATCATTTAAACCCTGTTTGTCTCAGTTTCCTCATCTGTAAAATGAGCTAGAGAAGGAAATGGTAAATCACTCCAGCATCTTTACCAAAAAAAATAAAAAATGGAGTCATGAAGAGTTGGACACAACTAAAAAACAACCCACCAAAAACAAAAGGTTTGTAAAATACTTTACATGAACAACTTCATTTAACCCTCACAATAACCATGTAAGCATAGGTGCTATTATTATCCCCTTTTTTGCAGATGAAGAAACTGAGGCTCAGAGAAATTTCAGTGACTTTCCCAGGGTCATACAGCTAAAAAGTCTCTAATGCTAGATTCAAACCCATACGATCCCAACTCCAAATCATTTCCTGGATCCATGATGCCACTTTGACTTATACATTCCCTGAAGTGCATAATTTTGAGAAATGAGTTTTCTGTTAATCAGTGGTTTAGGGAAAATATATCAATAACACATATCCTTAGGTTCTGTTTGGTATGATGGAATTCATTATACTTCTATCAGAATTCATTTTTTTAGAAAGGAGCTCCAAGGTGTTCCCCTTTCATTTCTCTTGTCTATCCTGTGTGCATCTGTGTGGTCATATACAAGGGAAATATAAAATACTGGTGGTGGTGGTGGGGAACTACTAGCTAGAGGAAGCAAGAAAGCTTCATGTAGGAGGAATCCCTGGAGCTGAGCCTTGAAGGGAGTTAGGAGGGATAATGACGTTACAGCCTGTCCTGCCCCATATATCTTGTGAATCATATCACCACCTGGTGGAGACTGTTTGGAATTAGCCAATTAATCAATTAACAAGCATTGATTAAGCACTTACTAAGTGAGAGGCACCTAAATTTTTTTCCATGAGCAAATGTCTTAGCATCTGGAGGTAAACGAGATAGGAACTCAGCATCTTGAAAAGCAAAACAAAGCTGGAGAGAAAAACCATAGGAAGTGCCTTCCAGCTACTTCAAAAGCCATGGGGCTAAAGAAGTCTTCTTCCCTCCTTTTTATTAGGTGATAACCCTGTGAATTGCAAATTTACTTTTGATATCCATCCAGTTGCCTCCACCAATATTCATTTTTGAAGGATATTTACAGATTTCAATAACGTCACACACACATAAGGTACTTGACAGAAGTATTGAGCACGGTAGGGAAAAGACGCATAATACTAATTTAACTCTGAGAGACCCTCATAGGAGCCCAAGGGACTGAAGTACTCTGCCTTGCTGTGTTCTGGACCTAGCCATATGATTGGACCAGATTCAGTCCTGGGAGAGCCTACCTCTAACACAAGAGTTCTTGTCTTGGGGTCTGTGAGCTTTTTTTTTCCTTTTAATATCTTGATAACTTTATTTCAATATAATTGATTTCCTTTGTAATCCTATATATTTAATTTCAAGCGTTTGAAGACGTAATTGTGAATAGGGGCCCAGACCTCACCAGAATGCCGAACAGATCCATGACACGAAAAAGGTTAAGAGCCCCTGCCTTAGACCATAATTGAGCTATTTGGCTGCTGGAGTGACAATCCAACACATTTCTCAGTGTATGATTTTCAAGCTAGCATTGTCCCAAATGCCTTTTATAAAATGTAGAGGAGCATTTTCTCTTTTCTCCCTTTTTTATCCAACATTGCCTACTCTCTTTACTCTCAACCTTTATTTTCTTCCTCTAATGGGAGAGGATTAGGCTCTGTGTTCTTACACTTATCATTAAGCCCCCTTCATTAATTCCTCGAAGATATTTTTACTTATTTTCTCATACCTAAGACTTCCCCACAAACGGGGAGTGGAAATTAGTGTTTGTGTAGCGCCTACTAGGTGCCAAGTGCTTTTTACAAGTATTATCTCATTTGATGCTCACAACAACCCTGGGAGGGAGGTACAATTATTATCAGCATTTTACAGTTGAGGAAAAATGAGAAAAAGAGAGGTTAAGTGACTTGCTCAGGGTCACACAGCTACTAAGCATATGAGATCATATTTGAATTCAGGTCTTCTTGATTCCAACCCTAGAACTCTATCTACTGTGCCACCAGCTGCCTCTTGTAGAGTAAGAAAAGGTATTTAATGTATAATATAAAGTAGGTATGGAACAGGTAATTTATTCCTACACACAAAAGTGATACTAAACACAGGACATTTACAAGTAGGCATTTGACTTTAAAAAGCCTTTAAAAACAGGATTCAGTGACTTAACTTATAATTGTCATTACAGTCTGCTGGAGGATGATACTTAAACTTCATCAGAACATAAAGCAGTTCACAAGACTGCTAATTAGACATTTTACATTTCACCTTCGTGCTGTACTGTTGTGGAACATAATGTTCTAACTAGCAGTGCTCAAAAAGCATGTGCAGACAGAGCAAGCTGTTCCCTAAATAACTTGAACCTCTAAAGTCTGAATCTTCTCTGAAATTCATATTGAGCTTCTTTCACTGCCCCTACCATGACTAATGGTTCCTACAGTTGCCCCTTTCACTGGACCTAGGACCTTCTAACCTCACAGATTCGTGCCTTTGAACACGGACACTTCTACTTTGAAGGTGATGTCCAATCACCCACCCAAGAGAAGAAACAAAGCAGAAAAGGCATCCAGGGATCTAGGTGCAAGCGCACCTATTGGATTCTTCCTTTTCTAGTTGCCACATGCCTATGGTCACTAAGATGCAGGAATGGAGAAAAGGCAGCCTTAACTCTTGCTGTAAATCCCAAATTTATATGATGTCCCTTCAAGAAAGCATAGAGGCTAAGCCAGAAACTGTCTCTTCTTTTAAGTGATACACTACTGCCCCTGTTCTCATCTGCCACGTCACAGGGCAGGGGGAGGCGAAAAGGCTCTTTCAGGATACTCCATGTCATGCCAAAACTCTAAGTCCTTCCAGTACTGGGTAAGTACATGGCTGGAATCAGGACTCAAAGTTCCCATGTAGGCCACCAGAACAGGGAAGGACAAACTACTCTCTGAGCATAGCCTTCATGACATGAAAGATAAAATTCAATTGAATTTATTGGATCATAGAACCATAGAGCCTGAAGGGATCTTTGAGATCACTTAGTTCGATCTTTTTTATTTTGCTGAAGAATTCAGTGTGGTAGTCATTTTTCATCAGAGACTGTAGCTGATGGAAAAAACAGTTGGAAGGGACTTTTGGGAAGCCAAGATGATGGAGTAAGCAGTAAATTGCCATAACTCTCTCATATTCAATTCTGAACAACCACAAAATAGCACCCCAAAACAAATCCTGGAACAGGACAATCTGCAAAAAGACAGGGTGAAACAATCTTTTAGCCCAAGAAACTTGGAAGATCAGCAGGAAAGGTCTGTCTCACTCAGGTTAAAGAGGAACACAGTTCAGGGGAAGCCTCCCAACAAGGCAGCAGCAAGCTCCGCCTCAGCAAACCTGCAGGAGATCCTAAGCCCCAGCGTGGTGGAGCAAGCAAATGCCAACATCGAGATCCTCTCAAATGCTTCAGCATAGCCAGGGGAATGGGCAGATTCTAGCTCGAGAACCACCACGTGCTTCAGCGCACCCAAGGCAGATAGGCAGCCTCCAGCAGCCAGACCTCTTTATGCTTCAGTGTGGCCCCAGGGAAACACAGAAACACTCAACTTGCCTCAGCACAAGCCAGACACCAGCAGTAGGATACTGGCTCACCACAGGTAAGCTTCCAAACTCCTACAACCTCCAGCAGTGCCAGCTACCCCCAGCTCAGCCCCCTCAGTGCAGCATCAGATATGAGGGTCCCCTGTGGGCCTCAGGGCAACATCAGTGCAGCAGCAGATAAACAGCCAGGGTCTGTAGCTCCTGGCACAAGAAGCTTGAGACAGTGCCCCTTCTACCCTGGCAGCTGAGTTCAAGTCTAAAAGTAAGGAAAGAGACCAAAAAGGATGAGCAAAAAACAACAGAAAAAGAATCTGACATAGGAAGTCATTATGGTGACAGGGAAAATCAAGACACAAACTCAGAAGAAAACCACAGTATCAAAACACCTATAGGCAAAGCCCCACACAAAAACAGGAAGTGGTCTCAACCCCAGAAAGAACTCACAGAAGAGCTCAAATTTTTTTTTTTTAAATCATGTGAGAGATAGGAGAAAAATTGGGAAAAGAAATAAGAGTGATGAGAGAGAATTATTTAAAAAAAAAGCCAACAGCTTGGAAAAGGAAAACAACTGCTTAAAAAGTAGAACTGGCTAAATGGAAAAGGAGATACAAAAATCCACTGAAGAAACCAACTCCTTAAAAAGCACAATTAGCCAAATGGAAGAGGAAGTACAAAAACTAACCAAGGAAAACAACTCCTTACAAGATAGAATTGGGCCAAGTGGAACTTAATGACTTTATGAGACAAGAATCAATCAAACAAATTCAAAAGAATGAAAAAATAGAAGAAAATATAAAATACCCCATTGGAAAAACAACTGACCTGGAAAATAGATCCAGGAGAGACAATATCAGAATCATTGGACTACCTGAAAGCCATAACCAAAAGGAGGACCTGGACAGCATTTTTCAAGAAATTATCAAGGTTAAAATTGCCTTGATATCATGGAACCAGAGGGGAAAGTAGATATTGAAAGAATCTACCAATCACCTCAGGAAAGAGATCCCAAAATAAAAACTCCAAGGAACATTATAGCCAAATTACAGAACTATCAGGTCAAGGAAAAAATACTGCAAGTGTCTAGAAAGAAACAATTCAGATATCAGGGAGCCACAATCAGGATTACACAGAACTTAGCAGCTGCGACATTAAAGCATCGAAGGTCATGGAACATGATATTCTGGAAGGCAAAGCAGCTAGGATTACAACCAAGAATCACCTATCCTGTGAAATCATGCATAATACTTCAAGGGGAAAAGTGGTCATTCAATGAAATCCAGCTTTCATAAGCAGAAGAGTAGAATTGAACCAAAAAATTGGATCTCCAATATCAAGACCCAAGAGAAGTCTAAAAAGGGAAAAAAGGAAAAGAAAATATAAGGGATTCAATGAAGCTGAACTGTTTACATCTCTACATGGGAAGATGATATTTGTAATTCCTAAAAGTTGCACCACTAATAGTATAGCTAGAAGGAATATACATAGATCAGGAGTGGAAAACCTGTGGCCTTGAGGCCACATGTGGCCCTCTAGATCCTCAAGTGCAGCCCTTTGACTGAGCCCAAATTTTACAGAACAAATCTTTTTATTAAGCAGATTTGTTCTGTGAAGTTTAGATTCAAAGGGCTGCACTTGAGGACCTAGAGGGCCACATGTGGCCTCAAGGCTGCAAGTTCCCCACCCCTGATATAAACAGAGAGTCTGGGTATAAGGTGAATTTGAGGTAATGACATAAAAAAATAACTAAGGGATGAGAAAGAGGAGTACAGTGGGTGCAGAAGAAAGGGAGAGGTATAATGGGATAAATTATTTCACATGAAGATGGGCAAAAAATCTATTACAGTAGGGGAAAGGTGGGAGGGTGGGCAACAGGCATTGCTTGAACCTTAGTCTCATCAGTATTGGCTCAAAAAGAGAATAATATACACAATCAATTGAATATAGAAATCTATCTTACCCAATAGGAAAGTAGGAGAGGAGCAGATTAAGTAAAGGGGCAGGGGGAGACTGACAGAAGAGAGGGCAGATTGGAGGAGATGTTAGACAGAAGCAAAACTAGGATGGAGGAAAATATACAGTAATAATAACTGTGAATGTGAATGGGATGAATTTTTCCATAAAATGGAAGTGGATAGCATACAGGATCAAAAAAAGAATCCTACAATATGTTGTTTACAAGAAACACACTTGAAGCAGAGAGACACACACAGAGTAAAGGTAAAGGATTGTAGATGAATCTAGTACGCTTCACCTGAAGTTAAAAAAAGTAGGAGGAGCAATCCTGATCTCAGATGAAACAAAAGGAAAAATAGACCTAATTAAAAGAGATAAGGAAGGAAACTACATCTTGCTAAAAGGTACCATAGACAATTAAGTAATATCAATACTAAACATATATGCATCAAGTGGTATAGCATCCACATTCTTAAAGGAGAAGTTAAATGAGTTACAGGAAGAAATATAGAGTAAAACTATACTAATGGGGGACCTTCACTGTCTTTTCTCAGAACTTGACAAATCCAACCAAAAAATAAATAAGAAAGAAACTAAGGAGGTGAACAGAATATTAGAAAAGTTAGATATGACAGACCTTTGGAGAAAACTGAATGGGGACAGAAAGGAATATACCTTTTTCTCAGCAACACATGGTACCCATCTGGTTCACAAATGAATTCTACCAAACATTTAAAGAACAATTAATTCCAATGCTATATAAACCATTTGCTAAACTATTTCCTAAAACAGACAAAAAAAGGAGTCCTACCAAACTCCTTTTATGACACAAATGTAGTGTCATCATGTTAGGCTGATATCTAAACCAGGAAGAGCTAAAACAGGGAAAGAAAATTATAAACCAATTTCCCTAATGAATATTGATGTAAAAATTTTGAACAAAATACTAGCAGGGTGATTACAGCAATATATCACAAGGATTATACACTATGACCAAGTGAGATTATACCAGGAATGCAGGGTTGGTTTAATATTAGGAAAACTATCAACATAATTGACCATATCAAAAACAAAACCAACAGAAATCATATGACTATCTGAATAGATGCGGAAAAAGCTTTTGACAAAATATAGCACCCACTCCTATCAAAAATTATTATAGCACATAGAAATAAAGGGAGCATTTCTTAAAATGATAAGCAGTATCTATTTAAACCATCAGCAAGATTTATTGGTAATAGGGATAAGCTAGAAGCTTTCCCAATAAGACCAAAGGTGAAGCAAGGATGCCCATTATCACCACCATTACTCAACATACTAGAAATGTTAGCTATAGCAATAAGAGAAGAAAAAAATCAAAGGAAACAGGATAGGCAACAAGGAAACAAAACTATCACTCTTTGCAGATGATGTGATGGTATACTTAGAGAACCCTAGAGAATCAACTAAAAAACTACTTGAAATAATTAACAACTTAAGCAAAGTTGCAGGATATAAGATAAACCCATATAAAGCATCAGCATTTCTTTATATGATCAACAAAACCCAGCAGCAAGAGATAGAAAGAAAAATTCCATTTAAAATAACTGTGAAAAATATAAAATACTTGGGAGTCTACCTGCCAAGACAAACCCAGAAACTATATGAACAGAATTCTGAAACCCTTTTCATAGAAATTAAGTTGGATCTAAACAATTGGAAAAACATCAATTGCTCATGGGTAAGCTGAGCCAATATAATAAAAATAACAATTCTGCCTAAGTTAATTTACTTATTCAGTGCCATACCAATCAAGCTACCAAAAAATTATTTTATAGAGCTAGAAAAAGTAACAACAAAATTCAAGAAGAACAAAAGGTCAAGAATATCAGGGGAATTAATGAAAAAATATAAAGGAAGGTGGCCTAGCCATACCAGATCTCAAACTATATTATGAAGTAATCATCAAAACTATCTGGTACTAGTTAAGAAATAGAATGGTGGATCAGTAGAATAGATTTGGTACATAAGACAGTAGTAAATGACCATAGTAATCTAGTGTTTGATAAACCCAAAGACCCCCCAGCTTTTGGGAAAAGAACTCATCATTTGACAAAAACCTCTGGGAAAAGTGGAAAACAATAGGGCAGAAACTAGGTATAGACCAAAATTCACACCATATACCAAAATAAGGTCAAAATGGGTACATGATTTAGACATAAAGGGTGACACCATAAGCAAATTAGAAGAGCTAGGAATAGCCTACCTGTGAGATCTATGGAGAAGGGAAGAATTCATGACCAAACAAGAGATAGAGAGCTTTACCAAATGTAAAATAGTTAATTTTGATTATATTAAATTTAGAAACTTTTGCACAAACAAAACCAGTGCAACCAAGATCAGAAGGAAACCTTAAAGCTCGGAAACAATTTTTACAGCAAATGTCTCTGATAAAGGCCTCATTTTTCATATATATAGAGAACTGAGTCAAATTTATAAGAATACAAGCCATCTCCCAATTGATAAATGGTCAAAGGATATGAACAGGCAGTTTATAGATGAAAAAATCAAAGCTGTCTATAGTCACTTAAAAAAATCCTCTAAATCACTTTTGATTAGAGAAATGCAAATTAAAACAACTCTAAGGTACCACCTCATACCTATCAGATTGGTTAATATGACAAAAATGGAAAATGTTGGATTTTAGAGGGAATGTGGGAAAACTGGGACACTAATGCATTATTGATAGAGTTGTAAACTGATCCAACCATCCTGGAGAGCAATTTGCCCAAAGAGCAACCAAACTGTGCATACAATTACATCCATCCATATTGCTACTGGGTCTGTAGCCCAAAGAGATCATAACAAAGGGAAAAGGACCTACATGTGAAAAAATATTTATAGCATCTCTTTTCATGGTGGCAAAAAAACTGGAAATTGAGGGGATGCCTATCAACTGGGGAAAGGCTGAACAAGCTGGAGTATATGAATGTAATGGAATATTAGTGTGCAATAAGAAATTATAAACAGGCAGATTTCAGAAAAACTGAAACGACTTATATAAACTTATATGAACTGATGCAAAGTGAAATGAGCAGAACCAGAAAAACACTGTACACAATATAGGCAACATTGTGTGATGGTCAACTATGAATGACTCAGTTCTTCTCATCAACACAATGATCCAAGACAAGCACAAAGGACTCATGAAGGAAAATGCTATCCACATCGAAATAAAGAACTGATGGACTCTGAATGCAGATCAAAGAAAACTTTTTTTCACTGACTTTATTCTTCTTTGTTTTTTTTTCTTTTGATCGTTTCTTCTTTCACAACTATGACTAATATGGAAACATGTTTTACATGATAGTACATGTATAAACTATATCAAATTGCCTACCATTTTAGGAAGAGGGGCAGGGAGGGAGGGAGAAAAATTTGGAATTCAAAATCTTGTAAAAATGAATGCTAAAAATTGTCTTGACATGTAATTGAAAAAAAGAAAAAATATTTTTTTTAAAAAAAGAAAATATTCAGAGACATTTATTATCTGGAAGTATTGATGAACTTGGATGGGTCCTCCAGAGCAGTGATGTCAAACTCAAAAAGAAGAGGGGCCACTATTCTGTACATAACTATCTCTCCAGGCTGCATATTGACTTAATTTTAAATCACTGTATTATATTTTAATTTTGTTAAATATTTCCCACTTACATTTTAATCTGGTTTGGAGCATTGTGGGGTCACATACAGCCACAGGCAGGTTGCGTGTTTGACACCTCTGGTCAAGAGAATTTTGGTCTGATGCTATTGTTTGCTTGAGAAGTGCCAGAGTTTCTCTTAGATATGTGAGTCACTCACATGCTGTGAATCTCAAAAAGTATGAGCACCGACCTGGAGAAGATAGAAGTGCTTCTAAATTGGTCACATCCACAGAATCTTCTATAGCCAAGACTTTTAGGATTCAGCAGTTATCACTGCAAAACTATTAAGAACCATGCTATTGTTGCTAAACCACTGAATGATTTCACTTGTGTATACATGACTGAAGAGACTCAAAAGCAAAAAGGTAAAAAAATTTGCCAAATTTCTCCAAAACACAGAAAGTTTTCAATGACTTGGATAACTGTCTTATATATGTATCAGTGTTGAGCTCTGCAGATCCAAGCAAGTCTTAAGTTCCATACACAGATTCCAGCTCAGAAGACTGGGAAGTTGTCTAATACCAAGACAGTGATGGTTACCAGAAACCAATTACATTCACTAGCAGAAGACTGACCAACAATGAGATTCAATACTCCATTCACAAACTAGAGTTCTTGGCTTTGAAGTGGGTGTCATTGAAAAGTTCAAAGTCTATGTGCATGGAACAAAATTCTATGTGTGGGGTAAAAACAATCCATTGACATATTTTGACAATGCCAAGCTGGATGTTGCATGTCAGAGGTGGGTATAAGCACTAGCTAGCTATGAATTCAGCATACACACAGGCCAGTAATGACCAATATAGACATGGATGATCTGTCCTAAAGGCTACATAACAACAAAGCTTTGATGATATTAAACGATGATGTGTAGATACACACCTACATACACATACACATGCATGCCTGTGTATGCATTCATTGTTTGTGTGTGTGTGTGTGTGTGTGTGTGTGTGTGTGTGTGTGTAGCAGCTAGGTGCCTCAGTGCCTAGAGTCAGGAAGATCAGAGTTAAAAGCCAGCATCATACATTTATTAGCTGTGTGACCCTTGGCAAGTCATTTAACTTCTGTTTGCCTTAATCCATTAAAGAAGGAAATGGCAACCCGCTCCATTAACTTTGCCAAGAAAATCCTACGGACAGCATTGATATGCTGTGGCCCATGGGGTCACAAAGAATACAATGTGACTGAACAACTGAACAACAAATCTATCTGTCTATCTACCTATCTATCTATCCTTCTATCTATCAATCTATCTTCTATCTGTCTGTCTATCTATCCATCCATCTATTTATCTATCTATCCCCGAAGATCTGGGCTACAGTCACATTGCAAATATTGCTTAGAATTAGGGAGGAACTTCCATCCCAGATATGACAGCTGCATATTTGAACTTTTTTTCATTTTCATTTTCTCTGCCTCAGTTTTCTGTAGATGACTGCCAGCAAGAGTAGTTATTATAGGACTAGGAGAAGTGATACAAACCGAGAAGCATGGAAGTGATGCCAGAAGATTTAAGTTCCAGTCACTTGTAGGCACCATACAGTGGAGACAATGGCAGGAGGTAGAGCTGTGTAAAGAAATGCTGTACTAGTTTAAAATATTGCTTCTTTTGTATGTGAATAGTTTGGTTATTGAATAAACATTTAAAAATTTATATAGGAAAAACTAATAAAAAGAGCTGGAAAAGGAAGACAGCTTCTCAAATAAACTGCTTGAAAGGCACAGACTGTTCTGGGGAGCAAATAGGGAATTGGCTGGAAGATTAATGTAAAGAAGGTAAATCAATGACTAAAGTAAGGATGGCTTCAAGGCATTCTAACTCACCCGTTCATTTGCATGTGACTTTTTAGAATTTTAGAAATAAATGTTTAGGGTCTTTGGGAAGATCATATAAGGACTGTTGCATTCATACCTCACTGAAAAGTAGATTTCTTGAGTTTTACTCCATAAGGTAAAGACAAATAGCTCACCAACTACCAGGAAGCTGATTTTGAACATATAGAGCTAAAAAGAAAAGATATAAGAATATTTGAGAAGGAGCTATAGATAGGTTGTTGTTTGTCCTTCGTTCTTAAAGAGGGCCATGATATCAGGGAGGTGATGCCATGACGTGCAAGTGAATTGGATTTAAATGATACACCTATCGGACGAACTAGGAGAGTAAGCTGAGAAAAGATAGCCATGAGAAGCTTCTCAAGTTGTCTGTGTTGATCTCTACTGCTCTCTCTGGTTCAACAGAGAGGAAAAAAGAGGAAAATATAGCTTTGTATCTGTTTTACTATTAGCTAGCTGTACTTTACTGTGAGAATAGGCTTGGAGAAGATTAGACAAAGCAGAATTTCCTATTTAGTTTCCTGCCATTCCCTCTCTTAGACTATAGATGGCACTAGAGAGCAATAAGCCTGGAAGCCTGGATAACTATTTGCACAAAATTCAGCTACCCTTCCAAAGAGCTTGTGGCAGCTATCTTAACCTTTCTCCAGCTAATCAGCAAAGTAGCACCTCTCTTCCAATCAGCTGGATGAAGTGTGGAGGACTCTTATCAGCTCCAATAGAGAAGTTGCCAAAAGTGTCCACAAAAGTGCCAATTCCCAAGAGTTCATGACATCTTTGCACAAACTACATTAATCCTAGAGTGAACACCACAACTCAACCCAGAAGAGGTCTTCCACCCTCCTCCATTTGGGCAATGGTGCCCTTGGCCTGCTCACAAACTACCAATGGAAATTAGGGTGCCCTAATAGAACCAGTGGGCAGCTAGGTGGCATAATGGAGAGAGCACCAGGCCTACAGTCAGGAAGACTCATCTTATTCAGTTCAAATCTGGCCTCAGATATTTATTTAGTTGTGTGACCTTGGGCAAGTCACTTAACCCTCTTTGCCTCAGTTTCCTCACCTCTAAAATGAGCTGGAGAAGGAAGAGGCAAACCACTCCAGTATTTTTGCCAAGAAAATCACAAATGGAGTCATGAAGAGTCAGACACAACGGAAAAACTAATGAACAGAGAAGCAACAACAAAAATGGACCTAGTATGGACCTAGTATGATAGTGCCAACATTTCTCATTCCCTTCACCACCTTACAGTTAAAATGAGCCATGCCTTGGTGGAACTTCACTCTTTACCCTAGGACGACTTATCCCAGATTTCTTTCAAATCTAAATACAAGAATTTGGGTAACTCAAGACCACCAAATGTGGTTAGGGTTTCATTGGATGCCTTAAATTTGGGTGAAGCAGAAAGGTTCTTACTGCCTAGATACTGTCATAGATACTGTCACGATACAACTTTACTAGCACTCCCATAAGTTGACAGTTGATTTTCTCCCAATCAACCCCATGTTTCAAGAGCCACATTCAAAGTTTCTTCTGCAAGAGTCTCACTCTCCACCCATTAAGCTAGGCAGTGGGTACCACTCCTCATCCTGCTATTTGCATAGACAGCCATATTTACACAATTCTACACAAGCTCCACTAGTTGGCTTGTCGAGTCCTGTGCAGAGGTATGCCAGAGGAGATCCCCAGTTAAAGTCTGATGTCACTTAGGTGGGACTTCACTCTGATGGTGGAACCAAATTGTTTCCAATGTTGGCTAATCAGAGAATATAGAGCAGTGGTGTCAAACTCAAACAGAAATGGACAACTAAACCATACAGAAAGATCTGTGACTTAGGAAACCACAAATTACCATTATTTTGTTTTACTGTATTTTTATTCTGTTAAATATTTCCTAATAATATTTTAATCTGGTTCCAGCAGCACTTGGGAGAACTTGCCAAACCAACTAAATAGAGAGAAACAACAGTCTCCATCTAGATTTCCAACTGATTTAATTGGCTTTCGGAATTATCTTCTATGAGAACCATTGTTCCAGTGATATGTCAAGTTCTTATTTAAACTTTTTCTGCAATGTCCCAGGTTCCTTGGTGGTAAAAGTCCATCCACCCTATGACATGCCCCCATAACAAATCATCCCCAAGGTAACAATAGGATGAGCCTATGGTTCCCTTACCACCAAGGTAGGTTCCTAATTCTCATTCTCCCTCCTTAATTCAAGAGATCAAAAAGCTTCAGCTTTCCAGCAGCAAGATCTACAAACATTCATCGCTACATCTGGTTTTGTGTTACATAATGACAAATTTTAAGTATACCCAAGTTGATTTTTGCAAGGGATTAAAAAGATTCTGGCCCCAGCAAGGAAGGGTGTGTGTGTGTGTGTGTGTGTGTGTGTGTGTGTGTGTGTGTGTGTATGCCAGAGAGCATTCCCATGTTGATGAAAGACTCTGGGAACACAGAATAGACTTTATGCCAGAGTTCACCCATTTGATATTCTTCATCTTGCTTGCTTGTTCCAGGAGAGAGCAAATCTGGTGGATAGGGGCAAGCTTTGGTGCTTGCTCCTTTGCCTCACTTCCTCCAAGACTGTGGTGTATTGTTGTGGGACAGTGGTAATTGGAAATGATGAGAAATCTATTAGGTATGGATGTTAGAACACTTCCTCCAGGGTACCATTTAAGTGTAACACCTGTTTCACTGGATTCTCATGGAGACTACAGACACTGTTACTGTATTTTTAAGAGTCAAATGGAATGTTTTGGAATGAATAGTTTGGTGCTACAGTTGTAACTATCATTCTGTGAGATGCTTCTCTGTAGAGTCAAGGAGAACATATGAGTTTAATTTACATATACAAGAATCTATGGGATAAACTATGGAGGAGAAAGAAATAAGGTAAGGTGAAATTATTCCTCTTAGAATTAGAACTATTCTGTTATATTCATAAAGAAATATAATAAAGAGAATTTTATGATGGAATCTGGAGAGACTCATCATATTGAATTAGCTGGAGCCTGAGAGAAGCTGAAGATACACCTTTTTCCTGTCATGGCTAGAGAGAAGCTGTCTCAACAACCTGGCTAGCAGCTGCTGTGGGGGTGTAAAACCAACAGCAACCAGCTCACAGAATGCTGCAAGCCCAGGTCCTTTTGATCTGCTTTACTAAGTTACTAATGTTAAGGGGTTAATAAATTTACTTTAATCCAGCATACAAATATTATTTACTTAGCTCAGGGGGGAAAGCCAGCACCCTGAACTTCAGAGCAAATACAAACAAATCGCAAACATACATTTATAAACAGACCAAATACAAGTCATAGTTACGAACATCTGAGTTCAGCCAGGGAGCTCCTAACAAACAGCTGGCCCAGAGTCACACACCACTCCTGCTGTGGCTCAGAGCTCCGAAAAAAGAAAGCTAACCCCTGGTTTTATATATCTTGTTCAGGGTCAAAGGTGAGTCACACATGCAACTCACCCACGTGACCTAAAATCGTCACAAAAATGCGACTTAAACCCACGTGGTCTAAAAGCCTCTCATGTCACAAACATGTCACTCAAACCCATTTTGATTGCCAATACAGAAGCTGAAGAAGGGAGAAAGAGGATAGAGAAATCTTTCTTTATGAAACTGCTTGTAACCTTAATCTTAGGAAGAGAATGAAGAGAATTCTTATGAAGAGACTTTGCTATCCTTAATGAGCTAAACAGCAAAGGTGCATTTGGACACAAACTTGGTGGGACCAATGCTATGTAGAAACTGCATTAGTTAGGTATGAGCCCACTCTCCCCAGGGACGGAGGTAGCAAAAGGGAATATATATTCTTAAAATATTGGGGAGAGGGGAGGAAATGTTCTACATCTATTCTTGTTGTCTCTTTAAAGTAAATATGACTTGGTTAAGTGGTTAAATGAAACTGGGGCTAGTAGTGAGATGTCCACAATAGAATGAGGACTTGATACAGTAGCATTAGAAGAGATACACTTCAACCCTTCAGGAGTACCCCTAAAACATGAGGAAGAGATATAGCTAAGCTTACTCTGAGAAAGTGAGGCCAGAGTATTTAGTACATATTTATCTATCATAGGAGATTAAGGGATTTAAGATATAGATACACATAAGTAACTATTATTGGAAGTTTCTCTAATTTATTAAATTAATATTTAATGAACTGGCAGGGGTTCTGAGCTTAGTTGATCAATCAATAAATATGTTGAAATTGTATTAATTAACAAACACACTCTTGGATTACCCTAGAAGGAGGGAAACAAGTCATCCTTCATAGCCCGGCTACATAAGGTTTTGGAGCAAAGTGATGAAAATTGATGAAAATCATGTTTAAAGATTAGTTTGGAAATGACCAAGGCTGTCTCCCATGATGTAGCAGCCAATTTCATTGAGTCTGTATAGTAACTGAAGCTGAGAGAATATGAGATCTCTAAAATAGAGGGCATATAGAGAGATCAGAGAGCTGAACTTTAGTGTGTGCTTTTTATCAATGAAGCATGAGGAAGAAGAGGAATTAGAGCAGAAGAAAGAGTAGTGTTAACTGATACTCAGAAATCAATATAACTAGGGCCCACGTGAGACTCCCTTATCTCTTCTGGATTGTTGTGTATCCCAAGGGGAGACAAGGCAGCTGGGAACAGAGGGAGGGATGGCATAGAACATTTCTAAGGTCTCTCTTTCCTATCTTCTTTCCATCTCTCCACCAGGGAAAGACTAGACCCCATCCACACTTGTGGAATACCAGGGGAATGGATAATTGCTCTGGTGCCAGCCCCATGAGAGGTCAGAGGCCTGAAGAAGACAGTAAGCCAACAGTATTGAATTCTTTTCCTTACTCCCATATGAGTATCCTTGAGATCCAGACTTTTTTTCTTTTCCTTCTCCACACTAGTGGTAGTTGGTTGTTGCTGTTGCAACATAGTAAACGAAGGGAAATAGTGCTGGTTCTTGCCCTTTTCCCCTTCAGACCAGGAGCCCGAGGGAAAGCTAGAATACATCCCAAGGATGAATGCTTCAGAGGCAAAGCATCATAGAGGTGAAAGCGGAGTGAGACTGCGCTGGAAGATACCGTGAAATCTCATCAGTCGGTGGGAAGGCAGGGAGACCATTCCAATTCCAAGCATTACCTGTTGTTTTTGCTTCACTATTCTGATCCAGGACCTGGACCTGGGCACTCTGCAGCAGCATTGCTCCTCCCCCACTTACCATTTCCCTCCCATGACCTTTGGGTGAAGTAGGATGTTTGGGAAGATAGTTGGGTGGAATGCTCCTCCAAGTGAGGGGAACATTTGATAATTTCTTTGCAAGTTTGCTATTCTAAATCAACCGTTTGGCCAAAGAAAAGTTGGTCATCTTTGTAAATTCAATATAAAGCATCAAAATTGAGGTAGGGAATTTCCCAGAGGTAGAGTGAAGACTAGAACCAGAGTTTCCTTATTTTGATCAGGTTCCAGAGGGGTTTCTTTCCTATCAGGCCTTTTATAGCTAGTGATTTTGTTGATTTCTAGGGCATAGACACAGAAAGAATATTTAGTACATACATCAAAGGGATGTTGATGGGACCATGGCCTTAGTGTACTCTAGTGGAAGGCACTTGGTGAAATTATAAACTACATTCCCTTGCTGGTTAATGGTAAAGTGACACTTTATGTGTCACTGTAGGCTTTCAGAAGGCAAACCATGAGGTAGTGTCAAATAGCAAATGAAATTGTTGCTACTGCTACTGTAACACTCCAATATCACCTGAGATCCCTGCCAAGCACATACATAGGGGAAGCTGCTGTCACCCTAGTGTTATAGGAAGACAGTGTCAAGCAGGAGAGGATGAATAGAGAATGTCAAATGCTACATAGATATCAAGGCCACTGGATTTGGTGTTTAGATCATTGGTGATCTCTGAGTGTAATTTCAATAGAAATATTGGGGATAGAAGCCAGATTACAGGAGGTTAAGGAGTGGGTAATGATGAAATGAAGACCACTGATTTGGCTGGGAAATGAAGGCAAGAAATAGGGGAAACTGAGTCACATGAAGTCATTTTTCAAGATAGGAGAGACCTTTGATGTTTTACAGGCAAGAAGAAAGGATCCAGTGAAAAGGAGAGATTGAAGAGGAAAAAGGTAATAACGAAGGAAGCTAGGTCTCCCAGAGGAGGTTCAAGGAGATGGAATTAAGCTAACTTTGGAAAGGAGGAAAGCCATCTTTTCCTCAGAGCTTAGAGGGTTAGCATAGACCCAGACATTTTGAAATGAAAAGAAAGTAGTCAGCCTTGCTCTTCTCAGTAAATTAATAAACAAGGTCACGTGCAGAGCGGTAAGGAGGATTGGAGACTTTAGGAGAAGAAAGGCTGAGAACTGCTGTCATGGAGAGTATACTAGAAAGTCAACAAGAGACAAATAAATGGATGTCAAAGAACAGTAAGGATCCTCTGCAGAGGATCCAGTCTGTGTAGTTTTAGGACTTTTTCTAGCAGTATTCTATGGCTCAAGAGAAGTAGTAAAGAAAGTATACAGTGAGACTGATCAAGGCTGGGGACTGGCAGGATGAGCTGGCTGAGGGCAAAATAACCTAGGGCGTTGGTGAGTACAGCAGTAATTCTAAATGAGGCAGTCCTGAACTGGATTATGACCTTTATGCAAACTATTCCCAGCACTATATATCTCTAGCTCTGACCTCTCTCCTGTATTCTAGACCCATATCTCCAACTGTCTTTTGGATATCTCCACCTGGATGTCGCAACAGCACCTCAAACACATCATATCCACAAAGAAACTGGTTATCTTTCTTTTAAAAAAAAGTTTTTTTTAAAAAAACATTTGGAACTTAGACACAAGATAGAAATAATATTTCTATAGCAGAGTCAATAATGAAGATTATAACATGAAACCACAGATTTGTATTACATCTATTTAGCTTTTCCTTTTAAATATATAATAAATTCAATGTTACTTTCAAAGTTGTCCTGCTAATGTGTTTTTCCAAGCATTAAAAAAAAAAAAATGCTACAAAGACCCCCCCCCCCTTCCTTCTTTTATCCTTTTTTTTTGGACAATACTATTGCTAATCCCAATTCCCTCCCCAACATTGACAATAACAAGAAGGAAAAACAAAATTCTTGTAACAAATATGCATACTCAGGCAAAATAAATCCATAAATTGAATATTTCTGAAAATTTATGTCTCATTTGCTCCTTGAGACCATAACCTTTCTGTCAGGAGGTAGGCATTGTGCTTCATGATAGGTCCTCTGGAGTAGTAGTTGGCTATTTCATTGATCAGAGTTCCTAAATCTTTCAAAGCATTTTTTAATAATAATGTTATCATTATATAAATAGCTCTTCTGATTCTGTTTGTTTCATTCTGCACTGATTCATAAAAATCTTTTCAGATTTCCTTTGAAACCAACCTTTTGATCATTTCTTCCGGAACAATAATATTTCATTACATTCATAGGTCATAATATATTCAACCATTCCCCAGCTAATCAATTCCTTAGTTTCTAATTCTTTAGTACTACAGAAAGAGTGACTATAAATATTTTTGTACATATAAGCCCTTTTTTTCTTCATTCTGTGATCCCTTTGGAGTATCAGCCTAGTAGTGAAATTTGGGGGTCAAAAGATACATACAGTTTAGTGATATAAGACGAGTATATTTTCAAATTACTTTCTAGAAAGTCTGGACCAATGAATAATTTGTTGTTACTCATGGAAGTTTGAGTTAAAGTTCACCCCCCTCACTCCCTCATGTATATACTCCCACAATGCCAACCAAAACTATCGTGAATTATGAAGCTATGGAGCAAACCTGGACAAATTTGAATTAACTTTGTCCTAAGGTAGATTGATTTGGGACCCAAGTGGCAGTGAAGGCTTAAAGCCACCAGACAACTTTCTTGCTTTGAACCTTTCAGGTTACTTTTAATTGCTTTTATCTTCAATTAACTGCTTCTTCATCACTTTTGGGGACTGCTTTTACTTGGGGGCATTTGAATATGTTTTATTAAAGGGACCTATTATTGGTACATTCAGGTTCTATTTGTTTGTAGCATTATTGAGACAGCTCCACCTACAGTATGTTGGCTAGTATGCTTGTCTTCCTTCAGTCCATCTAACAATAGTCATTTTCCTTTTTTGTCATTTTTGATAATCTGTTGGGCATATAGTGAAACCTCAATGTTGTTTTAATTTGCATTTCTCTAATTATTAGTGGTTTGGAGCATTTTCCCCCTATATGGCTATAGAAAGCTTGAATTTCTTTATTCAAGAACCACCAATTCATACCCTTTGACCATTTATCTATTGGTCAATGGCTCTGGTTCTTTTATCAGTTCTTCATATATATTGGATATGAGAACTTTATCATAGAAACTTACTGCAGATATTATTACTAATTACCTTTTCCCTTTCTAATTAAAACTGCATTAATTTTATTTGTCCAAAAACTTTTGAATTTTATGTAATCAAAATTGTTCATTTTATCTCCTGCAATTATCTCTATTCCTTGTTTGATCAGGAATTCTACCCAAATTCATAACTGTGAAAGGTATTTCCTTCCCACATCCTCTATTTTGTTTATTATGTGACCTTTCATATCTGTTATACATCCATTTGGAGCTTATCTTGGTATATAGTCTCAACCCAGTTTCTGCCAGACTGCTTTCCAGAAACTTATATTTCCCACAAAAGATATTCCTGTTCATGACATCCCTATTTTTGTGAATGGCATGAATGTTCACCTATCCATCCATGCTTGAAACCTGGACAAGTCATTTAATCTTACTGCCCTTGGCATAAAATCTAATAAATGTTGGCCAAAATTTTAATTTGTTGTTGAATATCATGTATATATAGCAACTCAACAGTGATTCAATCACTTACAAATTGTAATTGAGTACTGAAATTTCATTTCATTAGGTAGCCAAAGAATGAAGGAAGAAATAGTATTTCATAGCCGGAAGGGACCTTAGAGACAATCTAGTTCTAGTTCAACCCTCATTTTGCAGAGGAAGAAACTGAAGGTAAGATGGGTAAACTGACTTGCTCAAAGTCACAGATAGTAAACAGTAGAGTTAGAATTAAAAAATCAGTTTCTTTGACTCCAAATCCAATACTCTTTCATCCTCCCAAAGTCACACAGGGAAGGGAAGGAAGCAAGAAGGCAACAGTGATTAATTAAACACCTACTACGTGCCAGGCACATATTATCTCACAATATTACCTCATTTGATATCATATGTACATGTTTGTTATAAATAATATTTGAATTGTAATATCAAGTGAAATTTAATATCTCATTTGATCCTCACAACAGTCCTGTGAGGTAGGTGCTATTACCCCATTTTATAGTTAAGGAGACTGAGGTACACAGAGGTTAGTGATTTGCCGAGAGTCATACAGTTAGTAAATGTCTGTGGCCAGATTTGAACAGAGGTCTTCTTAATGCTAGGCTCAGTGCTCTCATCACTGCACCACTTGGCTGCCTAGGAGCTAATAAGTATTTCAAAGAAGGCTGAAATTTATTACAAAAGGAATCTAACTTTTCCCATCTTGCTGTTTTAATATAAACGGCAGGAGGTTTTTCATAAGACTCCAGACTGGCATACCTGGGGACATGGAGATATGAGGGCCTGCTGGGTTCTCAAAGACTGACACAGTATTATTTTAATAGCTTAGGAAGAGATTCCCAAGTAATTCCCCTAACAACTCGGATTTTCTTTGCAGTACTTCAGAGAAAACTGCACTGTTCAGGCATGAGATTCTGCTACTTGGGACCAAATTCAATGGTCAATAAGTCAATCAATGCATATTTATTAAGCACCCATTCCAGTATCTTTGCAAAGAAAATTCAAAATGGGGTTATGAAGAATCAGACAAGAACAAAAGGACTGAACAACAAGCAGGCACAGTGCTAAGCCTGGGGATATGGAAGAAAGTAACATAACAGTCTAAGGGATAGTAAAGTACGGTATAAACCTTTAACTGCTACATAAATTAGGTATTATGATTGTTATTGTTGTGGGTCTACCCAATGCAGGTACCATCTACCCTGCCTCTGCTTCCTTTGCCCCATCAGCAATAGCAACTCAAAGGACAGGCACCCCTCCCCCATCTCCACCCCCTTTCTTAACTTCGGCATTGTACCAAGAGGGAGTGAATGGATGAAAATCTACCGCTAGATCTATGCAGCCCCAGTCCATACATTACATCCCATTCAACCATTCATCTGGCAATCAAAGCCCATCTTGTCCTCTGTTCCTTACCTCCTCACTTTCTCCCCAAACCCACCCCCTGCCCATTCTCCTGCTTCTCTTGCTCTTGCCCTAGGGCAAAGCTACCATTACTACTTGAAAGAACATAAGAATCATCTGCCTATGGTTCAGTTCATAATCCTATGATTCTCCAACCCAAAAGCCTTTCCGGCCCCCACTACCTGTATCCTCCTATTAGAATGTAAACACCTTGAGGTTGGGTACTCTATCACTTTTGTAGTTAAGTCCTACCATAGTGCCTGACCCATAACAGGCAGTTAATAAACTCTGATTCATTCATTCGTGGCAATGTTTCTGTATATGGGGGAAGAGGGAAGGATGCTCCTGATTTTGTGACCTAAGCATCCCCTTGTTATCACAAACAAGAAAGAGGAAGCTTAAGAGGGAAAAGTATGTGAGAAGGAAAGTTCGGGAAAAATTTCTGCTTACGTTCTGGGATCCCAAATCAGCATTCTATGTCCAGCCTTGTGCCAGGATGCCTAGCTTCCTTTAAGGTTCAGCTCATATGCCACTTCCTATGATAAAGCCTTTCTTGATTCTGTCCCACCTCCACCCAGTTGTTGGTGTTGTCTTTCTTCCTCCTCGAATTACCTTGTGTTTAACGTATGGACACACATTTTGTGTATCATCTAGGAAGCCTCAAGCTCTCCGAAAGCAGGTACTATTTGGTTTTTTTGGTATCCCTAGAGCAGAGCTTTGCACAGTTGTATCTTCAGAACAGGGGCCTAGAACATTCTCCAGAGCTGAGCCTTGCACAATAGACGTCCGGTGAATTGAACCGGGGAAAGGGAGGGAGATGCTAAGATTATTGATTGCTGTGTTAGGTTTCTCAATGCGCTAAAGTGACTCTTTTCTACTCTAGGGCAAGGACGGGGAGGAGGGGAAAGTTGTCCTCTTCGCCCCTGAGGCGCTTCCAGCACCCCGCCCCGAGGCGTGGGCGGTCAGCCAGTCCAGAGCCAGGAAGACTCTTTTTTCTCTCTCTTTCTCTCTCTCTCTCCCCACCCCCCCTTCCTCAGGTGTCATTTCGCAGAGGTTTGCCCCTACCCGGGCCTCGAAGGGCGGAAGTAACTTCAGCCCGTCTTATTCCAGAACCAATGAGATCTTGGGAAACTGCCGCCACACTAGTCATTGACCAATAGAATCACAGGACGCTTCTCAGTCAGCCGGCATCTTCGTAATAGGAAAGGAGAGGAAGAGGGATTTTCCTTTTAGCATTGCCAGGAACGTAGATGGCGGCGGCCCTTGGTGGAGGGGAGGTGAATTGAGGAAGGGGGGGCAGGGGAGGGGGAGGCGAAGACTGGCAAGAGAAGGACAGGACCCTCGAGGGCCTGGTAAGTACAAGAAGGCCAGGGACCGGTCCATGGGGAGGAGCAGTCTGGTTCAGGGCTGACCCCTCTGTAGCCCCTTCCTCTTCTGACGTCCTGGCCAAGACCTGGGGAGTCTGGGGTCTGCACTTGGGAGAATGGGCCTCGCCTGGAGTTCGTCCCGGGGGAGAAGTGGAATGAATGGAGGGGGCTGACCACTGCCTCTCTTCTCCTTTCCCTGTCCCCTTCCCTCGGGGCCCCTGCCCCAGGCTTCCCTCCTGGTGGGGTCCAGCTGGCCAGGTAACCCCCTTCCCCCAACAACCTCCACACGTATACACAAAGGGTGGGCCCTGGTGGATCCCTGATTCAGGGCCTCAGGTTTGCCATGCATGGGCTTTGACCCTGAGTTTTTGAGCTCTGATGTTGTAATATATATTTATAGTCCCTGGGGGAGTCCCAAGGCCAAGCCAAATCGCAGTCCACTCCACCTTCTCCAACTGCAAACCCCCCCACCCCCCAGCTCAGCTGTTGCCTGGAAGCAGGACTTCAGTCCTTGTGTCCAAACACCACCCCCCCTTGCCCCTCCCCCCAAAAGGTCTTGCACCTGCTTTGTTTCCCTGGGAGCAGCCGAGCTGCCCAGCTTTGTTCCCTGGACCTCTTTCATAAACTTAGTTTGCTATTGTCCCAGTTTGGAAGTTCAATGTGCATTTATTTATTAAGAGCCTACCACCTGAGTCGTATATCCGGTGCTAAGCTTTGCAGATACAAAAAAAAGCTAAAAAAAAAAATCTCTGCCCTCGAGGAGCTCACAGTCCAATGGGGGAGCCAATGTGCAAGCAGCTCTGCAAACTATACCAGATAAATTGGAGATGATAATCTCGGAGAGAAGGCATAAGCTTCTTGCAGAAGGTGACTTTAGCTGAGATATTAGGGAATGTGATTGAGTAGGTAGGAGTGATGGTAACTCTCCCACTTCCTCAGACAACAGTTTAAACACAATAGTACCCATCTAGAAAACTAAAACTTTTTATTGTTCTCTGAAGTTCATATGTGTGTATGGTTCACCCATTCTTCCTCCACAACACCCTAAGGAACCACTTGTTACTCTCCTTCGGAGACTCCTCTGGTTCAGACCACTTCCAGGGCCACTCCAGGGAGAAGAAGAAAATTCTCCTAGCGTTCCAGCTTCAAAGCTGGAAGACCCTTGAGAAGCTGCCTAGTCCGCCTCCTTCATTTTGATAGATGAGGAAACTGAGGCCCAGACAGGTTAAGCAACCTGCCCAAAGTCACAAAATGATCACACAAGTAGTTAACAATAGCGGCTGAGGCTCTCTAAAGTTGACAAAGCACTTTCTATACACCACCTAGGAGAGTAGGAATTTTACTCTAAATCCAGCCCTCTTTCCGCTGCTTTGTATATTTCATTCAGCCTTAACTACACCGTAACTTTTATTGGTCTGGTTATATCCTCCTGTTATCCCTTCTTCCCCTTCTAGTTACAGTATGACTTGTCCAGAAGAGAAAGAACCACTACGCTAAGCCTGTCTTCCTTCCCTGTAGGTGTTTCTTTGCTCCAGTGAGAAGATGATCACCTAGCAGTTCTTTTACACGTTTATTGGAGAAATTCAGTTTTAAAGACAAATTGAATTTATCCTTTAGATACTCCTGGGAAAAACAGATATTCTAGCATTTTTACACATGAGATTGAACCATAAATATATAAAGGAACTTCTCTAGGCTCATGTGTTAACAGTCTAGAAGAGAATCTAAGCATTTGGATTTTTCCACTAGAACAACGGTTCTCAAAGAATAGTCTAGTGGTCTCTAAGGATCTTCCAGGTGGTCCATAGTTGTTCTCTAGTAATATCTATAGCATGATAGGTCTATACTGCAATTTTGGGGCAAGAATGAATAGTTTTAACAGCCCTTAAGGTAGAATCAGTGGCTTGACTAATTAAAAAAACAAACAAATGATTAATGACCATTATTTCTGGTGAGTATTTTGTTTGTTTTTAATGGAAGGCAGGTAGGGCTGGTGATCTCTTGCCCTAATGAAATGATTCATGGTCTGATAAAACTTAAGTCCCTCCATATTTGGCCTGGACCTATTGAATTGGGTACCCTGTAACAAAACAGAGCAGCAACTTGTCTAAGAGTTTTTAGAGAGTTTTCCATGGCACACAGAGGTTCAGTGACTAGTCTGTGGTTACACAGTTACAGGCAGTTCTCCTTTACATAAATGAACCGTGAGCAGACCTCTAAGTAAAGCGATTTTTACGTAATACAACTGATCCATGTCACTTAGCCGTTATAACAAAGGCATACACAAAATAACACCTTTAACATAAGTCATAAAATATACTAACATGCAGACATATTAAATACCTTGATAATAAACAGAATTATGAAATGAAAGGTAAAGTTAATGATAAAGTACACACAGTACTGTACACTAAACATAGGTATGTAGTATGTTGTTCCTTCCCCATCTACTATACCTAGCCTTTATCACTATAATTGGTTGTGCAACTTTTTTTCGAAGCTATTGAAAGATGCTTAGGTAGTGGCTCTTTTTCCCTTATATATCTGACAATATTAAGTAATACTATCTTCAACTAGTATTTGAACTTTTAAAAATTTTCAAGTACTTGGATCCAGCTTTTCAATACAAGAAAAAAATTCACTCAAATGTTGAAATGCTTCTGCCAGCTATTTTGTTGTTGACTTTTTTGGTTCAACCTTGGGTTCCTAAGCTTCCCTTTTTTTCTTCTGCAATCTTGCAGCTAGCAGCTCAGTCGGGTCCGCATTCAGTAGTTTTTCTCCACAAGACTCAGTCGACTCTTCCACATCATTCTCATCCACTCCTAGCACTAGTTCTTGTGCTAATTTTAAAATCTTGTTACTCATTTCTTCAAACTTTTCATCTTTGTCAAATCTACAAAAATCAGGAATGAACTGCGGGCATGCTTTTTCCCAAACTCACTTCATACTTGTTTCTGTTACATCTTCCCTTGCCTTAGTAATATTCCAGATTGCATGATAAATATTAAGATTTCCACAAACCTCTCAATGTCAATTCCTTATGTACAGCCAAAACTGCAACTGCCAGGGCAAATGTAGTGTGTAGCAATCACTCCCTGATCCATAGGTAGTATTATTGAGGTAGTTGGTGTTGGTGGAAGGTGGACCCACTTTTACATTTTCATCTAGATGGGGAGGGTGACCTGGGGCATTATCCAAAATAAGTAAAATCTTCAAGAATGCCCTTATTATTGTTCAAAGAAGATAAATGTTGTTTATGCCTTAGAGTTAGCAAAATGATGCACAAGTGGTGTGGCCCTGCTGTTTCCTTTCAATGCTCTGGGATTTTCTGACTAGTACACAAGAACAGGTTTTAGTATGCAAGTCTCAGATGCATCCCCTCCAAGGAGAAGAGTAACCATTTTTGGAAGCTTTATGTCTCAGTATAGTTTTTTCCTCTACCAAAATGTAGGTTCAAATAGCATTCTTTGATAAAGTAGGCCGGTTTTGTCTACATTAAAGATTTGCTACAGCAAATAAGGACCTTCATCTATTATTTTTTGCAGGAACTCTAGGAACGTCTTTGCGGTTTCAGTATCTTCACTAGCAGCCTCTCCTGACACTTGCAAATTATGAAATCCTGCACTATTTTTAAAATCATGCAATTTTAAAATTGTACCACTTGGTGTAAATACCTGTGTTCCTTCGGGCTACTTTTCTTTTAAATCTTCAAAGAGCCTTTGAGTCTTGGCTTGAATTGTCATTAAGCTTAAAGGAATATTCTTCTGAGTCTGGTTTTCTATCCACTTAGTTAATAGTTTCTCCATCTCTAGAATAGCACCTTCTCTTTGTTTTGACAGATAAGTAGATTTCATGCAAGTGCTCCCTTTTGCCTGCTCCTTTATCTGAGCAGCATCTTTCACTATGATGTTCACAGTCAGTACCACAAGACTAGGTTCACGTGCTATCTTATTGATGACAATTTTTGTCCTCTTTCATGTTTTCTAATTATTTTCATTTCCAAGTCTATTGGCTTCTGCTTATGAGATGGTTCACTTTTCCCTTCAAGATCCCGTTTGCCACCAGCCATGACGAAAATGTAAGGATTACTACTGAACACAGGGGGAGAGGTACAGTATCACTCACTGTCTATGGACATGCAGAAACTAACTTAAAAGATGCTTCTCAGTTTCCTGCTGCCATTTATGTTACCCCAACCATACAGCATCTTATATTGTTGTATAGCATCTGTTTTGCATAAGGAATTTTCATATTTTTTCTGGAATGATTTATTTCACAATAATTTATGTAAAGTCGAATTTGTGGAATGTGAATTTACGTAAAGCAAGAATTGTCTGTAGTATGTGTCAGAAAGAGGACATGAACCCAATCAACCAACATTTATTAAGCACCTACTGTATGCCACAGCATTATGCTAGGTGCTGGGGATACAAAGGTATTTTTGAATCTTCTTCCAGAGTTCATATGTGACCCCTGAGAAGTCTCTTTATATATCTGTGCTTCAGTTTCATGCAAAATGCTAAAATATCTGTTTCACCTTTGAAATAGACCTTATCCTTCTGGGACTCATGTTCTTTCCAGAAAGAGCATATTTACATTCTATTGACTCTTGTTCTAGTTGACATCATGGCTGTTTCATGACCATTAGATGGGTGATAGTAGATGATAATAAAAAGTTAATAGGAGTACACACACATGTATGTGTGTGTGTGTAAATATGTGTGTGTATGTGCATAGCTAGGGCCTGAAGTTGTCACATTATTCAAATTGGCACTGCATATTTCCATGCCAATTACCATAGTTTGCATAATTATAGTTCTGAATAGGGTAGATTCCAATATATACAGCCACTTCAGGGGATTCTCTGTCTCTAACAAAATAATTACCAGGTTATTTTTTTTGAAGGGGAGGCACTAGCAGCTGCAGGGGTGGGGGAAGTGGAGGGAAAAGGGGAGAGAGCACATGCCAGTTATGGAGGGGACAAACAGTCCCCTGTCCGGAGGTGGAGTATCATGTATGGGGAACAGTAAGAAGGCCAATTTGGCCAACTGTACAGCACTTGAAGGAGAGTAATGTGTAATAAGGTTGAAAAGGTAGGTGGGGGCCAGATTGTGGAGTGCTTTCAATGTCAAAAGGAGGAATTCATATTTAATTCTAAAGGTACTAGGGAGCTATTGGAGTTTATTGAACAGTGTGATAACATGGTCAGATCCGTGCATTGGGCCAGTCACTTTGGCAGCAGGGTGTAGGACTGATGGGAATTTGGAGATACTAGAGGTAGAGAGATCAATTAAGCTTGGAGGGCCGGAACGGGGGTGGGAGCCATTTGTAAGTGGAGAGAAAGGGATGGTGTGCCTTCCTGATTCCCCCAACTCTTGGTGACTTTCCTCCCTATCTACCTTGTATTTAATTACTGTGTATATTTGTTTTGTTTTTATTCCATATCTACTTAGACATGAACATGTGACAGAATATCCTCAAGAGCAGGCATTGTTTCATTTTTTGTTTTTGTATCCTCAGCACTTGACTTAATATCTGGCACGTAGTAGGTTTTTAATAGATGCTTGTTTATTAACTGACAGATTCAGGAGATGTTTTGAAGGTCCGAACACGCTGATCCTTTAATTCACTATGCTATTCTGTCTATTGAAATAACAATGCCTGATATTTTATGGATCATGCTATGGTTTATGAAACAATTTTTGTCCATCTGATTCTCACAATAGCTCTATGAAGTGCTATCAAGAAGTTTTATCATTCCTCTTTCTGGTTAAATGAAATTTTCTGAGTTATTCAGAGAGATTTAACTTGCTCAGGGTCATACAGCTGATAAGTATCTGAAGGGAGATTTGACCTCAGGTTTTCCTGACTTCTGGTCCAGCACCCCATCACCTACACTCTATAGTCAGAGCTTGATTATGGAGAGGATATCCTTTGGGATAAGAGAGTATGGATCCTGGTTCTGTCCTTTACCACCTGTGTGACCTTGAACAAAATGAACAGGTTATTTCCTTTATCTGGGCCTGTTCTCTCATCGGTAAAATGAAGGAATGGGATTAGATGAAAGATGTGTCATAGGCCACATGTGGGGCAACACTCCTAAGTGAGGCCCAAACCAAGTTAAAAATGTAATTTTCTTTTTTCTTTTTTTTATATTAATTAATTTTTTTTTGGTTTACAACACTCAGTTCCACGAGTTTTTGAGTTCCAAATTTTCTCCCCCTCCCTCCCTCCCCCCACCATGGCATGTAATCAGATATAGGTTCTACATATACCTTCACATTAAACTTATTTTCAATTGAGAAATATTTAACAAAATAAATTAAAAATAATAAGATGTAGATATTACATTTAAAAACTAAGTCAACACATGGCCTTCAAGGATCCTTACATACCTGTTTGGTGGCCCCCGTTTCTGTTTAAGTTGATACCAGTGAACTAAATGATCGCTAAAGTCTCTTCTAGCTGTGAATTATATTACGCTGTGGAGAAGGCACTTTTTTTTTTTTGTACTGACTTGGGATTTCAGTGGTGTGGGGAACACTCAGTGAAGAGGCCCCCTCTACTTGAAAGTCATAGTCTTAGTTGTCTGGGGACACTAAGATTTATCCATGGCTATACCCACATAGCCAGGATGTGTCAGAAGCAGGATTTGAACCCAGGATCTAGAAATCACTTTTATTTAGGCTGCTAGAGCAGCTTCCATTTTCCCCATTAAAACTTCTACCAGAAGTGGGAGCAGGAAAATTGAGAGGCGTTAATAAGGGATAAAATGGTCCCACCCTTAAACTCATATAACCCCTGATTAAATAAGGGCTAATGGAGCTTGAGTCCATCCTTCCTTGTGGAGACTTGGGTAAGAGGGGAACAAGGGTCAGGCAATGAAGGAGAGAAAGGAGAAAGCACTTTACATTTCTATTTTGAGCAGTTGCTGGGGAGTGCCAGCCCCGGGTGCTGAGAATCACTCTCCTGGAAAGCTTAACTCCTGCATAGCTAATGAGGAGTGAAAGTGGCAATCCGCCTTTCCCCTCACTGCCCCCTCCCTAGAGGCCGACTTAGGAAAGAATTTGTGTGGGGACAGAAGGGAACACTAAAGTAAGGGTTCTGCAAATTGGAGGCTTTATTTAACCCAGGGTTTGGAGTCCCGCAGTGTACCCTGGAAGAATGAGGCTGTTGCCAGTGATACATTTTTGCTTCCAACTCTACGACTCTTGTTGGGGGTGGATAATAAGCAGGCAAAAAGCAGCCAGTCATCTTTTCATTAAGTAGGATAGGCTGTGATTGAAGCAGAAATGTGTTTTTCCTCAAAATGAAGCCACTGTTTATGTACAATTTTTGCCTTCAGAGCCCTCTAAAGATTGCAGGTTAGCTGGTCTGCTGAGGACAGTAGTAAACAACTCCAGTAACCTGGCATGACAAGGGCAAGGGTCACATTTGGGGTTCTACCCAAGGTGGAAATGCCTATTCAAGGTGGAAGACCGAGGCTAAACTGCCCTTGGATCAGCCCAGTAGAGGAGGCTGCTGTGGGGGCCAGTAGGCATAGTCCAGGCCACTTAACCTCACTGTCTTCTATAAACGGAGTTAATGGTGGCATCAGCCTTCCTGAGTAGGAGGAATGATGTTCGAAAGAGATGTGGGCAAGAACAAGTCGTAGAGAGAAAATGGAAGGCCGTGCAGTTATTACAGTATCTCACACTTAGAAAGTATTTTCTCACGAAAGCCCCAATATCATGATTTCCATTTTGCAGAGCAGGAAACTGAGTCTCAGATGGAATGACTTATCCTTGGTCACAGCTGGTAAATTATTAGAGCTGAGTCTTGAACCCAGGTCTTCTGGCTCCAAGTTTCGTGTTCTCTCCACCAACCACACTGCTTTAAATAGATTTTGCTGTCTAGGCCCTGACCCTAAGGCTAAGGGGGTTTGTTGCCAAGTAACAAACAGTGAGAAGGCTCAGACTGAATCAGAACTGGAAGCTGCCCATGTTCTGATGCAAGGTCTGGCTGTCAGCGGTGCCCTCACTAAGATTTTGTTAAAAGAATTTTAAAAAACTGGATTATTCAACTCCTTTTTACCCTAAACTCCTCCTGAGGGGCCCTTTAGCTGTCTTTTCCTTCAAATTGCTTTCTGGAGAATTAACATATGGTCTTGTTCCTATATGTAGCCATAGGAAACATCTCCCCCTTCCTTTCGTGTTTTTTATGACCTTTAAGAAATTCTGAATTTAACAAATACCACAACGTAGAATATGAGAGGATTGTATATAAAATAATGACTCTATTCCATGCTGCTTATTTTTTTTAAGTACATAATAAATTCAGCAAATTACTCTTACAGCTCTCCTGCTTGTTTGTGCTTCCTTCTGAATTTCTTTCTGTTGTATATGCATTTAAAAATGCATGTTTTCCCCTTTTCTTGCCTTTTTTTTTGGCATCACTATTGCTCTCCTCCCCAAATCGTCCTTCCATTAAGAACAGGAAGAAAACAGAAACAGCTTTTGAAACAAATACACTTAGTCAAGAAAAACAAATCCATACTCTGGCCATGTTCTAAAATGTGTCTCCTTCTGCCACTTAACTCTACCACCTCTGTCCAAAGGTGGGTAACCTACAGGCTCTTTGGGAATGTGATTAGTCATTGCTTTCATCTGAGTTCTCAAACTTTTAAAAATTGCCTCTCTTTACGATGTTTTTATTGTGTACATTCTTCATTTGTTCAGCTTATTTCCCCAAGCATTGATTTGTACAAGTCTTCCCATGATTCTCAGAAATCATCTCTCCCCCTTTCTTACTGCTCAGTAATAATTCCATTACATTCTGATACTGTCATTTGCTCTGCAGCTCCCCAGTTTTCCTTATCCACCCTCACCCTACCCCACTTTTCATTATTCAAAGCTGAAGTTTATTTTGCTTGTGACTTTTCTCTCCCTGCCCTTATCCTCTCTCCTAATCTCTTTACATTCTCCCCCTCCACCCATACTCACTTTTTTCCCTGTTGAGCTTAGTGTATTTCTACACCTGATTTTGTGTGTGAGTGTGTATATGTAAATACCACTTCCTCTAAGTTTACATTATGAGAAACAATCAGCCCCATCCCCTTCCTCTGTTTCACACTGTTTTCCCTTCGTCCTCACTCTAAAACTCTGGTGTAACAGCCAGGTCCTTTGTTTTGCCCAATTTCCTCAGCACCCTTTGAAGACATGCTGAATGGATAGTTGTTTCTTCTCTTTCCTCTTGGAATGTTAAGCCTTGCATCGTTATATAATCTCTTCCAATTGCTTTATCTAAATTTACCTTTCTAGGTCTCTCTGACTTCTGTGTTTGTACTTCAGAGCTCCTACTCAGGGCTGGTCTTTTCATTAAAAGTGCTTGAGAAAAAAGAAAAAAAAGAAGTTCTTGAAAGACTCCATTAAAGGTCTGTTTTTCCCCCAGTAGGATTATACTCAGCTTTTCAGGGCAAATCATTCTTGGTTATGGGCCTATATCTTTTGTCATTTGTATTCCAAGATCTCAGGTTTTTGGTAGAAGCTTCCAGGTCTTGTGTGATCCTGACTGGTCCCATGGTCCTTTCTGAATGCTTGTAGTATTTTTTTCTGGCTACGACATTTTGGGGACTTTTTCTTTGAGGGTTCATTTTAAGAGGTAATTGGAGAATTCTTTCTATATCTTTCTTTTGCCTTCTGGTTCTAGGTTTGGCTAGATCTGGGCAATTTTCATTTATGATTTATTGAAAAAGAGTGTTTTTGAGCATTCTAATTCTCCTTGAACAGTTTTCTGGGTCATTGTTTTTAATATTAAACATCTTTCATCTTTTTTTTCAATCTTTTGATTTTGTTCTGATATTTCTTAGTTTTCATGTAGTAATTGGTTTCTGTTTGACCTATTCTAATTTTCAGGGTTTCAGTTTCTTGGGTAAGGCTTTTCTCTTTCACTTTCTCTTATAAGTTACTTAATTCACTTTCCATTTCTTTTCTCTTTTGCTTTTATTTCGTTTTTTATCTTTTGCTTCATTCCTTGTAGGTAGACATGTTCTGGGCTGTCTTCTTGGATATCTGGATGTCTAATAATTCTTTATTGGTATCTTCTTTTAACTAATTTTCAGCCACAGTTCTGGAACTGGGGCTTTGTACTAGAGCCAAGGTCTGCCTCCTGTTTTGCCTTTGGCCGGGCACATCAGCCCTGCTTCATTTTGAATTTCCAGCCCCCCTGGGGCTTTCTCATAGCAGCCATACACTCTTGTTTTCTGGGTACAAAATTTTACAGGCTATGTAAATCTCTGGTTGTGTTGGGAGACTTCTCTCTTGTTTTCCGGCCTGGCTTTTCTGGCAGGCCCCCTTTCCTATTGCTTATAGGCTTCCGATTGACTCTTTTTAAAAGCAGTTCTTGAGTAGATGAAATCACTTGCTGTAGATTTTCATTGAATTTCTTGCTCATTATTTGGTCTATGCTGTTTTTAGGTTTCTGCTGGAGTAAATGTGTGGGAGTTGGGCTGCCTGTCACCTGAAGTCTTTCCCTCTTCCTTTCTGTTTCATATTCTATCAGACCATTCTAAAGCCCTCATCCTCCCAAGCTAGGGCCACTGTAACAGTCTCTTAACTGATCTCCCTGCTGGGGATTCTACCACTGTCAGATTAATAATCTTCCTAAAATCAGAGCATACCCTGCATTACAAACCCTGCTTATAGCACTAGTTAATGGTTCCCTTCTGCCTACAGAATAAAGTTCATACCCCTTGGCTTGCGAGGCCTTTCATAATTTGGGCTCTTCAGCTTTACTTTTTACTCCCTGAGGAAACCCTGTACTCTAGAATGGTCTTCAGATATACCATGGGCATTCATGTGTCTTTACCTCTTTGTACTCCTTTCCTTTTTCTTGAATTTTTCTCTCGTGATCTAAATCCTATGTACCTTTCCAGGTACCAAGTCCCATCTCCTTCATGAAACCTTTCCAGAGCACTTTAGCCTAGGACTGTCTCTCTCAAGAGTGGAACTAGCCTTTAAAGCCTTAACATCTGTCAGACCTAAAAAAATAACTGAGTTTCATTAGACTAATGTATGAAATGATGGAAGAACTTCATCCTTTAGAAAGATCTCCTGTCTTATCTATCTTTATTGTGCTGCTGTGGTCCTAGTCGGTAGCATAACTGTTTATAACCTTTAGATCCCCATTGAATGATAATGGAAGGAATTTATAGGAACAGTCTCCATCTAGCATCTTTGTGGCGACTCCTCTGAAAAACCCTGGGTTACTCTATGGGAACCTTGGTGCTGCTACACACATAAAACATATCCCAAGGGTGGAAAACAGCTACGTGGAGGGGTGGGTCTGCCCTTTAAGCCCATTTCATTGGGTTGCCTAAGGAAAAATGTCACTGTACCCCATAGCCATTTTACTGTCTCTCTTCTCTTTGGGTGACCCTCTTGAGTTAGCTCTGTTTTCCAAGCATTGTTTAGAGATGGGGAGAGAATGGGGTGGGGTTGGAAAAGAGCTGGCAAGTCCTTGGATCTGGACTGTTCCATCCACAGCACTGATGCTAGCCTACTAGGAATCTGAATGAGAGTTTCAGAGGACCTGGCTGCTTCAGAGCCTTGGGCCTCCCTGCTAGGGTTCTTGGATCAGAGCTTTTGTGTTTTTTGACAGCTCCTTTGTGAGCCAGTTCCTCTGAGGTTTTTTGGCTGTCCCCTCTTTAAAGAGGCCCTGATGCTACTAGCCCCAGAGGTAGCTGTTCCAGTTGGCAGCTTTCCCCAGGGGAGTCCAGGGTTTGAGACCCAGCACTGAATTTGAATTCCGGGGTCCCCTTCTGAATTTGCCATCAACATTCAGTGTATCCTTAGGGCATATTCATCTGGGCCTCCCTCTTAGTAAATAACAAATATTCTTTTCTGTGCCTCGGTGTCTGCATCTAGTTCTGAGCAGGTTGATTGGGAGTTAAATGGGTGAGGAGTATCTTGTACAGACTCTGTTTAAAGATGCTTTAAGAAGAGGTATCATTCTGTACCCAACCAACTTCTTTGTCTCTTGAAATTAACCTCGCCTTACTTTGTGCCAAAGAAAATTCTGCTTTGCTGGGGGACTTCACTGGTATATTTGTCTTTGTAAATTTTGGCATCTCAATCAAACACTGGAAACAATTGAAATGAGGACTTTCTGCTCCCTTCTATCCTCAACGCACGTTGATCCCAGAAGATAATAATACATCATCCTTCCCTCTAGCTCTCTGTGATTAGTGATGTCTAGCTGGTGATGGGCATTGTGGAGTCCATTGTTCTGATGCTGCCTAATCTCCTTAGCAGCCTGTAAATGCTGAGGTCTGGTCAGGTGGGAGAAACAGTACCACCCAGGGGGCACTTCACAAGGAAAGCCAGATTAAAACTGTAGGATGCAGCTGCATCAGGATACAGGCCAAAAAAAACCAGGGCTTGCTTATGGAAAGGAGTGGGTAATTTCCAAATCTCTGCAGTATATGGGTTTCCTGGGCTGTGTGCGCTGCATGGGAATCATGTAGGTGGGCATCCTGTTAATTCCTCAGCAGTCTGCCCTAGAACAGCTAGGGCAGCTAGGTGGTGCAGTGGTTAGAATGCTGGACTTGGGGTCAGGAAGACTCATCTTCCTGAGTTCAAGTCTAGCCTCTGACACTTATTAGCTGTGTGACCCTGGGCAAGTCATTTTACTGTTTGCTTCAGTTTCCTCATCTGTAGAATGAGCTGGAGAAGGAAATGGCAAGCCACTCAAGTATCTTGGCCAAGAAAACCCCAAATCGGAACACTAATAGTCAAATATGACTGAAAAACAACTCAATAACTGCCATAGGAGCTGTCTGCCCTGGACATTACAGACTCCAGAGAACAGTTGAATGGGAGTGGCAAAGTCCTCACATAGTCCAAAGCATATGAATCTATTTTGAGTCCTGTACCAGGCCCACCTGAGGCTCTTTCAGAGATGAGCTCCTAAGATGTGTCTAGGCCTCTCAAAAGTCCTTCAGACTAAGGATGACTTGGTATCAAGCCAGATTTCCCCATACCACTCGGGCCAAACACATCTTGGTGTGACTTCTTGCTGTTAAAGCTCAGCTGAGTGGAGGGAGATGCTCCGAGAGATCTAGGAGTGAAAGTGGTGGGTACTCTTCATTTTGGCATAATATCAACCTGCTTTGCCAGGTTGTTGTGTTGTCAGATCAAATCTGCCATCAGACGCTTCTGGGTCCTTGACTCTAGCTTCCTGACCTGCTTCTAGTAAGTCCTTGTTGAATGCTGCCCCACAGATAAATTGCACCAAACTGCCGAAGGGGTTGCTGTGATGGGGTATGTTCCCAGTGAATGGAGGACGTTATTACTGGGGCTGCAGGGGAGATTAGCCAGCCAGAGCCTAAATATGTAAAAGTAATTGAGTATTTGGCTTCTGATGGCAGCAGTGGGATGAATACCCTGCCACCCCCTGAGCACTTAGGCCTCTATTCTACTCCACCCTCTCCTTTTCCCCGATCTTTAATATCCTGTCCGGATAGCAGCCCCTGTGCCACGAGACGTTGAGCCCATTCTTTGCCTCAAGTCACTGTACTAGTATAGGATTGACTGCTTGTTTCTAGATAGGTTGCTAGGAAAGAGCCTGGAATGTGGGCACTCTCCTAAGCAGGAACAGTCCGTCTCACTGCCTCTCTGTTCCCATGCCGGTGTGTGGGAACACACATAAGTTAACCTTGTGTTACTTATTGGCTACCAAGCCCAGCAAGCTGGATGTACCGTGGAAGCAGCCCGGGATAGTGGAAAGCATGTTGGATTTGTATAGTCAGGAGACACCAAGTTCTGCCCTTTACTACCCTTTGTGACCTTGAGTCATTTAACTTTACTGTGCCTCAGTTTCCTCAGCTGTACACTGGAAGGGTTTGTTCTAAATGATCTCAAAGTTCAGTTCTGGCTCTAAATCTATGATATATGATTTCCCTCTCTTCCCCCCACCCCCCTTTGTATTTTCCCAGGTGATGTTGCTGTGACATAGTCACTAGGGCTTGCAAGTGTGAAAGAGGACCCTCTCTGTGGGTCCTTACTACATTCTTCTGGGCATGCCTACTGCACTTTGGAGCCATGGACCTGAAGAAACACCAGGTAGGCCTTCATTGCCTTGAAGTTCTTTCTTTGTCTCTTTTGGATCCCCCCTCCCCCCAGTCCTTCAAGTTGACTTCTGTTTATTTGGAGGACTCTTCTAAATTAGTAGGGAACAGAAAGGCTCTTATGCTTGTAGTGTGATTATTGTCTGTTGACTGTATATTGGGTAGCGGTGGTGGGGTAATGTTGCTTGATTGGAAGGCAGAGAGGTGGATATTCTTGAATACAAGATAGAGAAATGAGGTGGAATTAATTTACAGAGTGCATAAAGCTCTACTGGGCTTTCAGATTCTGATTGGAGCCCAGAGCAGCTGCTTATAGCTCTTGCCCAAGGATTTGTAATTTTGCTTGTTTTATCTTTACTAGGGCCTTACCAGTTGATTCATATGAGTTTAGCTGACCACCACATATGGCTCCTCTGTAACTAGACTGCAGGGTACCATTCACACTTAGGTAGTGGCTTTGTTAGCTGGTACAAGTCAGCCTGGCTGGTGGTATGGATTTTTCAATATAGTGCTCCATCTTATCCTCACTTTAGAATAATCTTATGCCACTGACACTAATGGTGGGTTGAGAGTTGGATGGTCTTTGTGTGCAACTACCAGAATGTCTTTGTCTCTCGTTACGACCTTCCCATAGTTCTCTTTGTCAGGAAGGAGATTCTGTTGTAAACAGAACCAGGAATTTCCTCCCCAAGGGTTTTGCTCTAAACCTATCTCTCTTTCTCCTTTTTTTAATCCAATTGCCAAGCTTTATTAATTTAATCTTGTTATTCTTTTCTTTTTTCGTTTTCTTAATATTTTTTCCCAATTACATTTAAAAACAATTTTTAACATTTGTTTATTAAAATTTTGAGTTTCAAATTCTGTCCCTTTCTCTCTTCCCTCCTCACTGAGAAGGCAAGCAATTTTGATATAGGTAATATATGTGCAGAACATGTTTCCACAAACATATTTCCACATTAGTGCAGACATGCAAAACATATTTCACATTAGTCATGTTGTGAAAAAAAAAACAGACAAGAAACCTCCCCCAAGATAAAGTAAAAATATAGTATACTTTGATCTGTATTCAGATTGCATCAGTTTTTTCTCTGGAGGTGGATAGCATTTCTCATCATAAGTCTTTCAGAATTGTCTTGGATCATCGTATTGATGAGAAGCTAAGTCATCCACAGCTGATCATTATACAATAATGCTGTCACTGTGTACAATAGTCTGCTGTTTCTGCTCACTTCCCTTCATATCAGTTCATGTAAGTCTTTCTGGGTTTTTCTGAGAGCATCTTGCTCATCATTTCTTATAGCACAGTAGTATTCCATCACATTTATATACCACAACTTGTTCAGCCATTCCCCAATTGGTGGTCATCCCCTCAATTTCCAATTCTTTGCTACCACTAAAAGAGCTGCTATAAATATTTTTGTTCGTGGAGGGCCTTTTCCTTTTTTTTATCTCTTTGGAGTACAGACCTAGTAGTGATATTGCTTGGTCAGTGAACTTATGTCTCGATAAGGTGTCCTGGCCAATTTCCCTTAAAGAGAGCAAAGCAGAGCTGTTCTTTAGCTTTTTTTTGTTGGTCTGGTGCGTGCTTAAGCCATAGAAGAGCATGTGGAAACTAGGACATGATGGGCTGGGAGACTTATTGAAGGACCTAGTTGTCTGAGTTTCAGGGCTGATGCTGTTGAGCAGGGAAGTGTAGTCAGAGGAGAAGGAGATATATATATGTCTGCCCATTTGCTGTGCCAGTAGTATCCCAGCTGATTGCTAGGTCATCTCGTCCGTAGAAGTCTTAGAAAAGAATACTTTACAGATATCTTTAGCCCATCCCTGACTCTGATTTGAAAAGAGAATACTGCCTTCTGGCTTGACCCTGATGGTGAAACACCATTTCCTGTTGTCGTAGGGATCAAAGTTCTGAGATCCACTGGCCAAGCCCAAGAAGGGTCTGAAGGCTCATCTCTGGGAAGTTATTTACTCATATTTCCTCTGCATTCTCCTCCTCCCCTTCCTGAGCTGATGAGGCCAGGGTGGGTGTCATCATGATACAGTACCTGTATCGTTAGCACTTACTGAGTGTTTGCTTTTTGTGAGGCACTGTGCTGCCACTGGGCAGACAGAGGGGCTTAAAGTCTAGTTGAGAGCGGGGTCAAATACAAAAACAGATGAATAGCAATGCTTGTTCAAGGTAGTAGCATGTGCTAAATGAGTGAAAAAATCAGAGGATTGAGAAAAGGGGTTTTTCATGGGGTGGGACTTGAGCCTGGGCTTTGAAGAAAAGGCAAGATTTATGCATATGGATTGGGCATGGGTTTGGGGGGAGAGGGGAGTGGAAGAGAGCACATTTCAAACAGGGGCATGAGCAGAATTATTGAGACAGGATTGTTTATACCAAGTTTGGAGAAAATTCAGTAAACTAGTTTGACTCAAGCAGAAGATTTGTGTGGGGAAGTAGTGGGAAATACATTTAGAGAGATGGGTAATAGCCAAATTGTGGAGAACCAAACTAAGGAGTTTGGACTTTAAATGGCTGATGATGGAATTTTTCTGCTCCCTTCCTATTCTGGCTGGAAAATTATAATTTATATTTGCTGGGGCCAGATCTGGACTTCCTGAGCACAGAGTGGGAAATCAATCTTCTTCAGCCTCTGTGGTGTTGGAAATGCATGAAACTGGCCTGATTGTGATTAGTAGTTGGGTAGCTTTTCTGCTGGCTACAGAACTAAAGATCAGCTTGGCTGATACTGGCTGATTTCCTGACCCCTGACTTCCTCCTTCCTTCTCCGGCTCATACCCAATCTTTTGCTGTGTCTCCCTGTATCTGATTCCCTTTTCTGCAGCCCACAATATATGTCCTACAACAGTGGTTGTCCAAACTCCTGCCTCTTAGAATGATTGCCTATATTTTCTACTGCTGAGAAATGGGTGCTATGGCTTTGCTAAATATGACACGATGCAGTGTCGCTGGTCGAGCCCAGGACCAGTGAGCATTTCTTCCTAGGTAATGTCACACAGCACTGAGGGTTTAGCTAACCATCTCCACAACTGTGTCTGTTTAAATGAGTAATGCTACTATGTGGTCAGCCTCAGCAGCAGACAAAGTTGGACTTCGTGGTTTGGGAGTATCAGACAGGCCTCTTGTGGGCTGACTTCTGAAACTGCTGCCAGATTGTATAAACAGAAGTTATCTGAATAGGGAGCTGTTCCTGCCCTTGCCTCTGTCCTCTGAGTGGCCGAGGAGTGTTGGAACCTCACTAGCCTTCACATTTAGGTGGAATAGTCCTCCTTTCTGCCCCCATTATGCCAATGGGTTGCCTGGGGCCCTACCTGGAGCTGTGTTTGGAAGGGGGAGGGGAGAGGCCAGCTTGTGTTGTATCAAGGTTCTTTCTTCCCTCCTGTGGTATGAAACAGTGTCGTCTAGGAAACCGAGTGCCCTAGAGAAAGATGCTCAGGCTCGTTCTCTCTCGCTCCTCTGCTTCTCTCCCTTTGCAGTTGCAGCCATGAGGCTTTAGGTTCTCTTTCTTATCAGATCTCTCTGATTTCTGAGATACTGTTTGAAAGGGCAGCTGGGATCATCTGTTCTTGTGGCATGTCCCTTTCATTTCTTCTTCCCCCATGTCCCCTTCCTCCCCCCCTCCAATTAAGCCTTCTTTTTTAATATCACGTTCATTTCTGAATATGTCCTTGTCTCCTACCCCAAAAATAATTTCTTTTAATAAAGATTTTAAAAAGAGGGAAAAAAGCAAGTTGGTTTTGTGAAACCAGCTGACCACATCAGCTGTGTCTGTTGGTATATCCAATATCCTGCACCCGTAGTCTACCACCTTTGCAGTGGATGTGTGGAAATGCATTTTCTCAATTCTTCTGGGGCCACCCTCTTGCTTCTGTGATCTATATATAGGTGTTTTATCTGCTTCAAGAATGTTTACCAACATAAGACCGGGGCTCAGAAACCTTCTAGGTCCCATGAAATGACTTGAGTCCCATGTAAGACCCCTTCCCTCTGTTCTGGAGGTGAAGTGGTGTGGTTATCCTTCAGGGGAGCCCCCTGTACCTAGCTGTAGCCCTCCAGGCCTGCCTCATTCTGGGTTTTGGATTCATCATCACCTGCTTTTACAGATCTTCACTTGGCACAGCACGATGACAGTCTCTGCTTCTGCTTAGCTGTACGTCCCTAGGCAAGTCACTCAAAGCTCCAGTTTCCTCGTCTATAAAATGAGCATGATAATCTTGTGCTACCTGTCTCACAGGTTGTTGGGAGGAAGTGCTTTATATATTCAAAACACTGTAAATGTCAGTTGTGACGATCACCTCTGGATGGAAGGTAGAGGTGAAGGGAAGCATCCATGTGTGGAGTTAAAACGATGTTCATCTAAGCTAGACTTTTGATTTTGCCCTTCTTTGTGTGAGCTTACTTCCGTTGGTTTCTTGACTCATCTAGGCCTAAAGTTCTGTTTTCCAGCTTCCACTGCCCAAGTCCTTTCTAGCTGAGGATAGCCTGTAGCTGTCCTCCCTCCCCCACTCCAATCCTCTTTTTCTCACTACAGGATGTGTTGCTATTAAAATTCTGCATTGCCTTTCTCTCTTCCTTCCTCCAGTCTCAGGACTAGGAACAACTGCTCCTTGGCAGTAGGGAAGTCACTCCGAGCACTCTCTTGTGGGGAGTTCCTACTGGAAAATAGCTATCTTGCCCCCCACCCTTTTTCTTACCTTTCCAAATGCCTCAGAGGTAATGGGATAAATGGTTCATAAAGCAACCCTTGGGGAGCTAAAGACAGTCTCTGGCTCCTGTAGCATCCAGCAGGGATGCTTTTCTTTACCCCAGTTACTGTGGTGCTTATTTGTTAACTCCTTTCTCTTTCCACATCATCTTTGACCATACACTTTCCCCTCTCCTGACATGGGTGGCTCAATTCTAGTGGTTTCATATGACACATGGTCAAGCTCCTGATCACCTCACAGAACGCTGTACAAACTTTGTCCTCACTGTTCTCAATCTCCTCCCTCCTTTCTCTCTCCATTCTGCCTCCCACCCTCCCTCTCACCGCTGCTGCTGTTGCTGCTGCCTCCTCCCTCTCTGAATCTTCAGCGTGACTGGAAATAGGCTGAATTAATCAGCAGATTGGAGCAGCTCCTGATTCTCTGCAGCACTGGGCTTCTTGTTCACATTCTCTCTGGCTTTCTGTGTTCGGTCGGTCTGTTTGTCTGTCTGTCTCTCTCTCCCCTCTTCTTCTTTCCTTTCCTCTTCCTTTCTCTTCCCTCTTCTTTCCCCCTTCCCTCTTTCATCTCTCTCCCTCCCTCCCTTTCTCCTCTTTCCCCCTCTTGCCTCTCTACTCCTCTTGTCTCTCTCCCCTTCCCTCTGTTCCCCCTTTCCTCTTCTCTTTGTCCTCTAACTCTTTTTCTGTCTCTCTTTAAGGACGGTATTGAAAATTGTTTTGTTTAACTCTTGGTTACTCAGGCCTTATCCTCGATGCTCTTTAAGCAGGCAGAACTGTGGATGCCCAGTCAGGGCAAGTGCAGCAAAGTGAGTATGCCACATTGGTTTTTATATTTCTGTTGAAAATGGCTTGTCCCCTGCTTTGTGCTCATCCTAAGGTCTGTGAACATTTCAGGGGTCCTGGAGTAGTAGCTAGAATAGCTCCAGGTGGGCCAGAGGCAGTGAGGCCTTCCAGCCAAAAAGCTGATGTGCCTATTGAGCTGGCAGAGGGGCTCATGAGTTGGTTGGAGAAGATGGAGGAAAGCCTAAATGACCCAGCCCCAAGCAGAGTGATAACATGGACAGCATCCACTCTGGCCTATCCAAGGGACATTATGTTAAGAAATGTCAGCATTCTCTCTCTCCCTGAAGGAAGATAGCACTGGGGAAATGAATGAAGCATTAAGTCCAGGCCAGGGAGGACTCCTTTGAAAGTGTAGGGATATCTTAATGTCATCCTGTTCTTTGGTAGCTCTAGAAGATGGGAGGAAAGAGATGAGAGAGTTAGAAATAGGAAGGATTGAGGGAGAGGAGACCTGTAGGATCAATACTGTTACCCTGCTATCTTTTAGCTTCAGTCAGAGTTTATTTGTGAGTTGTTTGTCATTACTCTTTTTTAAAAAGTATTATGAACTAGGAAATAATCCGCAAATGTGGATATTTCCATATGCAAAGAAGGCCAGAAAAAGATTGTATATGAAACCATTGATTTCTTATGTACAGCTTTAAAATACACACATATGTAAATTTGATGCACTAGTACCAATATTGTCCTACTTGTCTGTGTCCTCTTATGAACTCCCTTCTCTTTTCTTCCATGATTTTAAACTGTTTGATGGCTCATTTTTTTCTTTCATTTCGCTTCCTCTCCCTTTTTTAACCCATAAAAGCTCTTCTTTATAACAAATAAGTGTAGATAAACAAAACAAATTTGTGTTGAATGGTTCATGTCTGAAAAGTTGTAGGTCTCAGTCTGCACCTGTAGCCCATCACCTCTCTACCAAGCAGTGGAAGGCATGTATCTACTTAAGTCTTCTAGAATCATAATCGGTCATTGCACAGGGTTCTTGACTTTCAAAGTTGCTTTATTTTATAAAGTTTTGATCATTTCATAAATAGTTCTCCTGGTTCACTTCGTGCTACATCAGTTCATACAGTTTTTCCCAGATTTTTCAGAATCTATCCCTATTTGCCATTTCTTGTTGACAATAATATTATATTCACATACCATAATTTGTTCAGTTATTCCCCAATTAATGGACACCCACTTTTCCAGGTTTTTACTACAACAAAAAATATTGCTGTGATACGTATGGGTCCTTTCCCTATATTTTTGACATTTATTTGGTGATACAACCCTAATAGTGGTATTACTGGTACAAAGAACGTGCACAGTTTAGTGACTTTTAGGGTATACTTCCAAATTACTTTCCAGAATTGCACATCAATTCATAGCTCCCTGAAGGGTTCATTCATGTGCTCATTTTCCTATATAGTTCCTCTAATAATTAACATTTTACTTTTTTGTTACTTTTGCCGTACAGCTTTAATTTACACCTTAAGCCATCACCCTTCGATCAGGAGATAGGTAGCTTTCTTTGGTCAGTATTCTAGAGCAGAGTCCAGAAGACAGACTGTGGCCCTGCCATATTGTGTAGCCTTGAAATGGTTTTTACATTTTAAAATAAAGTTTTATTGTTTTGACCCTTGGGCTTCAGTTTGCCTACCTGTGCTCCAGTCTTATTGGGTCATTGCATAGATCAGAGTTCTTAAGTCTTTCAAAGTAGTCGTGTTTCTTTACAAAGTTGTTGTTTCTGTATAAATTATTCTCTTGGGTCTTCTCACTTCACTCTAAATCAGATTATACAAGTCATCCCAGGTTTTTCCCAAACTGGCCCATTCATCATTTTTTTACAGTGCAATAATATTCCATTTTATTCATATAGCATAATTTGTTTATCGATCCCCTCAATTGGTTGTTATCTCCTTTCTTTCCAGTTCTCTGCTACCACAAAAAGAACTACTATAAATATTTATGTACTTATGTACGATATTTTTGTTCAAAATACTTGGTACTTTTTCTTCTTTTGTGATCTCTTTGGGGTATGGACCTAATAGTGGAATTGTTGGGCCAAAGGGTATGCACGGTTTACTGAATTTTGGGGTTTCTTTCAGCAGGTAGATTCTTTCTATTTTCACTTTGCCTTCTAGTTCTAATAAATCTAGGTAATTTTCTTTTTATGATTTCTTGAATTTAGATTTTTTTTGTTCTATTGTGGTTTTCAAGGGAGCCTGATAATTCTTATATTTCTTTGACCTATTTTCAAGGTCAATTGTTTTTGATAGTGAGTGCCTTATATTTACTTATATTTTTATATATTTGCTTATTTTTTTTCACTCTTCACTTTGTTCTGTTCTTTCCTCTCCAACCACCTATCGGACATTTTGAACTAGATGTCTCCAAGATGGAGGCCTCCTAAGTTCAGTATGTCCCAAACTTACTGTCTCTCCACAGTGAACTTATTATCTTTCTTCTCTTTTCATGATTCTCAGCCAGGAATTGCTTCCATCCTTGGGGGTAGCCCTGATAGGCCCATGCCAGTCTTAGGCCTTCTGTATAGTACTCCTCCTTGCCTCCACCCTTCCCCCAATGTTGGCTCTCAGCAGCTGAGCTAGGCCTGTCTCCTTCCTTGACTCCTGGTGCAATGAGGAGTACACAGCTGGGTCCTAAACCTGCCTGTTTAGTGATCTGTGCTTTAGGGAGGTCTGTGTCTGGGAAGCTAACTCTGGGTCTCTGTGCTTCCCCTCTTCTGGGCCAAGAGGATACTGGACCTGGAGGCTTTGGGCATTCAGGCCCTGACCAATTCCATTTAGGAGATGGTCTGTCTGGTGGGTAGGGGATTTGCTAAGGCCAAACTGAGAGCCTTAAGCTTGTCATTCCCATCTCAAGCGGTAGTTGTGAGGCAAGGGAGCTTGGGACCTTGGTTATTTCTTTTCTGTCATTGAGTCAGGCTGTCTTGCTCTGCCTCTTACAGAGATAGCAGGGAAAGGAGCAATTGTGATATTGACCATGGATGCCATAGATGTATTGAGGGGCCCCGGAAGAGGGAACTCTATTCCCTGAGAGACTCCACATGACTGGCAGTCAGATTTCTGCTGGGAGCAAGGTCCCAAAACATGGGCCGCTGTTTCAGAAACTTGTTGCTCTTTTGATATATACGTTACACCAGCTGTGACTGGCCATCCTGCTCCTCTTGGTCCCCAAGGCCCAGCAGTGTCCAGGCTCTCTAATGGCAAGACAAGGCTGAGATAGAGAGGATTCTGAACTAGGGAGTCTTTTGATAGCCTCTCTCGTGTCGTTATCTGTCTGCGCTGCAGCTGGATTCTCTGCAGCAGAGCCTCATATAAATCTCTCCATTTTTTCCCAATTGAGTGTAAAACATACAACATGGAATGGCGGGGGCAAAGAGAAGGGTTGTTTAAACTGAAAAGTGCCACTGTGACTAGAGCAGATGGGGTTCTTCTGCTTAGTTTATAGATCCTCTGTACTAATCATCCATTTCCCCCAATAACTTCTCTGAGAGACTGAGCTGGGGAATTTGAGGTTTCTTTGGATCTGGTGGCCTAGGATGGGAGAATGGAGATCTTGCCCAAATTGAGTCCTTAAAGCTAGGGCAGATTTTTCTGTCTCCCCAATCATTTGGCCATTGGCCTCTATAAATAAGAATGGTAACCCTGGGAATGTGTTGAACCTCAGGTTGAGTTTGCAGACCCAGGTTCTTATTTCCAAAACAAACTGTATTCTCTCCCTTGCCATGGCCTCTCCAGAGGCAACTTAGAACTCTCCGGAGCCCAGACTCACACTCTGATCTTAGAAATGCCAGTAGAACTTGCCTGCCTGCCAGCAGATTGGCATCCTCTGCTGTCCCAGATCCAGCTCTGCCCTGGACCTTACTCTGGCCATTTGGTCACAAGTGACAGGATTAGCCCTTGGAGAATATAAAGATGCTTACCCCGGTGCTTCAGCCCTGAAACTAGTACCATGCATGTGGTACATTAGGAGGAAAAACTCGGGCAAAAATAGGAAGAGACAACGGGTTGACTTGTAACATGGAGATCCCTGCTGAAGATGGGGTGAGATATTGCCACTTACTAGTTGTGAAGTGCTCCCAGTTAGATGAGTTTGACTTTGCTGAAAGGAGAAATGAGATCTGTGGGGAGCAGTTGGGCACAGAAAGCTGTGTTTTCTCCTTACCACCAGCCTGTGCGTGCGGGCACTTTCTTGGGAAGGCATGTAATTATAGAACGCCTTGTTTTTCCTTTGCTGTGTTTTCCTTAATAGCCAGTCTAGAGATTAGTGCCCCAGGCTAGACACAACACAAGCAGGTAGGGGCATGGAGCAAACTCTCACAGATACTTTCTCTGCTTTCTGCTGGAGCCTGACTGGCCAATCTAGGGATTGGAGCTGCCCCAGCCTACCACACCCACCACCGTAGGGAAGGAAATGGGATGTCCAGACACTACAGAGAGAGGGAGGTCAAAGAGAGGTTGCTGAGGGGGTAGAGTTCCTGGTGTTGGAGGTGGGACATTAGTCCTTGTTTTGGGTTTTTGTTTGTTTGGTTGTTTTTTGTTTTTTTTTTTGGAAACAGGAGACATGCTAGACTTAAAGATTTTTCAGTGCTGGGAAGTAGTTAAAGGGAGGGTCACAGATCTTTGATCCCTAAAGAGAGAGATAGAAATACCTAGTCAGAGAATGGGCTGTGTGCCAGCAGCCCTGTTTGTATGGACTTAGCTTTTTCTGTGCCTTTTGTAGCTCTCTTATCCTACTGTACTGGAAATTTAGCTTTGGTCCTCACTTCAGACTTAGGGGCTCCCTGGTGAAGTTTTAGCTCTGTGGGACATGGATGTCCCTTCTCTCCTTTTCTTCCAGTCCATCTATATCTCTCCTCTCTTTATCCAGTTTTCCAATTACTGGTTGTTGGTGGCTTCCCCCATATGACACTGTCACCCTGGCCACTCTCTCCAACACTGGATGCACTTTGTCCTACCCCTTGATATACTGCTTCTGGAGGGTAAATCAGAATAGTCTTTGCTTCCCAAGGAAGGCTTCCTTTGCTGTCGTCACTCAGCAGTCTTTGTCCCTTTAAGGTTCCCTGCATTCAAATTTTCTGCCTAATTCAGAGCCTACTACTTGCCTTTCAGCCCCCAAGTCTTTCTCCCTCCTTTTTAGGGAGTTCTTTGCCTGATCTCTTCTCAACTCCTGCCTTTATGCTAGGGGACATAAACACTTCAATCTTACAATTCCTGAATTTCCTCAACTCCCATGACTTCTCCATTTTGCCTCAACCACACACATAGATAGCCAAACCCTTGGTCATGTCACAAGGGCTTCCATTTCAATAATCAAAACCCCCCAATATAACTTCCTATCATTCTGCCACCTATTCTTCTACCTCATTTGACCCTCCAATCCCTCCATCCCTCAGTATGGTCCCAGGCCATCACCCTACTCCAACCTCACACACTTCTCTTTCCATTCTCAACCCTATAAGTTATCCAGTTCACCTCTACACACACTGTCTTCTACTCTTGAGTGCCTTGTTCCTCTGTCCTGTCAATTCCATGTCTTATTAAGTTCTAATTCTAGGTTATTCACACCATTTATCTCCTTTACCCCTACCCACATGCTGCTGAATGGAGCTGGGTAAAGCCATGCAACCTGACTGACTGGGGCTATGACAAATTTATGTTATTTAAGCCCTATTACTTCTCCCTAATTTATTCCCTATGCCCACCACTTCTCTCCTCCAGGCTCCCACAACATCTCTTCTGCCTCCCTCTCAGCAGAGTGCCTTGCCCCCTACGTTACATAGAAAATAGCTCATTTATCATAAGTCCCCTCTTCTCTTCTCTCCATCTCAAAAGATCTTGACATTATCTCTCACTCTCTCCTTTATTCCAGTCTGATGAAGAGGTAACCTTTCTTCTAGCCAAGGCCAACCTCACATGAGTGATCCCATCCTCCTTCTGATCTTTGAACTCTCCTAATCTACCAGCTCCTTCCCTGACACCTTCAGACATACCCAAGTCTTCCCTATACTGAAAAAAAAAATCTTCATTTCATGACCATCCCCTAGAGCTGTTGTCCAATACCTCTCTTCTTTTTCCTGGTTAAACTCCTAGAATAAGTTGTCTGTTCTACTTTCCCTCCTTTCACTTATTTCTTAGCTCTTTACAATCTGGTTTCCAGTCTCTTTTTTGAAAATCCTTTCATCTAAGTCCACAGTGATTCAGTTGCCAAATCCAGTGGCCTTGTTTCAAACCTCATGTTTCTCAACCTCTCTGTAGTAGTTGACATTGCTCACTCATGGATACTTTCTTTTCTCTAGGTTTTTGTGGCACTCCTAGCTGTCTGGCCATCCCTTCTTAGTCTCCTTTCGTGGTTCATCATTCATACCATACCCCTTAATTGTGAATATTCTCTGAAGCTCCGTTGTGTGTCCTGTTCTTTGTCTACACTCTCTCACTCAGTGACTTCATTAATTTCCACGGGTTTCATGGTCATCTATGCACATGACGCCCAAATCTATATATCTAACCCTAGCCTCTTTCCTGATTTCCATTCTTTTACCTACACCTGCCTCTCAGATATTTCAAACTGAATGTTCCATAGGCATTTTAGACTCAGCACATCCAAATCAGAACACATTGTCTTTCTTCTGAAGCCCACTTCCTTCTGTACTTTTCCATTTCTGATGAGGACCCCACTGTCCTTCCAGTCATCCAAGTTCTTAACTTTGGTTAGTTAGTACCCTACTCTTCCTTACTCCATATACCCAATCAGTTGACAAATCTTGCTATTTATGTCTTCACATCTCTTGTTTCTTTTCTGTTATCTCTTTTTCCTCTAAATCCTCTCTCATCACCTCTCTTTCATGTTATTACTATAGCCTCCTGATTAATCTCTCTGGCTTACATCGCTCCTCTCTCTATCCTCCACATAGCTGTGAAAATAATTCTATTTTCTTTTTTTTTAATTTAGTATTTTATTTTTCCCCAATTGCACGTAAAAACAATTTTTAACACTTGTTTTTTTTTTAAATTGAGTTCCAAATTCTCTCCCTCCCTACTTTCCCCCCTCATTGAGAAGGCAAGCAACTTGATATGTTATATATGTGCCGTCATGCAAAACATATTTCCGTATTGGTCGTGTTGTAAAAGAAAACACAGACCAAAAAAACAACTAAAGAAAGTTTTTTTAAAAAAGTATGCTTTGGTCTTCATTCAGACTCCATTATTTCTTTCTCTGGGCATGGATAGCATTTTTCATCACAAGTCCTTCAGAATTGTCTTGGATCATTGTATTGCTGACAATAGCTAAGTCATTCACAGTTGATCATCGTACAATATTGCTGTTACTGTGTACAGTGTTCTCCTGGTTCTGCTCACTTCACTTTGCATCAGTTCATGTAGGTCTTTCCAGGTTTTTCTGAGAGCATCCTGCTTGTCATTTCTTTATAGCACAGTATATTATTTCATCCCAATCATATGCCACTACTTGTTCATCCATTCCCCAATTGATGGACATCCCCTCCATTTCCAATCCTTTGCCACTAATAAAAGAACTGCTATAAACATTTTTATATATAGGTCCTTATCCTTTTTGTTTTTGTCTCTTGAGGATACAGACCTAGTGCTAGTATTGCTGAGTCAAAGGATATACATGGTTTTTTATAGACCTTTGGGCATAATTCCAAATTGCTCTATAGAATGGTTGAAACACTAACAGTACATTGGTGTCTCAATTTTCCCACATCCCCTCCAACATTTGTCATTTTCTTTTTTTGTCATATTAGCCCAGGGCTGGGGAATTTGTGGCCTCAAGGCCACAGGTGGCCTTCTAGGTCCTTGGGCCTTTTGAGTAAGTCCAAGTTTTACAGAATAAATCTTTTTATTAAGGGGATTTGTTTTGTGAAGTTTGGATCCAGTCAAAGGGCTGCACTTGAGACCTAGAAGGCCACATGTGGCCTTGAGCCCCAAGTTCCCCGCCCCCGTACTAGCCAATTTGATAGGTGTGAGGTGGTACCTCAGAATTGTTTTAATTTATATTTCTCTAATCAGTAGTGGATATAGGGCCTTTTTTCATGTGGCTCTAGAGAGTTTTGATTACTTCTGAAAACTACTTGTTCATATCTTTTGACCATTTATCAATTGGAGAATGGCTATTATTTTTATAAATTGGATGCAGTTCTCTATGCATTTGAGAAATGAGGCCTTTATTAGAGAAACTTGCTGTAAAATTTTTTTGTGAAAGTAATTTTCTAAAAATACTGGTTGGACCATTGGCTCCTGTTTTCTCAAGGAGCAAATATAAGTTCTTCTGTTTGACTTTTAAAGCCTCTTAACAACCTGCACCCAGCCTACCTTTCCAGCCCTACAATATTATATCCTTTTCTGGTGGTGCTGGATACTGGAAGGCTGGGCCTAGAATCAGGAATATGTGGTTTCAAATGTCGTCTCAGATGCTTCCTAGCTGTCTGACCCTGGGCAAGTTACTTAACCCTTGTTTGCCTCAGTTTCTTCAACTGTAAGATGGGTATAACAGCAATGCCCTCCTCAGAGGGTTGCTATGATGCTCAAATGAGATAATGTTTGTAAAGGTACATAGCGTAGTTCCAGGCTCATAGTAGGTGCTGCATCAGTGTCTCTTCACCTCCTTTCTCATGTTCTGTAGTTCCAACTAGCTTTCTGGCTATTCCTCCCATATGATGGTCTTCCATCTTCAAGCCCTTGCGAAGTCCACTATGCCTGGAATGTACTCCCTCCTCTCCTCCGCCTCTTTGCCTCGTTTCCTTCCAGGCACCACTCAAGAGCCACCTTTTATGTAAAGCCCTACCTGATTCCAAAACTGCTGGTGTGCCATATCTCCACCCCTCCTACAAAAGAACTTACCTTGTATTTATTTTATATGTGCTTATTTGTTGTGTGTATTGTCTCCCCCTATAAAATGTAAGCTCTTTCAGGGCAAAGACCCTTTGGGTTTCTTTTGGCTCAGTGGCCCCAGTACCTAGCACAATTCCTGGTATTTCTAATTGTTCATTATTTGGTTGGTTGGCTATTCTTGCTGAGACTTATCATTCTGAGCTCTAGCATCCCTATAAACTGTGTTTAAAGCCTCAATATATGTGTAGGTGGAAGGCAGAGATACAAAGGCAGAGGACACGAGAGGTTCTTGGTTTCTAAACCTGAATCATTTGTTCAAGGCTGGTTATAATTCCACTGTCTCTCCTCCCTGAGGTGGGATACATTTCTCTTGCCCGGCCCTCCAAGTCATCAGAAGCTTTCCCTTGGTGCCCTTCTTTATTCACACCTACGCTTTGTTGATTTTTCTCTACTTTTAAGCTCGGCAGTGAAGGGTTGGATGAGACAGGCCTTGGTCTCAGCTGGCACTTTCCATGAAGCCTAAACCCATTGCCAGGGTAAATTCCAGGATCCTCTAGTAGGAGAATAGATAAATGCCTTGAATGTGGACTCCCTGCACCAATGGCCGTTTCTTCTTTATAAATTTTTTAATTGATAATTTTGTTTCAGTCCTTATACGTGGTCTTATTTAATTCCCCACAATGTATATAGTTTCTAAAATCAGTTAAGGTGGCTATTTCTCCATAAGCTAAAGTAATTTGTGTATCCCCTGTGGGAAGATGCAGACCCTTTCCTCGTAATCCCCTAAAGCCACTGTGGTAAGCTGGGATGTCGTTTGGACATATTTGTTGGCGGGGAGCCAGTGCAGGCTGCTGAAAGCTTCCCCTTCTGCCCCTCCATGTCTAAGAGAGTGTATTCCTATTTGACCTCCTGTGCCCAGATGGAAAGGAGTATGAGTTTTTCCACCCATTTTCCACCCATTAACGGATACTTGTCAAATTATTTGTTGTGGGAGGGAAGAATAGGGGCTGTAAGGAAGGAAATGGGAGGGGTAAAATGGACTTAATAATGTAGGCATCTTGGTTAGATAGGTCTGCAGGCAAGTGGTAGCATAAGTCACAGGCTCTGCAGTGTAAAGGAATCTGAGGGGGCTGATGGAGATGGCAGGGTGCCCCAGCGATCCTCTGTGCAGGATCACTGCACAGGAAATCTTGAGTCTCATTTGTGATTGCTGTGTAGGGTCAAGGGTCCCCCGCTCTACATAAGCTACCTTCCCTGGCTTATCAGTCCCTTCATCAGGGGTATTGCTTTCAGACCTCCATTTATTTTTTTTAAAACTTAATTCTCTTGACACATTTTGTTTGGGCACAATAGACATTTCCCAACAAATGCCCAAACAAACCCCCTTCCAGAGTGTCTTCCCCCATGTTAAGTTTGATGTGTCCTTCCTTTACCTTTGACAGGACTGGTGCTGTGCTAGTGCCAACCATTGTGATTTGAACGGAGCCTCTCCAAGTGGACTTTTTAAATTGCTGGAGTCATTGTGTAGATCATACATTGATGCTCCGTAGCTGGCCCTTGGCAGTCCTCTCTCTTAATGCACTTGTGTTCTCATCTCCTGAGGGCCCTCTCAGAGCTGTTGAGACCTCATTTCCGTCTGGTCTGGAAATAGGGTAGGATTTTTTTCCCAGCAACCAGGGACATGGGATGCAGCTAGAATTTTCTGGGGACCTTAGGTCTCCCAGAGTCTGTTCTTACAATGTTGGACTTAGGGAAATGCAAGCATAAACAGCCTCTGGCAGCGACCTGAAGGGTTTCCATGAGGTGGTTACAGTGCTTTGTGCTTTCTTCTATAGGGCGATCCTCCCTTGGCCCTGGGCCTATCTACAGGTAAGGCCCTTGGTATACTGAAAGAGCAGCTGGAGGCCGTGCTGGAAGGGCACCTAAAGGAGCAGAAGAAAAGCCTCACTTGGAAGGTGAGGTTCTCCCCTCGTTTCTGTAGTGGGATACCAGCCCAATGCTGCCATTGCCCCTTCCTCCCTTCCACACTTAGGCAATAGTAGTGTGTAGTGGAAAGAACCCCAGATTTGGAACGGAACACCTTCCTTCAAACCCCAGCTCTGTTATTTGCTGTCTGCGTGGCCTTGGGCAAATTCCTTAACCACTCTGCTTCTTAGTTTCCTGCTCTGTAACATGGGGGAGTTGGGCTCTGCTAAATGATTTCAAAGGTCCTCCCTAGCCCCAGATCCTTTGATCCTGGCCCAGCCAATTGAGTGGGAAGATGCCTGGGAAGTTTATTTGCCAAAGGGAGTATAGGGTGCAAGGATAACCTAGTAGAAGCTTAAGATGTGGCCACTCTTACCTTTCTTCTAAGGCTCTAATGGAGTTTATAAATCTGGACCTTTTCACTGGGCACCATTGTTAAAAGCCTAAGGGTAACAGTTCCCTTTTAGTGGTTCCCTGGATCCTAATCTTCTTAAATATTGGACCCCCGCTCCAGTAACAACAGGCTGGTCTCCACCTTAGATCATAGCTTTGAAAGATGAGAAAGTAGGTCAGGGGCAGGTGTGTGTGAGAAGGGGGCTAGATCCTTAAGTAGAAAAGGGTCTTTTCTTGCCCTGACTGACTCCTTGGTGCCCCATTCTGGCACCTGAAGCCAGCTGCTGATTTGCAACATCTCTACCTACTCCTTAGGAGATATGGAAAAGAAGCTTCCTGCACCATGGTAACCGCTGTTCCTGTTTTCACTGGCCGGGTGCCTCCCTGATGCTGTTGGCAGTGCTGCTGCTGCTAGGCTGCTATGGAAATCAACCAGCCGGGAGGTAAACAGAGGGCCCCAGTGGCTACCAGAAAGAGGTGGTTCTCCACCTGCTTTTTCCCCCTCCTGTTCCCCTTCCCAGTCCCAAAAGAAAGTTTCTACTCTCCCATCCATAGTGCTGGGGAGCTCAAGAATTGCCCAGTGAGCTAGGGCAAGTGAGAACAAAGGCTAGTGGCCCCTGAGTTACTCCTTGGACCAGGGTCCTGAGCTGTATGGAAATCTCTTCTATTCTGAGACTGAGGCAATCTGAATGTGGCAGCTTCCTCTAGAGGGGCAGGGGGTGGGGGGTGAAGTTAGGGTGGGAAGAAGGAAAATACTTCAATCCCTGGGGATGAGCTGGGGTGGAGGCTCTGCTCATGGCACCTCAGCTACCTAGCTCTCTCCGCCCAGCCATGGGGTAGAGTTGGTGAATGCCACGGCACTTCTCCTGTTGCTGCTTCTGAACCTCATCCTCATCGGGAGGCAGGAGCGACTGAAGCGCCAGGAGGTGGAGAGAAGGCTTCGAGGGATCATCGATCAAATAAGTGGTAAGGACGAGGAGTGATCCTTCATGGCAGCTGGTGAAGATGCCCTGGGATAGCAGAATCTTGGACTTCTCGAAACTCTCTTACTGCCATCCAGACCTTTGACCACCTAGGCTGGCAGCAGGTTTGCCTTGGTGCTTGTCCCTGCCCTAGTCCGATTCTCAGAGCTAGAAGGTTAAAGATTAAAATTAAATCAAAATATGAGATCCAGCTCTGGAGCTAGCGACCCATGATCCTTTGTAAAGATTGTATATGATGAAGTGTCACTTGATTGGTTCAGATGGCGGGGATTTAAGCTGTGCCTTGAAGGATGATTCAGAGTTGAGTACATACTAAGATGTGGGAGAACATTCCCTGAGATAGGCAAGCAAGTATGAGTGAAGGTGGAGAAACGACAGTGAGCTGGTCGGGTTTGGAGCAAGTAGAGATTGGTCCGATTCACCTGGAGAGTTGTCAAAGATTGCATTGCTGCTTTCCTCCTCTTCTTTCCAGACGCCCTCGGGGATGGTAAGGAGGTCAGGTGGCCAAATGCCATGTACCCTGATCTTCACATGCCCTTTGCCCCTTCCTGGTCCCTGCACTGGGCCTACCGAGATGGACACCTGGTAAATCTGCCAGTCAGCCTGCTGGTGGAGGGAGATGTCATTGCCCTGAGGCCAGGTCAGGAATCCTTTGCTTCCCTGAGGGGGATCAAGGTAACTCAGGGTTTTTCTTCCCCTTTCCTGGGGAATATTGTGGGAGTAGTGGGAGCATATCAGAGTTGATTCCTGAAGCTTCAAGGCCATAGCTAGTTCCTCAGTTTCTCAGCAGGGTCTTTGGGCAGGATAGGGCATGGTCTACTATTTATTACCTGTCTTCTTATCCCTGCCCTCTCCTTTCTCCTGTCTTTAAACTGCCAGGAAACTTAAAAGGCCCTATCCCAACTGCCTGTTTGCTTCCTGATATCCCCATTACCCTAGGCAATCTCTCCCATTGTCAGGGATTGTATAAACTAGGCTGCTGTAGGGCTGGCTGGGCACTGACACTTTTGTCTGTTGCCTCAATCTCGCCCCACCTTGCTGACAGGACGATGAGCACATTGTCTTGGAGCCAGGTGACCTGTTTCCCCCCTTTTCTCCTCCTCCCTCTCCACGGGGGGAAGTGAAGAAGGGACCACAGAACCCCCAACAGCACCGGCTCTTCCGGGTTCTTAAGACCCCTGTGTTGGACAACATCAGGTGAGGGGGATGCTTCCCTTCTCCCATCAATTTGCTCTGTCTCCTACTCTTATCCCGAGGGAAATTTGTTAGCTCAAGCACTTTCTCTGTTCTCAGTGTGGACTTTTTGGAGACATTGGTCACTGGACTGACCACTGTGCCAGGAGAGGGGCTTGGGGGACTGCTGGGCAGGGGTAGGATTAGAGACTGGCTATTTTGCCAGCTAATGGTTCTGTCTGGGGGCCTAGTGACATATGCATGTGACATTTCTTGGCTACTTGGATGAAGCCTGGAACTGAGGCTTCTCTTTCCCTCAGATGGTGCTTGGACATGGCCCTGGCTCGCCCAGTGACTGCCCTAGACAATGAGAGGTTCACAGTGCAGTCAGTGATGCTGCGATATGCAGTCCCTGTGGTACTGGTGAGTGGGAGGAGGGGAGGGTGGGTCGGCCGAGACAGCCAGGGGCAAGATGGATTGGGCAGACATTGTCTGTGCATTAATTTCAGGGGCTAGATGGGGATGGGAGGCAATGTTGCCAGGGGTCCTGAGACGTAAGCAGGCAAATTTCGGGAGAAATGAAGGGCAAGTGTGTAGAGTGTAGGCTTTGCTCCTCATGCTGAGGAGGCTGGAAGGTATTGAGAGTGTCCTTTTCCCAACAGGCCAGCTTCCTCATCACTAATGCCCTGCGCTTTGTGTTCGGTGCTCCGGGGATCACTTCTTGGCAGTATACCTTACTCCAGCTGCAGGTAGTGGATTCCTTCCTTTGAGCCTGGTTCTTTCTTTGATTCCACCTGTGGGGTCCTCTGATATACCCCTCACCAAAGAGCAGCCTTTGCTCAGATTTAGCCCAGGTGTGCAAGGATCTTCTCTATTGAGCTACTCTGATGCTAAATTTTTTTCTTGTGGGGTGTGAAATGGGATGGCCAAGAGAAGGCCATCTTTCAAATATGAAGTGAAGCCAGAGTCTCATACCTAAGCTCCTACCTGAGTTGTACTCCTTTCACGGTCAGAAAATCCCTTGTGTTGGTACTTGCCGCCTACTCTGGACTGCTGGGATGCTATACCTATGGATTGGCCACATAACTAGAAAAATTCCTCCCTTCCTTTCCCCTCATGGGCCAGTATGATAGATCTGTAGGGTATAACAGAGGCAGATTTTTCTTTCCTCAGGTGAATGGTGTCCTGCCAATCCTCCCACTGTTGTTTCCAGTCCTGTGGGTACTGGCCACAGCCTGTGGGGAGGCCCGAGTCCTGGCCCAGATGAGCAAAGCCTCACCTAGCTCCCTGGTAGGTCTTCTAAGCTGGGAGCCCTACAGCATCTGAGGTGGAGAGGGAGGAAGAGAAGAAGGGGTTTGGCTGTCTGCCCCAGGGATGTATCTTAGGCTCCAGAATCTGGCTTATACACTGGGATCAGACCGCTGTGTTGGGTGTAGTTAGTTAGCCCAGGAGAAGGACATAACGTGAGTTTCTGTACCATTAGTGATCCTCCCCCCACCCCCCAAGTTCTCTTTCCTATGGGGACTACAGTGTCTATCATCTTCCAGAAGAACTTAAGACTAGCTTAGGGCAGGGTTCTGGTTGCTGCCAGCACTGGCTACTGCTCCAACATATCCTTTCTCTTTCACTGATAATAGCTCTTATGTCTTGATATAGTTGGCCAAGTTTTCAGAAGATACTCTCAGCAGCTATACAGAAGTGGTTTCCTCTCAGGTCTGTGAACTAGAATGGTGATCTCCTTACCTTCAGATTCTTACTACCTTGTGTTGTTCCCTCCCCTAAACCCTGGGAACTTATTCTCCTCTGCCTGACTTTGACCCGATCTTCCTCTCCTTGGGCCTCTGTAGCCTAAAGTCCCTTTCTTGTGTGGACGGAATCCAAGCCTTTTCCCCTAGTCTTCTGCCCCTGAACCAGAGAAGCTTTGCTTTAAACTGATAATTCTCCATCCCCCTCCTCCCCTAGAATTCTCCCTTTGAGCTGTAGGGTCGATCCCCCAAAATCTGAGGCCCCAAATCCTCATGGTCCTCACACTGTCTTCTTTCTCCACTAGGAAATGCTCCGCTGCATCTGGGGACACTTCCTCAGGGTGATCCAAGGAAAGTCATCGACGCTGAGCTACAGCTCCAGCCTGCTGCACAGCTTGGGCTCTGTGACGGTGAGGGTCATCCCTGGAGAGCTGGGGGAGGGTGCGGCACTGTAGGAACCCCACGTTTGGAGAGAGAAGCTCCTGTCTTCTGATAATAGTAATAATAATAGCTGGCGTCGGAAAGCACTTTACAAATAAATCTCACTCGACCCTGAGAGGGAGTGGCTGTTATTGTCCCTGTTTTACAGATGAGGAAACTGAGGCACACAGAGGTTAAGTGATTCACATAGCTAGAAAGTGTCTGAGGTGGGATTTGAACTTGGATCTCCCTGACTCTAGGGCCAGTACTCTAGCCATCGCACCCCCTATGTTTTCTGCCCCTAGACCAGAGAAGCTTTGCTTTAGACTGATGCTTCTCTATTCCTTCCCTCCCCCGGAATTCTCCTTTGAACTTTAGAGTCCTCACGACTTGCACGATGCCTTCTCTTCTCTGTGGTCAACAGGCAGCTTGTGCCCAGATGCAGGAAGATGCTTTTCCCTTTCTTCTGCCACTCACAGAGTCCCGTGCTTAGGCACTTCCCTTATCAGACCCCTTCTTACTACAGGTGCTGTGCTGTGTAGACAAGCAAGGAATCCTGTCCTGGCCCAATCCAAGCCCTGAGACTGTCCTGTTCTTCAGCGGGAAGATGGAACCACCTCACAGCAGCCACGAGGACCTGACTGATGACTTGTCCACCCGCTCCTTCTGCCACCCTGAGGTAGTGGAGGAGGTACGGCCGGGCCGGCTCCTGTAGGCCCAAATTTGGGCCAGGCTGTTCAGCCCCTGGAGCCTGGCCAGTGGCCTCAGGGAGGGTGGAAACTGACTGGAGGCAGTGAGTGTGGCCCCCAGGGAGGATCAAGGAGGGTAAAAACATTAGAAGGAACAACAGTCTTCTCTAGTTAATGGGGAGGAAGAAGGGAGTCCCTGGGGCCTCTCTCTCAGCCCTCCCTTTTCACATTTTCCTTAGCCCCATGAGCGTGACGCTTTGCTGTCTGGTCCCTTGAATGACACCTTGCACCTCTCCAATGAGCAGGAAAGGGGTGACTGGCCTGGGGATGGTCCCAAACCACCTGAACCTCACTCTCACCGAAAGCTGCATGGGCGCAGTAAACATCCCTCTGGCTCCAATGTGAGCTTCAGCAAGGACATTGAGGGAGGGGAAGAGGAGCCATTTAAGGTGAGGGGAGAAAAAAGAACAGGGCAATTCTGTCCTTTCCTTTACCTGTCTTCCAGAAAGAAGAAGCCAGTGGGGCCCTTAAAATCTTTTTTCCAAGTGAAATGATCTTTTAACCTTTCCTTATCTCTCCTCCTCCCCCCTTAGATCATTTCACGCCTTTCTCCTTTGGTTTTTTTTCTAGTGGTTCTTTATGTCCTCTTTGAGATTCAGGGGGCAGGACTGGAAGAGGCAGAGAGGGAAACATGGAGGGATGATTGAGGGAAGAAGATCCATGACATCCCTCTGATCCTTCAGACTGCCTCTGGGGCAGGGAGGCCTTGAGCTTTGACTGACTCTCTCTGGCAGAGTCCTGAGAATCCCCTTCCCTGGAGCTTGGGAGGAGGGTGAAGCCTGGAGCAGTCTCACCTTTGTCTGGGCCAGACTGATGGATATGTTTCCCATTTCTCCCTTCCTCCCTCCCTCCCTCCTCTCCTGCCTGAACTGCTCAATCCAGGCTGTGAGCGAAGGGGATGCCTGCGAGGCGGATGACTTTGTATGTGACTACCACTTGGAGATGCTGAGCCTGTCTCAGGACCAGCAGAATCCCTCCTGCATCCAGTTTGATGACTCTAATTGGCAGCTGCACCTCACCTCCCTCAAGCCCCTCGGCCTCAATGTGCTGCTGAACCTGTGCAATGCCAGCGTCACTGATCGCCTCTGCCGCTTCTCTGACCACCTCTGTAACATCGCACTCCAGGAGAGCCACAGTGCTGTGCTGCCTGTACATGTGCCCTGGGGGCTCTGCGAGCTCGCCCGACTCATCGGTATGGAGCCTGTCCTCTCTGCTGGCAGGAGCTGGGGTGGGATGGCCATAGGTGGGGCATGCCTGAATCCTGAGGGGATAGACATTAACCTTGGGAGCTAGCTGAAAGAGGATGGCCTAAGAGCCCAGAGCTCGTGATTCCAAAGCCATTGTAGTATTTGTATACTGTTTGAGGCTCGTTTGTATGATAAAATGAACCCAAGCGGACCTTACTTCTGTTCCTTTCCATTTAAGTGGCCTCTGCTATGTGATTAGGTTGATTTGGTCAGGAAGATAGATGTGTTCGGCCCAGATAGGCTTTAGGGAGAAAAGCATGCCTGAGGTCCCCCTTTGGAGGCCCTGAGCTTCTTTTCCTTCCACTCTCAATCTAATACAGGCTTCACTCCTGGCGCCAAAGAGCTCTTCAAACAGGAAAACCACTTAGCACTCTATCGCCTTCCCAGCGCTGAGATGGTGAAGGAGACAGCCTTGGGAAAACTATCCCGTGTTACCAAGCGGCGCCCACCCCTGAGCCATATGATCAGCCTCTTTATCAAGGACACAACCACCAGTAAGCCTGCTATCCCATTGTATCCCCAAGCCAAGTCTTCCTTGAGGTGGGAAATGGGGCCCATATACTCCAAGCCTGTTACCAGAAGGGAGATGATGTCTTCCTTTGTAGCCAGCTGCCTGGCTTACTGCTCCTGGTCACCTGGGCAACCTGTGGAGAAGGTCTGGCCATTGTTGGCTCTTTCTAGGGAGGGAAGGGGAGATGAGTCCCTGGATTCCCCAGAATCAATCTGTAGCAAGAATTGGGTAGGCTTTAGCTTCGTGAAGGTATACCTGTCAAAGTGGACACGTCCTCCAACATTTCAAGTTATGAGGGTCTCATTGGAAATCTAGAAGAGAAGCCTCTGGAGTTTCCCCCAAAGAAATGGTCCCAGCCAATAGTTTTCACTATGGTAGTGCTGCTCTTTCAAGGGAGTTTTCCTGGAGTTGCTGTAAGGACCGTGGAGGGATGAGAGAGGATTGGGGGAGCTATGTGCCTTAGTGCTCAGAGCTGAGGATGTGATGGGGATGAGGTTTGTAACCCTCACCTGGCTAGAGACTTTTAAACACTGGTCTTCCTGTTTTTCTTCGACTCCTGGAGAATGCGAGGCCTGGCGTCAGTAACTAGTGGTTGTTGCTGATGTAGAATTATCCTGGGTGTAGGCTAGCTTCCGAACTGCTTCTGGGTGATGGAGCTGCTTGGCTCCTGCTTTTCCCTTTGGCTCTTTGACACCAGGAGTGCAGCCCATCTTTGTAAAGACATCCTTGTTGCAGAAGCCTCAGAACGCTGGGCCCAAGACATCGGAGGTGGTTGTGGGGGATTTCCATTCAGGAGTCTGGAGCTCGTCTGTAAGTCTTGGCCCTGTCTGTCACAGGCACTGAGCAGATGCTGTCCCACGGCACAGCAGATGTGGTTCTGGAGGCCTGCACAGACTTCTGGGATGGAGCAGACATCTACCCGCTCTCTGGCTCAGACAGGTGGGTGTCTGAGGGCTCCAGGGGTTGGGAGCAGCCAGCCCCACTGCCCTGCCACCTGGGGTCATTCTCTTCTCTTCTCTTTCCCTGACAGAAAGAAAGTGCTAGATTTCTACCAGCGAGCCTGCCTCTCAGGCTATTGCTCTGCCTTTGCCTACAAGCCCATGCACTGCGCCTTGTCCTCTCAGCTCAATGGCAAGTGCATCGAGCTTATGCAGGTGCCTGGCCACAGTGCCATCTGCACCTCCTGCGAGCTTCCTGGTACCATACCCATCAAGCAAAACACTCGCCGCAACAGCTGGAGCTCTGACGGTACCAGGGCAGCCTCGGGGCCTTCTCTTTGATTTCTCTCCTAGGGGAGGCTGAGCCAGTCATTGTCACTGGCCTGGCCCTGTCGGTCTAGAGGGGAGCCTTCAAGGCTGGGGGAGGCTCAAGCACTTGTCTGCCTTTGTTCTGTTAGTATAGTGTAATGGATTTGGAGTCTGATAGACCTGGGTTCAGATCCTGTCTCTGCCACGTGTGAGTGGCAAGACCTTTCACCTGTCTGACACTTAGTATTCCCATCTGTAAGATTAAGGGGTTGGACTGATTTCTTGGTTCCCTTTTAGCTCTTGATGTATGAGGGCCAGCTTTCTATCCCCTGCCTGACCAGAGCCTCTCAGAGGACTGATGCTCCTTTCCTCTTTGACCTACTCATGGAAACTCTTGCACCCAGGAGCTTGGGAATTAAGCAATTTGGATGTATAGGGTTGACTAGGGGAAAAGGACACCTGTGTCCACACAACTTTCTTCCACAACCTACAACTCACTGATGGGTGTCTTTTATTGTCTTTTTTTGTGTTATTTGTGTGTGTGTGTGTGTCTGTCTGTCTGTCTGATTGACTGCATCATGTGTATGCTGATGTTGACTTATGTCTACGTACTTTGCTATGTACATAATGCACTGAATGCCTGCATTTGTGTGGCAATCCAATATGTGTGACTTCCCGTCTGGGTTTTGTGATATTTGGCTATTGTGGCTGTACCTTGGCTGGCCTGAATGCATTGGTTGCGCTGCCTGAAGAAGGGATCGGCGAAGTGATGGAGAAGGAGGATTGTATGCAAGCTCTGAGCGGCCAGATCTTCATGGGTATGGTGTCATCCCAGTACCAGGCTCGTCTGGACATCGTGCGCCTCATCGATGGGCTGGTCAATGCCTGCATCCGCTTCGTTTACTTCTCCCTGGAGGATGAGCTCAAGAGCAAGGTGGGACTAGCCTTTTCCTTCCTTCAGCAACCTGAGGGGAGCAGGCTTCTTCTTTTCTTTTTTTCTCTATTTGTTTCTATTGCCTCTTCCTCAGGTGTTTGCAGAAAAGATGGGCCTTGAGACAGGTTGGAATTGCCACATCTCCCTCACACCAAATGGTGATGTTCCAGGCTCTGAGATTCCCCCTTCTAGCCCCAGTCATGCCGGTTCCTTTCATGATGACCTGCATCAGGGTGAGGACACGGCCTCTTGGGTTTGTGAGAGGAGGGTGGTTAGAAGGGAAGGGGCAGAGGAGGGGCAGGGATTCCCAGATCTTTTCTCCTTGGGGTAACTGCTGCCGGACGTAGCCCCTGTAATCACTTGTTCAAAGGTGTTTCCCCCTGTTAAAGTAAAAGCAGTCCTCAGAGGAAGGGAAGAGGAGACTTCCAGGTATGAAGTTCTGAACTTCTTGAAGGAAGCTCTAGTCACTAAAGACATGGAAAAGAAAGGGTACAAGAAAGCTGTAGCTTTCAACTTGAGGCGATTTGGTTCCGTTCTTGCAGTGTCCCGGGATGATGCTGAGGGGCTTCTGCTCCTGGAGGAGGAGGGTCACTCTGACCTTATCAGCTTCCAGCCTACCGACAGTGACATCCCTAGCTTCTTAGAAGACTGCAACCGGGTATGGTAGCTAGCCTGGCTCCCTGTGGACTGTCCTGGAGTAGGAGGGTACCCTGCCTGCCAAATCCCACAATCTCGCCAGATAGTTGATGTGTGCATGCTTCCAGGCTCATGTAAATTATACCTCTAGTATGATGGGTCGGAGGTGTGGGGAGAGTCCTGGATATTGTTGGGGACAAACAGACTGGAGGAATCTCATTCATTCATTCAGAGCCCCAACCCAGGCCTATTTATATTCCTCTGCCTTGCAGGCCAAGCTGCCTCGGGGTATCCACCAAGTACGGCCACACTTACAGAACATCGACAATGTTCCTCTGCTGGTACCCCTCTTCACGGACTGCACCCCTGAAAGTAAGTCTTGTTGCTTGGGCAACTTAGGCTGCCTTCCTCAGGGGAGGAGTCAGACCCCTTATCTTAAAGTCATTCTGGGGTTGTAGTTCTTACTAGAGTATGGAGAAAGCTAGTGCAGGGCTCAGTAAATTCTGGGGGGCTAGGTGGATATAGTTCTTACAAATTTTATTAGAACACCTCCCATTTTTGACTAATGATCGGATAATAAAAGATGAGTGTACAGGTGAAAGTTGGTGCATTGGAATTCTTACTGGATATGTCAGGTGTCAAATAGGCTCTAAACCTGAGGGAAGTGTGGACCAGTCAGTTAGAGGGCCTGAGGAAGCTGTTTGACTGCACTTTTGGCTGAGCCAGTACTTGAGCCTGGGGCTTCCAGCTCAGGGTAGAGACAAAGCCACTGGGCATAGGGAAGTGGGGGAAATCGAGTTTCCTGCTGTGTCTGCGCACTGCATCTCATTGTCTCACTGAGATCATGCAGGTGCCTCTGGCCATTGTACCATTTTCACATCATATGGGCTTCCTGGCCCCATACCCATTGAGCAGGCACACACCTGCTACAACAGCTGGAGTGACGAAGCAGTCTCTTTCTTGTCTTTGATTTCCCCCCACATGGAATGGCCTCCACTGAAGTCTGCTATAAACTATGGAGGGTCCCCTTTCACCTAAGAGAGCTAATACTCCATTTCCCCAGAGAGCTGTTGTTTCCCTAGCATTGTTTCTGATGTAGGATGAAAGGACCCTTCTTCCCCCTCCTCAGCAGGCTAGCTTGGGAAAGGAAGCAGGCCAACCTCCCCGCCAGCCCTACCAGGCTTCTTCTTTTTGCTTTGGATCCCTTCTGGTATTCCTCATGCAGGTTTGATAAAGGAAGGAATTTTCCCCATTAAAGTAAAACTCCCAGTGAGGTTAAGTCTCAAGTTGCAGTGATGTCCTGAAGCCTCTTTTTCTGCCCATCTCTTGGTTGTGTGCATGGAAAACAAAAAAGGAATCAAAACACATATGACCGTTTTATATCAGTACTAAATTTGTCTCCTTCAAGGAGTTGGGGTAGAGTGTTTTCTTTTTTGCTTTTTGAGAATAGTATAGTTATTTTCCATAACGTAGGTATTAATTGTTCTTTGAGGTGTGATAGGATTCTCTTATCTGGACCAGGGTCTCTCCCCACCCCCTCCTTTTGGTGGTTTCCTTACAACTAGTTCAATTTCTTTTCCTTTTTTTCTTCTCGAAATTGAACTGTCCAAGATTTCTATTTGATGTTCTGCTAATTTGGCATTTTACATTTTTGTTTATAATCCTCAATTTTGCTGTCATCTGACTGTATAATTTTTTTATTTATTGTGACTTCATCTCGTTCATTTTAAAATTTTATTAATTTGGTTTTCCTCCTGCTTCTTTATAATATATTTGACCATTTGAAAGCTATTTTTTTAAATGTGACTTATTTAATAAATTTGTTTGGCTCCTATATATTTGAAGATGGCCCCTAGTTCAAAGCCATCTTGTTGAACCTTCTTCTCTCTAGGTTTCTGTCTATGAGGAAAATGCAAACTCTGATCAGCCAGCAGGGTCTTGCTCCACATTTGAGCTTTTTTATTGGCAGGTATGGGAGGGTGTTATGGTAGATATGGGTCATTAGAACTTGGAAACCTGTGGGTTAGAAATTAAATATGTGGTAAGTAGGTGTATATCAATATCTATATCTATATCTATATCTATATCTATATATATATGTGTGTGTGTGTGTGTGTGTGTGTGTGTGTGTATGTGTATATATATATATACACACACACATACACACATATATACATATATATACAGCGTGAGCTGCAGTGGGTGTGCCTGGCTCCAGGAGGGCTATGGGTTACCTACTTCCTCACTCTTAGACCTTTTGACCCAGGGCTAGAAGAGTATATTTGGCATGAATGTCATAGGATCAGGTGCTGGGTTTTGTGAGGGAGTGTCCCAGGTCTATTGTTGACCGTCTCTTCCTTCTCTCTTTTCAGCCATGTGTGAAATGATTAAGATCATGCAAGAGTATGGAGAGGTGACGTGCTGTTTGGGTAGCTCCGCCAACCTGCGCAACAGCTGCCTCTTCTCGCAGAGTGACATCAGGTCTGGATGAGCCAGGACTCCGGGATGTGACCCTGAGGGGTGGCCCCTGTCTTCCAGGGAGGTCACAGGTGGATTGGGTGGTGGTGATGATAGCAGGAGGGGCAGTGTTAGAAGTGGTGGGAATGTGCCTGCTCTCTCCTGTGTGCACTCACTTCATGGCTTGTGCCTGTTCTTGGACTGTGTTTGCTAGTACTTTGAGTGGCCAGCCAGGGAATGAGAGCAAAGGGTCTAGGCCCCAAATCTTGTTAGGAAACAGCAAATCTTTGTAGGATAGGACCTGATGTCTTCTTTCTCCCCTCAACCAAGCAGCATTGCCCTGGATCCCCTGTATCCATCCCGCTGCTCCTGGGAGACCTTTGGCTATGCCACCAGCACCAGCATGGCCCAGGCCTCAGATGGCCTGTCTCCCCTGCAGCTCTCGGGGCAGCTCAACAGCCTGGCCTGCTCCATGGCCTTTCGGCAGGAGGAGAGCATCAGTATCATCCGGCTTATTGAGCAGGTGAGGATCCAGGATCAAGCACAGAGGCCTCATTCATTTTCATCTTTCTTTAGGGCCTAGCATACTGCCTTGAGCATAGCAGGCGTTTCTTAAATGTTTGTTGAATTAGAGCGAGAGGGACAATTGTGCTGTTGGCTCTTGGTTTAGGCTTTCCACCGTGTGCTCAGAGGAGCCTAAGACAAGCCTGGGAACCAGAGGATGGAGGGTAGATAAGGGTCATTCCGGTTGAAGTGATGATTGATTCCCGCACCTATCAGTTCTCCTTCCCACTGATAGATCCGGTGTGATTATCTCTGCAGGCCCGTCATGCTACCTACGGCATCCGCAAGTGCTTCCTCTTCCTGCTGCAATGCCAACTGACTCTAGTAGTTATCCAGGTGAGGTTGGAGTAAGGCAGTAGGTATTGAGGGAAAATAGAAGCCTAAGGAGGGATGGCTGTGGCTGTGAGTAACTTAGATAAGGGTGGGAGCCTGGCGAAGTACTTTCATGTCCTCAGACCCCCTTCCCCCCAGATCCCTCTGAGCCTCCCTTTACAGCAAATGAGAGTAGTGGGGCTAGGTTACGGTGGGGTAGTGCCACAGATCCTCAAGGTTTATCCCCTTTTTCATTTCTTTAATCCTTGCTTCTGGGATTGTTTTCCTCCATCTAGTTCCTTTCTTGCCTGGTACAATTGCCACCACTCCTGGGCACCACTGACATCCTGTGGCTGTCCTGCTTCTGCTATCCCCTTCTAAGGTGAGAAGCCACGTGGCATCCCAAAATGGGGCTTGGTGCTCCTGAAAGCATGGGCTCCATGGAGAACCATGCAGGGTGCAGCTCCTCTGAGGCAGGTGTTCACGGTCCTTTGGGAACTTCTTTCCCATTTCCTTACCCCAACTTCCTAGTGGTTCGTGTGCTACTCCCCTTTCCCCTTATGGGACACCCTGGAGCCAATCCAGGTGGGGATGGTGAGTGTCCCTGCCCTCCCAATGGTTTTGGTCTGGTTTTTGTCATCCCTCAGGATGAATTGGGGAAGTGGAGCTCCAAGGAGCCATACATCCCCTGACCCTGCTATCTGCTTTGCAGCGTCTCCCTGCTTGGGAAGCCTCCACACAGCTCTGTCATGTCTGTAGCTACAGGGAAGAATCTTCTCTCAATCCCCAAGAAGGTAGGTGAGGCAGTATCCCCTTTGCACTTGATTTCAGTCGATTTCTGGGTTTCCTGAGCCCTCAGTGGTGGCAGTGGTGTAAAGTAGATTGGACAAAACTGAAGTTATCTGGAGATAAGGAGGTCTTTATGGGGGGATCCATCTTCTGGTCAGTTAGTGCCTAACAACAAATATCTGATGGTGGGGTGGACATCAGATGCTCCTATACTCTTCATCCTCAGCACTTGGCCATCAGATTGTTTCAGGGCTGAGCAGGAAATGGTAGGATCAGCTTATTGGGGTGGTCCTGTCTCCTGTGAATGATGGCCCCTCTTCTCCCACAGACCCAGCACTACTTTCTCCTCTGCTTCTTGCTCAAGTTTAGCCTGACCATAGGCTCGGGCCTCATCTGCTTTGGCTTCATCCTGCAGAGTTTTTGTGAGAGTGCCCAGATCCGAAACCTTACTAACTGTTCCTCTATCATGCTGAGCAGGTAGGCCCCACCACTGACCCCCCTACATTGCTGGTAACTTTTCCTGTGAGGGGACTCCCTGCTCCTTTACCCTCTAAGAGGACACTGTCTCCCTTTTTGCCTTTTTTACTCTTTACTGCCTACCTCCTTTGCCCTGGTTTATAGCTGTGCTTCCTTCTGATTTGACAGTAAAGCTCCAAATTGGTTTGATGACTTTGCCAATGGGCTCCTGCTGGCCCAGAAACTTACAGCTGCCCTAATCGTCCTACACACTGGTGAGTGTCCTGACCTCTGGGAACTTCTGGCCTGGTTCCTCCAGTTTTGCCAGATGAGGACTGACAGTAGCTGCCTTGGCTGAGTCACATGGGGAATGGGTAACCCAGGCTGTTTTGTCACCCCCCCCTCCCCCCAACAGTGTTCATTTCCATCACCCATGTGCACCGCACCAAGCCCTTGTGGAGAAAGAGCCCCTTCTCCAATCTCTGGTGGACCGTAACAGTACCTGTGGTGTGAGTATATCCAGCTTTTGGGCGGGGCTTGTTCTCTTCTTGAGGGTTGTTGTTAGAAATTGGAAATTGGCTTCTGGATCAGCTGTCTGGGTCTGAGTCAAGGTTTGAGGTAGACGTTTGTGATTTCAGGGGTCACACAGGGATAGATAACCAATGCTTACCCAGCAAAACACTGGGGAGCTGGTAAGGATTGTACCTCACAGGCTCTACGTCTTTGCTCCTACCTTTGTCAGGCTTCTGGGGCAGCTTGTGCAGACGGCAGTGGACTTGCAGCTCTGGACAAACAGGGACAGCCATATTAACTTTGGCCTGGCAGATGTGCCCCTGATCACCTGGCTCCTGGGCTGCCTCTCCCTCATCCTTGTGGTCGTCACCAATGAAAGTGTCAAGTTGCATGAAATCCGGTGAGGAACAACATGAGTCCAGCCCCCTCAGTTTGCCAAATCTGTTCCTCACAACCCATAATGGAAAAACACCCGAGCCTTTCTCTACTTGCCATTTGATCGACTGCTTTCCTTTTTGTCCTTCTGTGTCCTAACCCTCTGTTCATCTTGTGTCATCAGGGTTCGGGTCCGATACCAGAAGAGGCAGAAACTACAGTTTGAAACTAAACTTGGCATGAACTCCCCTTTTTGAGCTGTTGGATGCAGTCACCTTCCTCTGACCTAGCTATCCTCACCTTCCTGGTGACCTTCCACCTGTGCCCTCCACCCCCCCCACCACTTGTGTGTTTGGGCATTGAGGTTGTAACTACTGGAGAGAAGGTCCTTGGGCCCTTTACACTAATACAAGGTAGGAGGAGCAACCAGGGCCTGTGGGCCAAGCCTTCCTGCTCTATTCCTACTAGACTCTAGAGTCTTCCATTTCTCCCTTTACCACATGCTTTCAGAGGAGTCCTAGAGCCCAGCAGGGGCTCAGCCAGTCCCAGACTTTTTTCTGAGCCCAGCCTGGGGTACATTTGAATGAAATGCACCTTTGCAGAAAGGGCCCCTCACCTGAGCCATTTGGCATAGACCCAGACTTTAGGGGCAGAAGCCCCACCTAAGCAATTACTGAGCTCCCCCTTAGGTGGTGATACTGAATGCAGGGGGTATTTTTGCCTCATCTTCCCATCCCTGACTCCACAGAAGACAGTAGCCACAGGCCCCTCCCTTAACCCTGTCTTCCCAGGGCTGGCGTATGGCTTCTGAGCCTCCCTCCAGCCCTCCCCAAGCTATGAGAGGAGCCTGCAGTTCCTGCCTTCCTTTCTCTGGGACTGAAGATGGAGAGCAGCCTGGTCACACCCCTAACAGCTGGATGCCACTGCAGGCAGGGTTCCCAGCCCTTCCTCCAGTGTCTTTCCTATGTGAGAGTGTTTTTACTGGTGTATATTTTCTATCAGAAATGAGCCTTTTGGAGACGAATGTAAAAACTCCATTTGTATTAAAACTTGTAAATTGAATCTGTCATTGACTGGTATCTGAGGAGGAGCAGAGAGGGGTGACCTCCAGATGTGTAGAGGGAGAAACCTTAGCTGAGGAGGCGAAGACAGATTCAAAACACACAACTGCATCGAGTGGAATGAGTTTTTCATTGAAGTTAGTGTTGGGAAGGGGTTAATGGTCAGAGAGAGGGGGCTACTGACCTAACCAGAGCACTTCTCTGGCCCAAGGTAGCGTTAGCTCCTCCCTGCCTGTTAATAGAGAATATTTCATTTAAAATATACACCTTTCTCTCTGCTTAAAAAATCTGGAATTACACACAAGTTGGCCTGTAACACCAGGCCCATCACACAGCCTGGGCACCCTGCCCAACATCACAGCAGCTTTGTCAGAGCAGTAGGGGGAAGGGGAAAGCTTATGAGGCTGGTGGGCACCTGGTTGTGGTTTCATAGCTTCTCGGTGCCATGCCCTGCTGCCATACCCAGCGTGGCCTATTTACATGTCCTATATACACACACAGGTCCGGCTGGGACAGCAAGGAAGACTGTCCCGGATAGGTTAGGGGGTTGAACTTTGCTCCTAGCCATCCCTTCATCTCGAACCCCTTCTAGTCCTTCTTCTCTGGGGAAAGTTCTTTTGCCTGTCAGGGCTGCTCCGCATGGGAGTGAGATAGGAATGGGCAGGAATAAAATACCACAAGGCCTTTGTCCCTTACAGCCTGGAGAGGAAGCTTTTCCCAGAGGCCATGTCCAAGGGGGCAGAGCTGTCAGGTCAGATTACACAATGCCAGGTGCTGGAGCTGGGGCCCCTGAGCCTGTCAGGCTCCAACAAGTTTGCTTTGCCCCTCAGGCTAGGGGCTGTTCAGGGGTGGAGCTGTGGTTACTGACAGGTATTGGCTTACAGGAGGAGCAGGCATGGAAGGAAGACAGCACTCTAGTTCTGCTCCTGCTTCTCGAAGGCCCTGGCCCTTCCCTTTGTACTGTTAACTCCTTCCTTGCTGGAGCGAAGGTGTCACTGCCAGGACGTCCCACATGCTGCCCTTTGCGTGAAGAGCTAGGTCTCAGCTCAGTCCAGCATGGCATCCAGTTGGTCAGCTAAGGCATCAAACATGGTGCTGATATCATCCAGGATGTGTTTGGAATCGCCAGGCTGGGAAAGGCTGCTGGAAGGGGAGAGGACAGGATTGGTGTCAGGACAAACCCCCATGGCCCTCATCTGTGTGCTGTAGAATTTATCACCCTGCTCCTGGAGATGACACCAGGGGCTGGGGGAGAGGGTGGGTAGCTGCTTCTAATTTTCAGTCTTTCTAGCAACTGCCCCTACTCCCCACCCTCTCCTCTCCCCTGTCTCTCACCCTTCTTGATCCTCAACACCGATGCTCTTTTCAGCTGCCCTCAGGGCAGCTGCCAGGGAAGAGCTGGTCTGCTCTAGTCTCTGCTGGGCATGAGCAGCAATGGGTGCTCCCCCACTCTCAGGTTTTGGTGGGGGGATGGGGCGAGAACCAAGTTTGGGAGCCAGCTTAGGCCCTGAGAATGCAAGTTGTGTACAAGCCACTGACACAGGTTTGTGAGATGGTCCTAAGGAGGAAGAAAACGGCCAGTCTGTTATCTGCAATAGGAAAAAGGGCCTCTCAAAACCCATAATACCCCTCCGCCATCCCCTCATACCTCCTACTGGCACTTTGATGAGGGCCAAGGGTGGGGCTGGGGACATCTCCCCCTTTTGAGGGGTGGCCACTGAGTCCTCCAGGCCAGACCCAGGCAACTGGGGACCAGGAATCTGAGTCAAGGTATTGGTGGAGAGGGGGAATGCAGGGGTGTTAAGAGTCAGTGAATTGTTAGAGGCAGGACCAGAAGGGGTGGGAGTGGAGGAGCTGGGTGGGGGAGGTGCTGGGGAATCCATGGTGGGCTGTGAAGGTAGTGGGGCTGAGACAACTGGGGTAGGACTGGCAGCTCCAAAAGCCAGAAGTGCTGTCTGCAGTGGCTCTCTCTCCCGACATTTGGGCCTCCGTTTGACAGTGTCTGACTCTGTAAGGTTGAAGTCAAGTCCAGGGGGGATAGAGACCTCGCGGTTCAAGGGCCCAGCAGGTTTGGGCCGCTGCTTGATAGTCAGGTTGCCTTCTTCAGCAAAGGGCAGTCCCTCACCAGAGCTGCCCCGGGATCGGGATGTTCCTTCAGAACCCCGCTCCTCTTCTGTGTCTGAAGCAGGACTCCCAGGTGCAGGAGAGCTGGGGGGATCCGAAGGACCAGTTGGTTCACTCAGTGTGCGTCTCCGGGATGCTACGGCTTCTTCTTCGGGCCCTGGACTCCCACCAGACAACAGAGAGTCTGGCGTGGTACCAGAGACAGAGCTGAGACGTTTTGGTGGTGGAGGCGGAGGCCCTTTTCGGCGAGCTCGTAAGGCAAAGGACTGGCTACGGGGAGCCCCTCTAGTCAGAGCAGAGCCAGGGCTAACCTGGGTCAAGGTGCTTCGACCAGGGCGCCGAGTCAAGGTAGCATAGCTGTCCAAGGCACTGCCCACTGGTCCTTCAGCCTCCCCTTCTGTCAATCCTGGGCGGCTCAAGCTGTGGGAGCGGCGTTTGGGTCGGGGAGGGTCAGGAGGAGTTGAAGGGGAAGCAGACAAGTAGGAGAAGGCCCGGGAGGCACTAGAAGGTGGCATGGGAGCTGGACTAGGGGGTGAACTATGGGGATGCATGAGCATATAGGGGGGTGTGTCCTTGCTGGAAGGGTGTTCGTTACCCTCTGGCAGATTCCTCTCCGGAGGGGGACTGGGGTGCCCAGTATTGGGTCTAGGGGTAGGCTGTTCCTGAGAGTGCCCAGAACCCCTAGAACGTGCCCCAATGCTCTCCTGGCTAGGGGAACGGGTTGGGGGCAAGGTCAGCGGCTCTGGGGTACCCCTGGCCATGGCTGCTTGCAGCTCAGGGCTGAGTTCACTGGCTTGGAAGGTGACCAGCCGGGGTCCAGCAGGGCCATCGCCATTCTCCAACCCCTCAATGGCCATCACTTCTGGACCCCCGGCCACTCGCCTCCCACTCCCACCCCCACCCCCACTCAGTCCCTCCCCCTGGAGCAAGCTCCGTCGAAGCTCTGCCAGACGTTTCACTCCCAGCATCAGCTTCTTCTGATGACCTGAAGAGAAAGGCAGAGGGAGTCAGGCTGGCTGGGTCCCAGGACCCTGCCACCTAGCCTAGTCACTCAAAAAAAAAAGTCCCTTCTACATGTTTCATGCTCAGTGACTTCAAAGCACTTATTTATGTTCACAATTGTTGTGAGGGTCAGAGCTAATCCCCATTTTACAGATTAAGACTTTCTAGCCCAAGCTCATACAGCTTAGTAAAGTGACAAAGTTGTCACCTGAACCTGGCTCTTTTGACTCCAAGTCCAGGACTACTACAGGGAAGAGGGGGCACCCTGATTGCTCCTCTCCCCCAGCTGCTTCCAGATGGACACATGACAGACTCATTAGAAAAGGTGGCAGGCTGGATGGAGGTCCCTGGGGTGGCTGGGAGTTGGAGGTGGTGGTTCACCATGCTTACCGAGTTTATTGACTCCAATTTCCTGCAGCTCCTCCCAGGTAAGGTCGGCCACCAGCCCCATGGAATCATAGCCACTGCTCACTAGTTGTTTGTGGTACTGAGGCAGCCCCAGGGCCCCTAGCCACTCCAGCAGGTCCGCCTGCAACAGTGGCTATCAGCTCCAAGCCTCAGGATAAGCATGTAATCCAGAGCCCAGTACAGGGGGTGCTATCTAGCCCTGGGCACGTGACCACCTGTGCTTGATCTGTCCTGGTGTGGGGAGTGTGCCAACGGTGGAGGGTGGGGATGGGGACTGTGTTCCTCCACAAGGCATTTGGGGGTGAGTGGGCGCAATACCCAGTATGTTCTAATTAGCCACTCACCGGGATATAGCTAGGTAGCCATTCTGCAATGTTAAGCTGGGTGATCTCAGTAGCAATCTTCTTCCTGTGCCCAGGCTTCGTCACCCCAATGGCTGTCAGGTCCTGGTACGCAGGGTAATGCCCATCAGATTCTATTACTTGGCACCTCCCTACCTTGGCTCTTCCCTATCCCTTGCCCTTTTCCACCAGCACTGACCTCTGGCGTCATTCGGCTGATGGTTGGCACGTCGTAACCAGCCTGCAGGAAGTGAGTGGTATAGCTTTCCAGCTGGAACTCGCTCAGCCAATTGTGAATAGCCTGAGCATCCTGGGGAGGAAGGGAAGGACGATAACTCAGAAGGCTCTGCTCCTCGATTCCCTCCCCAAGCAGCCCAGAGCTTGACCCCGTCCATCAATTAATCTACAAGCATTGATTAAGCATGTACTGTGTGCTAGGCACTGTGCTAAGTGTTGGGGCTACAAAGAGAAAGTTAAAACTGTCCTTGTCTTCAGTGAGTTTAATGGGAGAGAACATGTACACATAGAAACAGATACACACACATATACATATATAAATACATACATACGTACATCCATATGCGTATATACATGTATACAAATGAATACGAGATAGGTTTGGGATGGGATACATTAGCAGCTGTGGGGACTAAGAAGGGCTTTAAGTAGAAGATGGTACTTAAGCTAAGTCTTAAAGGAAAACTAGATATTATGAGATGGAGGTGAGGATGGATTGCACTCTAGGCAGGGGACACAGCCAGTGCAAAGATCAGGAGGTGTGAGATGGAGTGTTACACATGCAGAACACATAAGCTAATATAGCTGGATGAAAGAGTTTGAGGAGGGATGTAAAGACTGAGAAGGTAGAAACAAGTCAGGTTCTGAAGAAATTTAAATGTCAAAGTTTATTCTAGAAGTCATAGGGAGCCATTGGAATTTTTTGAGCAGAGGAATAGATGACCTGTGCTTTAAGAAAATTACTGGGGCAGCTAGGTGGCACAGTGAGTAGAGCACTGGCCCTGGAGTCAGGAGGACCTGAGTTCAAATTTGACCTCAGACACTTGATACACTTACTAGCTGTGTGACCTTGGACAAGTCACTTAACTCCAATTGCCCTGCCTTCCCCTCTCCAAAAAAGAAAAGAAAAGAAAAGAAAATTACTTCAGGAGCTATATGAAGGATGGATTGGCATAGGGAAGGCTTGAGGCAGGGAGACATGAGATGTTGCAATATTCTAGGCCAAATGCAGTGAAGGTCTGAATAAGGGTATTGGCCGTGCGAATAGAGAAGCACGGTATTCAAGAAATAATAGGGAGAAAGAAATTTCAAGATTTGGTGATTATTAGATATGTGGGATGAGAGTAAGGAGTTGAGGATGACACCAAGGTAACAAAATTGGGTGACTGGGAGGAATGTGGTACACTTAATATTAATAGGGAAATTTGGAAGAGGGTTAAGTTTTTAGAATGGAAGGCAGGGCCTCTGTTTAGGACATTGAGATGCCTACTGGACATCTGACTAGATTTGTCCAATAGGCAAAGCTGGTGATGAGGAGCTCAGGAGAGAGACTCAGGCCAGAAGTATATGATGGAGTGCAAACTGTTTGAGACAAGTAATTTGATCGATTTTTATGCTTTCATTTTGTGACAGCCATTGTCAGGCGTGTATCTGTCTACCAACACTAGGCTGACTGAAAATGTCTAATCTTGACCAGATGAAACCATTTGAGCTGGTTTCCCATACTTTTAGTCATTTCTCTTGTCAGGTGCATGATGTCAGGTACGTGCATGCCATAAATGTGTTTCATTACTCTTATTTGTTGTGTTTTTAATTCTGTGATTTCTCCAAGGAAATGTGCTAAAGTTATAGCTCTTAAAGAGCACACTTCAATGACAATTAGAGATATTGCAATGCCTACCGATGTCAAGTATTTCAAGAATCCTTCAAAACAGGATTGTTACATCAAAGTGGAAAGGAAAGTGTGGAAAACGAAAAACAAGGTCAAGCACTGACAAACTAGTATTGCTAAACACCCAAGAACATAAGTAAAAACCTTCAGAGGGACCTGGCAGCTGAAGGGGTTATTGTTAATTCCTCTAGTACAGTGCAGGCTTTTTGATGCTGGAAGAACAGGAAAAGAGCAGCTAAAAGATACGAAGTTGCTATGAAGAAAAAAGGCTTGTCGTGAACAAGATAATATAAAAGCTGGAGTACTGAAGGTGACTTACTAATGAAACTTACTTTCATTCGAGGTAATACCAAAACCATCGTCAGAAAAAGTAAAAGTGACCCTGTGATATCTGAACATATTCATCAGACAGCAAAAACATCTACTCCAAAAAATGTTTTGGGGATTTTTTTTAAATTTCCAGTGGGCCTAAAAGACCTATTTGCATTGAGGAAATCAGTAACATATTGATATACTCAGAAGCAGAATTATTCCAGAATTACAGAAATTTCCAGATGGAGATGGGATACTGCAACACAACCTCACGCTAGCCCCTCTGTCATGAAAGGTTAAGACATGTATCCAAGAGATGTAGAGAAACATGCTTAATTTGGTAGTTTGAGATATTGCTAGATTTAAGCACCAATGAAAACTTATGGGCCATAATCAAGGCTAGACTTGGCAAAATTGTTTGTCAAAGGTACACTTAATAGTCGATGTAATAAAAGAATGACTTTATGACGAAGAATTGCAGACTATGGGTTTAAAATCCTGTGAATTCAAAGCCAAATCATGGACTGCAGCAAAAAGAGGCCATGGAGCACATTCAAAGCTTTTGAAAGATGTAAAAAGTTAGAAGGTTTATTGTATGTCGATAATTTTAAATTATTTTACTGTGTTCCAGTTCATTTGCACACCACTGTAGGTCAAGAAATCATCTTCATAAAGACGGTAATGGAACCCAGAGAAGTGGACGAAGTCACTGAGGGTGTAGAGAGAAAAAAGGGCCCAGGACAGAGCCTTGGGGTACACCCACAGTCAGTGGGCATGGCACAGATGATGAATCAGGAGAGGAGACTCAGAAGACTGAGGAGTAGTCGGAGAGCAGGAGGAAAACCAGGAGAGAGTAGAGGGTGATAATCATTGTTAGAACCAGGAAGCATCCAAACTGAGCCTATGGACTGGATTCCTTGGACTCCCGCACCTTAGTTCTTGCAGTGGATGAAGCATACCCTGGCAATATCCTCAGCATACCCTTCTCCAACAACCCAGGTCTGATTACAATTCCTTGCAACTCTCACATACACACACATCCACCTTGTTCTAACCTCAAGGTCTAGGAGGTAGGGATGCCTTCCCAAATAGGGGTCATACCTTCCCCTCCAGCAGCTGTTCTGGTCTCACATCCTGGTTGAAGATTTGTTCCCTAGGGCGGTGGTTTGTCAGAGACCAGTGGCTCAAGCCTTCTGGGGGAGGCAAATGAGATGTGGTAAGATGAGTGCAGTGTCTTGGCCATCTCAGCCTCCTGAATTCTGGCCACACTTCCTAGTCATGGGGTAGAGCCCATAGACCCCTACCAGTGCTAGTGTCCCCTCACCTGGCAGGGATGTGGGGTGCAGGCCAGGCAGAGACAGGTCTTCTCCAGTAGGGGTCAGTGGCTGTAAGGGGAGAGCAGAGTCAGGAGCCATGGGGATAGGTATAGGATCAGATTTATAGTAGAAGGCACCTTAGATCTAGTCCAAGAACCACAGCTGGGCCAAGAAGCCCAATTCAGCACCCTTTCTGTTACATACAATGCCCCCTTGCCCAAAGACTCAGCCCCATACCTGGCTATTCTCAATGAGGAGGCCGGTGTTATGTCCATTTGGGCCTTCTGAACTTTGACCGCTACCTGCACTGCGGATGCTGCCCACACTCCCTTCACTGCCCACGCTGTTCCTGTCACTGGCTGCTGGGAAGAGGAGGAAAAGAATGAGAAGCCCAGTTGACACTATCGGCAACTTATGAGAGGTGACATTTATAGAGAACTTCAGAGTTTCAAAACTGCTTTATAGAAATGATCTCGTCTGATCCTCCTAACAACCCTGTGAGTTAGGGGCTGTTATCCTCATCTGACAGATGAAGGGACTGAAGGTCAGAGAGATTAGCTAGCTTTTTCGACATCACACAGAATATTAGGATTTGAACCCAGATTTCCCTATCCCTGAGACCAGGGCTCTATACCATGCTGCCTCTAGGAGGATGCTAGGAGGAATGGGTTAGTGTCAGTTTTCAAGCCCTCAAACAGGAGACTTACCTGGGCTATCTGGGCTAATGCCAATCCGAGGAAGTTGGCTATAAGTGAGAGGGTGCAGGGGGTCATCAGTTGGCAACTGAGGGGTCCTGGCAAAATTTGGCCGCAGAGGTATGGTCCCAGCTGAGGGGCGGGGTATGGTGACCCCAGCCCGCTTGCTGACCACTTCAACGATGCCCGGTGGGAAGTATCCCACCCGGTCAGTGCCCAGTTGGCTCTCATGTATGTGTCCCTTCCATCGTCCATCAGGGTGTTGTTCGAGAACCTGCCGACATGCATGGAGAACTGGTTCAGCAGGGCTTGGGGACCTAGAGCAGCAGGTGTCCAGGTCCACAGACCCCCTTGTTCAGATCTCCACCTTCCCCTACACCTCTGATGTCTTATAGTCTTTCTGACTCTTCCCTTCCCCTTAAAGAATCATAAAACCTCATCAATGCAATGGACCTTAGGATTCCCTCACTATCCCTCACCGTGATGATGTCTCCAGCCCGGATATTGAGGGCAGTAGGGTCATGGAGGTTCCAGAAATCCTTGAGAGCCCGGACCTTCAGGATCCCTGATGCTTCTGAGAGAGAGAGCAGGAGAACAGAGATGATGCAAACATTGCTGGGGACATCTCCCAACTTAGCCCCTCCTTCCCCTCCCCACTCCGTCGCTGGCCTCAATCTTCCCTCCCAAGCTCCAAACTAAAGCTGAATGTGAAATTCTCCCCAGTGGCCTCTGCCTCTCTCTCAGCTCGCCCCAAGTCCTTGACACCCCACAATCCCTAACCATGCTGACTTCATCATCTCTTCTCCTGGTCTAGGCTCTCCTGAAGCACCTACTTTCCCATCATATTATTCCCACTCACCCCGTAGTAATTGCTTGATTTCCCGGCTGGCCTGAGAAGTAGTGAATTGGTTCACGATATCCAGGGCTGTCTGGTTATACGTATTCCTGATGTTCACGTCCACACCACCCTGTGATGACCACTGTGTATCAATTCCCTTTAAGATCATAATTCTCCCCTCAACTAAAATGTCAGCTGGTATGACTCCCATAGAAACTCCTCCAAGAGTCATCCTCTTTAGGCTATGACATTCACAGGTCTAAAGCTGCAACGGACCTTGGAGGCCATCTCCAACTCCATTTCAAAGATGAGGAAATGGAGGCCCCAGGGAAGTGAACTGATTTACCCAAGGTCACAGAGATAAGAAGCATCTGGGAGCAGGCTCGGAACTCAAGTTCACTGCTCCCTGACCCGTTGTGCCGTGACTCTGCCTCCCTAGTCCTTGAAACACAGGAGTTGCTCAATGATCATTTGTCAAATGAAGGAATGCCCTCGCCTGCCCATGTGCCCTGTGGCATCCTCCTCTTGGCACACATGCCTACCTCCAGCAGCAACCGCACCACGTCGGTCTTCCCATAGAGCGCTGCCTCATGCAGGGCGGTGCCTGTCTTCGTCTGGCGGTTGATCTCGATCCCAGCCCTCAGCAGCTGCCTGAAGAAAGGAGATGGAGGATTGTGGGGGAAGGAGAAAGAGGGAGGAGTTTGCTGCAGAGGTTACAGGCTGCTCAGAAGAACCGGCAGTGACCGGGAGGTGAAAGGACAGCAAGGGAGAGAGCAGATGGAACGCACAGAAGAGGAAGCAGGGGCTGAGCAAGAGTTACCTGATAACCTCCTTGTGCCCATTCTTGGCAGCCAGGTGCAGTGGGGTAGTGTAGTTGGGGTCACTCGGATCTTTGGCCTCACCCTCCAGCAAAGCCACACACAGGTGGCTATTTAGGAGTAGCTGGGCTACCTGTGGGTACCATGCCCATGTCAGGAACCTTTAGGTCCCAGAAATATCTATCCCAAGAGCACTCAAATCCTACCCTCCCACTGTATACCCAGAGTACAGTCTGGGGTGCAGAGTGAACACAGGGTGAGGAGGCCTCACCAAAAGCGGGAAGGATGACCTGGGGTACAGCGAAGGCAAGGGGGGGGGGGGATGCCTCACCTTGAGTCGTCCAAACTCACAGGCCAAATCCAGCGGGGTCTTCTTAGCCTTGTTAACCAGGCAGGGGTTAGACTGATGCTGCAGAAGCATCTCTGACTGAGGAGGGGACACAGAGTGAGTACTCAGCCTTGGCCTTTGCCCCTCTGTGCTAAGGAGGGGAGGGAGACAAAGCAAACTCCCCAGGATGGCATCTACTTCTGAAAACTGCCACCCCAAGAACCCACTCACCACTTCATAATGCCCGTACTGGGCCGCCAGGTGCAGTGGGATCTGCCCGTCCAGGGAAGCAGCATTGACGGCAGCGGCTGCTCTCAGGAGCAGGCGCACGGGTTCCAGCCGGCCCTGCCAGGCTGCGTAGTGCAAGGGACGCATGCCTGCGAAGAGAGGGACAGCCCAAGGGTGACTTCTCAGGCTGGCAGGGGCATGAGTAGGAAGAACTTGCTGAAATTATCTGGATTCAGCACCCTCAGAGACAAGGCGCTTGGACTGAAGCGTCTGAGCTGATATTGAAAAATGGTGGCTCAGTGGGGGTGAGTCTAGAACGGGAGCCCTTACCTTGGGGTCCATGAGATTTTTGTTTTTAATCCTATGATAACTGTATTTCACTAATAGGTTTGCTTGGTAATCCTATGTATTTTATTTCATGAACTTAAAAAAACTATTCTGAGAAGAAATTCATAGGTTTCATCAGAATGTCAAAAAGGGATCCATGACACAAGAAAAGCTAAAAAACCTTGGCCTTTAATAATACTAATTGGTGTTTATATCAGACTTTAAGGTTTACAAAACACCTCATCTATGTGATTCAACTGCGTCCTCACAACAACATTCCTATACTTGTCCCCACGTTATAGACTGAGGAAACTGCAGCTTGATTTGAACTCAGGTCTTCCTGACTCCAAGTCCAGTGTTCTCTCCACTGAGCCTCACCACAGCTGCCTAGCTGGGTCTAGAGTGCCCAGGCTGGGGCACCCAGGAAGGATGAGAAATTCCAAGTTCTCACCATTGCTGTCTTTGATATCCACTGTGGCCTGTGCCTCTAGTAGTAATGCCATCAGTTCCAGGCTGCCCCCCAAGGCTGCATGGTGCAGAGCGGAGAACCTGGGGGACAGAGCAGAAGAGCGTCCCAATTCGGCACGAATCCCACCGCCTTGACACCCAGACCCTAGGCCTCTCCCGGTCCATCCACTGGGCCCCAGAACCACCCAGGGAATGGGTGGCAGGAGAGGGCTGGGCTATCTCTGCCCGATGTTCCCCTCCTCAACCTTCTCCGCCTCCCTCTCCCCCCTCTCACCGTGGGAGCGCAGTGAGAGGCTGGCTGAATGAAAGGGCTCAGTGTCTGGGCTGAGAGGCCTGTTTGTCTGGCCATCTCCCTCCCCCCTACTCAGTGGGCCCAGAGGAGGGGGCCGTGGGAGCGGGAGCCTGAGGATTTCTACCCTAGAGGGGAGAAAAGGGGGCCCAGCAGGAATCTGACCTGAAGGAATAGCCTCTAAAAGAATGGAAAGCCCCTCCCCATGACCACCCAGCTACATGCCTTCAAGCTCTGTGGGTCTGTATGACCCTATCCCACCCACTCAGATACCCCTCTTCCCACCCCAGGCTTCCTCAGATCCCAGAAATCTAGTCAATGACACCCTAAGTATATGCCCCCTTGGGGCTTCCTAACTCCTATTACCCACTGCCTCAGTTTCCCAACTGTGTACTCCATGGGGAAAGCAACTGCACTCACTCACCCATCTGTATCCTGGTAGTTTACGTTGAGCTTCTTGGTGGAGCCAAGGAGTTCTGAGGGAAGGGTGCGAAGTTAGGTCAGGGCCAGAGCCCTTCTATAGCCCACCCTATACCCTGCCCCTCCCTGCCTCCAACACACACACACACACACACATACATACACACACACACACACACACACACACACACACACACACACACACACACACACACACACACAACCAGCCTGACTTCTCTTTACCCTGCCCGCAGTCCTGCAAAGGCTGGCACTGACCTCTCGGTGTACAGGAAAACACAAGTCCCATGGCCCCTGACCCACTCCCCACTGATGCCCTGCTCTTCAAAATCAAGGAGCCACCACAGCAGCCCAAGGCTTCCTCTTTCCACAATCCCCCAGACTAGCTTCTGCTTCTAGGGACAGTGGAGAATGAGGGGGTGTATGGGGGGAGGTGGCATTGCCAGCACGCTGTGCCCTATGCCGAACAAGCCCATGGAGCACATGGTTGACATTCTTGCTGAAATAGGCAAAGGAGAGACAGAAACCTTGGGTGTGGGGTTCTAAGGCTTAGGAATGGAAGGGCAAATGCCATCCACGCCTTGGGGACCGTTTCTTCACTATGGGCTCCAGCAACAATCTCTTGCCATAGGGTTACCCAACATTCAATCTTGGCTGGCATAATTATTGAGATGCCCCCCTGGCTGGCCACATGTTGGGGCTGGGCTAGAAACTAAATTCATATTTTATTAGTTAACTACCACATGCAGGACACTGGGTTAGGTCCTGGGAATACAAAGATGAAATACAACATACACCCTTCCTTCAAGTAACTTGTAATCTATTGGCACATCCCAGTTCTTAGGGGGAATTGGATAGAGATGGGAAGTGTAATTGTGGTCCATGTGTGATTAGATGCAGGAGGGAAGGGTGAAAAGGGGCTCTATGCAGACCACCAAAGAGGGATCTGTCAGAGATCTGAGGACCTAGAAGGCCCTTTCTCCCGCTAGTTCCCATCTCTGCCAGGGAGGAAGCTTGGCCCACCCCAGGCCTAGGCAGAGAGCCAAGCACACTGGTCTAGGCCTGTCCCTAGGTCCCAGCTGGGCCCCCTAAATGCCCCTGCAGCCTAGGCAGGACAGGATGTCATTCCATTAGTGATGAGCCAAGCCAACTGTACAGAGGGTATGTGTGTGTGGGGGGGGCGGGGGGAGCGCTGACATGGCGTCTTCCCCGGGCTCCCTCTCTCTGGAAGTCAGTTGGACTCCCCCCTAAGGGGTTATGTGCAGAAATAAGAGTCAGACCTAGGAGAATTTAAGTGGGGTATGTTTGATGGTCAAGGGGAAAAACGCTAAATTCATGACTGTGTGGAATTATTCCTCTGGACCTCAATTTCCTCTTCTGACAACTCCCTAAGGAACAGATAAGAGTATCATCAGCTCAGCACAATCTTCAGTGCTAAACTCCCATCACTGTGATGGCAGAGGTGAGGGTTGGGGTTCAAAGGTCATAACTCCCATTGAGCTGAAGCTGCCAGGAGTGACAAGGGAGACCTTCCTCAGCTCCTTATTGGCACGTAGGTGGTTCTGCTGCAGAGAGAAGCCAAAAACTCGCCCTCTGGGGAGCAGCAGAAAAACTCAGTCTTACAGCCAGCAACAGGAACAAGGGCCAGGTCATGCTGGATTGCTCCAGCCAGGCCAGAACAATGACCGGAAAGGTGGTAGGGGAGAGACTGTTAGCATGTGGGGGTGGAGTACCACAAGGAGAGTACCAGAGAGAGAATGATGTTCCCCCGGGTAGCCCTGCCCAAATCCCTCTTCCCCTTAGGGGTCTCAGTACCCTTGGTGACACAGGGTGGGGAGTGCTAGGCTAGCCTGGGAAGACAGGATATGAGCTCAGTGCCTCTTCCCCAAACCCCCTCCCTGCTCCAGGAACCAGGAAATGCTTTTCCCCTTCCTCTGATTAAAAAAGGAAAGAGTACAGAAAAGGGATGGAGGTGGGGAGGAATAAAGGGAGGGGCAGGGGCAAGGCCAGGCAACCCTACCCCTCTCCTCCTGGCCACCTGCTCCTCTCCTGCTTCTCAGTCAGGATGGAAGGGGCTCTTTCTTGTATAGTTGACCCAAGGGAAGGCAGGCAGTGACTCCATCTGGGTTAAGGGGACTAGAGCAGCTGTGGAGGAGGAGATGAGGAGGACAGGAGCACCATGGACCAGATCCCCAGCAGGGGAGGGAGCAGAGGCCCCATTCACACTGCTCCTCCTTCAGAATGAGGCCAAGACCTGGCATCTGGCATTGCCACTGAAGGTAGCACCTTCCTTTCTGCCACCTCAGGTAGCTTCCTCCCAGGAGGAAGAAACTGGGTCCTCTTGCCTCCCTTTCATAGCTATCCTTCTCATCCCCAAACTCCAAGACAGAGCGGGAGGAACAGAAAACTAAAGAATGCCCTACTCCCCTCATTTCTGCTCAAGGCAGCCCTGCCTAGCTGCTAATGCCTTCCGTCTGAGGTTACTTTCTATCTAGTCTGTAAAGCTATAGCTTGTATGTACCTAGGTATTTACATATTTCCCATTAGCTTGTGAGCTCCTTGTGAACAGGGATTGTTTCGTGCTTTTTTTTTTTTATGCCCAGCTCTTAGCATAGTGCCTGGAACATAGTAAGAGATTCCTAAACACTTGTTGACTGACTGACTGACCTGTTAACACACACAGACACACACACACACATCTCATTCAAGGACACAATTGTTTGCATCTTGTCTCCCTCTTTAGAATGTGATCTCCTTGATGGCAAGGACTGTTTTTGCCTGTCTATGTATTCCTAGTCTTTAGCACAGGTCTGGCACATTGCCCTGGAGGAGGTCGGGATGCACCCATATCAAGACTGAGATAGACCTCTCTCAGTCTGGCTCATTTGGAATGCAGGCCAGCAGTGGGAAAAGAAAAAGGGTCCCAGGCAGTCTGTGCCCTCCCTTCTACCTACCACTATGCCCGATTACTGCCATGTCACAAGCACAATGCCTGGCCTAGGTAAGGTGACAGCAGAGTTCCCAGATTCACTGATGACCCTAGTCACCAACCCTAATCCCAGCCTAACCCAGCACAGTGCCTGGCACATAGTACGCACTTAAAATAAATGCTGGAGGATTCATTGACTATCTTCCACTGTTTGGAAGGGGTGGGGGTAGGGGTGGCTCTCACTTTGTGTTCTCACAAACCACGAGGACAGAGGCAGCTCAATCAAGGCCGTGCTGGGCAGGAGGCCAAAAACAACACAGAGAAGGAGGGAAAAGAGAGTGCAAGAGAGGGAAACAGGGTTAGGGTGTGGGGCAGAGCTGCACCCTCTCACACAGTCTGCAGACCCCTAGAGCACAGCAAGACTCAAATCTGCTTTTAAAGGTTTGAGATTAGGTGGTTATCTCTGGCCTTCCTCTGACTTATTCTTCCCCACCCCACAACAAACAATCCTCCTTTTCAAACACTGACCCGTCCACTCAAGCTCGGGGAAAATAATCAAGTCAATATACCCTTGTAACTGGGAAGGGCATGACAACCTTCAGCTTGGAACCAACACACTCCTTTCCCCATCCCAAGGCCACCCCCACCCCCAAGGGGAATGTAGGCTACATGAGGGCAGGGTCACTTTTATAGCTAATAATAATAATAGCCAGCACTTACATAACACCAACTTCGTTGCCATGTGCTGTACTTTTATCCTCACAACAATCCCATTCTGTGGTTGGGGAAACTGAGGCAAAGGTTAAGAGACTTGCCCAAGGTCACACAGCTAGCTAGTACATGTCTGAGGCAGGATGGAATTCAGGTCTTCTAAACTCCAGGCCCAGCACCCGCACCTAGCACTCTGTTTGCCAAATAGTACGGTCTCAATAAATGCTTGCTGATTGATTCAGAGAAATATTAGCCAAAGGCAACATGTACAGAACACTCAAAACTCATGGAAAGACAGGTGCCCAACTCCCAAAGAAGAGACCTGTCCCAGTAAATTCCTCAAGGTCCTGCCCTCCTAAAAATCTTTCCGGACCTCTCTGGAAGCTCACATCCCATGAAAGGAAATAAATAGGTTGATGCCAACAATAACCTCATTGCTTTAAGTTCAGAATCGAACACGGTGGGGCCGGCTAGGTGGGTGTGAAGTGGATAGAGCATCAAGCCTGGAGTCACGAAGACTCCTCTTCCTGAGTTCAAATCTGGCCTCAGACATTTACCACCTATGTGATCCTGGACAAGTCACTTAACCCTGTTTGCCTCAGTTTGTAAAATGAGCTGGAGAAGGACATGGCAAACCATTCCAGTATGCTAGTCAAGAAAATCCCAAATGGGGTCATGAAGAATGGGACATGACTAAAAAAAGACCGAACAACAACTTTGGGGTTTCCCCAAAGTATTAGCTCTGAACACTAGGTACTCTGGAGCTACTATACTGCCAGGAGATGTAGCCGTTGAGGGCTAAACCTCCCAAAGCCATGAATCCTCTTGGGCCTGTTTCCAACTCATCCCACCCACAGGACTGTAAGGATAATACTACTAATGGAATGACTCCTTTAAGATCAGTCCTGGCCACATAACAAGGAAGCTTAGTGTCTACAAGGACTATGGGATCCTTTTTCCTCCCAATTTGAGCTCTCCCTCCTTTTGAGTGGCATTACTTAGAACATGACTCGACCTTCAATTTCCCCAACCAATGATGTACCTCAGCCAACCCTCCTTCTCTGCTGCCAAATGCAAGGCTTCCCACCCAAGGTCACCCTCCCCAAACCCTGTGGAAAGGGCAGTCTTCCAGTCACACCAGGGGTAACTCACTGCTCTTAGCCGCCTTGAATTTGGCCACCAGCTTCTGTACCCCAGCTACATCCCCATTCTTCACAGCAAGAATCAGGTCCTGCTCCCTCCCCATCCTGAATTGGAAGGTTGGGGCTCAGAAGGGGAAGGGCACAGAGAGCAGGAGATGGCCCTGGATATCCTGGGCTTCAAGATGCCATGCCCCAGCTCCTCAGAAGTCCTGGCAAAAAAATCCAGTTAAAAGTCCTGGGGATGGAAGTCCAGAGGCGAGGAGGAGCAGTGCCCGTGGGCCACTGGCTGGCTGTCAGCAGCTGACTGGTCCTGGTTCCAGGTGCTCAGAAAGTTGCTACCACAAGCAGGAAAACCAATCTTGGAGGGCGCGTGGGATGGGTGAAGATCTGGACTGAGACCAGCTTGCAGCTTCTGACAACTTCGGGATGGGCCAGAACTGGCCACGCCACCCTTCCCTGTTTGGCACAGGAACTCCAATGCCTATCCTGAAAATTGCCAGCATCCCCACTGGCAGGTCATGGGGTCTGTTTCTATCCTGGAAAGATAAGGCATTCCCCACAAAATAGAAGTCTCTTTGCTGGAGAGGAAGACTCAAATCTTCAGCTGTGGCCTAAAGAAATTGAAGAAAGAAGGTATCAGTTGTAAGGGAGGCCAGGAGCCAGAGATCTGGCACACTCTGGGTATTATTGCCATCCCAGGACAACTCCAAGATAATCTCAGAATGACTTTTGCTTTATGGTGAAGGAGGGCTGAGCCTGTCAAGATGGTTAAGAGGTAACCATGATGTAAAAAAGTGGGAAGGGGTGGGGGTGCTAGGTTGATGGGAGGAAGCACTGAGTTCTGGGAAGGGGAGGCTGAGTCACATATATCCATGGGGCATCTGGCAGCACCTCAGACTTGGGGCAGAAGAGGCTCTAGTAGTATGACATGGGGACTAGGGTAGAGCAGCCCCCCTCCCCATAGTCCCAGGTTCCTAACACCCACAACTGCCTTGCTGTGGAAAGCAGGGGGCCTAGGGCACCGGGCATGAATCCCAACGGGTGGGAGTTGACATTCTCTACTTTAAATTAAGGACTCCCATCCTCCATATACATCCTGGGCTGCTCTCTAAAGATACATCTGATCCCCCATTCCCTAGTTGGCCTCAGTTCACTGGCTAGGTATTATAGGGTTCTTTATGGAAGGTTGGGATGGGAGGGGACGAACACAGGACGCGATTGTGACCCCCAAAAGAATCTGTGAGTGGAAGGAGGCAGCGCCGAGTTATTGGACAGAAAAACTGGACACCTGTTGCTCACCCATCCCTGGTTGTGTGTGTGCGGAGAATAAAGTAGACCCCCTTTTTGGGACAGAGAAGAGGCAAGATCTTGCTCCCAATTGCTGCCTCCCCCCCTACCTTTCACCCTGGATCCAAGTCCTAAACTCCCAAACTGATACCAAGCCAACATTAGTTTTCTCAGCTAATCCTACGCTTTCACCCACCCCGAAGCTGGGGGCGGAGACCCGGGACCTAGGTTGCTGGGGGCTCCCTCCCCAAAAACAAACAGCCCTCCGGCTCTCCCTGCACCACTCTGGCAGGTTGGATACCCCCACCCCCACCCCGCTTCCAGGACCCAAATCTCAGCTATCTAGCAAGAGGGCGCCCGCGACTGGGTACGGGGCTCATTAGCCTCCTTTCCCCCCACCCCCCGCCCCTTCGGAACCCCCTACCCTGGGAGGAGAAACAATGCAAGGGGGACGGGGAAGGGGAAACAGGCGCTCGGATTAGACTGGGGATTGGGAGAGGAGGTGGGGTTGGAAGTTGGGATGAAAGGATAGGAAGGGAAGCATAGAGTCGGGAGGTGGGGGCAACTGCCTATCCCGCAGGGAAAGTTACTTTGTATCCTCCTCCAGTCTCGCTTCTCCTCCCCCTTCAGTCCCGGGCTGTTGGTCTCACCGCTTCCACGTCCAGCCGCCTCGCCTGTTAGCAGGACCCCCCGCCTCAGCCCCCTGCAATGCCAGAGCACAGCTCCCGCCGGCCCTTCTCCTTTCTCCTCCTTCTCCTCTTCCTCCGCGGCCGGCTCGGCGCCTCCAGCAGGAAATCCCGCCCATCCCCCTCCCCACACCCTCCTCTCCCTCCAGCCGGATTTGGAGCTCGGGAGCTCTGGGGCCCTCCCGGCCAAGCCGTCGGACTGTCACTCAGCCTGCTCCGCCCCGCCTACTCGCTTCTGTCCCGGCCCGACCCAGGGAGTCCGAAACTGACATGACGCATGCGCCCAGGTGAGGCGCGTCTCTTACCCTACGCTCCCGCTCTTCCCTAGCCACCCCCCTTCCACTATCCCAGTACCACTCCTCGAGAGAGAGAGAATCTTTGGAGCCGGGAAGGTGGCCGGTAATAGTATCCTAAGCAGAAGGCACCAAATTAAGGGACAAAGGAAGTAGAAGAAAAGTGACCCAAAGGGGGAAAGAAAACATGAGACGGGAGAGAAACAATATTTGGGGACCTACTTTCCCCCTCTTTCCTTTCACTCCTGGGTTCCAGAAGCACCCCCCGAAAGGTGTGACTCCCCAGTTATTCTTGACCTACGTGTCTAGTTGGAGCAATGGCTCCATCTCGCGGAAGATCCTGAGACCGTCCTGCAGTTTTCAGTCGCTCCTTAATCTTTCTGACTCTTGAACTAGGGAGCCTCAGGGGACCGCCCCCAAACCCCTAAAACGTGCTTAAGGACACCTCTGGAGAGGCGGGAGCGGAGGAAGAATTCTACAGTTGGGAATCCTGGGTTCTTTTGCTTTTTACTAGGGAGAGAGAGTGTGTATGTGTGTGTGTGTGGGGGGGTATTAGGAAACGCTGAATTTAGAGCCAGGGACCCCTGCATCCAAATCCGAGTTTTGCTACTCATTCATTACCTGTGCAATCTTAGACAAACCACTTCTCCTTTCTGGGCTGCTGACTGAATTAAATGACCTTTCAGGTTCCTTCCAACTCCAAATCTACGATCTTGTGAGTTGGCTGACCTGTCTTAGCCAGGTACAAGACCAATTCTAGCCAGAAGACAGATTAAGGCACTCTCCTAGTTATTCCTGTTCCCGCCCTGGAGACAAAATCTTTGGGAAAACACAACTTTGCCTCCGGAAAACCCAGAATTTGCGGTTTGGGGTTGTGGATAATGGAAGTGTGAAGACACTTGCCTGGACCTCGGTAGGGAGGGGACGGGTGAAAGCTTCATTTTCAGCACTATCCTGGGTCGGACAGCTCTCCGCCCCCCAACAACACCCCAAAACCCCTATTCCCCTATTTCTAGGTTAGGACTAAAGGAGGACATAGGTCCAAGATACAGTTGTAGAATTTCCCGCGTCCACTTCAGAAAATATTCAAATATTTTTCAAATTCAAATTTAGGAACCCACCTCTCTTACCTCGAATCAAGCTCTTTTCTCGGCCCAGCGTCCCCTTCTGGCTTCGTTTTAGCTCCTAAAAAGTGTTAGCGACCCAAGACAAACATATCATGCCCCGGGGTCCTGCATTTCTTTATCCACCCTATCCACCCCCAGATCTCGGCTCCTCTAGTCCTGCTTTAGAAGCTTCCCTAGGAGAGTGTGCAGACACATGTATGTTGGTGGGGATTGGGTGGGGTGGAGATCAGGGTCTTCCGAAAGTCAGATTGTTTGCAATATCCTTGAGCCCGCGGTCTTGTTCCACCCAACCCGACAGAGGTTAGCAGTGGCGTAAGGAAGAGCCCGGGAAGTCTCCAACCCGGCGGGAAGAGATATGGGATGGGCACTAGGACCCGGGGAGGGGGAAGGGTGGTTGCAAGAGCCTAGAATCCGAAGGGCGCTAGGGCCGCGCGGCGTCCAGGAGGTAGAGCTAGACTGGGCCTGCCTGACTCCGAGTTGCCTAGGTCTGCCTGATGGAGCCGGCGCCCGAGCAGCGGCTGGAGCCTGAGCCCGGGGCCGTGCTGGTTCCCGCTGGCCGCGTGCTCAGGTGAGCTTGGGAGGAAAGGGGGACCAGCTAAGACCGAAGAGAGGCAAAGACTGGGAGGCAGGACAAGCAGGGCAGAGGGCCTTTGTTACCGCAAACTTTGTGGACTTAGGTCTCTCTGCTCCCGCCTTCCTCCGCTCTAACCCTCTCTTCCTCTTGCAGCCCAGAGGAGTTATTCGCAGCCCGATCTCGGGACCAGAAGCTGCCCCTGCGCTCCCACGGCCAGAAGCTCTTCCTCCCCGACGGCTCCGAGGCCCAGGAGGAGCAGCTGCGGCTGTGTAGACAGGAGCTGTGGACCCTCCTTGCGGAGGAGCGAGTGGAGCGACGGTGGGAGAGACTTTGGGGAGGGGGTGGGAGGAAGGGGGAGAGAGGAGAGAAACTAAGGCGTGTGTGTGTGTGTGTGTGTGTGTGTGTGTGTTGGGGGTACGTGGTGGGCCACTGTCTGGATATTTACAAAGTTTTCGGGGAGAGAAAGACAAGGAAGAAGAGGAAGGGGACATGATGTCCTGACGACCTCAAAGAAAGCCACAGTTCAGGGGGTGCTACCCCAAACCCGGGGGAGAAAGACCGTTTGTTTGTTTTTAACGGTGATAATTTTAGAACTGATTTTCTGTCCCTTTTCCATTCCCCTCCAGGGGCAGCTTGGTGACTGCCGAGTGGAGTCCTCAGGATGGGGTGGTAACTCTGAAGTCCTTTGCAGTGAGTGCTAGCACCCAGCCGGCGGACAGGGGGACCCCTGGTGACCAGTAGGCACCCTCCTCCACCTTTATAATTTCCGTTATCTTCCATGTAGGGTAAATTCTGGCAAACCATGGGCTTCTCTGAAGGGGGTCAGCAGCGGTTATACCCAGAAGAGGCCCTGTACTTGTTGGAATGCGTAAGTTGCCATGGAATGGGGATGGGTACCTGATGTGTCGGAACACTTTTCTGTCTTAGTCTCAGCTGCCTTATTTGTAAAACAGAGGTAATTTGTGTGGCAAGTGCTTTGCAAACTATACAGTGTCTTCTGTTGAGTGTGTGGAATTTTATTTATTGGAGCAAGTATTTTTGTATGGGATGTCCGAGCAAAAAGGAACTTGCAGACTGGTTGAGATTAGAAAACTAAGACACATACTTCAATTATATCTATGTATACTACGTGCCTGGAACATTGCTGTTGTGGTTGTCGAGTCATGTCCGACCCTTTGTGAGTCACATCGAAACTGTCAGGTATGCGAAAAAACCTGGTTGTTTGGATGATCTTAAGGCCAGGATTACAAATTCAGACACTGAGCAACACCTGGTGAAAGTTTTTACCAATCTCAAAATTTGCAAATTTTGTACTTGCATAGTACAAGACAGCAATCCTGCTGACTTTTAATGAGAACCACCAATATTTTAAAATGTTAATAATTAAATTTTCAGATGCTGTTTTTTATAAGTTTGTAGCATTTATACTTCTGAAGTTATCAAAGTTTTCACCTGTACTAAGACTTTTGGAACAACTTGTTTACTCTTCACAAAACTAGAGAGGGCAACCCATTTATTAACGTCAGGGCTCTACCCAATGCAGGGGAGGCCTTCTGTAGGTCTTTAACTTTTCTCCAGGTAACAGTTCAATCCTCTAGCTGCCTCTGTATCATCCCTTGGTTGCTCATATGACCAGCCCATTTTTAATTTTGCATCTCTTGGATGCTTTCTCAAATGGAGAGCATTGTTGGCAATTCTTAGGCCCAATGTATATATCTATGTGACCCTTTTGGGTCATTTGTAAATTTGAATTTTTGCAAATTATGTTGTCCCGTGATTTGCAGCTATCTAGCATCACCGCAAGAATACTGGAATTTAAAAATAAGTTTTCATCCTCTGGTGCAGCTTGGGATCATTCCAAGCACTATGCAATTTCCGCGATACAGTATGGCCTTGCTCTCTTTGTCTCATTCATTCCTGGGCCCCAATTTATTGTCTATTTATAGTCACTGTCCAAGATATTTGTGCTGGTGGACTAATCCAGTGAACCACTCATCTAACTTGGACTCGGTGGTCTGGACAACAGACATTCTCTGCTCATTGGTTTGTTCCTGGGTGGAATGTTTAGGACTTCTTTTGAATGATAGTTGATTTCATTGAGGAAACTCTGTGATATTCTGAGGCTTGATGCAGTCAGTATTGTTTCACCATCTATAAGAATCCCTTTTTTATTTGGACTCTGCACTGTGACTATAGCATCTGTGACCTTGATGAGAAACCTTTTGGCAAGCATTTAACTTTCTGTTTTACCCCTCATTGCATATTATCAATCAGAGGATCATGGATGAGGTTACCTCTTGTGTTTGCCTCTTTAGTTAAGGAACTTTGTAGAATCTTAATACATGCATGAGAGATACCTTGTTGGGAGAGGGCTTTCGAGACTGCATTTTGCTCTACCAAATCACTTCCAAAAAAAAAAACCCTATCTGTGATTTTATTGTTTTTTAAAGAACTCTAAATGATGAAGCTCTCCTTCCCTTACGTCCATTTGCTTCTGGGCTAGGTCATAGGAACATAAAGATGAAGCACAGCATACTCCCTACCCTTAAGTAGCTTGCAATAGATCGGCATATCACAATCCTTAGGCACTACCTTGAGCAGTGGTATCCAACTCAAATAGAAACCAGGGCCACTAAACCGTATACATAAGGATTCCTTAGAAATTGACTTAGAAAATCACATATTAATAATATTCTTTGTTTTGTTGTATTTTTATTTCTTTTTCTGTTTTTTGGTTTTTTTGGGGGGGAGCAGGGCAATTGGGGCTCAGTGACTTGCCCAAGGTCACACAGCTAGTACATGTGTCAAGTGCCTGAGGCCGGATTTGAACTCAGGTCCTCCTGATTCCAGGGCCAGTGCTCTATTTACTGCATCACCTAGCTGCCCCTTTATTTCTTTTGTTAAATATTTTCCAATTACATTTTAATCTAGTTCAGCCAGTACTCAGAATGTGGGCTGCATACAGCACCCCAGACTTCATGTTTGCTATGTATGGACTATAACACTGAGAGGTTAAGTGATTTGCCCAGTATATTCCAGAAGTGGAATTTAAATCCAAGTCTTCCATACTGAGGGTTACTCCCTATCCACTGTGCCACATTGTCTCTCCTTTTTTTTTTAATAGTCATATGATAAGCACAGCAAGACCTAATATTCAATATAATTTCCTATCAATTGTGTGTATAAATATGTGGTCTGATACAGAAGCAGAATCCTGCTTCTTTGCATCTACTCTTCATCAAGGATAACGTTCCATGTAAAGATTTTATGAAGTTGAAGAATTAGTCATGTGAGTCCATGGTTTCTTTTTAAATTTTAAGTAATAGATTTAAATTTATTTTATTTTTATTTTTAATTTATGGATTAACACAAGCATTTCTATAACACAGTATGATAAAAAACATGATTGCACATGAAACTGCAAACCTATTATGTACAACTTGCCATTCCTTTTAAATAATAAAGTTGTCATGTAAGTTTTTTTCTCCTCCCTATCCTACCCTAGGGATGGCTACTATTAGACACAAATAAGTATATATGCATGTAAAATTAATATACATTATATATTAATACATGTAAAATTAATCTATACATATTTCTATTTATCAGTTCTTTCTCTGGATGTAGATAGCATCTTTCTTCATCTGTCCTCTATTTTTAATTTGTATATTTATGATAGTCAAAATGACTTAGTTACACAAAGTCATTCTTAAAACAATATTGCTGTTACTGTGTACAATGTTCTTTTGGTTCTGCTAACTTCACACTTTGTTATTTCATGTAAGTCTTTCCATGCCTTTTTAAGATCATTGGAGCTTATTATTTCTTATTAGCACAGCAGTATTTTATCACACCATACACCACAAATTGTTCAGCCATTCCCTGATTGATGGGCATCCCTGCAATTTCCAGTTCTTTGCCACCACAAAGAGAGCTGCTATAAATATCCCATTCACATTCAAAGTTATAATTATGATTTGTGAATTTCCCTCCATCTTATTTTTACACTATTTTCTTTCTTGGCCTCTCTTTTTACCGTATCCCTGTTACCTTATCTTCTTCTCCCACTCTTCCACTTCCCATCCGACCCATCCTTCCAAGAGTCCCTCCCTCCTCCTACTCTCCCAATCTACATACACTCCTGAAAAACTCTCCCCTGGCTGTGAGAAAACTGAGGCACTAATACACTGTTGGTGGAGTTGTAAGCTGATGCAACCATTCTGGAGAACAATTTGGAACTATGCCAAAGGGCTGTAAAACCAGGCATATTCTTTGATCCAGCATTCCAGTTACTAGGTCTATATCCCAAAGAGATTTAAAAAAGGGCAGAGGGAACCTATTTGTGCAAAAATACTTATAGAAGTTCCTTTTGTAGTGGCTAAGAATTGGAAATTGAGGAGATGCCCATCAATTGGGGAATGGCTGAACAAGTGGTGGTATATGAATGTAATGGAATATTATTATGCTCTAAGAAATGAGCAGAGTTATTTCAGAAAAACCTAGAAAGGCTTACATGAATTGATGCAGAGTGAAGTGAGTAGAACCAGGAGAACATTGTATACAGTAATAGCAATATCGTATGATGAACGCTGTGAATGACTTATCTAGTCTCAGCAATACGATGATCCAAGACAATCCCAAAGGACTCATGAGGAAAAATGCTATCTGCCTCCAGAGAAAGAATCAATGGCATCTGGATACAGACTGAAACATACTATTTTTCACTTTCTTTTTTTTTGTTAAAATCTTTTTCTGCAAAATGACTAATATGGAAATGTTTTATGTGATTGCTCATGTATTACCTATATCAAATTGCTTAGCATCTCAGGGAAGGAAGGAAGGGATAAAATTTGGAACGCAAAACTTAAAAAAATATTAAAAATTGTTTTTACATGTAATTGGGGAAAAAATAAAATATTTTTAAAATGTTGGGGGGAAGCAAAGTCTCTCCCCTACCATTTTCTTACCGCTCAACATGTTCAGATGTACATGTTGTTTCTTCTTCAACCTAGATGAGAGTGAGGTTCGGGCATTTGCAGCCCTCTACCCCCACTTGCTTCCTCTATTACTATTTTTTTAAAATATCTTTTGCTTAATATCTGCATTTCCCAACATATCCCTGCCCCAAACCAGAACCTTCCCATAACTTAGCTGTTTTTCAAGAGCTGCGATGACTGAAAAATGTATCACCCTGCTCTGAATGTAGCTAGTCTAGTCTTTGAACCAGGTGAGCTATAGTCCATCATGAGGCCCATGCTCAAAAGTTTGGTTGGAAAAAAGTTGGTGTAGAACCTGCCAGAGCTTTGTGCTTTGATGGCACAACCTTCAAGAAGTCATGATCTCTTATATTTTGAAAGGCATCAGGGCTGGCTGACTTTTTTCCCTATGTCCTACTACTGGGAGATTTAGGTCTGCTTTTCTACATTGGAAGATGGGGGGGAGAGGGAGGATGAAAGTAAGGAATAAATTTCCTCCCATTTACATATACACAGACACAGATGCACACACATAGACATGCATGTGAATGCATGTGTATGTGTGTGTGTCTGTGTCTGTGTGGATATAATTGTTTGCATCTTATCTCCCTCATTAACATGTAATCTCCTTGAGGGCAGGGACTGTTTTTGTCTTTATTTGTATCCCTCGCCTTTAGCACAGCCCCTGGAAAACTGTAAGTGCTTAATAAATGCTTGTTGATAATAGAGGGAAGAGGGAGTACTTATAGTCAGAGCTTTGGTTTTCTCTCTTCCAGGGATCCATCCAACTTTTCTACCAAGACCTGCCCCTGTCCATCCAGGAGGCCTATGAGATGCTATTAGCCCAGGGTACAAGAGGCTTTCTGCAGTACCAGGTATTCCCCCATCCCCCGCCCCTTAGGCAAGGGAAAAGGACATCAGTGGGTGAACTTCACAGACACAAGTCAAGAGCAGCATGTGTCTGTTTAGCAAATAACCCGAGTGGGATCCAAATCTACCAACTCACAGGTTAGAGTCCTAGAACCAGTAGTTAAAATGTAAGTCCCTTGGGGGCTGGGACTTGTTATTCTTGTCATTGTATGCACTGTGCTCGGTGTATAATAGGTACTTTATAAGTGCTTATTGAATTAATTTAGCTAAGTGACCCTGGGCAAGTCTTCTAACCTTACTTTTGAGCTTCAGTTTCTTCATCTGTAAAACAAGGATAATAGTTACTGGTAAGTAGGACTTAACTCGATGGGATATTTTCAGGATGTCCTGAAGAGTGTTTTCTTTGTAAAGTACTTATGTAAATGTGAGTGGGCTGTTAGGTGGTGCAGTGGCTAGAGCACTGGGCTTGGAATCAGGAAGAGTTCAAATCCAACCTCAGACACTCTCTGCATGACCTTGGGCAAGTCACTTAACCTGGTTTGCCTCAGTTTCCTCATTTGTAAGATGAGCTGGAGAAAGAAATGGCAAACTGATCTAGTATCTTTGCCAAGAAAACCTCCCAAAAAGGGTTCATGAAGAATCAGACACTACTAGAATGGCTAAATGACAACAAAACTATAAATGCGACATGTTGCTTATGCCGTCCTAAGTTTATACCAGCGGAGAAATGTCACCTTCCTGTCCAGATTCACAACTAGGAATTTTACCCAGTAACCAGTGCTAATGTTGAGATACTCCAAGAATGTTCTTCCCCATCAGTATCTTGGGTTTTGGAGGGAGGAGGATACCTCAGCATTTAAAACACAGAATTTCTCTGCAGCTTAAAAACTAATGGCCAGAGCCAACTGGCTGTTGAATTCACTTGATTTGTGTGTAGAGCCCTGTAAGCATTTGGTGGAAGGAGGGAACCTGGGAGAAGGGAGGTATAAGGGAGCAGGGCAGGAAAGAGAAAACAGGAATCTAGCAATACAGTTTCTGTCCTTCGGGAGCTTATAAGATACCGTAGGGAGTGTTGAGTAACCAAGGCTGGGAATTCTGTGCCAGGAAAGAAGACTGTCCAGAAGATTCCCCTCTTTCTCAGATTGGGGTGAATATCTGACATCTCCCTTCCTTTCTAAGGTTTTCAGCCACCTGAAGAGACTAGGCTATGTGGTTCGGAGGTTCCAGCCTAGGTAAGACCTTTCGAATTATTGTAGACCGGGGGATCTGGGGCAACTTGGTTGCTCTCTTTCTATCCCAGGTCCTTTCAGCTGGCCTTCTTTCCCGTGTGATTAGGGTAGGTGCATTGCTTAAATTTCTTGTGGTCTCTAGCACTGTCTTGACCGTATTAAGTCAAGTAGGAGATTGGAAAAAAATCTAGCAGACTGATGGGGGTGGCTAAAATGATCACAGTCTAAAGTCAAGCAATGAGAAGAGAAACAAAAAACTGGGGGTGATGAGAATCTTGTGCCACCTGCTGTAGCTCAGAGAACAAACTGCTGGCCAAGAATAGGGTCGGGAAAAATTGGGATGATTTGCAACCCTACCTTTGGGAGTAGGATGGGGTCCATGGTGCATTACCCTCCTTCTCTACCCCCTTCTATAAGGGAGCTATCATATACATATATGTGTGTATGTGTATACACACACACATATGCACACATATACATGTATAGATAACTGTCTATACATATGTGTATATGTACACATATGTATACGTATCTGCATATATACATACACACACATATAGCACACTTTACATACCTTAAAACATTACATCAATGTCATTTGTGATCATAAAGTATCCAGCTTCGAATCATTTTCAGTTTAACTTGATTATTCAACAAATAAATATCCCTTCCTTCAAGGAATCAGCAGTCTTGTTTCTTTTAATCTGTTAATTGATGTTCTGTATTCTTAGGCTTAATAGTCTTTTATCATCCTCATTGATGAATTTAAGTTCACCAGAGTCAAAGCCAGTTAGTTTAACCTGAGGTCACACCCTATACTCCAAATCCCAACTTACCTTCTCATAACTTTGTATTATTAAGGGCTATAAAGAGGGCTAGGCAAGAATAAATGGAAATTTTTCCCGTCGCAGAAACCTCCCCATGTGATCACCTAATACACATAAAATCCTAGCTCTAGGGTGTATATTTTTGTCCTTGCTCTTCTTTCCAGTCTTGGGGTTTATGGCCTAGATTTCTTTCTTAAGGACCATGCCTTAAACCCAAATCATTTTGGGTTTCATTGATTGGCCAGCAAATGATTCCAGCCCAAGCCTCACTTGGTCATTGTTTGGGCCTTGATGGCTCAGAGTGAGTATAAGTATCAGTTATGTCTGTTTTGGACAGAAATCCTGAGATTCTTCCCCTCCCAGATTGATTTTTTCTTTCTTTTGATTGGGTAAAAGAGGCCATTCTTTGCCTCATTTCTTACCTAGCCTTAATTACTGAATGGGCATTGCCTCAGTCAAACTGGGACCTGAGAAAGACCTTAACTCGAAAAAGCCAAGGTCTCCCACTGCATCTGGAGCCATGTCCAGTCCTGATCTGTATCTAACCCCTGGACCCAGGTGGCTTCTGAGGAGAAAGTGAGTCTGGCGATTCTGCACAGCCCTTTCTCATTTAAATCCAGTTCACTCGCAAGTCATGGCATCACCTTCCTGACATCACGTTCACCTTCAAGAACGAGGGACAACCCACGATCCTGGCTCTCTACCTTCTCTTCTTGGGGGATGCAGCTCGGAGGATGCAGATAAGGAAAGTGGCTATAGTGACCTCTCTGTTTTTCTACAGCTTGGTCCAGTCTCCCTATGAGAGGCAGCTTAACTTGGAGAGTAGCAGTATTTGGAGCTCTGAAAAGTATCATGGAAAGAGAAAGAGGAGGAATTCTAGTCCTTGGTAATGGTTCCAGATTATAACAGCCTAGTGACTGCTCTTGGGGGTAGGATGGGGGTGTGCAGTGCTGGGAGAGAGCAGCGTGGAGACAGGTATGTGGATTCATGGGAGGAGGTGATAATGAGGGCTGTGTGTGTGACCCCACCAACACTAAATTCCTGGAGACACAAATACTAAACATTCAGCTACTTGGGCTGAAGATTTGGGCTAGCTGTTTTATGGCACCAGAAATTCTTCTCCTCTAGGGCCAGCTTTGATGGTGTGCCCCACTGGTGATACCTCTGGGATCAGATGTGCTTCTTTCCCACATCCTTCAGGTCCACTAATAAGAAACCCAAAGTGCTGGAGAATCCTCTGCCAGAGGTGATTGGGACCAATGAGAGTCAGGCAACTTCAAGCCAATGTGCCCCCAGCCAGAACAGCAGATCTCTGGAGGAGAAAGCCCAGGAATCAAGCCATGTAAAGGATCCAGGGGGCTCCAGTTGGCCTCCTGAATCCCCAGAGCAGGTCCCTGACCAGACAGAGCATCATGGTAGGACCCTGAAGGGAGGAAGAGAAAGCCAGGATAGAGCAACGGATGATAATGGGAACAATGGAGCTTGTAAGCCCCGATGGGACTTTGAGAAAATTGCATTCCCTAACATGGCCTGCGATCGCCCCCATACCCTACTGCTTGCCCCAGCTCCAGAGTTGCTCCCGGGGAATATTGCTGCGAGGGAGATTGATGCAGCCTCTTGGTGCCAGAAGCTAAATCAGCGGAAAGAGAAGCTTTCCAGGAGGGAGAGGGAGCAGCAAAGGGGGACTACTCCCTTCCGAAGTGATGTGAACGCAGACCCCGAAGTGCAGCGCTGCACCAGCTGGCGGGCGTATAAGGAGCTGCTACAGCGGCGGTGGCAGCAGCAGAAGACCTGGAATCGACACCCCAACTTGTGGGACCAGCCAGTCACTCCCCTGCTGAACCCCAGCCAGGCAGTCAGCCCAGGTATAAGTGTCTTCTGATCTTTTTGGCCTCCGTTCGCAGCCAGGTTCCTCGCTAAATTCTAAGAGGGTCAGTTTGGTATGCTACTTAAGAGGCAGGCCTCACTGCTTTGAAATGGGATATGGTTTTAGCAGGGCTGCTTGACAATATGGGGGAGCTTTGGGCCTGAAAACCATGCATTGCAGACTCAACAGGTGAAGTGCTGCATTGAAGAAACTTTACAGGTGATACTGGCTGCTATCCTGGGCACCCTAGTAAGAGCCATTCAGGACTCTAGGCTAGGAGAACGTGCCCTATGGCAAAGGACCAGAGAGAGACAAGTCAAATGATCATGGGAATTAATGGGAGGATGAGGGAAATAGGATTTGTCCATCTATAAAAATAAAGGTTGAATGGAGAAACAAAGTCTCTAAAAATACGAACTGTACAGAAGTGATAAAAATAGACTTGTTTACTACGACGGGGGTGGATACCTTTAACGCTCGAGGGAGGTAAGTTTAGGACAAATGAGAGAACCCTGTCACTCAACAGATATTTAGATTATGGAACTCATTATTTCAAGAAATGGTGCAGGCTAGAAATGCATGGGCTTTGTTTTGTTTTTTTAATGTTCAGATTAATTCACAGACAACCTCTCCATAGTGGATTCTATTTTTTTTTTCCTTCCCAATGCAGCCACTGCTCTACAACAGATCTCCTTACTGCAAACCACTCACCTCACTGATGGAGTTGATGGGTAGGTCTCTAGCGTGGTCTTTCTCCAGTTGTTGGGAAGTCTGGAGCCCCCTCAGAGTTCTTAGAGGCATTGGGTCCTCAGCACCCCAGATATCCAGTTTTGATCTCTGCCATAAAGTAATTGGGCTGGAAGGGAGAATCCCTGCCCTAAGTTCTCCAGACTAGGGCAACTCAGCAACTGCTGTCCTCTTCAGGAGCTAAATAGGGGTAGGGGTGCTAGAATGAATGGACATATGTGGGCTCTCTCAGCCTCCAGGATTGGAATGAAGGAAGTATCTGGAAATATTAGTTCCTGTCCTAGTTAATGAGATTATATTTGTAAAGCACAGTGCCTGGCCCATAGTAGGCGCTTTCTAAATGCTTTGCTCCCTTCCCTCCCCCACTTCTTCCCTTATACCATTTTAGTCTTATGGCCCTTTGATCTCTTTTTTGTCTATCAGTAGGCTGTTGGAGAAATCTGGGGACATGGAGATCAGTTTTGACATCTATCAGGCTGATAGTGTATCCAGTTTCCGGAAAAATGACCCAGGAAGGCCATATGTTCGGATGTGCATCAGTGGGTATGATCCGGAATAAGAGCTGAGGCCTAGAAGCAAACCAGCTCTCTCTTTTCACCCCTATCCTCCACCCCCTTTTCTCTTGAGATCGTGCCATAGAAGATTGGATGAAGCAACTTGGTAAACAGAAGACTACTAGGGGACCTGTAGCTGTGGTCAAATATTTTAAGGACCATCACATGGAAGAAAGATTAGGCATGCTCAGCCTGACCCCAGAAGGCAGAACCAGGAACAATTAGAGGGAATAGGGAGGAGGAATTTGCGAAGGGGGTTAATGTAGGCTTTAATCAAGGAAATTTCCTAACAGTGAAAGCTGTCCAAAAGTGAAATAGGGTGCCCCCCAGAGGTGGTGGGGTTTCCCCTCATTAGAGATTTTCAAGTGAAGGTTATCTGTAGGAATACAGAAGGGACTATTAATATACAGAGATCAGGGGTTCTTATCGTTGTTTGTGGCAGTCTGGTGCAGCCTCAGGAGCCATTCTCAGAATCAGTTTTCTTAAAGTGCATAAAATAAAATGCCTAGCATAGAGGGGGAAACCTGTCATATTGAAAAGATCAAGACTTGAGATCCTGCCCAATCCTGCAGTTGTGGTTTCTTCCCAGTCCTAAGCCCTTAACTTAGGAGACTATTTTCCGTTACCTAACCTGAGGAAGGATTTGTAAAGAGGACCTCACCACCTGTGTATTTTTGTTTGTTTGTTTTGGGTTTTTCGTTGTTGTTTAGGAGACAATTGAGTTTAAGTGACTTGCCCTGGGTCACACAGCTAATAAATATCCCCAGGACAGATTTGAACTCAGGTCCTCTTACCTCCAGGGCTGGTGCTGTATCTGCTGTACCACCTACCTAGGCTACCACCAGTATATTCTGAGGCCATTTGTGTGTGTGTGTATGTGTTGGGGGTACCTCTGCCACAATTTTTGTCATCCTTCACAGTAGTCAAGTTGGGAAGGGACCCACAAACAAAGCCAGTGTGCTCCTGAGCCTTGGGGAAACTTTGAAGCTAGCATTGGTTCACCTTAACCATTAATTTCCTGGCTCAGGGCCCTGGGCTGAGTCTGGGGAAACTTGGGAGGTTTGACTAGAGTTATGGGCTCTTTCAATGTCTCATTCCACTCTCTACAGATTTGATGAACCTGTCCCAGACCTGCACACCCTCAAGCGGCTGTCCTTTCAGAGCGGGGATGTTCCCTTGATCTTTGCCCTGGTGGATCATGGCGACATTGCTTTCTATAGCTTCAGGGATTTCACACTGCCCGTGGACCTGGCACATTAACCACTTGGCCTCCAGATCTCATTGGGATAGCCTCTGGCCTGGGTCAGAGGTAGCTACCCAGCTGATATGATGGGGGAAAGCATCGCTTCAGTTTTGGCAAGCTTTGCTCTCAGGAATGACTTTACCACTCAGACCCCTGATTCTCAACTGTTTCCTGTATTGGAGCCTTCATCCTTTACCGATGTTCATCGAAGCCTAAGCCATCTCCACAGGAGAGCAGGCTTAAAAAAATGCCGGGCAAGTTGTATTGCCTTAGTTGGGGAACATTCCTCATGTTCACTCTGATTCTTTAGTAGTGTCCTTAGGACCTAGTACCTTTCCTCCCACAGGCCAGATAAGAGAATCTTGGTCCTGTTTTAATGTAAGAAAGGTTGGATCCATCTGGGGAAACATGGATGAGGCTAAAATCATTAAACCCCTTTCTTATGTCTGCTGTGACTGTGTATTTTAGGGTAGTTTGTCAAATCTTACCCACTCATCTTCCAACCCACGAAATTCCTACACCTGGAAGCAGTGGTCAACTCTGTCCTCATTTCCACTTTTGTGACCTTCCCTAGAGGACAAAGACCTGTGTGGTCACCCACTATTATTCCTGTGTCATCCATCTAAACTCATTTCTGGGGATGGGGGTGGGGGACAAGAATGTTTTCTGCCTCATACCAGATGAGTAGGCAGCCTGGCATCACTTGATTCTAAAGCATTTTCCTCTATTTTTAGGTTTTGAGTAAGGAGAGTAGGGTAAAACTTAGCTTTCTCCTTTCTACTTCCTCAGGACCCCTTCTCCTTGGTCCTGCTCCTTCCATGTCAGAGATGGTAGGTTGGTTTCTGTAGCAGGATGGTAACACCTTCTGCCAACTCTCAAGGTGCCAGGGTAAAGAGGCTGGGTGTACAGAGAGCCATCCTCTGAGCTGCAATAAGGCAGCAGCTCTAAATTATTCTGTGTGGGAACAGCTGTTCTGTGGGACATATCATGGAGTCCCCATGTGTCCCCTGCCTTCCAGGCTCCCACATTCACCAGCTCATTCACATTGGTTCTACTGCTATCAACAAAAGGGCCAGAGCCAAGCCCCAAAGCCTTTCTTATGCCCTAAGGGTTTGGGATGGTGGGGTGGTGAGGCTATCTGAAGTTGGGAGGAAGAGTTCTGGCTGCCCACCTCCAACTTAGTAAGATGCCAGACAATGTTTCACCTTCACAAGTCTAGCCATCCACCCAAGCCATCTTACTATCTGCATGCCCAGGGAACCCCATTCCACTTCCCCCAAACAAAACTCTGGTCACTTCTGGTTTAAATGTCGTCCTCGCTTATGGTGTAAGCACTCTGTGGGCAGGCACCGTCCCTTTTAAAAATTCTTTGTATCCCTAGCCCTTTGAGGTAGTGACTGGCATCTAGCAAGCACTTAATTTTTTTTTCATTCATCCTAGAAACTGGACGTTTTGTCAGCTAATAATCCTTTATTAGTGAGGTAATAGAATTGACTCTCTTTGGAGCAGAAGCGAACTTTGTGAGTTTATAGGCAGGAGGACAGCCCCTCCCCAGCGTGGCCGTCCGTGGTAGTGGGGGATGGTCTAGAGGGCAACATTTCGAGAACTACTTCACGCTTCCCCCCGGCGGTGGAACACAGGGTGGGGCGGGGACAGTAGTGCGGCTCCCAGGTACTCCCAGGTACTCCCAGGTAGGCCAGGAGGTGGGCGTGGAGTCCCATCTCATGAATATTCACGTTCAGCTTTTGGCCCGCCCTTTGCCTTCTCTTAATTCAGGGATTGGTCGTTCTTCCCCCACCCCTCCCGCCTCTCCTCCCTTGGCTTATTTTCCAGCTGTTCTTTCCCAGTTCCACGAACTTTCGTCCTGGGAGTCTCTTGGGGGCCGTCGGGCGGGACCGAGGGAACACCGTTCCCTGAGCTTCTAGGGAGGATGGGGCGGGGCGTCGCGGTTAGTCCGGAGGATCGCAGCCCCTCCCCGTTCTTTATGTAAATAGCTGGGCGTGCTCCACCTCCTCCCCGGCTCGGGGCGGTGGAGGTGACCAGGAAGGAGACCGCTCCTTAGCAGCCCGTGGGCCAGGCGAAGGGGAGCTAAACCAAGCCGGCTGCAGCCTCCAGGAGACGCCGAGGCCTTGGGGCAGCGGCCAGTCCAGAGTTGCAGGTGAGAGACGGCGTGGGGGTGAGTCCACCACCTGGGGATCTGCCCCTTGAGGGCGCCCGGGGATCGGGGAGGACAGGCTAAGGTGGGCTGGGTGAGGATGCGCGTGGACGGAGGCCGGAGCTAAGACCTCCGAGGGTCCGAGGAGTTCCGTGCAGGGACGCCGGTGGAAAGTGCAGAGCTGGTGGTCTCACGGTCCGATCGCCTGGCGGCTTCCCGGGAGAGCGCAGCACCTGTAGAAAGCGGCGCCCGCCCGGAACTTCCCTCCGCGTAATCCTCCTGTGATTGGTTATGGAACTTGGGTTTCTAGTTTGCACAATCGTTTTTGGGGCTTGGCTAAGGTGGAACAGGTGCCCGGCCCCAGGTGGGGGAGGGGGTGCCGCGCCCAGGGGCACGCCAGAGTTTGCCTGGCCAGAGCGTCCCCTACCCTCTCCAACCCCAGCTGCTGGCTTTGGGGGCTTTTTCCTGCTTCCTAATCCGGAGAGTTACTTTCTAGCTCTCCTTTCCCCCAGAAGGGACCTGTTGGAGCCATTTAACCCTTGAGACTCACCTCCGGCTCAATGCGTGCTGGGGCTCTGGACTCTGTGAGCCTCTTAATCCGCAGCAGAGCAGACACAGGAAGTCCGACGGCTATTTTAGCCCTTTCTCTCTCTCTCTCTTGTTCTTCGCGGTACCTGTGTTTTCACACATCCTTCCCCTCCCAGGCTGTTTTGGACACTGGTTGGGTAGAAAAGCTGGGACCTTAAGTCGGGGAGTCAGGCACCTTTGCCCACATCAGAGAGAGGGTAGGAAACAGAGATTTGAGGAGAAATGGAAAATCCCAGTGTTCTCCAAGTCCAAAAAAAAAAAGGATCTTGGAGTCATTCTTAATTCCTGATCTGGCTGGAATGTTTGACCACTGTCGTAATGAGAGCTGGGAATTTACAGAGGTTTAGGAGGAGGACCTCACACCCACTTTTCCTTCCTCTCCGACTCTTTCCCCATCTGCTTCTGGAATGGGTCTGAGAGGGCAGCTCCCGTGCCAAGGTAATTTCTGAGCTGACCTCCCTATTCTGATCTTGGATTGGATTTTTAAAAATCAGGGATCTGTCTTGGCCATTTACTTGAGGCCTTAGCGCACATGCTTCTGGTGTAGTGGGTTGGAATAAAATTGTGTGGTTTTGTGGACCTGGTGCTGCACGTGGTTATTGGAAAATTGGAGTTAATGAAAAAGTCTGTTGCCGGGGAGGCAATACAGCATGTCTACAAAGCATACAAAGGCCTAGAGGGTCCAAGACCTGGCTAGAGTGTGGGGCAGGGATAGAGAGAAGCAGATGAAAAAAATAATTTGAGGCATGGAGGAACGAATTAGAAGAGGGAGGATAGGAACCTGAGTCAATAAACCTTTATTAAGTGCCTTTTCATGTTGGAGGCATTCTGCAGAAAGCTGAGAATTTAAAGAAAGGTAAGAGACAGACCAGTTCTCAAGGAGCTCACAGGCTAAGGTAAGGTTGGGGGAGGGGAACAAAATAGGAATAAGCTTGTGTATAGCACCTACTATGTGCCAGCAATGGTGCCAAGTGCTTTAAACGTTACCCCGTTACCTCACAGGGTCAACAAAATGGTCCAGAAGGAGATTTCAAAGAAGGATTTGGATCATGATAGAAATGTAGAGGTCATGTCATCGTAAGATCGCTGGTTTGGAGGGAGGCTTCGCAATAATCTAGTCCAACCTTTTCATTTTACGGATAAAGATACTGTAAAAAGGGAAGGGATTTTTATCCAGGATCTTACAGGTAGCAATTACATGTCAGAATTCGAAGTCTGGTCCTTTCTCTTTAAATCCCATGGACTTTCCCATTTTACTACTGATAACTCCATTGAAGCCTGGCTTGAGAAATGAACTCACTTGCCCAGGATCACAAAGTGAGAAAATGGGAGAGCCAGGACTAGATCACAGGTCACTATCTCCTTCCAATCCCCTACCTGTTTCCTTTACACCAAATTAGCACATTTATAATAATAATAAAAGATAGCATTTATATAGTCCTTTAAGGTTTGCAAAGCCCTTTCCATATTATTAACCCCATTTTATAGATGAGGAAACAGGCCAAACAAATTCCCTGGAGTCCTGCAGCTATCTCAGGCAGGATTTGAACCTCATCCTTCTGGACTCCGAAGTCTAGCACTCTATCCACTGTAACTAACACCTAGCTGCCATTATCTATAGCAGGGCTGTCCAACCTTAGGTTTTTATTGAAACAATAGACAATATATTTTGATTTGCCATTTTAGTGAGAACTCTGCAGTAGCTTGGCTTCGTTTACTAAAGCATTTATGTAAATTTCTATGCTTGTAGGCGAGCACATAAATTGCACTGTGGCATCATTTTGGACAGCCCTGATCCACAGCATGTCTGAAGCAGGTTGGTCAAATAATTTTGATGCTACTAGGCAGAATTTCAAGAGACTGAGATCACCATTGTTTCCTAGGTGGAGAAGAGTGCAAAAATGTCTCTATCCCCACTCCCCACCTTGGGACAAATACCTGCATCTTTCTGAGGTGACAGTATGGCATTGAACCTGAGATGAATATAATAAGTATTTATACAGTGCTTTAAGGTTTGTAGAGTGCTTTAAAGTGTTATCTCATTTATTCTCTTGGAATCCTAGTGAACTGAGTGCTAATATTATCCCTGTTTTACAAATGAGGACACTGAGGCAGAGAGGCGAAGGAGATTGTCCAGGGCCACACACAGCTAGTAAGCATCGAAGTTTCAGGTCTTCATGACTTACGACGCTTTCCATTACATGCCCTACTAGTGACTCGAGAAAACTTTTTTAACCTTTTGTTTTCTGCATACTTTGAATCTTGACCTGGGATTTTTTGGGGTCTGTGTATGTGTGTGTGTGTGTTTGTTCGGGTGGGGGGTTATAATGGTAGAGTTTCAATTGGCATTGTATTTTTGGATCAAGGACAGAACCTGGTTGACCAGCACCCAGTTAAATGGCTGGTTCGTGGGTGCTTTTTTTCTGTTTCATAGAAGAATTAGGGGTTGGAAGACCAGGGTTCCCTACAGCCTAATTTTAGGCTTTTTCTGAAACTAACTTGGGAGAAGAGGGGCTGGCTTAAGTTAGAGGGAGTAACCACTGCTGAAAGTAGCCAGATTGCTCCTTTGACAAGTATTGGAGAGAGAGAGAGAATTAGTTGTGTGTTGTGTTTCGAGTTTGCTCTCCTGAGCTTTTAGGCTCATTGTTTCAGGTCCTCCATCAAACAGGATGTACAAATTCCTAGAGTGTGTGGTCATTAGACATAGTTTTCCAGGGCTCAGGCAGCCTCCTGTTGCCTTCTGGGGGGACCTCCTATTCTACAGAAGACTTTGTGGAGATCTTAGTTCCAGGGCCCTCACCACATTGCAAAAATGCCTTGGCTCCTTCACTATTTGAAGTATCTGGTCACTGGACTTGTTATATGTGGTAGAGATCCCTGCTCTAGCTCTAGGTTGCCCTGGTTGCTCATCGATGGTGCATCCCACAAATGGTAACACTTTTGTACTTGTTTGTGGAGCTGTTAGGGCCTGGGCCAAAAGTAGTGGGCCAGGGCATCATTAACCTTGATTTGTGTCATGGATCCCTTTGGCTGTCTGAAACCTATGGACCAACCTCTTCTCAGGATGATGTTTGTAAATACAAAAAATGATATATCATTACAAAGGCAACCAGATATATTGAAATACAGTTATCAGATATTTAAAACAAAAACCAAAAAAATTTATAGAGCCCAGTTAGGAGAAGCAAGCACAGATACCTAGAGTGTCTGGAGTTGGAAAATTCTTGCAGTGGGTCCAGTGTCCTAGGACTTGGCTAGCCAACTTACTCTTCCAACCTAGGCCTGGTGACTTTTCAAGGACCATGGGGGAATTGCTCTTCATTAGTTGCTTATGGAATTTTGCTTGAGCAAAAAAAGTTCTCACCTCTTAGGTCCCCTCTCTGGCATGAGCCAAGGAGCTTCTTAACCTTCTTGGTGACTTTTTTCATTTGCTGCCAAATCTCTACAGTTAGGTTTTGAACCTGCTATGGAGAAAAGAAATGCATAGTGAATCCTGAATATTTATTCTAAGTGAGCAGAGATCAGAGGTTCAAAGACATAGAGCATATAGAGCCTTTTGAGGTCTTTTGATCTAACCCTCTCATTTGAGGGCCAACAACAAGAAGCATTTATTAAAAACCTACTCTATGCCCAGGGCACTGAGCAAAGCCAGGAACCTGAGGAGGTTAAGTGCCCGGCCCTAGGTAAAAAAGAATGGGACAGAGCAGGGAGTGACTACAACCTTGTCTGGAGGCAGTGAATCGGTCATATATTTAGGGGCTATCCTCCTTGTTTGCACTTGCCTAGTAGTGGCCTTCTTTGGGGATTTGGCCTGCTTGCTTTGAGGGAGATCTTCCCCAGGGCCTAGCAGTGGAATGAATGAATGAATGAATGAATGAATGAAAGATTTGTTAAGTACTGAACTATCTGCTGGGTGCTAGCAATCATAGACTTATCACTTCTTTCAACAAGCTTACGTTCTAATAGAGAAAATAATGTATAAGTAAAGGGGATTTGGAAAGTTAAGGGGGGAGGGGAAGGAGGCATACTCTAGTGGCAGCTTGGTCAGAGATGGCCAGCAAGCAATGCAAAGGCCTGGTTCCTGACAAAATTAAGTGAAAACTCACCTTTCAGAGTCCAAGGACCTGGGGCATGTGGTTCCAAGGACAAGGATGGCAGGAGTGTAGACAAGCAAGACACTTACATAGCACTCACTATATGCCAAGCCAGTGTTCTGGGGAATCACCCCAGTAGTCCTTCCCTTTTCAAGGGAGCTCGATTGAATTCTTCCTCTAGAAGAGGCTTCTCAGGAATGAGTAGGGCAACTGCCCTGTTTCTATGACCTTCAGGAATTTAAAGACCAGAGTTTACTCTTGAGGCAACTGGCCCAGTGATCCCAGGGCTTAGAGTAGGTGGACATCCTGGGAATGTAACTGAGTGCTTGGGTGCTGAGGGGCCCAGGCATGCTGCAGGGCCAGATAATCTCCTTAAAGCAGGTTAGGAAAATCCTCAGGGGGCCAGGCTACTGGACAGGGTTCTCACCTCAGCCAGAAGACCCTGAGCATACGTTCTTTTGCTGTCTGGAGAAACTGAGGCTGGGATGCAGTTTATCTCAATCTTTTCCTGGGTCAGAGAAAATGGGAGGCCCTGTCTGGCCACTCTTTTTGTGCTTCTGTTGTTACTGAGTCATTTTCATTCCTGTCTGACTCTTCCTGACCCCATTTGGGGTTTTCTTAGCAAAAATACTGGAGTGAGTGGTTTGCCGTTTCCTTCTCCAGCTCCTTTTACTGATGAGGAACTAAGGCAAACAGGGTTAAATGACTTGTCGAGGGTCACACAGCTAGTGTCTGAGGCAGGATTTGAACTCATGAAAATGAGTCTTCCTGATTTCAGGCCCGGTGCTCTATCCACTGCACCACCTAGCTATCTTTTCTTTGTACTCCTAACTATCTGTTTTCTTGAAAATGGCTGTATATCCTCATAGCTGTTCGTCAAAATCCAAGGAAGGGAAAGAAACTTGGAAATGGAATTGGGGCATCTGAGTGATGCTCCTAAGTGGCTCCCCCCACATCACTCAACCAAAACAAATGCTTGGTACCCTTACTTGTTCTCTTTCTCACTCCCCTCTCCCTTTTCTATGTGCGTCGGTCTCATTTTCGATCGTTTCCTCTATCTCCTCACCCCTCCAGTCATGGTACAGCACAGAGGGAGTAGAAAAGGAAACAGAAATTTTGGAGTTGAAGGGGCAGCAATCCAAGGGTGTAATCTTTACATTTCTTACTTGCCCGACTTGAGCTCTGTTTCTTTGGAATTTTGGGGCTTGTCATTTTTCCTCTGGCTGCCACCTTTTGCTTTGGAATATTAGTATCTTTATCTGGCCCTACTGGCATGGTGGTGGAGGGTGGCAACTAAACCTTAATTATCAGTAACAGGCTCTTTCTATGGGCTTGGTCCTGGGGGCTGCAAAAATAAAAGTAAAATAAGTAGTCCCTTTCCCCAAAGGAGATTGCATTCTATCCAGGGAGGTAATGTGTAGGGGGAAGGGCACAGGAGGCTGGGGGAGCAGAGAAGGCTACGTTTTGGGATGGCATGTGAGGTGAAGAGGTGAAAAGGGACTGTATTACAGGCATATGCAAAGGTGGGAGATAGAATGTTATGCATGAGGGACAGCAAGAATCCTGGTTTGTCTGGACCAGTGTGAAAGAGAGTAATTTATTTAAATAAGCCTAGAGAATTTAGGGTTTAAATCCCTACAATCTGATTTTCTGAACCTGTTGGAATGTATAAGATTCTCTCATTCTCCCCCTCTTTTCCCCTCCCCCTCCTCCCTTCCTTTTCTCCCTCCCCCTCTCCCACCAGCCCTCCTTAATAAGGTGTGACTGAGTTGTGGTTAAATCTAATTGAATGTGGTAGCAGGGATGGTAGAAGAGGAAGAGCTCTCATAATGTCCTTGAGCACAGTGCCATCCTCACCCTCCCAAGAGCAGTCATGTTCATTGTCATAGCTGACCCTTCTCCTTTGTGGTGGTGTGTGAGGTTGGTTCAGGACCTTAGTCAAGGTTTCATTTCTTTCAGGTTGGGGAATGAATCTTGATGGGACTTCTAAGAGGCATCTCCTTAGGCATCTTAGGCACTACAAAAGCTGTTTTAGTTGTTAGAGCTAGTATGGGTTGCCAGTCAATCAGTAAGCATTTACCAAACACCTACTATGTGCCAGGCACTGGGGATACAAAGAAAGGCAAAAGACAGTACTTGCTCTCAAGGAACTCACAGTCTAATGGGAGAGAAACCTTGTAAACTATCTACAAATAAGCTGTATACAGAATAAATTTGAAATAATTAACTTAAGGAAGGCAGCTAGGTGGGACAGTGCATAGAACACTGGCCTTGGAGTCAGGAGAGCCTGAGTTCAAATCCAGTCTCAAATCCAGATACTTACTACCTGTGTGCCCCTAGGCAACTCACTTAACCCAATTGCCTCCAAAAAATGGAGGAGGAAAAAGACACTAGAATTAAGGGGAACTGGGAAAGGCTTCCTGTAAAAGATAGGATTTTAGCTGGGATTCGAAGGAAATGAGGGAAGCCAGAAGGCAGAGATGAGGAGGGTGAACATCTCAGGCATGGGGGACAGCCAGTGAAAATGCCCTGACTCAGGAAATGGAATGTCCTTCTTGTGACGTGGAGGCCCAGGTCACTGGATAAGGAGCAGCATCAGTGAAGTGTGTTTTAGAAAGCTCATTCATTCATCAACAGTTTTGAGTCTTGGGAGGGGAAGGTGTTAGAAGACTGGAAAGGTGGTGGGAGGAGGGGCAGGTTGTGAAGGTCTTTACAAGCCAGAGGATTTTATTTGATCCTCAGTGATGGAAATAGTGGCATGAGCCCAATGGCCTTTCGATCGCCTCTACCTGTCATTTGGTACTAGGCTCTACCTCTGCCCTAAGTGGAAGAGGGCATTGTGTAATGGCGCATGATTGACATGATGCCAAAGCCACAGCTTTGCAGGATGTTAGAGAGGAGAGGACACCTTCTTAAATTAGCGGCTTACACCGTAGAGTTGGATCATCAGGGAAGCGTATTTTAGAAAGCTCATTCATTCGGCAGGCCTGGGGACTATGAAATGGGCATGTATCCTCTTGCTGCTTGCCGAAAATAACATGTTGGTCTAGTGTGGCATAGAAAAGATTCATCTCAGTTTGGCCCTTTTCCTTCTGAAAAGGAGTAGGATCTCCTGTCATTCTTCCTGGCCTGCTTCCCATGTCCATCCCCCCAACCTCTTCTCCCATAGCTCACTATCTGAGCTATTCCCTGATCCCCTGGGAGCATGGGATCATGCATTCAGAGCTGGTAGTACCTCAGAGATCATCCAATCCAACCCCCTCATTTTAAAGAGAAGGGAAACTAAAGCTTACAAATGTGGAGTGATTCAACCAAGGTCACACAGGTGGTTGAGTCAGGATTCCAACCTGGATCTTCTGACCCCAAATCCAGCACGTCCGCACTGTACCATACTGCCTAGAGCCCTCTTCTCCAAACTCTGCCAAAGTTGCTCATCCCAATCCTTTGCTAGGGTTTGACATCTTTCTTTTCTGCAGGACCTCTGAAACAATGGCCAGGTAGGACTAGCTGGCCACTTGGATCAGGCATCCCCAAATAGTACTATCTTAGAAGAATTAGCTCCTATCCTTTCATCTCTCCATCAATCAACAAAAATTTTTATTAAGTGCCTACTCTGTTCCAGGAAAACTTTGAGATCCTAGGGATAGAAGTACAAAAGAGAGACAGTCCCTGCCCCTCAAGGAGCTTACTACATTCTACTGTGAGGGACAAATAAATATTTACAAGAAATAGTAAAAGAGAGTAAAAAAGAAAGAGTAAAAGAGATTATACATACATACACATGCAAAACATAATTTGGAGGGACCTCTTTTGGAGAGAAAGAGTTCTTCAAAGCAGTGACATTTAAAAGGGTGAACCTTGAAAACAGGGGCTCCAAGAGCATTCCAGGCACATGGGAACAGCGCGCAAAGGCGCAGGAGAAATGTTGTGTGGGGAGTAGTAAGTAACCCACTTTGTCTGGCTTGTAGACTTTGTAGAAGGAAAAATATGTAATAAGACTAGAAAGATTGTCATTGTTCATCCTTTAATTCTTGAAGAGGACCAGTGACAGCAAGAGGGATTTAAGTGAGGCAGAGCTATGCAAAGCCATCAGCCTCACTCTTTCCTCCAGAGTCATTGGAGTTCAGTGGCAAGACATAACTCAAGAAGAGTGGTGATGGCCTAGCAACTGGAAAGATGGGCTGGAGCTAGGGTATAATGGGCTTTAAATGCCTAACAGAGGAGAATGCTTTTTATCCTAAAGGTAAAGGGGACCTTTCCACCAAAGCTTCTTGAATGAAGTGTTCAAACCTTTGTTTAGGAACACCAATTTGGCAACCATGTGAAGATGATTGAAGAGGAGAGAGACTGGGTGCAGGGAGGCCACTTAAGAGGCTATTGCCATAGTCGAGGCAAAGGACGATGGCCTGGACTAGAACAGTTTGGGTATGAGTGAGGAGAAAAGATGTTAAGGGGGTAGAATGAACAAGACTTGGTGACTGACTGGACGTGGGGAGTGAGCAAGAGTGAGAAGTACAGGATGGCTCTTAGATTTTGGACCTAAAGCGGTGAAGACTTTCTTTTCTTTTTATGTTTTATTTCTTTTATTTTTAATATGTGGAATAAAACAAGCATTTCCATAACACAGTATAATGAAAAAAAGTGATTGCAAGACTTTCTAAGAGAGTGAAAGAGAGGAAAGTTACAAGTCCTTAGCATGAGGTGATGGCAGGGTCAAGTAAAGGTTTTTTAAGGACAGTGTATGTTGGGGCATGTTTGTAGGCAGTAGGGAAGAAGTTAGAGGATACAGAAAGATAGTAAGTTATAATAATGAGAGAGGGGGTGATGGAAATGGCAAAGTGTAGGAGCCTGTAGGGGATGGGAGGGCTCTTGCAAAGAGTTTTATGAGGAAGATTTTCTTTACTCTGAAGCTGAAGCAAAAGGACAGAATGGCAATACCGGTCCTCTGACTATGAGATATAGAATTGGGAAAAAGATGGAGCTCACAGCTTTCTCAGATTATCCTCTGCAGGGTGAGGACATTTTTAACCAATTTCTCACCCCCTTGCTATCTGGCTTCCCATCCCACCACTAAACTCAGATTGTATTCTCCAAGGTTACCAATGATTTCTTTACTCCTAAACCCATTGGCTTTTTCTCACTTCTCATCCTTTCTGATTTCTCTACAGAATATGACATTGACAACTCTCTTTCCTGGGTTTTGGTGACACTCCAGTTCTCTGTCTGCCTGTCTGACCATTCCTTCTCAGTCTCCTTTGTGAGATTATCAGCCATATCCTGCCCCTTATGGGGGTTTACCCCAAGATTTTATCCTGAGCCTTCTCTTCTCTATCTATACTTTCTTTTGCTGATGGCATTAACTCCTGTGGGTTTAATTATCATCTCTTTACAGATAATTCCCAAATCTACATATCTGTTCCTCTAGTGAACTCCAGTCTTGGACTGTAGAGTACAGGCTAAGGCAGTAGAGTGAGAGAATACTAAAAAATAGAAAGGGTCCAGCTTGTGAATGGCTTTACAAGTCAGAGGATTTTATATTTGATCCAGCAGGTAATAGGGAGCCATCGGAGTTTGAGTAGAGGGGTGAGATGGCCACACCTGTCCTATATATAGGAAGATCACTTTAGCTGCTGAGTGGAGGTGCACTCAAATGGGGGAAAAACCCAAAGCAGGGAGACCGAACAGAAGGTTGTTGCAATAAGTTTCAGGAGAAATGTTGTGAAGATAGAATTGCCAAGATTTGGCAATAGATTGCATGGTGGGTGAGAAAAAGTAAGGAGTCAAAGATGACACTGAAGCTTCAAACCTGGATTACTGGGACATGTCCAATAATTGGCGATTGGAATTGAGAGACAGGAGGTCAGGGATGCTAGATTAATAGGTCTGAGAATCACCTGTCTAGAGATGCTCCTGATTCTCTTTCCTTTCCCCAACCAGTCACATTGTGATGATATATAAATGCATATTCCCTTCCCTCCTTCAGATGACTACTCTAGGTTGGTTTCTCCTCTTCCTGGTCAAACCTCATGACTCCTGTTCCTTTTGCTGATACCTTTCCCTCTGACTTCTTGAGTTAGGAATTAATCTACTGTGATTTGGTGGAAAGGGGCCTTCTTTTTGACAAAAAGAGAGCAGAAAGTCAACTCTGTAAAATAGTAAACAAGCAAAACCAGAAGAAACAGAAAGAATAATCACAACATGTAGTCATATGCCAACAAAACTGAAAACACAATATAGAGGAATACTTTTAAAAATATAAAATACCCAAACCATCAGAAGACCAGGTAGAGATCCTAAATAACCTAATCTCAGAAAAGGAAATAGATTTAGCTGTAAGGGTACTACCAAAGGGGGAAAAAAATAACTCCTGGTACTGATGGGTTCACAGTGAAAATTCTATCAAACTTTTAAAGAACACTTGGTAGCCATACTTCACAAATTATTTTCAAATGTTGAAAATGAAAGTACCCTGCCAGAAATGAGACAAATATAGTTCTCTAATACCTAAGCTAGGGAAATATAAAACATGGGAAAAGCAAAACAAAACTGTAAGCCAATACCATTAATGAACATTGAATCAAATTTTTAAATAAAATTCTGGCAAACTAAAGCAATTTATCCAAGAAATTATTCATTATGAGCAGGTGGAATTTATATTAGGGATGCAAGAATGGTTGAAAATTAGGAAAATGATATAACTAATCATATTAAAAACCAAAATGTCCAAAATCACATGATCATCATAACAGATACAGGAAAAAAACCTTTGATAAAGTACAATGCTTTTTTTATGCTAAAAACCCTATAAAATATAGGTAAAGAAGGACCTTTTATTTATTTATTTATTTATTTTTTTTAGGACCTTTTATTAAATCATAAAAAGCATCTGTCTAAAAACAAAAGTAAGCACCATATGCAATGGGGATGCATTAGAACTTTTCCAGTAAATACAGGCGTGAAGGAAGAATGCTCATTCTCCTTACTGTAGTTCTGGAAATTGCCACCAAGGGAAAAAGACAAGAGAAGGAAATTAAAGGAATAAAGATAAAAACAGTCTGGTACTGGTTAAAAGTGGAGAGAATGGAATAGATTAGACAATGGGGAATCAGAAACAGTTGTGTTTCAATCATGTTTGACTCTTCATGACCCCATTTGGGGTTTTCTTGGCAAAGATACTGGTGCGTTTTGCCATTTCCTTCTCCAATTCATTATACAGATGAGAAAACTGAAGCAAACAGTGTTAAGTGACTTGCTTAGGACCTGACTTCTCCAGGCTAGTAATTGAGGGCAGAGTTGAACTCATGAAGGTGAGTCTTCCTGACTTCAGGACTGGTACTCTTTCTACTGTGCCACTTAGCTAGCTGCCTGGGTCTGAAATGAGATGGTGGTTAATATGACAATAGTTTGTGTAGCAACAGTTTGGCTAGCGGCTGTTGTGGGGATGAAAGACCAACACAAGCCCAAGAACAGGAATGCTGCCAGCATAGGTTCTTTGATTTGCTTTACCAAGGAAAGTAACTTTAAGGGGTTAACAATCTTACTTTAATCTAACATACAAATATAACTCACTTAGTTCAGGAGGAAAAGCCAGCAACCTAAATTTCAGAGCAAATACAAACAAATTACAAACATACACAATATAAACAGGACCAAATCACAATTTATAGTTACCAGGAAAGCATCAACATCTGGCTTGACAAGCCAGGGAACTCTTAACAACAGCTTGCCCAGAGCCACACGCCTCTCTTCCAGTGACTGAGAGCCCCAAGCAAACAACTGTTCTCTCTTTTTATACAGTCCTTAGCTGCCATCTGATTGACCAAAACTTAGCTACATTAGCTCTGGTCTTAGCAACCCTCCTTAGGGCCCTGAAAGCTTCACGCCCACATTGGCTTAGCACCTAGTAACTAGGGGTTTGGGGCCTACTTAGGAGCAAAGATCTAATCAGACCTCTCTTGGTTGGCCCCACCTGGAGCCCCAGCTGAAGCCTATTCAATGGGCAGCAAAGATCTTTTCACTTAGTGATTGCCTTTACATTTGGTGGTGGCAGCACGTACCAGGCTGCCTCTCCTTCGGGTTGCCATACTGCTTCATCAAGGCTGACTTGCTTACCCTGACAGTGCCCTTATGGTATCACCACTGACCTTGTGTCTGACCAGAGTTTTGCTGTTTCTCATTGTTTACATACTGTTTGGTTCTACTTTCTTTGATCTGCATCACTTCATACAAGTCTCCTATTTCTCTAGTTTGTCTTGGGTTCACTCTAGCACCTAAATTCTTCATTTTCGTCATTCTTCATGGCACAGTCATTTCATTACATTCATATCCATTAATCAAGGCTTTTTATTAAGCATTTATTGTATGCTTATTGTATACTATGATTGGTATTTGGAATACAAGTACAAAAGTGAAACGATTCTTGCCCTCAGGGAGCTTTCATTGTATACATACCACGGTTCAGCCTTCCCCCAGTTGTTGAGCATATTTTTTGTTATCACAAATCATGTTGCTATAAACATTTTTGTACACGTGGGTTCTTTTTTGTTGTCCATAGCCTCCTTGAAGTTATATATAACCTTAACAAAATAACTCTAACAACTTACTTGCTCCGTGGCCCCTTATGATCTCTTTTCTGTCTGTTTATGAAGTTTTTGTTTTGTTTGGGGTGAGGGGAGTCCCATTGGGTTATGTTCCATATTCTTTTAATTCTGTTTTTGCCTTTCTTGCTCCAGGTTGAGGAATATAAGATGTGGGAACATAGGATTTAGAGCTGGAAAGGACCTTAGAAATCATTTATTCCAACCCCAGTATTTTATGCTTGAGGAAACTGAGGCCCAAAGACTTGGCTAAGTTAATAGATGTGAGATTTGAACCCATGTCTTCTGACTAAAAGTCCAATACCCTTTCCCATTATACTATACTGCTCCTCTGCCCCCAATCCTTACTTTGTGTTAAAGGCAGTGATTGAGCAAATGATGCATGAGGAATGGAGAAAAAAATCTAGCTCAGCTGAAAAGAAAGTATGTGGTTAGGACTAATAGGGAATGAAGTTAATGAAAATGGAACATTTAGAGATGAGCGATGAGGAGACATTTATTCCTTCTGTAGTAGTCTTAGGCATTTGCTCTAATTGTCTTGGGGGTCTGTCCCCAATCTGGATCAGTGGGCTTCCCAAGGTCAGGTTAGCTTAGCTTCCTTTGGAGAGCTATGCAGTTCTTCGTCAAAGTGTTCTAGATATTAGGGTCTAAGAAGAAGAGAGGAGTCCTTAGAGGACTCTCCAGACCTTGCGCATTGCTCTAGAGGTCATTTTCATTTTAGGGAGCGGTGATGGCTAGCCTGGACCTGACCTGACCATCTCTTAGCCTGAATGATTTTTCTATTCTATTTGCTGGTTGGGTTTTTGTGGCAGACATCTGGGGCTGCAACTGTGTGGCTGTGTGACATCTGCTTCACCTTATCTCTACACAGAATCAGAGAGAAGGGGTATTCAGCAAATATTTATTAGCCACCTGTCATTTGCCTACCATTATACTATTAATATCTAACATTTATGTAACAGTGCTTCATTTTTTTCAAAGATGTCTTTCCAGATGATCTTGTTGAGTACTCACACCAGACTTGGAAGGTGGTTTTATCTCTGTTTCATAGGTGATTTATTTCATATAGGTGAAATGATCTGCCCGAGGTCATGCAGTTGTGTCAGGCCCAGGTCTAGAAACCCTGTTTACTGACTTCGTGTTCTTTTCAATACACACAATGGGCCCTGTGGGAGATGCACAAGGTAGACATTGTCATTTCTGTCAACTCCTTGAGGAGTTAAAAGTGTATAATTGGGGAGATGAAACCATATGCTTTGAGATATGTGAGCTACAAATTGGCAAAAATGATTTTAAAAAACCCAGTAATGGTCAATGTCGGAAAGGTTAGGGAGAGCCAGAGAAGTGAAAGAATTATTGGTGGAACTGTGAGTTGGGAAAACCCAATTCTGGAAAACAGTTTGTAATTAGGCAGAGAAAGGGACTGAAATGCTCATACTTTTTGAATCTCAAGAGATTCCACTAGGTTTAGAGAAATGCATAAGGAGGTCATTGGCAAAATGAAAAGCTCCATACACTCAGTTATTGACAGTAGCACTTTTTGTGGTAGCAAAGAACTGGAAACAAAATATATTCTCATCAATTGGGGAATGAACAAATAAATTGTGGAATGTACTGGAATATTACTCTACAGTAAGAATTGAAGAACATGATGACTACAGAGAAGCATGAAAGGACTTATATGAACTGATACAAGGTGAAGTGAGCAGAGCCAAGAAAACAATATACACAGTGATTACAATATGAATGGAAAGAAGAATCACCAAAAAGCAACTGAAACTGAATGTTGCAAGATTACAAAGACCAAGGTTGGCCCCAAAGAAGAACAGTTAGAGGACACCTCCTTCCATCTCCTTTTGAAGAGGTTGGAGACTTCTGTGTGTAATATCACATATAATGTCCAGGGATTTTTTTTTTAATGTGTTAAATTAGTTTTGCTGAATTTTCTACTCATCTCTCTCCTTTTAAAAATTTTTAGTTCAGTTCACTTCAATAAATGCTTAATAAGGACCTACTATATGCCAGGCATTGTGCTAAACTCTGAGGATACAAAAAGGCAAAAGAAAGTCCTTGCCCTCAAGGAGCTTACAGTTTAATGGAGGAGAGAATATGCAAATATATACAGAGTAAACCCTATACAAAATAAACAGAAAATAATTAGAAGGTGAAAGTACTGGAATTGAGAGGGATTAAGGAGGGCTAGTTATAAGACATCTCTTGGGGAGGAGAAGGGGCACAGGAGACAACAAAAACAAAAAATAACCATTAAAATCTATTTTTTAAAAAGAAATGAGAGCCACTGCTGGAGAACACAAACTCATGAACTGGACTCTGGGAGGGACCTCAGAGGTCATATAGTCTAACCTCCTGTCATGAGTAGGCTTCCCTTCTACAACATCTCTGCCAGGTAAACATCTAATTTCTGCTTGGACACCTCTGGTGAGAGGGAGCTCACTATTTATTTTGGAGGCTTGTTTCATTGTGGAACTGTTCTAAAACAGTTTTTTTCCTTTATAATGACCCATTTACCCAAGTGTGAAACCTCTGAGTCACCTTTGACTTCACCCTCTACCTCACCCCACAACCTCCAAACTCTTCTCAGATTCATCCTCTCCTTTCCACTGTCTTCCTTTAGGACCTTGCACCAGAGCTACCCCAGCTTCTGACATCTACTGACTGTAGGATCCTAGAACAGACACTTAATCTTCTCAGTGCCCTCAGGCAGTTTCTGACTTTAAAATGCCCAGGAGGGGCCTATCTGTGCTGGTAGAGAAAGTTCCTCAGCTGGCTCTCCCTACACTTAGAAAATTACAGGTCTCTTTTTTTAAAAAAAAGATAGCAAACTAATTGACCTTCCTGGTGGTTCTTGACCAGTTTTGTGTCGTATCATGTCATTTGGACAGTCTGGTAAAGCCAAGGGACCCCCTTTCTCAAAGTCATGTTTTTAAATTCCTAAAATAAAATACATAGGATTGCAAAGGAAACCACTTATATTGCAATACAGTTATCAAGTTTTTAAGTTCACAGACACCAGGTTAAGAAGCCCTGCTCTATTCCATTCTGTATATTCCTGTTAGGTTAATCTTCCCAATGCAGAACTCTGATCATAACATACACCTGTTCAAAAAACCTGCATTGGCTTCCCGCTGCCTACCCAGTAACGTCCAGACTCCCCATGCTTTAGTTTACCCTTACCTTTTCTGGCTTCTCTCATTGGATCATAGGATCAAGAACTAAAGGGGATCTTGGATATTTTCTATTCCAGCTCCTTCATCTTACAGAGGGGTAAAGAGATCCAGAGAGAGGTTAAGGAATTTGCCCAACGTCACACAGGTAGCCAGGCTCAAAATTTGAATCCAGGTCCTATGACCCCCAAATCCAGGGCTCTTTAATTCTTTTTTTCCCCCCAATTAACAAAAACCTACTTTCCCTCCCACTGCCCTCCCTCATGAAAGAAAATCATATTGTAACAAATCATTCATAACAATTATACATCATCAAGCACGTGGATTGGCCACCTCCAAAAAATCTGCATTAAGTCCATCACCTACCTCTGTGTCAGGAGGTGGGTCTCCTTTCGCCTTGAGTCCTCTGGAATCACAGTTGGTGATTGCATTGATCAGAGTAAAAGTCTTTTAAAGTTGTCTTTACAATGCTGCTATTGTACAGATTGTCCTGGTTCTACTCGTTTACGTCAGCCTTCCTTTGTTTCTTTGAAACCATTCCCTTCATCATTTCTTACAATATAGTAATCTTTCATTATGTTCACAGACCATGACTTGTTCAGCTATTCCCTGACTGATGGACATCCCATGAGTTTCCCAGTCTTGCTACAACAAAAAGAGCTGCTATAAAGATTTTTGTATGTGTGGTTTTGTTCCCTCTCTCTATTTCATCTCTTTGGTATATATACCAAAGGGTATATTCCTTTTTGTTGTTGTTGTTGTGTCTTTACAATAAGTGTTCAGTTCTCCATGACCTGGTTTGGGGTTTCTTGGCAAAGATATTGGAGTGGTTTGTCATTTCCTTCTCCAGCTCGTTTTACAGATGAGGAAACTGAGGCAAACAAGGATAAGTGACTTGCCCAGGGTCACACAGCTATTACGTGTCTAAGGCTGGATTTGAACTCAGGTCCTCCTGACTCTAGGGCCAGTGCTCTATCCACCAAGAGCCACTTAGCTGCCTCATGTACAGTTTGGTAACTTTCTAGGTATAGTTCCAAATTGCTTTCCAGAATGGCTTTCCTATTCACAGCTCTTGCAGCACTATATTAATGTACCCGTTTTCCCACAGCCCCTCCAACATTGGCAGTTTTCCTTTTTTGTCAACTTTGCCCATCTGATGGATATCAGGTAGAATCTCAGTGTTTTAATTTGTGTGTTTCCAGTTATTGATTTCATGCATTTTTTTAAAGTGGCTATTGATAACTTAGATTTCTTCCTTAGAAAATAGCCCATTCCTATCCTTTGATCATTTAGCACCTAGGGAATGACTCATTCGTAGTAAGTGTCAATTCCTTCCATGTCTTGTAAATGAAAACCATATCAGAGAAACTTACTACAGAAATCTTTTCCCCAGTTACCTGTTTCTCTCCTAATTTTAGCCACCAATACTTTTTCTAACACTCTGTACTGCTGGAATTCCAGAAAAAGTGGAACACTAACCTTCCTGAATTCACCCTGTTGCTTTTCTTCCTCCCAAACCTTTTCTTATGCTGGTCTTTCCACTTAGAATGCCCTTCCTTCCTAATCTCCATCTGTTAACTCTGCCCAGGCGTCAGGGTCTCCCTCAATTGCTACTTCTTTGCAGCTTTACTCATCTTTTACCCTCTCTTCACTCTCTCCCTCCTCCCCCACTACATTACACTTATAGCATTTCTCTCATGATAAGAACCGTATTCTCCATTTTGCTGTAGCTACTTGTGTGTTCTTCTTATCCCCCTGCTACACAGTAAGCTCAAGGGACTTGAGCTTGTCTTTATTCATCTACCCCCACTCCCAATGCTTGACACATAGTAGGCATTCTACTCTTGAAAGGAGGCCGGAGGGAACATAAGATGATGGGGAAAGAGGTGGGCAGAAAATGTAAAAGGGAGAGACAGAGACATACCAGATAACCAGACTCGCCTGGGGCAAAGGGGTCAGATATAATGCAAGTGATTGATGAGGCCGAAGGGTATTTTAGAAGGCCAATTGATGAGGGCTTTGAAGGCCTGGCTGAGAATTTAGATTTGATCTGATTGATTCCAGAAAAGAAGCTGTGGTTGGGGCTCCGGAGATAGGTTTAGGAAGCAGAGGACAAACCTGGCTTGGTGAATAGGATTTGGTGGAGGCGTGTATAGCAGTTATCTATCTATACGTCTGAGGAGCAGCTTCTGGGCCTGGCCTTACTGCCTGGAGAGAATGCAAATTATTTATATGATGTGATTCAGAAAAGCCTCTATCTGCAAAGACCCAGCCATAGGAGTCCCTCTGGTGGGGATACTGAAGTGTATCAGCTGCGAAAATGATTCCCATTTGTGGACAAATCAAATCATTCTATATAGAATATAGAATAGACAGCCAGCCCACCAGATAGCATGATTCTCCTGACTGCATTTAAGAGGGTGACTTTTTAGGAGCTCCCTAAATGGTTATGCAAGGCCTCCCTGCCCTGTTCTTCTGGTTCCCAGCTTGGGGACTGGGGACAAACTTGGGAGGCATTGTATAGAGAAGTGTATAGATGTTTTCCACACCAGAGAAAGCTGACTTTTGGGTTCTCTCATTTAAAATGTGTAATGGTCATTCAGTATTATCACAGCTTGTAGTGGTCCCCCAAAACTGAGCTCTAGACCAACACCATGGAGAGGCAGCAGCAGAATCTTGGCATATGGGAAATAGCACAGACCTTCTGTAGCCAAGAACCAGCCCTGGGTTCAAGTCTCAGGTTAATCAGCCATTTACTACTCTATGTGAACCCTGACTTTACTCTTGGAACTTGTTTATTCCTTGATACTTGTCCAGTCTATTTCAAACTGTGAAGCACAAAACAAAGGTGAGATACAAAGTGTAAGGTCAAAGACTCTCAAAATGGATCTTTAATTCGTGGTTTTTTCCCTACCCTTAGGACTCCTAAAGGGTAGGTTGAGTCCTAGAGAACAAAATGGCCCCTCTGTTGAACTTTTTGTGTGCTTTCTGTGGACTTCTGGGCTTCTCCTTGAGTTCCATTGCCCACCTTTAATCTAATCACCCCTTCCTTTTAGAATGTGAATTCCTTAAGGGCTGGGACTGGTTTTTCTTTCTTTCTTTCTTCTTTTTTTTTTTTTTTTTTGTCCTCCCTGCCCTTAGAGCAGTATCTGGCACCTACCTAGAGCTTATTAAAAGCCCGTTGATGGATTCCGTGCCCTTCCCCCACCAATATTCCTGGGGCATTGTGGCAGCTGTAGTCAATTAGCAAGCAAGTTTTTAAAATATATATATTTATTTCTTTTTTTAAAATTATGAACTTGAAAAACACTAACATAACCAAATGTTTCTATATACAAGAAAGAGAAGATGACGATTACATATGAAACTGTGAATCTTATATTAAATTCAACACAGTCATACTAATTGCCTTGCTTGTCTGGATCCCCTCATCAAGGTCCTTCTGCTCTCCTCTAGATTTTAAAAATATTTTATTGATGCTCTTAGCTCCCCCCTCTTTTGTTTTAGCATCGATATCAGCCCCTTCCTACCCCTCCAAATATAAATACATTACATGTGTAGTTGGGGAAACAAATCCACATGTTGGCTGGGTCTGTTTTTTAACACGTCTCATTGTGCACTTCAGTCATCTGTCAGCCAAGAGGTAGGAAGCATGGGTTATCATCAGAGTTTATGACAGGTCATTGCATTTATATGAGTGTCTCTAGATGTGTGAATTTTGTAATTTATTATGGAGTGGTAATAATTCATTACATTCATACTCTGTAATTTTTTTTTTACCCATTACCCAATTGGTGGGCATCCACTGTTTCCAGTTCTTTGCTATAGCAAAAGTGCTGCTATGGTTATTTTTGTGCATGTGAGTCTTTATCCTATATCTTTGACCTCCTGGTATTTTGGAATCAAAATGTGTGTACAGTTTAGTGCCTTTTGTGATAGAGTTTCAAATTGCTTTTGAAAGTGATTGGACCATTTTACAGCTCCACCAAAGTCTGTCTTCCCACAGCCCAGCCAACAACTGTCACTCTTTTTTTGGGGGGGGGTCATCTTTTTAAATCTGGTGATTGTGAGGTAGAACCTCTGAGCTTTTTTTATTTACATTTCTCTTGTTAATTATTTAAAGAATTTTGGGGGAAATGACAAGGATTTTTAAAGCACCTGCTATGTGCCAAGATACCCCTTCTTACTCCCACCCCCCAAAAAAAGATGCTCAATGTTTATCTAGAAAGGCAGTAATTTCAGGAAAGAAAGCTCTTTCCTATTTGAAGAGCCTCAGGATTTCTTCTTTTTCTTTTTTTTTTCCCCCTTAAGCCTTGTGTTTGTTTACTAAACTTATCCTGGGAATTTCCACTCAAATGAGCTACCTGGGAATCCTGAGTCTTTTAAGGGAAGGCAGCATTTTCAAAGAGAAAAAGTATTGTCCATGGAGTTGGAAGACTTGGATTTAAGTACCAGCTCAGGAGGTAGAACTAGCTGTGTGACCTTGAGGCAGTCAAGGTTGGCCTCAGTGTCCCCATATAGAAAGAGGTGGTGGAACTAGTTTCCTGTACCATTAGGATGGGATAAGGGGCTGGATTTCATTACTACAGAGAATTCCTAGATGAGGAAACCTCCCCCACTCCCAATAATTCTATTTTATAGTCTTAAAAGGATGCCTGGAACTCTCTGAGGTTAAGTGACTGCCTCCTCTTACTCCCCAGCTCTAAATCAGCAATTCTTTGATCCTACATTGAAACTTGACCACTTAACATTGAAATCTACAATTGACATCTTGACCCAGAATGTAGGAGGGCATCCCTCACTGTGAGCTTTCAAGTCCCCCCAAAATAGGGCCGGACTTGCTTCCTCCAAGTCTCCGGGGTTCGGGGAAGATCCTACCCTGAGCCTTGCTCTCCAGGGTCCCTTTAAGTGTGCAGGCTTGATTTACAGCTGCAGGTCAACAAACACACAGACACACATTCTTTCCCAGGCTCCAGAAAGGAGAGAGCCTTTGAGTGACAGAGAACCATTTTCTGTTCCCTGGATGGCTGCTGATAGCAGCATGGCGGGGACCAGTCTCTGCTGCCTGGCATGCTGTTTGTTTTGAAAACCCCTGACGTGGCTGGTTCTATTCATTCATGGAGAAACACTGACCACCACCCGCATTGGGATATATTCAGACCGGGTTTGATCCCCTGCCAGGATGGTAAGCAGTTTACTAATCCATCAGAACTTTAGCACCTATCCCTGCCAATGCCTTTGACTGGAAAGTTGCTCTGTAAATGACCCATGACAGAGTTGGTGTCTTGGGCTTGATTTTACCCAGTATCGCCCAGCACCAGTACCTACTGCTTCATTGTGTGCATGCTTGGGAGATGGAAACTAACTTTCATATTCCTTGAAATGAAACAGAATCGGGAAAGGCAGTCTTTACAACTCACCCAATCGAGATGAAGCTGATGAGTTTGTTTAAAAGACTCAGGGTCAATGCTGGCTGGATCTCGGGGCTGGTAGAGACTTGGACCAATTTGTGCATATGACGAGGGAAGCAGGTAAACTTTTCTGTCGCAGATCAAAGCATAGACATTAGGTATTCCCATAGCCCTTGAATCTACTTACAATTATTATTGAGTTACTTGATCCTTTATTGAGGGGAAGGGGTGGGGGAATCTCTGGAGCAACGATAATTTTTATGTTGGTCTTCTAGTCAGTGTTTCCTTTGATTTACTCGTCTTTCTAGTATTAGTTAATGAATTGGCTTTGGACCAAGGCCAGACCCCACCCCACTGGTTGGCCCTACTTGACCACAGTCTCCCAGGGTCAAGCCACCCTGGATCTTTGGGGTTCGCATGGCTTTCAGGACCTGCCAGTAAAGACATCTAACAACCCGAAGTATCCTGGTCTGGCACTCTGCACCCCACATTGGTCACCAAAGCTTTCCTGGACTTCTAGGGTGGGGACACTGGGACTTTTTTTTTAACCTCCATGTATTTTTCTGAGGAAAACCCACTCTTGCTGCCTCTGGACCTAGAACCCTGCAAGTTATAAGTATCTTTGATCTGTCTCTGGTCAAGGTTGCATGAGTGCTTGTCTGGATTGGATTGGCCTTTGCTGGTGGCCCCCTTTACTATCTCCCAGGTGCTAGAAGGGAGCACTTGCTATAATTTCTCATTGGATTTCTTGATCATTATTCGATCTGGTGTGAATTTCACATTTTTGCTGGAGTGGGTATAGAACCTGGATAGTTTGTCTCCCATTCAGGCTTCTGACCTTGCACAGGTCACTTGAGCTGCCCTATTCCTGTTCTGCCTGAAACCTTCCTTTATTAAACCTTGCTTCTATTGCAGGAACCATTAAAAACTTCTCTCCCCAGCCCCTTCCATGCCTCCCCTATGTTACTATATTATTTCTACCTGCCCTGCTGCTCCATCTGTCCATTAGCTTCCCATTCCTCTCCTCCCTCGGAACCCAAAGAAGTTCAAAGGTCCTACTGGGACTTGGGACTAGTATTAATAGTATTTCAACTACTTTTCTTCCCTCCAACTATTTCCACAGTTCAAAAGATTAATGATTTCATTAGTAATACTGGTCCCCATCACAAAGTCAGTTCATAGCTCCTTTGTACCTGAGGGGACAGTCTTCGAGGTGTTATTGCCAAAAAAGCATTGTTGTTTTTTTGTTTTGTGAAAAAACTTAGCAAGGTCCTTGGACAATATGCACAGTCTGTCACCGGGCCCGTGGTTGAAGCTTTAAGTTTGATGTAGGACCTGCTAGAGTTTATATGCCACTTGTCCCATCCCTAGAAAATCGGTTACCCTCTTCCCCAAGCTGTGGCATTGGAGGAGGATGTTGACTTTGGAGAGATAGCCTGAGGCCTCAGCCACAGTCTATAACATGGTTTCTATGGTTCCAAATAATCAACAAAAGGGCTTTTGGAATCCAGCCTATCTATAAGTTGGGGACTGACCTTAGGACTCTAAAGCCAGCCTACTCCCCAGCAGGCCTCCAGCTAGTTATATTAAATATGACATTATTTACAATCCAGAAAGGAAGGGAAGTACTTTACTTACTAAATGGCTCCCCATGCAACACTCTATGCAAATATATAACCTGTGTAAATATAAGCTGGTATTCTGTTTGCTTTCCAATTTTCTATGAACTTGCTCTTTGCATTTGAGTTTTTAAGGCTTGCTATCAGTGTTACCTGATTGAAACATATTGAAAAGGCTATATTTTGGCTAATGTTGCGATGCCCTTGCTTACATTGGAGTGTGGGTAGGGAGAATTAGTGGCACAGATAATCCAAAAACAATGGCTTCTACCCCCAATTATATTAGGCTTTCGAATGCTTTGTATGAAGAGTTTTGCTTGTCCTGAGTGGTAGATTTGTTATTTCCTAGGTTTAGCTGGAAGGGGGACCTCAAAGATCGTATAACCCAGGGTTTCTTACCTTTTTAAAGTATTTTGACACCTGTATCTTAATATAATTGGTTTCTTTTATAAGCCTATGTTTTTTACGAATTTAAAGAAATTTGGAGAAGGGGTTCATAGGCTTCACCAGACTGCCAGAAGAGTCTGTCTCACACACACACACACACACACACACACACACACACACACACACACACACACCCACCCACCCAAAAACTCCTGAGCTAATCCAGTCCCTTCATTTTACAGATAAGGAAACTGGGGCCCACAAAGATCATGACTTGTCCAGGGTCACACAGAGGGAGTAAGAAGCAGACTGGCGTTTGAACCCAGGCCCACTTTTTCACTGTACCCAGTGGCCTCCAATTTTCTGCTATTTCATTTGGGCTAATAGGAAAATGAGTTCCCATTTCCTAAACATATGTCAACAAAGCATTGGGTTGCTGCAGCCCAGAAGTGCTAGCTAATGATGGAAGAAGCCTGCCCAGGATTCCAGCTCTGCCAAGTCTAATCTTAAAGAGCTAATTTTAGAAAGTTGCTTTGGGGCCAGTGGAAGGTAGGGGGAAGAAACACAGTTGGAGAAGCACCCAGGGTTCCAATCATGGGTCACAAGCACCGAATTGGAATGTTTTCATTTTCCTTTGAATCCCAGAATGTTAGAGTGGAAAGGGGCCCGAGAGATTAGCTAGTTCAGAGAATTAAAGTAATTTTTTTCCCCAAGAGTGCATAGCTAGCAAAAGGGAGAGCTGGAGCCTCTACATCTCCTGGTTCGAAGTCTGATGATCTTCCTACTATGCCATATCTCTGTAGTGGGTAACCCCGTGCTTTCTCCTGTCCTCAGCAGCCAGTACCTCCACAGCAATTGTAGAAGTTCCCAACATGTTCAGCACTGGAATTAAATAAGGACTCAGGTCACCTCCCCAAAACCTGCTTATATGATGTCTACAATGTCTGCTCTGATGTCACAAGTTGAGGTAGATAGCGGGTAACTTTTGCTGAAGGCATTGGTTGGCTGGAGAGATCTGGCCTTTTCCCTGTTTTAAAAAGTGGGATTTTCAAAGACGTCCTTCCCTGAAGTTAGAAATGACTATCAAGAGGGGGTGAGGGGATTGACTGTTCCAAGTATTGCCAATATTTCCCTCCCCTTCCCCATCCTTACTTCTTAGCAATTGGGTTTTTTTCTGCTCTCTGGGTCTGCAGAGGCTTCTCTGCCTGTAAATAATAAAGTGAGGAGGAAAGGACACTTTTGCAGTAGCTCAGAACTCTGACCAAAGTAGCCAAGTCGTTGGTCATGACTTCAAAAGACTGATGATGAAACCAACACACCTCCCATTTCTTGGCACAGAAAGTAGAGATGCAGAATTAGACCTGCATTCTCAGTTGGCTCCACTATTTTGATTTGCTTGAAGAGTCATATTTTTCTTCTTTACCATACAAAGAATGTTATGATTACATATCACATATACAATAATAATAATATATAGCGTTTACAGAATGCTTGCTTTAAGGTTTGCAAAATGCTTTACAAATATTATCTTCCTCACCTTCCTGAGTTCAAGTGTGGCCTTAAACACTTACTTGCTGTGTGACCCTGGGCAAGTCACTTAATCCCTGTTTGCCGGAGAAGGAAACGGCAAAACCACTCCTGTATCTTTTCCAAGAAAACCCCAAATGGAATCATGAAAAGTCAGGCGCAACTGAACAGTTACAAATATTATCTCATTTTATCCTTACAACAACCCTGGGAGGCAGGCAGTGTTATCATTATCATCACCACTCTTCCAGATGAATAAGTATAGTCTATGTCTAAAAACGTTTGTCTTGTTCTGTACCTCTAGTCCATCACCTTTTTACCTTTCTCTGTTTTGTCTCTCTGGTTTATATAATATTGGAACTAATTTCAAAAGAATTTTTTCTGTATGCCCTTTGCCTCTGGCTCTAGTCGATCCAGACTATTTTCTTGAAATATGGTATCCAGTATTTTTTTTAAGTTTGTTTGGTTATGGTTTTTAAGAATTCTTATTCTTAAATTTTTTCTCCTTGGCCTGATTTCCAGGTGGTAATTTTTGGTAGTAGATACCTTATATTTTCTTCTATTTTTTTCAGTCTAGATTTTGTTATAGTATTTCTTGTCTAATAGTCATGTTGTTCTAAGTTCTAAGCCTCAGAGCGTCAGATACTTGAGTAAGATTTTTTAAAAAATCTTTTTTTCTGAGCTTTTTATTCTCCTACTTCTTTCAGAGCTCTTATTTATAATTTCATTTTTTCGTCTTCCTTCATTTCAAGATATTTTTGTTTTTCTGAGACTGCTTATAGTTATTGTGTTGTTCTCTTATGTTTTTACCTCTTGGGCATCTCTTGACTCCAAGTGTTTTTGTGTGTTGTCTTCCTCATAGCTGCTGTCTCAGTTCTTGGTTTTGGACTTCGTGCTTGGCCCATGAATTGATTCCTTCAATACTCTTGAATGGATGGGTCATACTGTCCTCCAGTCCCTGATTTCCTGTGTTTCTGCTGCTGGCTTTTCCTTCCCTTGTAGTATCTATACTAAGAAAACTCTGTTTTGGCCCCAGTGTTCCAGTCAGGGTGCTAGGGTCTTCCAGCCTTTCTGTAGCAGACTACAGAGGAGACCCAGCCCTTTCCATCACTTTTGTATAGTCTTGAGCTGATTGAAAGAGCCTATTTTTATTTCTTTTTGGCTTTCTTGATCTTGATTCTATCTTGTAGTTTCAGATCTCTGGAGTATATGTACAAGAGATGGGCTTTTCTTGTCTTTCATCTTCATGCTTGAATCTGGAGTCTCCACTAATAAATATGTGTGTATGTATGTATTTATATGTGTATATATATATGTATACACACATCTCAAAGAAGGGCTTCTGCTGAGAATAATGTGGGGGTGTTAAGGGGGTGAAAGGAAAGGAGAAAGTAACTACTGTGAATTATAATAGAAAAAAATTCAATAAAAACTTTTTAATGTGCCAAAGGAAAAAAAAAAGTACTGAAGGGAACACAAAGCATTGTTTTCACTACCTTGTTGGGCTTAGTATGTGTATTTATTTAAAAGAAATCCATTGTGCATAATAAATTTCGTTTCTTACATAATTTTTTTCTGTTCTTTGTATCTTGAAATATTCATTTGTTGATAATTAAGTTTCCAGTTAAAGAAAAAAAAAATTTAAAGGAAATTACTGAGTTGTCACACTCCCTTCAGCCTCCTGTGAGAAAGCTAGGAAGTCTCCCTTTCTATGAAACTAAAGCCTTGTGGTTTTTCAGAAAACAAGTTAACAATTAACCTTCAGGCAGTGCTGGGCCATCTTGTTAGGCAGAACTGTACCTATAAAGTCAGGTTAAATGGCTCCCTCCTCCAGGCTTTCCTGCTGCTGTCTTGGTTACAGGATAAGTTAGTTATCAAAAGTAATATAGAACATTGGCAGCTGAAGTCCAGGTCTGAAGCAGGTGGTATCAGTGAGTATTTTTCATTTGTTTTCCCAGGCTTATTATCTGAAGCACTGCAGACCTTTCATAGAACTGAGGAGGGGAGGAATAGTTAAGATGTAGGTTAGTAGAGAGTGAGGCTGGAATTCTGAGTTATTCAGTCTGCAACGTAAAAACCTGACAATGGCTCCCTGTGGCTATTAAACCCTGAAATGATTATAACTGTGTCACTATTGTGGGCTCTGTTGTGGTACCATCTGAGAGATCCCAGGGGGTCGTTGTCTTGGCTTTTTATCCATGATCAGGAATATTTTGCCCCACTTCAAAGCCGGAATTTTGGGGTCTTTCTCTAGGTCATTGGTGGGGCAGCCAGGAGCCAAGGAGGATGAGAAGGTTCTTGAGAGCTGGACATGACCAGGTCCGGGAGCGACTGAAACAGGATCTCTTTAAATTTAACAAGGTAAGTGAGTGGAACTGAGAGAGAACGGGAGCTGAGTGGATGGGGGGTGGTGTTGGAAACAGGTTCTGGAGAGTGCTATTGTATAGAAATAGCATATTTGCCTTTCAGTTAAATTTTTCTTTTTCATTCCTGAAGTGTGGAAGCTCTCAGAAATGCCTGAAATATGCCCCATGGGTGTTGTATTTTGGGTATTTTCCTGCCTGGGGAAAAGGGTGAGATCATTTTGGTGGGGGAGGGAGGCAGGGAAGCCAGGTATATTCCCCTGATGCCAGTTCAGGATACTGCTGCTTTCATCTGATTGCTTTCTCCTCCTACCTGCCCTTCCCCCCAGCCCCCAACTCTCCCAGTAAAGAGCCTACAGAAATTCAGAAGATTTATGTAGAAGATTACTGAATAGACTTCTAACTGTCCATTGGGGGAATGCCACCTTAGTTACTCTTTTTCTTATAAAGGAAGAATAGACAGGAGTTGGCTATAATGTGCTCCCTATCTTCCTACCTTCTAATTTCCCCAGGAGCCAAAGCCTGTTTATAACTTAAGACCTAGTCTAGACCCGGAATCAGAATCCCATGAGGCCTCTTCACCCCGACTGGTGTGTGGAGAGAGTCTTCTCCCCATAAATAAGAGGGGGAGGCAGTTTATAAGCAGGAGTGGGTACCCCACAATTTGGGAGGTGTTGTGGCATAATTAGCCTGGTCTCTCCCACTTTGATCTAGGCCCTGGGCTTTTCAGGGACCTTCATTCTGTGAACTGCTCTGTTGTTTCAAGTAGATGAAATGCAGGAAATGCAGCTATTGAGGAATCCTGGGATTGCCCAATCACCAGGGTGACTCCGGTGTTTTTGGTGCAAATCCCTGGATCTGGACACACCTGACCTTTCAAGGCAGTGTTATGGTAGCTGACTTTTGTTTGTAACTTTATAGTTTAAACTCTCTTTGAAGGGAGGGATTTCTTTGAGGGCCCCAGCCTCAAAATGCTTGGCTATTTTGGTTAGTTTAGGCCAATTCTTAACCATTTTTTGTATGAGACTGCTTTGGCAGTCTGGTCTGGTGAAGCCTATGGACCGACCCCCCTCTCAGAATACTGTTGCCTACATTCATATATTATTGAAAGAAATGCTGAATTTCAGTTAGAAGATAGTGACAATGTAATTTTTTTTTCCTTATGAAAGTTCAACTTCCTGAAATCTACCCACAGACTCCTTGTCCATGCATCTGGGTTTGAGAAACCCTGGTTTAGGATGAGGGTGGAGAAAATAATTCCTGTCCATGGACCCACCCCTCTTTTGAGTCCCAGGTGATAGGCCTTTGCAAAATCCCTTTAACTGCTAGTCTTTGTTGGGGTAGCCAGGCTTAGCAAAGGTTTTTTTTTCCCCCAAGGGAGGAGGCAAGGCAATGGGGTTAAGTGACTTGCCCAAGGTCACACAGCTAGTAAGTATCTAGTGTCTGAGATCACATCCGAACGCCGGTCCTCCATAGCTGCCCCACTTAGCAAAGCTTTATACTTTTCATTTGATCTTTGCTTTAGTGAGGTAGTTGCTATCTATCATTATCCCTCTTTTACTGATGAGGAAATCGGAGGCTGACCTGATTTTCTCTGACTGCCTCACTCAGCTCCTTCAGATTTCCAAAGAGAAAACTCCTTGAGGGCAAGAACTCTTATTTTGTTGTCATTGGTTTTTTCTGTCTTTTCTTTCTCAGCTGGTGCTTGGTAAGTATCAGTGGCTAGACTGGACCCTAGACTTCCCAACTCCCACACTATCCAAGTAGGGAGAGAGAGAGTAATGATCCTTGGGAACTTCCTTGGACTCATTATTTAAGTGAAAGCAGTTTAGAATATTTGCAGGTATTGAGTACTAGTGGAGGGCAGTACAATTCTACTCTACCTGGGCTAGACAGTTCTTAGGCAAAGCCGTCCTGTACCCTTCTTTTGGAGAGGGGGACAAGGATTATATCTGGAGATTCAGACTTGAGTACTGCCTGTTATTTCTCCTACCTGTGACTTAAAATGGGTAATTTTACCTCCCGGGTCTGCTCCCCAAAGCCAAGCAGTTGGACAGCATCAGGAATTCCTAAACTATTTTTTTGGTCCCCCATGCCCCACCTATTCAATATGAAAGGAAATAAATCCTACAGTTTATCATGCATATACCCATAATAAATAAGCAAAATAAAGATATTTTCATTTTTAAAAAATAACTTTATTCAGTACCTAATACACTATGCACTAGCCCAGCCCCTGGGTCCTTCTTTGGGGCTACACTCTAGGTAGGGTGGGGTCTGTTCTTTCCAAAGTAGAAGTACAGCAGTTTGAAAAGAGTTAAACCCCAGGTGAGGGAGGGCAGGCATTTGACAAGATGGAAAACTCCTTGAAGGCAGGGGCTCTTTTGTTTTTAACTAGCGATTACTAGATGATTATGCAGTTTGTAACTAGGTATGGGAATTGCCCTAGTAAGAAGCTATAACCTGTCTCCCAGAAAATAGAAGAGAAACCAAACACAGAAACCAGCCAAACGGGCTTGGTAAAGAATAAGACATTCTATCCCCAAGCACCCAGATCAGAGCTGCTGGCAGAGCTCTCTGACCCAAGCATAGGGAAGTTCCCCATTCCCCGACCCTCCCTAGGGACCAGGGCTGGGTGGTCTTGAAAGCAGCCTGATGTAGTAAAGAGCCTCTAAGCTTTCTTTTCTCTTCTATTGGGCTCTTCTGGTTGAGTGGTGGGAATTTCTCTTGGCAGAGAGATAACCCAAATGTGGACCACACCAGTCTTATCTCTTTTGCTGTTCAGTCATTTTTCAGTCATGTCTGACTCTTCTTGACCCCATTTGGGGTTTTCTTGTTAGAGTTACTGGAGTGGTTTAACATTTCCTTCTACAGCTCATTTTATAGCTGAGGAAACTGAGGCAAGCAGAAGTTAAATGACTTGCCCAGCTAGGAAGTGTCTGAGGTAGGATTTGAACTTGGGTCTTCCTGACTACAGTCTCTGCTCTCAGTGTATCCAGTGTACCACCTGGCTGCCCCAATGTTAGACTCAATGAATAAAAGCATGATAGAGTATTAGACTGAGGAAGACTTGGATTCAAATTCTGCCTCTGATTCTGTGTTACCATAGACAATTTTCTTGACCTCTCCAATTCAATTCAGCAAGGACTTACTGAGCATACATCAGATGCTCCGCATCAAGGGAGGTTGGGAAAAGCCTCTTGCAGAAGGTGGGATGTGACTTGGGACTTGGAAAAAGCCAGGTAAGTCAGGAGGCAGGGGTGAGGAGAGTTTTCCAGGCATGAGGAACAGCCAGGGAAAATGCAGGGTCTGGAAGTAGAGTGTCTTGTGTGATGAACGGGCAGGAGACCAGTATCCCTGGATCACAGACTATCAAAGTGAATAAGGGGGTAAGAAGACTAGAAAGGTAGGAAAGGGCCAGGTTACAAAGGCTTTTAAAAGCTGACAGACTATTTTACATTTGATTCTGGAGGTGATAGAGGGAGCATTGGAATTTATTGAATAGAAGAATGATATAGTCAGACATGCTGTAGGAAGATCAGTATGGCAGCTGAGTGGAGGGATGGACTGGAGTGAGGAGAGCCCGATGAAGCAGTTCCTGCCTTGAGGGAGCTTATATTCTCATGGGGGAGGGGTGCACCACACAAAATTCACCAGGTACATTTAAATATGAAATACATGAAGTAATTTCTGGGAAGGACAAAGGTCTAATAAGAAGGGCAGTTAACAGTAGAATGGGGATTGCAGAAGATAAGTGTGATGTTAGGGCTGAATGCAGTGATATCGGAGAGATGACATGGGAGAGTATGAAGGAGTCCAGAGAGTAGTGGCCACATTTTTTTAGGGCAGTAGATTACTGCTATGAAGGGCATGCATGACCGTGTTGATTTGGGTGTCAATCCCTGGGCAAGTAATGGAAAATGGGGATGGGGTGCTCTAAGGGGCAGAGGAGCACAACTAGTTTTGCCCAGTCGAGATCAGTGCAGGGATAAGTGGAGTCTTAGGGCCTGACTGGCTATAGGGGGTGAAGCAAAACTTCTGCAAACCTTAAAGTCCTATAATAAATTTCAGTTACTATTAGTAACTAAACTCTGTTTCCTGTGACATTGTGGTAGCTGAGGGATTTTGTTGTAGACATAATAATATAGATTTTATATATTGATAATATAGATATTATATCCATATGTTATAATAATATAGATATGTAGTATAGATGTGTCATCTGTATATTATAATAGTATAATAATAATTTGAGTGGCTGGTGATGAAATGGATTAGAGCCAGGAAGACCTTAACTAGCTGTGTGACCCAAAGCAAGTCACTTAACCTTCAGACCTCTACGTGACTCTCTAAGACTAGAAATTGTAGAGAAGGTGCTGACCTGCTTTGACTGAAGGAAATTTTCTTGCCCCTCTGAGTTCCCTCTGCCAATGAAATAAATCATGGGTTTAGCTTCTACCCCATCCCTTAATAATAACTTTTATTTCCTCATTGACTTGTACTTTACAACATTTTCACATCCATTATATCATTTGATCCTCACCAAAGCCCCGAGAGGTTGGCCGGACAGGTATTATTACCCTGTTTTACAGATGAGAAAATGGAGGCTCAAAGAAACAAGTGATTTCCCCAAGGTAACTCAAGTTAGTGAGAGAATTGGGACAAGTCTTCTAATTCCAAGTTCAATGCACCCCACCCCCAAAGACTTGGCAGACTTCTAGTTTCCTCATATCCTCAGAAAGCCTTTATTAAATACGTCTGCATATAGTCATATGCTGGTCATTTTATAGGCCAAGCCATATTCCCTTAGTCCTTGCCTTCTAGGAGTATAAAGCTTATCTACCATCTTAACTGTAATGGGCCAAATTGCTCTCCTCTCCCCATTCTTCCCACAGGGAAATATGGCATTTATCTTCCTGCCCCCCTTGCCCCCAGGTCTGCTGAATACCTCCTACTTATTGCTTATAATAATATTCCAACGGACTTGCGATCTCATTGATACAGGCCGTCTCTCCGGTTATGCAGTCCATCTGTACCTGACTGGTCAATATCTTCATAAATGTCTATTGGGGGCCCACCAAACATTTCTCTAGCACTGTAGGCTAAACAAAGTGGTTTCCTTAGAACAACCCTATGGGATACATTGTTCAAGTATCCCCGTTTTTTCAGGCTAGGAAACAGAGAGAGTTAAATACTTTTACACAGATAGTTGGGGTAGAATTGGTTTTTGAACCTACGGCTCCTGATTGCCATGTCCACAATTTCCTACAGTAGTAACAGTGGCATTCCTCCTGAGGATGTCCCTGGTCTGTTGTAGAGGAGTTGTTCTATCCCTATTAGCAAAAAGGAAGCCCCTGTATTGACTGCCCTGTTGATAGGTTTATCTAATCAGTCATGAAGACTCTCTCTGGTTACAAGCATTGGATTCAGAGTCAATAACTGTGGCTGTGGACAAATCACTTAACCTTGAAAAGCCTCAGTGTTTCCAGCTCTAAAATGGGTATGATAACTGCCCTACCCGCCTTTCGAGATTGTTGAGAAGATCAAATGAGAGAAGATGTGTAAAACACTTGATATGATAAAACACAAAATGTAAGGTATTACTGCTATTGAAGTCACAGGGCCAGACCCAACTTCCCTCTCCCAAATTTCTTATCTTCACTATCAGTTATAAATGGAATTTGGTACTTAAGATCCAAATTTTTATCTTAGTATATCTCTCTAGTCTAAAAAGGAGCCATAGTCACTCAGGCAAAAAGCATTATTTATTAAGCTCCTATTGGTGTTTGTCTCTTGTTGCTTCTTCTATCCTTTTTTTCTTTGTTGTTAGCTTGATCTATTTGCATCATCTTCTGGGCAGGGGGAGCCCCCTGGGAGCCAGTGAATGTAGAGAGGAATTGTTCTGAGGTCACCCCTAAAGTCAGAAGAATCGCCTCCCTGAGCTCTCCCTCCGGTGTCTGCCTAGCTCCCTTGGTGAAACTGAAAGCATGTCTGGACTGGCTGTGGCTGATAAGATGACAGGTGAACCTGCTTGTCATACAGCCTGTGCTATTTCTGTACAATGGGTGGGTAGGCTTTTGGACTTTTTTTTTTTCTGGCTTTGGGGCAAAAGCCCTGAAGGAGATGGGCCTGTCCCTGCTTACAGGGCGTTCGGTTTCTTTTTGGAGGGGCCTGTCTACCCCGCATGGGCGAGTGGGAGGTGACAACAGGAGAAACAAGGAGCCAGGTTGCAGCCAGCTTGGAACCTGATCTGAACCACACCCAGGACCAGAGAAAGAAAACCTCAGCTCTCCAAACCAGGCTCATCCCCAGGAGGCCAGGCCCCTGGGCTGGGTTTCAGGCTCCTGCTTGCTATTCTCTTCCAACCTTTGAAAAGAAGCTCTCAAATCATAATGGTAGTAGCTATTCATATTTTGCACAGTATGTCACAGTTACAGAGCACACACCCTGGGAGGTATCGTAAGTATTGGCACAGTGCATAGACTAATTGGTTTCTCTGCCTCCAGCTTCTCCCCTTCCCAACCTCCTCCAAGACTAGTAGATCAATATTCCTAAGTTCACAGGTCTGGCCACATCCTTTCTCTGCCTAGAAACTTCATTAATTCCCCAGTGCCTCTAGAATAAAACACAAAGCTCCTCTGCCCTTGAAAACCCTTCATAACCCTGCATAGGCATCTAGGTGACACCTTGGATAGAGTTTGGGACTTGGATTCAGGAAGACTTCAGATCCTGCCTTGTACACTTCCTAGCTATGTGACAGGGGGCAAAGTCGTACCTAACCTGTCTGCCTCAGTTTCCTTGCCTGTAAAATGGAGACAATGGTAGCACCCACTTGACAAGGTTTTTATGAGGACCAAACACAGTAACATGTGTATAAGTCTCTATGTAAAGTTGAGCGATTGTCATTATCATCCTTGTTTTATAAATGAGAAATTTTAGGCACAGAAAGTAACTTGCGTATGGTCATTCAGCTAGCAAACAAGTGATGAAGCCAGGACAGGGACCCTTCCTTGTCTGGCTCCAAATTTTATTGCTTCCATTGCTCCTCATATGCTGTCCCCCTCAAAGGCACGGGGGCAGGTTTGGAGGTACAGCCATTTTAACAGGATGGAGACCTCTCTGGTTCCTGGTAAGCTGAAATGGATTTGGGGGCCCATAGTAGCCTCCTGAGGAGGAGAACGAAACAGTACTTTCTCTAGAAAGAGGGTGACATTGTAGTCTGGCTCCTGCTATAGATCAGGTCTCTGGTTTCCTAACCCCCTATTAAAGAGTCCATTGTTCTCTGTTCTCTCTGCCTTCCCTAAAGGTTACCTGTGCCAAGTAGCAGGATGGGGTCTATTTCTAGCTATGAAATGGGAGTACTGTAAGCTGTTTTATCCTGTCTTCAACATACCATCTCCTCCTTCCCAGTCAGCTGTTCATTTTTCATGGAATAGCCGCTTCCCCTAAGAGTGGCAACATTGACATCTCCCAGCAGCTGAGAACAACCCGCATCCTGCTACTTGGCACAGGTAACCTTTAAGGAAGGCAGAACAATGGACTCTTTTAATAGGAAGCTAGGAAACCAGAGAACCGAGCCATTGCTGCCACCAGACAGCAATATCGTCTCAGGCAGCCGTATCTGTCATAGTCATAGCCAGACAACCTGCCATCTCAGGCTGGACACCTGAGATCTGGGATTGTTCTGGCCTGGCAAGAGAGCCAAGTTGAATGAAGTAGCTGAGATATCTGGCCCACTCGTTGACCAGCTTTTGTTAAATTTGTAGGTTAGCCTGGGGGATGTTATTGTCAGGGACCTTGAATCATAGAGGGAATGACACAGAAAGGATTGACTGTTGAACTTTGGACTTGCAGTCCCTAGAGCCCTTGGCCCCTGTGCTCTTCTCCTGGCCCAGGTACCATTTGCAGGGCCTTGTACCTCATTTCATACAGGAAAAGGTAATGATACACAAGTGCCTGATGCATAGCAGGTGCCTAATAAATGCTAATTAATTGACCGACTATAGCATAGTAGTCCTATATAGACTACCCCCGTTCCCCATTTATAACTGACAAGATCACAGAATTTAAAGCTAGAAGGGAGCTAGATTCCAATCTGATTGTACTTCCTCTAAAGCCAGCATTCTTTCCATCATACTTGGACAATGTCCCTGGATCTCAGCCTTTCCCAATTTCCTTGGCTCCTCTGGTGACACCCTTGTCTCCCTCTCCATCCCCTGTCTGACCAAGTGTAGGACACATAGCTGAGGTATCCAACCAAACCTCACCTTACCCCAAAGTGGTGTGAGAGTATGGGGTAAATGAACCACATACCATTAGATTAAATGTTATTCAGGTTTGTATACATGTAATTCAATTTAGCAAACTTTATAAAATAAGTTTTTACTGATATCTTTTGCTTTTTATATCATCATAGTTTCCCCAAATAACCCTTCCTCTCCTATCCTACATAACAAATAATATTTTTTAAAAAAGGAAAAAAATCAGCACAATTAATCAGTTCATTGAAAAAGTCCAGAAATCTGTGCAGTGTGTAAGAAAAGAATATGCATCTCCCACATCCGTGAAAGGGTGGATTAAGAGCATCCTGTCATATTTCTTCATTCAAGTCTTACTGGATCTTTATGGGATTTATAATATATAATAATTTATCATATATAATTATAATTTGTAATATATAATTTAATCATATATTAGCATTTACTTCATGTTAACATATTGCTATTATATAATATATTGATAATTATAACTTATAATCTATAGTGGTTATAATTATTATCTTTGTAATATTGCTGCATTCAACATGAGGTTGTTCTTTCTGTTTACATAACAATGTCATTACTATGTATGCTTTCTTGGCTCTGCTTACTTCATTCTGGATCAGTTCACGTAGATTTTTCCATGTTCCTTTGTATTCACACACACATTCTTCCTTTTTTTTATTTTTTTTGGAGAGGGAAAGGCAAGGCAATTGGGTTGAGTGACTTGCCCAAGGTCACACAGCTAGTAAGTGTGTCAAGTGTCTGAGGTCGGATTTGAACTCAGGTCCTCCTGACTCCAGGGTTGGTGCTCTACCAGTGCTCTACTCACTGTGCCACCTAGCTGCCCCACACACATTCTTTCTTACAATATAGTCATGGCCCATTATATTCACGTATCACACTTAGCTTAGCCATTCCACACTCTATAGGGTTCTACTTTATTTCCAATTCTTTGCTGTCACAGAAAGTGCTGCTATAAATATTTTGGTGTATATGGAGACTTTTTTTAATCAGTGGCTTCCTTAAGCCCAGTTATAAAGTCTTTGGGTCAAAAATTTGGGGCATTTTAGTCACTATTTGCATAATTCAAAAATTTCTTTCTGTAACAGGTCTACCAGTTCACAGCTCCACCAACAATGTATTAATGTGCCTATCATCCCACAATCCCTTCCACATCGACCGTTTGTCATTTTTGCCAATTTTCACATTGTGAAATGAAACCTCAGGGTTGTTTTGATTGGCATTTCTCTCATTATTAGTGATTCGGAGCCTTCTTTCATGCAGTTGTGAATACTTTGCAATTCTTTGAGAATGCTTTGTTCATAACCTATGAGCTCAACAAACCTTTTTTGAGCACTTACAAGGCATTGTGCTAGATTCTGAAGATACCCTTAAGGAACTTACAGGGAGGAAGAGAGAAGCAAGCTTACAGATAAATAAATAAGTTTTTTAATTGGGAGTGGAAACACCATCACCTTGTTAGGAGATGAGTAAAGAGCCCGTATAGGTATAGGAGACGGCATCTGAGCTAAGGGACCTAGGAATTTCCATTTCAAGAAGAATTAAGCCCTTTCTGTGCCTTTCTTTCAGATCTCCCCAAGATTTTTATCTCCAAATGAATGAATCAATGAATAAGAAAGTTTAAAATGCTTACTATGTGCCAAGCACTGCAAATACAAATAGAAAGGGAAGATCATGGTGGATCTTAGAGAGCCCACACTGATGATAGTACATAGGAAGGTTCAGGTATAGGATGAATGGAAAGGAGTTCTTAGGGTATGTCAACCTATCTATCCCCACACACCCAGGAACCTGGAGGAGACTGACCCACTGGACCCTTTGGGGAGTAGGCCTGAAGGTCAGAGTGTAGGGATTCTGAGTTCCTTCCAATAGAGGTGAGGATTATGGTGAAGGGGAGGTCAGCATCAGGCCAGGAGGGTTAAAGGGGAAAGGGACATTGGTAAAAAGGTTGGGGATGGGGTATGAGTGGGATAGGATGGGAAAGAGCCTTCTGACTTGGTGTTACTTCCAACTAATGCTCTTTAAACCTCAGTACCTCAAATTAATGGCTTGACTTTTGGGATTTTGCTTCCTCTGGCTGTTTCTATAGTAATGGGCTGTTTATTGCTGCTGTTAGTCTCCATTATAGTTCCTGAAGTAATACTACATTTCTCATTGGACCCCATTTCCAACTCAGCTGGTATTTCCTTGTTGTTGTCTTCCGCATTAGAAATCCTAGTTTCTCACTTTTTTCCTATGCCTGCGTCTTGTCTTTTGGCCCAGCCCTCTCTAAAGATAGTCATTAACTCTTGTACTTGAGGGCTGCCATCCTGGATCTTGTATTCAGCCCTTCCTCATCTTATCATTCATAAAGTGAAGAGATTGCATTAACTGGTTTCTAAGAGTCCATCCTCTTATGAGCAGCATTACGTGCCTTCTCTTTTCTGGGATCCTTTCCCTTGTTCTCAATACAAGTGTTAAATACGATCATAAATTCAGATCCAGAAGGACCTTAGAACCATCAAGTCCAACCATCTCATTTTCAAGATGAGGAAACTGAGGCACAAAAAAATTAAGTGACTTTCCCCAGGTGATGCAGTGAGTGTCTAAGTTCACTGGCTCCCAGTTCACAGGCTCTCCTGTCTGTTTTAAAGTAACAAACCAAACTAACAACATAGAAAATGATAGTGAAAGAAGCAACAAGGAATAAACTTGGGTGTTCTTGTCTCCGAGGTAAACCTCTTGTCTACTAGGCCACCAAGCTGCCTTTAGTACCTACCATTTTTGTGTGGTGGTAGAGGGCTGACCTTGGACATGGGCAGACCTGAGTTTAGGCTCTGCCTCTGATGCCTACTAGCTGTATAATCCAGGAAAGTCAATTATCCCCTTCACTGTAATTAATGTTTTAAAGCCAAGTCGTTGTTCTTCACCAGTGGGGAGAATTTGTCCGCTAGGAGTTCCCTATACCCCTGAAATTACATATCCACACCTGGGGGAAAAAAAACTACAAAGCAGTGCTGGAGATGGTACACAGAAGGAAAATAACCCTGTTCCTGCTGTGAAGGACTTTAGAATTAAAGGGGAAGGTGGGGTGGGGGGGGAGAGGGCAGGGTGACTATGACCAGCATACAAATATGTATGCTACTGGGGAGGTAAAGACCCAGAAGTGGAATGCTCCCAGAAAATTTGAGGCATCAAGGCTCATTTTCAGCTTGGGGAAGGATCGGGGAAGGCTTCCTGGAAAAGGTGGCGCATGAGCTGGGCTTTGGAGGAAAGAAGGATTTCAAAAGGGATATGAAAGGAGTGAATTCGTGGCATGGAAAATGCAAATGCTGGAAGGTAAGAGAGGGCAGAATGACCCGGAGCAATTCTCTAGTTTGGCTTTAGTGAGTGGGGCAGGATTTGAACTCAGATCTTCTTGTTTCCAAGGCCAGCCAGCACTCTGTCATGATCATCATTGCTAGCATTTATGTAGTGTCTACTGTATGCCGGGCGACTGTGCTAAGTGCTAAGTGCTTTACAAATATTTCATTCGATCCTCACAACAGCCTTGCAATGTAGATGCTATTATTATTCTCATTATTCAATTGAGGAAACAGGGGAAGTGACTTGCCCAGGGTCATGTAGCTAGTACGTGTCTGGTGCTGAATTCGAATTCAGGTCTTCCCGACTCCAGGCCCAGTATCCCATTCACTGTACCACCTGGCTGCCACCATGAGAGATTTTAAAAAATATGCTACCACGCCCCAAAATAAGCATGCTCTAATGAGATGTTTTTCAGATAATTTGTATTTCGGGGTGAAAGTAATATGATTGAATGCGCTCCATGATCTTTGCTTGGTTTAGCACTTCACATGCTAGCCACAGACTGAAACGTGCTGAGAACATGGCCACGTGAGGGAGACTAGAGTCAGTCCTTCTACTTGTGGGACCTCCCCATCTTCATCAGTGTATCTGGAATCTGACATGTAGCCTGAGTGATTGTCGAGCCGTATATTAAATTTAAAAAAAGAGTGTGTGTGTGTGTGTGTGTGTGTGTGTGTGTGTGTGTGTGTGTCTCCTGCATTCACAATTTATATTTCCCAAATGCATGCAGACCCCAATCATACCTTGCTTTTGTTAGTCAACAGTCAATCAACCTGTATTTATTAAATGCCTACTGTATGCCATTCATTTTCTTTGGTTTCATCTGGGGGAGATCTGGAGAGGTTATAGCCCAGACTAGAGCTTAGCAGCTACATTTTCCCAGAACGATAGACAGTTCCGGAAGGGCTCAGACCAAGTGACTCACAGTCTATATAAAGGGATGAAATCTGTTTAGAACAGGAAGCTTCCATCATAGTCCACTCTTTTTTTCCTCTACAAACCTGAAACTGTGAGAAATCACTTGTAGAGTTAACCAGAACACTGAAATCCGTTCCCTTTGGTGATTTTCTACTTTTGTTTTAGGGCCAACCATTCTTTTGGAATAATTTTTCCATTTGTTCAGCTCTTCTTCATAGGTTTCCGCCTCCTCTGATTGTCATTTTTAAAGCCATTCACAACCCGGTCCCACCCCACCCATGTAGCTTTATTTCATATTTCTCCCATTTACTCACTCCTCAGTCCAGTCAAACTGGCCTTCTCTCCTGTTTCTCATACACAAACCTCCATCTCCTACCTCTAGGCTTCTGCATTGGCTGCCTCCCCTGCCTGGAATGCACTCTCTCCTCGCCTTTACCTCCTGGAATCCCTTGTCTTTTTTCTAGGCTCAGCACAAGCACCACTTTGTGTGTGAAGCCTTTCCTAATTTTGTATATACCTTTACTACCCTACATCTTGTTTCTCCAGCAGTACGTAAGTTCTTTGAAGGCTTCGATTTGTCTCACTTCTTCTGTCTTTGTATCCCCAGGACCTAACACAACTGGTACATAAAAGGTGATTAATAAATGCTTGCTGATTATTACCCTTCCTCAGTCTTGTTCAGCAGTCCCCATCCTGAGCTATGTATATGCTGCTGCTTCTTTGGTTTTACAGCTGTCCTTGCTTTCTTGACCTTGCTACTTCCCTGACTTGCAGCCACTGCCTGCTTTTGATATAGCCATTCCCATTTCCAGTTTGACATCTTACTCCCTGAATGGCTTGGTCCTTCCCTCAGACTGCAGTTATCCTCACTGCCACCCTTGCAGGGAGAAATTGGCAGCCTACCCTGCTGCTGCCACCCCGGATCCTCCCGCTAGGCAGAGTGCCTTCAGTAGAAGCTTGTGGTGCTGAAGGGTGGGGGTAATGGATATATTGTTGCAAGTCACCAACTTAAGCCTTTGCTATAGGCAGTTTAGCAACAAATTAACTTTTTATCCAAATGGACCTCAGCTGGCTACAATGACCTAATGATCTTCTGACAAGCCTCCAAAGAACATATACTGCCGCTAAAAATTCTGGGAAGGGGAGTGTTATTGAGCTCTGTTTATAATAAGGAAGGTGATTTTTTTTTCCCCAGCTATATGAAGGATTGCTGGGGGGCGGGGGTGAGGGGTGGGAATGGAGGGAGGATAATAAAATTCAGAGTTGGAAGGAACCTTTGGGATCATTTAATCTAACCCCTCCCTTCCCCCATCCCCATTTTAAAGATAGACTAAGTCCTGAAAAAGGAAGTACTATGACCAAGGTCACACAGGTAGTTTGTTATTTGAACCAGGCAGCTGTTATCTGTCTTCAGATTTCAAATGCTATGCTCTTTCCACTATCTCACTCTAGGAGCCTATTCTAGGTTCTCCTTTTTAAAACTAGATAGAGCACTATTTTTACTGGGCTGGGTATGTAAATACTGCAAAAATAAAGATAGTCCCTGCCCTCCCTTGTGGAGCTTACATTCTCATTGAAGATGACTGCACATAAAAGGGAGCTGAAATTTGTTGGGAGAGAACAGGTGGGAAAGTAGCCCCGAGAGTAAGGAACTGGGTTTGGGTTAAAAGTGAGGTACTTCCTCACATTAAATTTAGGGCAACTACATGGTACAGTGGATAGGGCACTGAGAGTGGAGTCAGGAAGACCTTAGTTCAAATTTGACTTGATTACCTTGCTGTGTGACCCTGGACAAGTAATTTAACCCTGTTTGCCTCAGTTTCATCATCTGTAAAAATGAACTGGAGAAGAAGATGGCAAACCACTCCATATCCTTGCCAAATAGGGTAACAGAGTCGGACATGACTGAAATGACTGCACAACAATGACAACACTTCCTCAGATGGGGCTTCAGGAGAGAAACTCACCAATCAGGATTTTTCACCTCTAATCAACACCTTTTGACTCTTTTATAATTCTGTCATCCTTGCCCAACCAAGGGTATTCTGTCTTTGTATGTGGGTTATTTTCCTTTACAGTAGCACCATTCAAAATATTTTCAAATTAAAGAGAGCCCAGACTAGACTAGTATGGGGTAAGCAGGGTTATGCCCCAGATGTTGATATCCCAAGCTGGCTGGGTAGTGCAGTAGATAAAGTAACGGGCCTGGAGTCAGGAAAACCAAAACCGGGGTTCAAATCCAGCTTCAGACACTTACTAGCTGTGTAACCCTGAGCAAGTCACTTAACCCTGTTTGCCTCAGTTTCCTCCTGTAAAATGGGGATAAATAATAGCACCTACCTCCTTGGGTTGCTGTGAGGATAAAAGGACGTAAAACCATAAAATGCTTAGCGCAGTGCCTGGCACATCGTAAGCGCTATGTAAGATGATTCTTCCTCTGGGCAGCATCTCCTTCTCCCACCTAGAGTCCTTCTCTCACTGAAAAAAGGGAAGACTACGCTGTCCTGTCCTTAAGGGAGTTACCTGGTCTAGGTACCTACCTTGTGTAAGATAATAAACAACTCCAGCTCTTCCCAACTTGCTGTCCTCTTCTCCCCTCCTCCTTTTCCACTGTGCCCTCTGAGAACTCTTCTCTGACATGGGATAGTGGAAAGGTTGCTGGCTTTAATATATCAGAGAACCTCAGTGCAGATACTGGCTCCAGTCTTTACTCTGTGTGTGACCTTGGACTGGTCACATCACCTTTGTGGGCCCCTGTTTCCTCTATAAAATGAAAAACATTGGACTGCATGACCTCTGAGATCCTTTCTACCTCCAAACCTAAGATCCTGGATCTAGTCTTCTGAGATTCCCTGCATGCTTTGGTATTCCATGAAACCCAGTTTTCTGAGCCTGGCTGCTCTTTCTCATGCTCCCTGACACTTTGGGCAGGTTTTCCCCCACTGCTGCCATTTTCAGAGCCCTCCCCCATTCAGTGTGTGGAATATGAGATCTGGTAGTTCTGCAATGACTTGGTCTCCCTCCCCCTTCTCCCTCACGCTGACTGTGGTGCCCTCCCATTGAGTATGGGGTGGGAAGGGGGAGGATGTTTACATTCCTCAAACTGACTATCTAATCAGGGCTTTTCCAGGCTTGGCATTTTTTAAATAACTGGAGTTGGGGAAATAGTAGATGGCCTCCCATTCCTCCTTCACCTCTTCTCTCTTTCACATTTGTCTTGTCCTACGGTTGGGCACCTACTATTGATTCTCTCAGCTGTCACTTCTAAGTAGACCTTGATGGAGAATTCTTTCTGCACTCCTGGCATAGGGGCTTCTCCAACTAAACCACCTCAGAGCTTGCCACTTTCTAAGGGAGAAAGACAGAACTACAAGTTTCCTGAGTTGACAACCTGGCACCTTCTGCTACTGAGATCAGACAAGGTTGAGAGGAGTGTCTGGGTGTATGTAAACTTTAGGCATTCAGCTTCTTTAAAAAGTTAAGTGCCTGCAGTGCCAGGCACTAAGGATGCAAAAATGTAAAGATGATAGTCCCTATCCTCAAGAGGTTAGATTACCCCTATACCCCCAAATGTGTCTGCCTAAATCCAACAGGAAAGGCTAAATGTTGGTGTTTTGTTTTAAAATCTTGCATCATTTGTCTGGCCCCAGCATTCTCACGTATTCCTGGGATTTTGGAGATCATTGAGGGGGAAGGGAGAAGAAGGATTAGGCAACCTGGTGGCCCCCGTTGGAGGCTCACCATATTAAAGCCCAACAGTGCAGACGCCCAGTTGGCTTAGACCACTACAATTGAGAATCTCCCCAGTGCCAGAGATTTACTGCCTTCAGCTTCCCAGGTAGCAGGGATTACAGGCCTGGCTGGCTGGGATATCTCTTTGAATCTACTTCAAAGGAATAGTTTTAGGACAAATACTGAGTTTAGGGGTTGCTGGGGTGTTTTTTTTTTAACATAATGAATAGTAAATTTGAATTTATTCTTTTACGAGTTCTGGTCCGGAAATTCTGACTGTAGAATGTAATTCCCTCAACAAGGGTAGGGACTATCACTTCATAAGTGTTTATTGCATGAATGACAAAAGAAAGACCCCCCCCTCCATGCTTGTGGATTGATCCCTTAATTTTACTGATAAACTAAAGCCTTGAGTGTAGGGAAAATAACTTCTTGGACTCAGCTCCATGAGAGCTGAGAACTGTCTTTTTTGCCTTTCTTTATATCCTCAGTACACATAGTAGGAGCTTAATAAATGGTTCTTGCCTGCTACATAGTAGGAACTTATTAAATGCTTGTTGCTGGCACATAGTAGGAGCTTAATAAATGCTTGTTGACTTGCCCTGTTCTATTGCCTGTAGTGACATTTCTCCCTAGCCAGCATAGGGAGTGGTAGGGTTATTGGATTTAGAGCTGGAAGGGACCTTAGAGAGATCACGAAGCCCAACCCCCTCATTTTTATAGATTAGGACACAGAGTTCTAGAAGAAAGGAAGTGAGTTTTCCAAGGTCACACAGAAAGGAAGCAGTCCATTCAGAACTTGAATCCAAGACCTTTGTTTCCAAATCCAGCACAAATATTCTTTCACAACCCATAAACCAAGGGCACCGTAGGTGTTGGTGATGAGGTGCTGACCTGACTCTTTATCTTTTAAATTCATCATCATCCAAAAGATGTCACAAGCACTGGAAAGAGAGAGAGAGACAGTGCCAATAAATACGGTCTCCTGCTCTCCGGACACCTCTAATCAAAGACTCCTCAACCATAGTCCCTTCTAGCATTATCAACCATTGTACCATAATTTAACAGGTAAGTAGGCGATCTCTGTGCCAGGAAAGACAGGATATGGTACTTGGAGAGTGGAGTGATGGGTGCCTATTTCTCACTTATTCTGATTTTCATTTCCCAGAAACTTGATTTCTTTAAAAAAAAAAATTCCAACTCTAACTCTACTTCTCTGTTGAGCTCAATGTGGTTTTTGTAAAAGGTGTGCTGGCTATGTATGGAAGCAGAGAGCCCAGGTAGCGTCTACATTAGAAAACTTCCCTGACTGCATCCTCCCCCCTGTCCAATCCATCCTCTCCATAGCCAGCAAGTTGCTGCCAGGTCTGATCATGTCAATTCCATGCACAAAAAGTGTCAGTGGTTCCTTTGGTTCTCATAAGGAGTCATTAGCCTTTGGAGTCCAGGAACTTTTTTTAAGATGGATGGATGGATGGATGGATAGATAGATAGATAGATAGATAGATAAACAGTTAGATAGATAACTATTTCAATATAATTGGCTTACTTTGTGATCCTATGTATTTTTTTTTTTTTTGCTTTTAAAATCATTCTTCTGAGAAGGGCTACATTGCACTCAGCTGATAGCCAAAAGAGTCCATAACAGAAAAAAAGAATCCTTGCTCTAGAATATAATAAAATCTCAGAAGGGCATTTAAAGCCCTTCTGAATCTTGACTCCAGCCTGTTTTTCTTTTGTTACCTCCCTCTTACACATTCGATGATCCAGCCAGACTGGCTAGCTTGTTTCTCCTCCTGTGTGTGCTGTTTTCCCTCTGGTCTCTCTGTCCCTTTGCACTTTCTGTCCCCCTGCCCAGAACACTCAGCTTCCTCACCTCTGCCTCTAGGAATCCCTGGTTCTCAGGTGCTACTTCCTAAATGAGGCCTTTCTTTATCCTCCCAATTATCTACTCAGGACACACACCCCACTCATTATTCGATGTTTATATTTATTTTGTTCTTCTGTATGTTCTTTCCTACCTCCCTCTCCCTGTAGCTTACATTCATAAATGAGATGGTCTAGACCCCAGGCCAAAGATTGAAGCTGGCCTTATCATTAAAGACTATTCAAGTTCCTAACATCTGTACCAGACACTGAGCTAACAAATGACAAGACGTAACTGATGCTAGAAGGATCTATGTAATAAGCTGTGGATTTTATTCAACTGTCAGTTCATAGATTTTTGTGTGTTCTTTACTTTTTGATACCATATTAGATGAAACATTTGTGGAGTTGTTTCTTTTTTTTTTTTTAATTAGTTTTATATTACTATCCTGAGCAGTCAGGAAGTCCTAAGTTCAAATCTAGCCTCAGCAGTGTAACCCTGAGCAAGTCACTTATCTTCTCTATGTCTCTATTTCCTCATCTATTAAAATGAGGGTAATAAAGCATCTACCTCCCAGGATTATTGTTAAGGTTAAATGAAATAATATTTATAAAGTGTTTTCCAAGCCTTAAAAGTGCTCTGTAAATGCTAATTATCATTAATACTCTTTTTCACCTGTCTCCATAACAGCCTGTTGTATTGAAGTGAATCAGATTATAATGACCATGATAGTTATCATTGATCTGATACTTTAAGGCTTACATTTTGCCAGTTAAATCATTTGTTCCTCACCACAGCCCAGTGATGTAGTTGCTATTATGTTTTCCACAAAAGAGAGGCTTAGGCAGGTTTGGTGCCTTGCCCAGGATGTCCCATAGCTAGCCTGAGGCAGATTGGAACTCGGGTCTTCTGGACTCCACTTCCAGTATTCCAGCCATGGAGCCATCTAATATTAGCCCAGTGCTGCCTGCCTAAGCCCATCACTGCTGCCATGACCTGGGGATCTCTAGGTTCCAAGCAGGAAGATGGAGCAGTTCTCTTTGTCTGTTGCCAGATTTCTTAACTTGGGGCTGTGGGGTTCTCTCTCTTTTTCAGACTGTGGAACATGGGTTCCCCCACCAGCCCAGTGCCCTGGGCTACAGCCCCTGCCTCCGGATCATGGCTATTGGGACCCGGTCTGGAGCCATCAAGCTGTATCCTTTTCATTGCCCTGGCCCCCTTTCCCTAAAGAGGCTCCCAGAAGACCTACTGAGGAAGGACAGGGCTTTTGGACATCTCTCCTTTCCTCCCAGATTTTTCCGCCCGTCTCAGGTCGGGGAGGTTACCTGAGAGGGGGTTACTGACAAGCAGTGGCTTTGGTCTATGTCTGTGTTCCTCCCTCGGACCTCTAAGCTTCCAATTTTACCCTACCTATCCCTACCCGATCCTTCGAATAAGTGAAAAAGCTCTTGTTTGTCTTTCGTTTGAGCCCTAGGGAGACAAATTCAAAAGCAGAGCCTTCCCCTGTCCTCTGGAAGCTGTCCTTTGATGGGGGGGTGGGGCAAGACTACACACTGGGGGAGTTGAATTCTACAGATTGAATTCAAATCAACTGACAATATTGATAAGTGCTTACTTAGCACTTTAAACTTTGGTTAACTTTATTTAGTTCCTAGGAGGCTTTAATACCAGCAAAAACTGCCTTTTTTTTTATATCCCTACTGAGGGATAACAAAGGGTGCAGATGTGGAGTACCCTGGTAGAGGGATGGGGGTGGGGAATGGGCAGGGTCCCCTGTTTTCTGAGACCTCTCCTGGGAATAATCCTCTCCCCCTGAGACCTCTCCTGGGAATAATCCAGATGGATGAAAAAGCAAGTCCTTTTACTAAGTGTTAAGCAATGTGCTAATGGCACAAATATAAAATCTCCAGGTTGCCTCTGCCCTAGAAGGAGTTTGCAAAGCTATGAGGGGAAATCATACTTTCAGGAGGAGGCAGGGGAGCAAGGCTGCAATGGAGAGGCTGAGCCCCAGCTCCCAGCCATGGTACCTGGACATCTGCCTGGAAGTTGGAGTTGCAGCACCTTAGAAAATGACCAGACTAAAAAAGGAGGCTGAATGATCCCAGGGCCTTCAGAGGTGAGGAGTTTAGCTCCTCCCAAGCCCCCGAGTGTGGGGGGAGGGGGTGAAGAGTAGGTGGTTTGGGAAGATGAGGAGTAGGGTCATACATTTAGAGCTTAAAAGAGATTTTAGAGGCTCTTCTAGCAGAGGAAGCTGAGGCAAACAGAGGTTAAGTGACCTGCCAAGGGTGATACCTGACTATTAAATTTCTGAGGCTAGATTTAGAACTCAGGTCTTCTGACTCCCAAGTCCAGTATCCTAGCTGCTATACGATGCATTGACTTCAACCTGCTGCCTTGGTATCTATGGCCTCTTCTTGCAACAGTGTCCATGGTCTACAACTTTTGAGAAGGTCTTTGGTTGGAGGGTTATCCTTGAGGCAAGGAACCTATTTCATTATCTCCAGACCTCTTAATTTCCCTGCTAGAATATATGCTCTTTGAGGGCAGGGTTTTTGTTTCCCTTTTGTTTTTTATTCCCAATATTTAACACAGTGAAGGACACCTTTAATGTTAGTTGACTGATTGGGCCTGGGTTGGCAAGTTGGTAAGCACAGATAGGTAAATGTTGCCATTCTGGCCCTTGGTTATTACCCAGAGGCTCTTGGGAGACCAGTGTGGACCAAGAGCAGCCAAGGGGTCATTCCAAGAACCATGAAGAGTACAGACTGATTTAATGGTCACATTGAGTTGTACTGGGATTGTTAATCTTCTCCCGCTGCCCCAATGCTTTCTGGATCATTTCAGGAAATGAAATGTACTCAGATCTAATGCTTAAACCTTCCCCAAAGGGCTCTGGACCAGGGGCAAGGGTTCTTTAAGGACTTTTCAGTTAGATGTGCCATCTCCAGAACTGAACCAGGACATATTATTAAACAGTAAAGGCATGTAGTTGCTTTGGCTCCTTGACTGGATGCCTCTTTTTTTTCCTGCTTGGAGGAGAGATTTGATCCGAACTGGGCCCTAAGTTGGGGGAAGGGAGATGGGGACAGGGACAAGACAGGACAAGTCTTGCTGAATTTAAGTGGGAGGGGTGGGTATAGTTGGGAGGACATGGGGCCTTGCCTGTTAGTAGGGTGAATCAGCCCTGCATCTCTGCCAGGTTAATCATTACCAACCCAGTCCTGAGAAGGCTGGGCATATCCTGGTTACCAACCAGTAATACATCAGATTTGTCTGGAAGCAGCTGCTTAGGGTGAGGAGGTGGGGATGGTATGGGTTTCTCATAGTCCCTTGTATATGCTCCGTGTGAAAGCTAGGCTCCCTGAAGCTTTGGGGTCTGAGGACCTTTGGTCAGCAGCAGCAGCTTTAAGCCTCTGTCTGGGTACAGTACAGAGAAGTAAAGCCATCCCCGCTCACCCTCAAAGTGGGACAACCTTTTGACAATAACAGCGTGTCTAAAGAATTAACCCCTTGCTGTCTCCTTGCCTTACAAAAAGTACTAGTTTTTCTCCCTGCCCCAAGGCCACTGGAAAAATGAATGATCATTCCTCGTGAATGCCCAATCCCTGGTCTCTGAGCTAGAGAAGTTTACAGTCTTCAGTTACCTAGCTCTATACGCTAGACGTGGGATGGGGGGCAGAAAGGGAGGGAGCTTTCTTCACCACCTTTCCTAGGAGTTGGGTAGAATGGATTGGGGCTTCTCCTTTTAAACTTGTTCCTAAACCAGCTTCCAGCTATGGTGCCCCCGGCGTGGAGTTCATGGGTCTTCACCGGGAGAACAATGCTGTGGTACAAATCCACTTCCTCCCTGGCCAGGTGAGGATGTCCTATACTAGTAAAATAAGGAATGTGATAACAGGTGCAGACTGGGGTAAAGGGGAGAAGTGGGGTGGTTTGGGGTGGTTTAGGGTGGTATCACAGGAGATGGCTCAGCTTTGCCCAACTGCCCAGGCTGTAGCTCTGGAACCATGGGGAATAGATCGGGCAGGATTTAGAAAGCCAAGCGCAGACTGTTGCTAAGATTGCCAGCCCCCTCCCCTCATTTCTTCCCAATCGATATTCAGAGTCTTGCCTTGTCTTCACCTAGAAGGAATGCAAACCAGTTGACTAGGGGTCTTGCTTTCCCTTTATCCTCCCTCACCCCACCTTGTTGCAACTGAGAGGAAGGAGGGAAACGGTATGATAGCCATAAAATACTGGGAGTGGTGCTATCCTTGGACACGAGAGGTGCCGCCTCCTTTTACAAGCTGCAGATTGAAAGCCCTGTTATTAACTGGTACACAAAGAATCCCCCAGACCAAATGTGGTAAGAGGATCCTTGGGTTTTTGTCCAAGACGACTAGCCCTCCTCCCCGACTCCTCCCCCTACAACCTCAGCTAACTTAAGCAGCATGTTCAACCCCCATCTCACCCCCAACATCCATCTTTGTCCCGTCCTCCACTCAGTGCCAACTGATCACCTTACTGGATGACAACAGTCTGCACCTCTGGAGCCTAAACCAGAGAAATGGGGTATCTGAGCTGCATGAAGAGAAATTCTCCACACTTCGGGGCCCCCCAGGGTAAGTCCCAGAGACTAGGTCCTTACCCCTCCCTAGATTCTAACGAAGAGGCCAAATTCTAACACCCCGCACCCCACCCCCCCTTGCCTCCTGCCCCTGGTACCAGCAGAGAGCTCGGTTCACCTTGGGATGAGCTCAGAGTATGGCTTCAGCGTGTACCTGGGGCCAGCTTGTGGGAGCCGCCCAAATGGATGGCTAGGATACACAGAGGGCCTCAGAAAGTATCTGGTGTGTTTCTCCAGCATGGTGTAAGAAGCATTGAGGTTTCAGAGTTCACAGCCATTTGTCTGGGTTTGATGCAGAGAGTAACTGATGTTTGTCTTCTTGTCCATCTCAGCAAGATTTCCAAAGCACAGTACATTCTGGAGGGGGAGGGAGGGAAAGTTCAGAAGGGGAGGGGCCTGACTTCTTATGAGTGGGACTTCGCAGAGACAACCTGCCCCCCACCTTCCCTAGACCCTCACACTCACCCATATTTTCTGCCTTAACTGGGGATTTTGGCAGTTGGAATACAACAGTGAATTTTCCATTTTCAGGGCTGCCCCCAGCGCCACCCAGATCACAGTGATTCTGCCTCATTCCTCCCAAGAGCTGCTATATCTGGGCACTGAAAGTGGTAACATATTTGTGGAGAAGCTGCCCTCTTTCCAGATGCTAGAGGACCAGACTATCAGTACTGAGGCTGTCTTGCAATGGTGAGCTGGGCTGAGGGTCTCCGCAGACTTTCACAGAGTCAGGCTAAGGCCAGCCTCATCCACTGGGTGAGGGAGTAGTTGTGGCCATGGTATAACTTGAAAGGACTGGGAAGCCAGAGTGAGTTGGGGGAAAGGAGGGGTGTACCTGGGGTGGTATTCAGTATATATAAAACATAGAGCTCATTCAGTTATCCATCTCAGGACTGAGCAAGTTGGGTATAGATTTCAGGACAGATCATGCCCTCAGTAGGGGGTAGGGTAGGGAGACAGTGACTTTTCTCCCCTTGTTGAAGAAGCTTGGGTACTTTGGGACTTGTTCAGATTTGAACTTCATCTCTGGGTAGTCATCAGACACCGTGTGTGATTGCTTTGTCTGGCTTTTGGACTGACCCCAAAGCGCCAGCTTCTGGAGCAGGGCTTACCATCATATTTTGGGGCATTTGAGAACATTGGCTCCTTTGAAATAAGCCAGGGCCCCAGCAAGGAGCCTGACCTCCAGCTCTGGAGTATTGGAGGATACGTATTACAATTTATGCTAAACAGTCATCTGTAGATTTGCTAGGATCCACCGTTCCTTTGGCATTTCTGGGGTAGTTGGGAATCCATTCCCTGCTCACACCGCCAGGGACTTTCTTACATTGCACCAGCAGCAGCAGAAAGAGGAGAGAACGCAGCTCCCTTGGTCACTACCTCACTGAGCTGTCCATCAGCATCATACACTCCTCTCCCACCACAAAGTCTTGGCTATGGTGGGAACCTGTCTGTTTGTCAATTCCTTGTGTCTAGGTTGCCCAAGGATGCACAGCACTGGCGGGCATTTGAGATGGTGGAAGCACTACAGGAACACCCACAGGACCCTACCCAGGTCCTGATTGGCTATAGCAGGGGCCTCATTGTTATCTGGGACCTTCAAAAGAGCCGGGTGCTGCAACACTTCCTGAGTGGCCAGGTAGGTAGCATGCCCAGGGGCTGTGGGGGAGTAGGATGGGCATCCGATAGCTTTCTTTTGATGCTAGTGCCTGGTACTGATGACAGATAGGCATGGGCAGAACAAATATACATGGTCCCTACCCCTTGATATCCTACGAACTCTGAGCACTCTAGAGGAACTTGTATGGGATCCTAGGGTGTGGAACTGGAGGGACTTTGCATCATGAGTTCAACCCCCTAATTTTACTGAGGCCCAGAGAAGGGACGCAGAGCTGGGATTCAAACCAGGTCCCCTGATTCTTTCCATTGCACCATGCTATGGTACTAACCCTCTGTATTTAAACTGGGGGAGAGGGTTTAGGTGATGGGGAAAACTGCCTACTCAATTTTGATATCCTTCCCACCTCTCCCCTCCTCTAGCAACTGGAGAATGTCTGCTGGCAGCGAGACGGGGGTTGCATTGTCAGTTGCCATTATGATGGGAGTTACTGCCAGTGGAAAGTGTCCAGTGAAGCCCAGCATCCTGAGCCGGTGCAAAGCAGAGTGCCTTATGGTCAGTGGGCGTGGGTGTACCTGGTTCTCAGCGCCAGGGCCCCAGGCATTGGTCTCTTCAGCAGATCTCTGCATCTGTAGACGTATGAATCGATGAGCCTGTGTGTTCTCTAACCGATTCCATTTCTCCTTTTTTTAACCCAGGTCCTTATCCTTGTAAAGCTATTTCTAAAATCTTTTGGCTGAAGACCAGGAAAGGGTATGCCTCTTGGTTTTTTCCCTCTTCTCTTTTTCACTCTACCATCTATTCCCCCCCACCCCCATCCCCAGTATGTAGAAAGTGACCCATATTCCCTAAACAAGCACACACTTTTCTGCTTGATAGAAACACATCGGTGATGATTTCCAGTCTGCCATCCACCGTGAGTGGAAGCCATTGGCCCCTAACCCAACAGGGGAATAGGAATCGGGGAATAAGAAAGGGAGCCAAGAGCATTCAGGTCCTTCTGGGAAGGGAGGGGAAAGACTCCTGACTCATTTATAAACCTTAATTCTCTTTACACATATGTACGCATCCAACATCAATGACTGGGAGTCCTATTCCCAGTATCCTTTCAGCCCTACGATGTTTCATTATGAAAAATGGCATATTCAGAAAGAAAGGGAAGGGGTGAATTAAGAGAAAAAGCCCAGATCTCCCTTCCTACTTAGGAGCATATAGTGTTATGTCCTTGTCACCATCACTGCCTGGGAAACTGACTCCCGGGAAGGGAGACAAGTTGTATCAGACTCCCCAGGACAAGGCAGGTCATAGGATATCTTAGATTGTCCTCTTTGTCTAGCGACCCTTTCCAGAAAAGTAGGAAGGATGCTCCCCTCTGTCCTTGCCTTGAATGCACGCCCCCACTTCCCCCCTGGCAGAGCTCATTGTGTCTCCTGGTTTGACTCCCCACTCCCAGGCTGCCCTACATCATCTTCCAGGGCGGCATGCCCCGAGCCAGCTATGGAGACCGGCACAGCATCTCCGTGACTCATGGGAGCCAGGAGACAGCGTTTGACTTCACCTCTCGCGTCATTGACTTCACCGTCCTCGCAGAAGCCGACTCTGGTGAGCTGTGGGTCAGTAGATGAAGCGAAGAAGGCCTTCACAGAGGGATAGAGGGGGTAGGAGGGAAGGGGAGAAAGCATTTTTTTTTTTTAAGCACAAACATCTCACTTAATCCTCACAACCACCACCCTTGGAGATAGATGCTGTGATTACACCCATCTCACAGTTGAAGAAATGGAGGCAGACGGAGGTTAAGTGACTTGCCCAGAGTCACACAGCTAGAATGAGTCTGAGGCCTGATTTGAACTCAAGTCTTCCTAACTCCAGGCCCAGCACTTGCCACCTACCTAATATGAATGGGGACCGTACCTGTGATTTCACTAATATAGGGGAACTGCTAAGTGAGGAAACTCCCTTTGCCAATGTAGCAACATATGATAATAATATAATAGCATATAGAGTTATCTATATTACTACATATAGTTACAATAACCATAATGATAGTCGCTAACATTTATATATTGCCTACCCTGTGCCAAGCACTGTGGGAAGTGTTTTACAAATATTATCTCATCTTTGTCCTCCAGATGGCCCTTGGGAGTGGGTGCTACTATTCTCATGCCCGTTTATCGGTTGGAGAAACTAGATTAGACACAGGTTAAGTGACTTGCCCTGGGTCACTCAGCTAGAAAGAATATCAATCAAATGGTTTTCTAAGTCAATCTATACCTACAGGGATCCTAATACGTGGGTTAGTGGCTTTCATTTCTATTGGACACCACTCATCGAGAGCATTTGAGAAGCTAGATGACTAGCTCAAGGTCACAAAGCCAGTATATGTCAGAAGCTAGACTTGAACCCGGGTCTCAATGACTTCAAGCCTCCCTCTCCTTGTAATAGGTCCTTAACATTTGTATTTGAATTGAAAGGAGGGGCAGAGGAAGGAGTCAAAAATGAGCATTGGAGGACATTTAGTCTAAGCCCTTCAAGTCGTACTTGAGAAAACTTGGGCCTAGGAAACGTAAGCAATTTGCCCAAGATTACATAGAGGTAAAGTTTGTATCCACATCCTCCGAGAGTCAGTGCTAATTCGCTCGTAATTTTTGCTCTCAGTCATGACTTTTCCTGCTTAAAAATCTACTCTACCAACTCTTGTGTTAAGGGAAACAAGGTGGGGGCTAGGGAGAGTAGTCAGGGTGACTTTAAGAGACCTATCCTCCTCCCACCCCCACCCCAGTCTTCCCTTGCAAAAGCTGGGCACAGCCTGAATCAAATAGCACAGGGGTGAATCAGTCTTCAAACTTGGGTGAGATCAAAGGGGGCTGATATTGAAACCTGGAGGGAGAAAGAGAGAGTAGGAGTTCCTCCTCCTAATTATTCCAGTTTAATGAGGCCTTTTGAGCTGGAGAAGAAAGGGTAGGGCAATCCCAGGACTACCCCGGCCCTGCTGTTGTCTGTGTTCTTCTGTCCTCACTGAGCCTACCAAGTCTTTCATTCAGACTCAGCCCTTATGTTTTCCTTCCACTTCCTCCTCTGGAGAGCCTGACACACCTAGGTTACTGTTTGCCATGCCATCCTCTTAGGGCTACAGTCCAGTGGTGTTCTAAGCCTGCTCTGTCACTCACCTTCTGTGTGACGCTGCTAAGTCACTGAATTCCACAACAAACTTCAGCTAAGGACACTGTGCCACCTTTTGTGTTAAGCTTTAGAGGTGAAAAAACAAGTAAGACGGGGTTCAGGTGACTGACATGATGATGTAGTCAGGGAGATAAGGCAGGCACGAATTGCTAAAATACAAAACAATACCGAAGGATAAAAGGAGGTGCCTTTGTCCTCCCTGAGTTTCTTCTCTGCAAGCATGGAAAGAATTATAGCCTCACAAAGATATTGGGAAGATAATACTTCATAAGAAACAAAGATATTTGAAAAAAAAATTTAGATTCTATAAATGGGAGGCTTTTGTAGTGGGGAACCATCATTCTTTAGTTCTGTGACCTGTCATTTAAAAAAAATTCATTCATTTTAAGCATGTATTATCTCTCCCATTGGCCCTTCCCCAATGAACAGTTTTTAAAAAAAGAAAATCTTCATAATTAATATACACAGTCCAGCAAAACAAATCCCCATATTAGCCATGTCCAAAGTTATATGTCTTATTCTGCATTTTAAGTCTATCATCTGCCTAGCAGGAGGTGGGTAACATGCTATGCTCTTTAGCAATCCGGATTTATCATTGCACTGATTGGAGTTCTAAAGTCTTTCAGAGTTGTTTTTCTTTGTCATGTTATCATGGCATAAATGTTTCTCTCAGTTCTGTTCACTTCCCTTGGCATCAGTTCATAGAAGTCTTCCCAGTGTCCTCCATTTCATCAGTTCTTACAGCACAACAATATTCTTTTCCATCCATATACGACGATTTGTTTAGCCATTCACTAATAGGTAAGCCCGTGTTTCTGTATGTCCACTTCACCCTAGCCATACCTGAACCCACTGCCCAAAGTCCTTGTCTGTCCACTGTCACTAGGGTCCCCAACCTTTTTTGGTTTCTCTTGACATTGGCTTTCAGTAAACCTCCATGTCTTCTATTCAGTTTGAAAAGTAATAAACTTAAGTGTTTACCATGTGTATACCCATAAATAAAACAAAGAGATTAATTTTCTCATAAGGAATCCTTTGTTCAATACTTAGGATCATAAAATTGTTAAATGTTTATCAGAACACAATCAAATAAATTAGAGACCCTTGTTTCTGTTTCTTGTCAAACAACAGTTTAATTCTTGGTACTTTTAAAAAGAGATACCCCATCCTCCAAATTATGTTCAGCCTCCACTTTGTTTCTTGCTTTGGATATGATTGGTAACAGGGAGCAGGGTTGTTATTCCTAATTCAGGAGATTTTAGATCCAGAGTTGGAAGAGATCTTAGAGGTCATCTGGCCTTTTTAGTGAATAAGAAACTGAGTCTTGGGAAAGTCTAGGCCTCTCTCCATTACACAATGCTGGATTAAATTGCTAATACCTGACTTTCTCCATCCTTAAATTGTTAGTTATCACTAACCCTGCCACTTTTGTAATATTTCAATAGGATGGCATAATTATTTGCTAAATATTCCCCATACCCTCTTTACTAGCTTCGTGTCCCCCAGGTAGGGAACCCCTGTTTGTCAACAGAGAACCCCCTAGGAAGAAGAAATGAATAAGAGGGAGGTATCTTCAATGATCACTGCCCCCCACCTTCATCTATCACTATGAAACCATGTTCTATTTGAATCTCAGAAAGGGAAAGAAAAACAAAACATTCTACTGTATCCATCTTAAGAAGTAACCAGCAAATAGGAGATCCTTTTGTACTGTGTCTTCTTCCCAGGCAGTCAGAATTTCCATAAAGCTTTTCTGCCTCCAGCTTTATTTTTTTTTTCATAGTTTGTATGCCTTTTATGATTTTGCTTATCTTGCTCTGCATCACTTAGATGTCTTCATGTATTTTCTTGTATCTTCATATTGTGTCTTGTTTTTCAGTGCCTTAAAACAGTGGTCTCCAAGCCTTTCTGTGATCATGTATTTATTTTTTAAAAAATTGAGCATCTCCAATATACAGATATCTATAAATCATGTGCATGTATGTGCATATGCATTGTAAATGAGTATATTCATCATAAAATCTACACAAAAATAGGAATTAAAAAGGATGAGGTAAAGATGAAATTATGTTTAAAAATCATTTTTAGCAGGGAAACCTTTTCTTTCGCTAAAATTATTAATTGACCATCATTTTGGTAATGTTTCGGCAGCATGGATGTGATTTCATATTGCTTTGTTATTTTTTTTTAATCTTGTGATGCAGTGGTTCAATGGTCAGTTCTCTATTTAGTCTAGTTTGATTTCTGGTTTTAGTGGCTGTCATGGCAGAAAAAGACTACCTCACAAAAATGTTCATCAACCTCCCTTCTTGAAGGGGGCCAATGACATCACAAGGGTGATGTGATGTCTTGACTTTTGAGTGAATTGAATTTAAATGAGGCAGAGCTGCACAAAAACGTGGAGCACAGTCAAAGAAGAGGATTGTTGGCTGTGCTTACTAGATCACGATACACATTTTTCAGTCTCATCCACTCATATGCAAAGGTTTTTATTTGAAATATGGTCAGCACATGTACATCTTCCCTGATGGCAAACTAATCAGGAGATATTGCGTTGTAAAAAAAAAAAATTTAACCTATTAATTTCAACTCCTGAAACTCTTCACTTGGTAAATTTCTCAACAGATTAAAAAATTCCCTTTCCCAGTTTGTACACAGATATGAATGCTTGTGTAGGTGACACACACCATTTTCAAACAGCAAAAGCTGAAGTTTTTGACTCTTGTTAATTACAGTGGTTTCATGCTGTGACTTCATTATCTCAAGGCACCATGTACACTTAGGGCAAGATTCATAATTAATGATAGAGGATATCAAATCCTTGTTTCAAATAATCTTGATAATTTCATTTTTTTACCACCTTGTCTGATTTAATTAGATTGTCGTTGCTTTTACCAATTAGGAAGTGTCAGCTCCGTCGTTCTCTTGTTGGCTCATGCTCGTGTGTTACTGTTATTTTCACTTGGTAGTATTTTGGTTTTTTCCAATTACATGTAAAGATATTTTTCAACATTCATTTTTGTAAGATTTTGAATTCTAAATTTTTCTCCCTTCCCTTCCCCCTCCCCAAGACTTAACAATCTGTACTGTTATTTTCAGTCTGTGGTTTCTTTGCCAAGAATCTTGTCCTGTAGACAGCTAGGTGGCACAGTGAGTGAAAGCTAGAAATCATGAAGGTCTGAGTTCAAATTCTACCGTAAACGTTTTCTAGTTGTGCGAGCTTGGGCAAGTCATTGTCCTAGCCTTCGCTTCCTCATCTGTAAAATGGGGATGATAGTAACACCTACCCTCAAGATTATTTTGAGGATCAAATAGGATAACTGGAAAGAGCTTTGAAAAGCACTCTATGGGGGCGGCTAGGTGGCACAGTGAGTAGAGCACTGGTCCTGGAGTCAGGAGGACCTGAGTTCAAATCCGGCCCCAGACACTTGACACACTTACTAGCTGTGTGACCTTGGGCGAGTCACTTAACCCCAATTGCCCTGCCTTCCCCCTGAAAAAAAATGTTAAAAAAAAAAAAGGCACTATATAGATGTTAATAGCTATTAGCTTTTTCACCCTGGGAAAGTTATTTACCTGATTTGTGCCTCTGGCAACTTAGTAGGATTTAACCCACTTAGCTTGGAGTTGTTACTCAGTGGAGCTAACACACCTAGAAATTCTATAAATTAACAAAAATCACAGACCCTTCCTTCCTAAGTACAAAGGTCCTATAAAGGACTGGGAGCTTCAGGAGCCAAGAACAGATTTGCCAAAATCGGGAGACTCACTTGGGTGATGCTGGTAGGGGGATGGAAGGTTGAGAAGTCAGTAGTCTTTTGGTCTTCCAGTGCTGTAGGGGTAAGTGGATAAGGGTTTTGCTTGGTCACTGGGATTCCCCTGGGCAAGGATCACAAAGTTCCATCTCTGAAATGAGTTCAAACTTTTAACAACCTTGTCCTAAAGGGTGAGCAAGGCACTGATTGAACCCAGCAAGTTATTTATAACCAGTGGGGTTTTTAAAGGTGGGCCTGTTCCTTTCCTGTCACCTGTCCTGGGAGCTTATCCCCACTTCCTACACACACACACACAGCCAAGTGACCTGATATGTGGGAGGAGGGGTGTGTCTTCTGGGAAGGATTCCCAAATCTGAATGTGTATAGGAGGGATCAGTAAGTGTAGGTACATTCAGAAAACATGAGACTGGGCTCTCTTGGGGAATTCCTGATCCCTTCTGAGAAAATCTCTGAAGGAGAGATTTGGGTTGTTTTTAAAAATATATATTAATTGGTTTTATAAAACTAGATGAAAATTAGTTCTTTTCATTAGGATACATGGAGGGATGGGAATTCTATGGTTCCATCCCTGGAGAGCCATATGTGAGAGTGGGTAGAGGACATCTCTGTGATCTGATTTTCCTGCTTTTAGGACTCACCCAGCGTAAGGGTCCATGCTTTGCAGCAGCAGGCCCAAAGTTAGCTGTGTACGGTCAACAGAATCTGTGGGCAGGGGAATTTTGGTTGCGGGTAACCAAATATGTGTACAACTTTCTGGGGAATATTGCTGGGCTCCTATCTAGATTATGGAATGGTAACCTAGATTTGGGGAGATGAGACTGCCTCCTAGTGGGCTAGGACAGATAGTGGTTTTCTCTGCTCTGGCAGAGCGCAGAGGAGGGAGCCTGAAACTGCTGAGTCTGGTCCTATTCTATCTCCCTAGACTTTGATGAGCCATATGCTATGGTGGTGCTGGCAGAAGAGGAGTTGGTGGTGATTGACTTGAAGACAGCAGGCTGGCCAGCCATCCAAGCCCCGTACCTAGCATCTCTCCACTGTTCTGCCATCACCTGCTCTCACCACGTCTCTAGCATCTCCCTGAAGCTGTGGGAGAGGATCATTGCAGCTGGAAACAAACAGAATTCTCGCTATTCCACCATGGTATGTTTATGGCCTGAAGGTGGCCCTTCTTCTTCCTCAAAGCCTCCCACATCTGGCTAAAAGTCAAATTGGGGCGTAGTTATACCAGGAAGATTACACCCATCTCAAACTGGCCTTCTTCTCCTTAGCATTTCCAGACTTTTGGGGCTCAGCTTTTGAGGTCTGGTCATGTTTTTTTCAGGTGTGGCCCATCGATGGGGGCACCAGTCTGGCCCCGGATCCACCTCAGAGGGACTTGCTGCTCACTGGGTAAGTGTGACAGTCTATCTCACGCAGGGCAGGTATGCTGAGTCACTCCACTCATTTTCCCAGAGTGTGTCCCCATGCTACTCCATCATATCCAAATGCATCCTTTTTCCCCTATTCATCATTGATCGCTCTGCCCGCAGACATGAGGATGGCACAGTGAGGTTCTGGGATGCCTCAGGCGTCTGCCTACGCCTGCTCTATAAGCTAAGCACAGTCCGTGTGTTCCTCACTGACACTGACCCCAACGACAACCTCAATGCACTGGGGGAGGATGAGTGGCCCCCCCTGAGGAAGGTAAGGCCAGGCAGGTGCTCCTTTAGGAACGGGCAGGCGGTGGGCATTGGGGAAAACATGTTTTCAGAGCTGATTTGGAAGGTCTCACTTTTTCCTGCCAACCCTGGTCAGGTTGGCTCCTTTGATCCCTATAGCGATGACCCACGACTGGGGATTCAGAAGATCTTCCTTTGCAAATACAGCGGTTACTTGGCAGTGGCAGGGACTGCAGGGCAGGTAAGAGACTGAGGGCCTGAGCAGAGGGAGGGAAGGATGGATTCTGTTCCAGCCTAACTTGCACCCCTTCCCCTTCTACCTTCCATTACTCAGTGACCCTGGCTATACACTGCAGCCTCTCGTCCTAGAGCCATAGCTCACATGGTAGGTGCTGGAGCTTGGGCCCTTCTGCTCTCAGGCAGCTACCAACCTCAGCCCCTCTGTTCCACCCCCCCCCCCAGGTGCTCGTGTTAGAGTTGAATGATGAGGAGGCAGAGCAGGCGGTGGACCATGTGGAAGCTAACCTGTTGCAGGATCAAGAAGGCTATCGGTGGAAGGGGCATGAGAGGCTTCGGGCTCGGCAAGGGCCCATCCGCTTCGAGCCTGGCTTCCAGCCTTTCATCCTAATTCAGTGCCAGCCCCCGGCAGTGGTCACCTCCCTGGCCCTGCACTCGGAGTGGAAGCTTGTGGCCTTTGGAACAAGTCATGGCTTTGGGCTTTTTGATCACCAGCAGAAGAAACAGATTTTTGTCAAGTGAGTTGGCACCTCCCCTGGGGAGAAGGGTTGAGACATGGAAAGATCTGGGATGCAACTCAGGCAGAAGACAGTCATTACCTAATCAGACCCCAAACATTTATTAAGGGCTTATTGTGCCCCAGGCACCATGTTAAATACAAAATATAGTTTAAAAAATAGTCCCCGCCTTCAAGGAGCAAACATTCTAATGGAGAAGACAACAGGTAAATAACTATGTACATGCAAGATAATCTGACAATGTAGTGGAAGGCACTGGCAGGTGAGAATAGGAAAGACCACTCCCCACCTCCTCCCAAGAAGGTAGGATTTGAGCTGACTCTTAAAGGGAAGCCAGGGGTGCCAATAGGTAGAAGTCAGGTCTCTTGGCTATATCTTGTCACCTCAGTAGTTCCATCTCACCTCCTTTGACAGAAGGAGGGAGAAAAGGAGAGATAAGTATACATGTGTTTCCTTTACTCCCTTTCAATCTTCTGCTGGGAGCTCTTATTATGAGCTGCATGGCTATCCAGGCCTCCACTTGAGGGCCTCTGATCTGTGTCTGTCCATCCCTAGATGTACACTGCACCCCAGTGACCAACTAGCCATGGAGGGTCCCCTGTCCCGGGTAAAGTCTCTGAAGAAATCCTTGAGGCAGTCATTCCGAAGAATGAGCCGGAGCAGGACATCCGGTCGCAAGCGGCGCATGGCTGGCAACTTAGGAGAGGTAAGCCTGGAGAGAAGAGAAGTTAATTTCTTCTTTCTTCTCGGCCTGATCTGGCTCCCAGGAAGCAGAGAGCCCCAAACTGCCAGTATTATAATAGGTTCTTCTTTATGCTTCCCTGGGTACTTCTGGCTGCCTTGTGGCCAGGGTACAAAAAGCATTTGTCCTGCCCCTTGTGGATGTCTCACAGTCTCATTGCTGGCATCATACCCCTACTTTCCGTCATTTCTTTTTGCCGTCCTCCATGGAGGTCTTTCTAATTTCCTCTAGATTCATCCATTTTGTCATATCTTATGGCGCATTGACTAGCATTACATCCATATTACCGATGTTTAGTCATTCCCCAACAGGTGGGCCATCCCTTAGTTTCTAGTTGCTATCAATATTTTTTGCTCCCATGGGTCCTTTTCCTCTCTTCGATCTCTGTGGGGCACAGACCCAGTAGTGGTATTGCTTTACAAACCTCTCCCTTCTGTGTCTCATACCTTACTTATGCTATTCCTCTCCTATCCACCTCATCCCCAACCCCCTCTCTGGCTTAGTTGCAGGAGCCGAATGCCAGGGCAGATCGAGTAGGCTTGCAAAACATGGAACTGGCCCCAGTGCAGAGGAAGATTGAGGCGAGGTCGGCAGAGGACTCATTCACCGGCTTTGTCCGGACCCTCTACTTCGCTGACACCTACCTTCGGGACAGTGAGCAGCCTCTGTTCAGTCTAGTTGGGGTGGGGAAAGGAGTGGGGGGCGCGGGGCGGAGAGGAGTAACCACTAGCTGACTCAGCATTACTTTGCCCTGTTGCAGCAACCCTAGAAAATTCTTCTCTGTTCCTTGTCCTCCTTTCTACCATGTTCAGAATGTCTAGAGTCAGAGTACCTGGCTTTGAGTCTGCATTCTCCACTTCTTAAGTGTATAATGCTGGACATTAGACTTTTCTGTCCCTCAGTTTCCTCATCTGGTATTAAGATAATGCTGTCCCTTTGTCAGTCCTACTTTCTAGAGTGGAGGATATGAGCCTGCGTGTGTGTATCTGGGATGGGGGGAAGGGGGAAGGACTTCATAGAAGTGGTCTTTTGGGTCCACAGTGACTTGCTGATCCTGGCTAGGTTAGTCTTGGCTCTTCTAGGCTGCCTAGAAAGTGAGTGTACTGGGATAATCTGCCCCACTTCCAGGGAGATGGGTGGCTCAGGACTCTTTGTATCTTCACAGATTCTTGCCACTGCCCTTCCTTGTGGGTGGGCACCAATGGCGGTACGGTCTATGCCTTTTCCTTGCGTGTCCCACCTCCTGATAGGAGAATGGAGGAACCGATCAGAGCTGAACAGGGTGAGTGGTGGCTGGGAGGGTCTGGCCTTAGTGGGAGAGGGATGGGGGGTGAGGGGGGAGACCAGACTCTTTCTCGTGGCATAAAACAGGAAGTCCTTGAATCTGGTCAAGGGGCATGCCTCCACTTCATCACTGCCTCACCTTCTCTCCTTCTAGCCAAGGAAATCCAGCTGATGCACCGTGCCCCCGTCATAGGCATCCTGGTCCTGGATGGGCGAGGCTTGCCCCTCCCTGAGCCCCTGGAGGCAGCCCACGACCTCTCGAAGAGCCCAGACATGCAGGGCAGCCACCAGCTCCTTGTTGTGTCTGAGGAGCAGTTCAAGGTAGTCGGCAGGCAGGGGCTAATTCCTGATCTTGAGACTAATAGAAACCAGCCCTCTCTGCTAGTGCTTTTGCCTTTCTTTGTATCTTTAGCACTTAGCGCAGGGTCTGGTATATAAAAAGTGCTTAATAAATGATTACTGATTTGAGTGTAGCTGGGCATAGGGACATCCCTTCCATTAACATAACCCAGAAGAAGCAAACCAGGGCTACTTTGTAGAGGAGGCTCAGACTGGAACATTGGGATTGGACCCAAGTCTTATTTTCAGGTGGGTGACCCAGTAGGTCACCCATGTATAGGGCTCTGTAGGGGTATCTTGGGTATCTAGAAGGAAGAGAAGGTGTGAGCCCTGATTCCAGGGAGAGATAGGATGTATGACAGTGAGGAGAAGTGTGAGGATAGGATGAAGAGTGCTGACAACTGAATCACCTGGAAAGGCTTCCTGAAGTTAATTTTTCTTTTTCTTGTTACATTTATTTATTTTTAGTTTACAGCATACAGTTCCACAAGCTTTTTAAGTTCCAAATTTTCTCCCCCTCCTCCCTTCCCAAAGACAGCATGCAATTCTATATAAGCTCTACATATACATTCACACTAAACATGTTTTCGCATTAGTCATGATACAAAGAAGAATTATAACCGATGGAATGAACTTTGAGAAAGAAGAAACAAAACAAAAAAAAGAGAGCAAATAGTGTGCTTCAATCTGCATTCAGACTCCATAGTTCTTTCTCTGGATGTGGATAGCTTTTTCCATCATGAGTCTTTTGGAGTTGTGTTAGAACCTGGCATTGCTGAAAAGAGCCAAGTCTAACAAAGTTAGTCATTGTACAATGTGGCTGTAACTGTATACAATGTGCTCTGAAATTAATTTTTCTGCAGAACCTAGATGAAGGAAGTGACAGGCTTCAGTAGTGAGGAATGAGGAAGAAATCATCTCGAGTCCCCCCTCCCCCCAGGAGATGTGATTGGCATGTGTACAAGCCAGTACATAAGAGAGGGAGGACCATGGGGGAGGGTAGAAAATGAAGTTTCCTGTTGGGAGGTTTGTAAATGATGACCTTGGAAGGACTGGGCTCTCAGGGGAGCTTTGGTGATAAATAATATCGTGTTCTCCCTGTCCTCCCCCTTCTCCCAATAGGTGTTCACTCTGCCCAAGGTTAGCGCAAAGCTGAAACTCAAACTCACTGCATTGGAGGGCTCACGGGTACGGCGGGTCAGTGTAGCCCACTTTGGCAGCTGCAAGGCAGAAGACTATGGAGAACACCACCTAACGGTCCTCACAAATCTGGGTGATGTGCAGGTAGTCTCCCTGCCCTTCCTCAAGCCCCAGGTACGATACGGCTGCATCCGTAAGGAGGACGTTAGTGGTATCGCTTCCTGTGTCTTCACCAAATATGGCCAAGGTACAGTGGCCTTGGGGCCCCACAACCCAAACCAAGAAGGCCTTCCCTATCACTTCCATGCCCTTGTACCCTTTGTCTGTCTTGTCCTTTGGGTAGGGGTGGAGGCAGAAAGCTGAGTACCTTCATGCGTCTTCCTAAGACATTATTCTGCTTACTGATCCAAGGGTTAAAACCCTCAGCCATGCTCAGGATAGTAGTGGGTGCCTGGACAGAGGCTGGATGGCGGCAGGACATGAGATGTACCGAAGAGGCTATCAAAGAAAGGGGAAGCTTGGGACCTGAGGGGATCTTCACTTGCCTCCCTGGATTTCCTGTTAGATTCACACCTTGCCATCTCTTTACCCCTTTACTTACCTCTGCAGGCTTCTACCTGATCTCGCCCTCGGAGTTTGAGAGGTTCTCTCTCTCCACAAAATGGCTGGTTGAGCCTCGTTGTATAGTGGATACAGCAGAAAACAAGAACCACTGCTCTCCCCGCAACGGATCAGGCGTCAAGAAGGCCCCAGGCAAAGCCAGGTGAGAGAGCAAGCTGGTTCAAGAGGGGAGCTGTGGTCTGAAAGCAGATGGAAGAATTCCCCCGTCTTTGAATGTCTCCATCCCAGTGGCCAGGAAGCAGCAGGAATTGGGAGGCTGGGGGCTGGGTGGACCAACTTAAGCAAAAGTTGCTTCCTGGCTCTTAGAAAACCTCATTGTCACCTCCCTGCAGGAACTCGGAGAGCTTGGGAGATGGAGGCGGTGAGTAAACCTACCTGTTGACCATGGGTACATTAAAGGAGCCTCTGGGGTGGGACAGAAGCTTCATGAGAATGAGAATAAGGGGGAAATTCTGAATGCAAGTGGGGTGTTGATGATGAAGAAATTGCTCCCTTTACAGATGTTTGTCATCTCACATGAGCTGTACCCTTCATGCCTGTCTGAGCTGGGAGTGAAAAGGGGGCATTCCTTAGGACAGTGGTGTCATACTCAATTAGAAGGGGTCCACCAAACCCATCTCTGGGCTGCACATCGACATTAGTATTACCCATATTCTACTGTATTTATTTATTTTGTTAATATTTCCCAATTGGCCACACTGGAGCGGGATGCAGGCAGACCCCGAGCTGTTGGGGACTCTCCAAAGAGCTTTTATTTATGTGGGTTTGTAGCTATCCACCATATTAGAAATTGAAATGTCTTAGTATTATTACAAAAGTGGTTTTGACTTCGAGGACCCTGTGAAAGGGTCTTGAGGACCCCACAGGGATCCCCAGACCATACTTTGCAAACCACAGCCTTAGAATACTCCCCTGGTGCCAGGGTTGGGATAATGTGGGGAAGAGTTCCAGGGGAACCAGGGTCAGGATTTAGTGGGTCTGTGGACTCCTCTTCCTTGCAGGGAGGAGTCAGGAACCATTGATGGAACGGGCCCTACTCAATGATGAGAGTAAGTGGGAAATTTGAGAGGATCTGAACTGGGGAAGAAATGGAGATGAGTACTACACCTCATCCTAGCAAGAAGCCTAAGAACAGAGATGAGGCTTAGTGAATGACTTCCCTGAGATCCCAAAAAGGCCCGTCCTGGGAACCATGCACCTTATGGGCAATATCCTGAGTTCGTTGGCAAGAGAAGGAAGATGGGGCACCACCAGACCCACTTTCCCTCTCCTTCCCTACCCACCCCCGTCCCACAGTACGTGTAAAGTGTGACTGTCAACACATGTAAGATATTTGGGTTTAAGGCAACACATCCCAGCTCCTCCCTGACCACTAGGATAGGGCAGTGTCTTTCCCTCTCTTCCTTGATAACACAGCTCAAATCCCATTCTCAGTTCCTGATTTCCTCTCACCTGCCACCACCACCACACAACTGCCCTGCCCTCCCTCCCGACTAAGTTGCAGCTCATTGCTTTGCATTTGTTCTTGATATGCTGATACAGGGCTTTATTTACATTTGTCTATTACTCTATTTAAGCTTTAATAGCTGAAACTGCAGTAAGATTTTTAAAACATGCAATGTAGTACGTGGTAGGGAGTTTCATTCTTTACCATGGTACCCCCAGCAGCCGTCATAATGCCTGGTATATATAAATGCTTGTGAATTGATTCTCTTTGCAGGAGTCCTGAAGGAGATCCAGAGCACTTTGGAAGGTGACAGAGGGTGAGTGTGCCTCCATGCCTTCCCCTTGTTTCCCTTTCTACCCTCTTCAAAAAAAAAAAAAAAGAACCAGGATTCACTCAGTGGTGTGACTCCCTTATGACTGGATAATACATTGTCCCGGTGAACCTGGGGTATTTTTTCCTGCATTCTACAAGGTGCCATTTTTATATCATGTGTCTAGTTCCCAGTATCTCCTGTAGCACACAGGAATAGTACTGGAGGACCTACACAGTCCTTCTCTGTGCACATGTTTACTGAATTGAATAGAATGCTCCTTAACCTCACTAGGTCCCAGCTAGGCAGTGATGGTTTTCTCTTTGCAGGAGTTATGGGGAGTGGTATTCCCAGCAAGTTGCAGTGGGACATAGACACAATAATGGGGGAGGTAGGTGACCTTGGAGGGTCCTGGGCAGGGGCTCCTCCACTCTTTCTGTCACCATGGGCTTTTTCTGGGAGCCCCTGAGACTAATCAGAGGGACCCCACCCCAGACAGGCATCCAGGCGTCTTGGGTGGTACAGGGGAGTGCCCAAGGCCCAGAGAACAGGGATTCCTCTGTTCCATCTCCTTAAGTGCTCTGCTCATGGAAAACCCCACCCGTAAAAACCCCGGGAGGGACAGGTGAAAACATACACCACACACACACTGGCTCCCAGTCTCTCATGCCAAGGCTGCTTTCAGAAATGCTTATAGCTCAGGGTTTTTTCTATACTAGACTCAGGAACTCTCTCACTTGAAGGAGTCCAGCCTCCCCTGAACACTTAGGTGTTTTTCTACCCATCTCCCTCCTTCCCACCCCAACCTGACCCACCCAGTCCCTCTGGATGCCTCTTTGGGCTGGGTCACTCTCTGAGGACTGCTCATATCCCGTGAAGATGCCAGTTGCCCATTCTTTCTCTTTCTCCAGTAGAGTGATCGTTGCAGATACAGAGGCTGCTCAAAGACTTAAGTGCCACAACACTACTGAAGGTCCTACCACGGAGGGTGCTGACCCTGGTGGAGGTCTGGGCGGGGCCCATCCAGGATTGGACAGGAGTACCCCCCTGGCCTGCACCTCTGCTGCTTCTTCAGCCTCTCCAACAACCACCATCCCCTTCCCCCACCCTCTTCGGTAGGGGGTAAGGTTGGAATCCAGAGACATCCCCAATGGACAGGATGACCCCTTCCCCTACTCCTTGTCTGTCTTAGTCCCTGTTGTCAACGTTTGCACAGTTTTTATTCTCTTCCCCCTCCCCTCTCCTTTTGTAGTGGGATAAGTTTTAAATTATAAATTTTAACTGCCTCTGGGTGAAAAAGTTTTTAATAAATACCTTATTACCTCTTCGCTGGACTGACACAATGATGATTTATTTGGTACTTTTTAAAAAAATCCTGTAGGGTTTTACATTTAAATGAATATGGATTTTTAGAAATGTACTGTCAACTGAGTCCCTGAGGGAGCTGGGACCCCCTAAGGGCTAAGGGCATAGGATCTTATCCCCTAAATCCGGGGGGGGGGGACCCTATTCTTGTAGCTGTTTTAAAACAGAGCAAACCATGTCTAAACACTGTGGCCTGGTCTTTTTGGAATAAAAGGACTAGTGTGTTTATTATCCTAATATCTGTGTGTCTGTCTATTCATACATCCTTGCCTGGTTGGGAGGTAGCTAGAAACATTCTCTATTTTGTCTGCCGTTTGTGGTTTCCTTTCCCCAATTTTTTAGCTCTGGGTAGAAGTTCCCAGGTGAGCCACCTCCTCCCCAACAAAGTGCCATTCTAACCTGGGTGAAAACCTTTGGAGTTCTCCACCATTGTCTCTGGCTGTCTGGGGTGAGGGTGGGGATGGGGGTGGGGGTTCGCTCTCCAAGGTCTCTTCCAACTCCGTGTCATATAACTGAAGGCAGTACTAGGAGAACATGATAATGTTTGTAAAAACACTGCCAGCTGAATTCAGATGAAGTACAGGGTGTCCCTAAAGTCTGGACACATAGGAAAACTGATGGCAATGTGGAGTTATTACATTGAGTTCACGTGAATCTTGCAGAGCGCATCAACCTTTGCATCACTGTTGCGACAAGTCGGCTAGCAGCTGTTGGGGTGAGAGACCAACACGAGCCCAACAACAAGAACGCTGCCAGCCCAGGTTCTTCTGATCTGCTTTACTAAGGAAAGTAACATTAAGGGGTTAACAATCTCATTTTAATCCAACATATACATATAAACTCACTTAGTTCAGGAGGAAAAGCCAGAACCCTGAACTTCAGAGCAAATACAACTACAAACATACATTAGAAACAGACCAAATCACGACTCAGTTACGAAAAAGCATCAACATCTGAGTTCACCAGCCGGGAGCTCGACAACGGCTGTCCCAGAGTCACACGCCACTCCTCCTGTGGCTCAGAGCTCCAAAGGAGAATGCCAACCTCTGTGTTTACATATCTTGTTCAGGATCAAAGGTGAGTCACACATGCAACTCACCCAGTGACCTAAAAGCATCACAAAAATGCTACTTAAACCCACATGGTCTAAAAGCCTCTGATGTCACAAACATGTCACTCAAACCCATGTAAACTAGGCTTTCCCTTGAGGCAAGGAGGTCATCGAGGACTCCTAATTTAATCAAGGAAACAAAGGCCAAACTCTTCAAGGGCACTTGATTGAATAAGTGCTAAAAGCCCTCCTTAATTGCCAATACAATCACAAATGATGGAAATCATATTGAAGATGTTACTTGTTAATATTCCAATTAAATAAAATGTGGTTGAAATTTTCATTTCATTTCTTGAAAATATGCATTTTTGCCTATGTGTCTAGACTTTAGGAACACCCTGTACACCAACTGATCTTGGTCCCCGTGGATAGAGAATGACAGGTTTCCCTCCTGTCATTAGAGAGATGTGGAACTACAGGTATAGAATGTTGCATAGTTGCATCGGTATGACATCTATGTGTCGGTCAGTTTTGCTTAACTTTTTTTTGTACAAGGGAAGAATCTATAAGGGTCGGGGGATATTTGCAAAGGGCTAGTGTAAAGAGAGCCATAAAAACTTTATATATTCTATGACTAGGACAAGTGCTAGAGGGTACAGAGTCAAGCTTTGAAGTATTCCAGAAACTTTGGCCTGGTAAGAAGGTAGTATGGAGAGTAAATCTCTTAAGAGACTCCATGAGTTTCCTTGGGCCTTTTGTATGTTGTTTCCAATTCAGATGTTCCACTTGACCAAGGTGACGCATGAATATTTCTTTAGCAGCTAAGTTTATAAAACATCAAACTGTTCCTAGTAAGAAGTAAGTGGCAGGAAACACAAACTTTCCAATCAGGCCCTAGTCCCATTCTATCAAAATGTACCTGATCATGTAGGGCTGGTCCCAGGACTTTGGAAGGGAAAGACCCCCTGGAATGTGAATCTGAGCATTGGCCTAGAAATCAGGAGACCCTGGGCAAGTTGGTTCAGCCTTTTGGGCCTCAGTTTTCTCATTTGTAAAATAAAGGTGTTGGGCTACATTAGATGCTCACAGATCTGGAACGGAATTCAAGCCATCAAGTCTAACGCACCTATGTTATAGGTGAGGAGACTGAGGCCCAGGGAAGTTGTGACTTGCCCATTTAAACACAGGTCCTCCTATTCCAAAGTCAGAACTCTCTAGCACGCTGCCTCCCTAAGATGATTGGTAAGATTTTGTCCAGCTCTAAATTTCTATACTCCTAATTCTTTTTTTTTCCTCTTCTAATTCTTAACATTCTTGACTTTGTAGATTCAGGGCTTCAAGGATCCTTACACTCACAAGGTTCGACCTCCTCATTTGACAGACAAGGAAACAGAACCCTAACTAGAACAGTCAAATAACTTAAACAAGGTCATACCTGAATTTCCACTACACCATGAATGTATAGATGTAGAAACTGAGGCTCGGGGAAATTCCAACTTTTCAATTAACTGTTGACTGATGACCTACGACTGTCTCATTTGGTTCCAATGTCAAACCTAAACTATTAGGGGACTGGCCCAGAACATGAGAGTAACAGCAAGATAATGCTAGCTGCTAGGACGCAGGGCTCCTAGTGTTAATGGATAATAATTTCTATTTAGGTTCAGAGTTGTCTGGGGAGGTGAAGTGAGATCATGCAGGTGAAAGCCTTTGTGAGACATAAAACACTATATAATAAAGTAGCACCTTATTACAATGGAGAAATGAGTAGGAGTGGCCTTAGCCTATCTGGGACAAAATTATTATGTAAGATATTTGGGGAAATGGGATGGGGGTAACTCCTTAAGTCACTGTCGTCAAGGACAGTGACTATTGTCAAAAGGGTGAGACTTAGAAGGATGCCTGGTCTGAGGTGGTTGGAGACCACAAGCCTGGCCTACCTAAAAGAATTTATAACTACTTCCAAAGATCAATGCCGTGGGGCAGCTAGGGGGCTCTGTGGATAGAATACCGGCCCTGGAAGACTTGAGTTCAAATGTGGCCTCAGACACTTGACACTTACTAGCTATGTGACCCTGGGCAAGTCACTTAACCCCAATTGCCTTGCTAAAAAAAAAAAAATGCCTTGTGTGTGTCTGTGTGTATAGGTTGTTTAGTTGTTTTCAGTCATATTTGACTTTGCATGACCCTTTTTTGCAGAGTGGGGGTAATGTTTCTTGCCAAAGATACTGGAGTGGTTTGCCATTTCCTTCTCAAGCTCATAGCTAAGAAGTGTCTGAAGCTGGGTTTGAACTCAGGTCTTCCTGATTCCAGGCCGGGCACTCTGTCTACTGCCACCTATCTGGCATGTGTATACATACATGCATGCATGCAGACAGACAGACAGGCAGATAGATATACACACACGCAAGTAATCTGGTGCCATGGCCCTCTGCTTTGTAAAGTTAACCAAAGCCTCCCAGTTCCTACCCAGTGCAGTCCTTGTATTGCACAGTCTTTGTTGAGACCCAATAGCTGTGTCCTGGGCTAGTTTCCTGGTTAGCCATCAGTATTGACCAATGCCGAACGAGCCTCCATGGTGGCACCAACATTTGCGGGAGTTATAGAGTATTGGGAAGACATGGTCTCTTCCTCCAAGGAACTTGTAATCTAAAGGGAGTCAAATGGGCATGGGAGTGATTAGATTAAGTTTGGCTATAAAGAAAAAGCATAGTGCACTGGAGGAAAATGCAGAGCAGAGTGAGGAAAGCTTGGATTCGAATCCTGCCTCTTACCATAATAATAGTAATGATAAATAGCCAACATTTATATAGAGCTTTAAGGTTTGGAGAATGCTTTACATCTCACTCTATCCTCACATTAACCCTGGGAGGTAAGTATTATTATCCCCATTTTAAAGAGAGGAAATGAAAGCAAAGCAACTCACCTGAGTAACTCAGTGATTAAGCCCATCATCGCCCTACCCACTATGCCAACTAGCTGCTTCTGTGGGAAGCTGAACAAGTCACTTAGCTTTGAATCTGTTTTCTCACCTCTTAAATGAGGAAACCCTCAGACAGTCAACAAGCATTTTTGTTAATCACCTACTATGTGCCGGGTACTGTGTTATGTGCTGGGCACTATAATAATACCCATAGCATTTACCTGAAAAAGCCATTGTGAGACTCAAATGAGCTAATGTATGCGAAGTGCTTTGTTCACCTTAAAGCCCTATAGCTGTTGCTAGTATTACATGTAGTTCCCCTCTCTAAGAACTATTCTCCCCCACCTTCGTTTTCCAAAAGAGTGGCTACCTCAACTTCCAAAGTGCTTTATAGATATGCACAAGCCCCCACCAGTGCATTTTCCTGTAATAATCATCCCGTAGATCCAATTATCTCTAAAGAAAGGCATTTACTGAGACGGCATAGCTTAAACAATGATAGTGAAGCACTCCTATGATGAACTCAGGGAAGATTCTACACGCACACAACTATACATGGAATCAGTATGCAGAGTATGGAGTACCTAAGTAAGGAGGCATATAGGCAATAGAAGTGGCCAAGGCAACACATACCTCTAACTTCTCACAACACTACATCCCTTTTCTTTTCATGATATCCTTGTGTTGCTGGGCTCAGTGGTACTCAGCTGAGTTTTCTGGTCTTGTTCCTTTCTTCGCTTTAACTCCCAATGGCCAGGAAGGGCTTTCTTTTCAGTTTTCAGAGATCATACTCGTCTAAGCTGTCTCCTGCCCAGACACATTGGGCTTGCCTTCTACCGGGTGTGATTAGCGCAGCTGTAGTATTCCAGGGCTAATTCAGAGTTGGCAGAAAGAGAGAACTTTTCCTCTCCACCACCCCCCTCCTTGGCCTATGAGAGAGGGAAAAAGGAAGAGACCAACAGCAAAGTTCTTGCATAATTAGCTCTCTTCTCTGCTGCCAATGGACACACTCTAAAGCTTCCCTGGACTTGACTGCCTCTAGAGCTACTGAATTTGCTTTTTAAAGGCCATCAGGGACATGGCTTATCTTTGGCCATCCAGTGTATCCAGGCAATGCATAGAATGCTGATCCTAAAGTCAAGAAGACCTGAGTGCAAATTCAGTCTCAAATACTTTAGGAGCTGTGTGACCCTGGGCAAATCACTGCTTGCTTTGGTTTCCTAAATGTGAAATGAAGATAACAATACACCATCATTTCATCAGGGGTGTCAACTTACTCCTTCTCCCTCCCCTCTCAACCACTACACACACACACACACACACACACACACACACACACACACTTATAAGCAAGAAAACAGTAACAAAGGCACAGTGTCTATACATGAGGTAAACGTATGCATGGGCATGGTGGGGCAGAGCAACAGGAGTTTGATACATAGTGAAAAGAGCCAGGGAGAAGACCTAGGCTTGAATTCTTCTGGCTCTAACACTAACTAGCAAGTCACTTAACCCTCTGAGATTCTGTTCTAGGGCTTTCCTGGAGGGAGTGCTTGTTGACCTGAAAGCTCCTATAAACTTAAATGTCTGTTGTTGTTGGACAGCCTGGCCTAGTGCTGGGCTTCTGTTGGGTTCGAGGCTTGCCTCTGACATGGCCGTATGAGCCTCTGTAAATTGTTCAAATCCCCTGTAAGTTGTTGAAATTCTCAGTTCCCTAAGGTGACCTCCCTAAGACTATTGTCACTGGTGGAGGGAGTTTCCTTACCCCAGGTTCCCTATACCAGTGAAATCACAGGTCACTAAAAATCACTATTTTTATGTATTTCAAAGGATTCAAAGCAGGGTTGTTATGCCCCACGTCAATTTAGATCGACAAAAATGTTTCCGCCCTTTAAAGGATCAAACGAATTTTCCAGTGCTATAACCAAAGTAATGCCCTCTTGTGTTCAGCCTTCTGGCAACTATCTCCCATAACCGAGCCAAACAAAGTAACTGGGTGTGTGGTAGAGTAGAAGTCAGAGGGTCTGTGTTCAAATTCTGACTACAATTTGGGGGCAAATCATGGTGCCCCTCTCTAACCCTCAGCCACCGAAGGATTATTATCCCCATTTTAGCTGAAGAAACTCCACATGTCCAGTGGTATGGGTTTTCAGAATACCCTTCATATTGTTCCAAAGCAATACTCATCTATATCTGGCTAGTCCAGATATATATTAATCACCTACTGTATCCCAGACACCGTTGTAAGTGCTTTACAAGCATGGTCTTATTTGCTCCTCCCAACAACCCTGAACCTAAATAGGAATTATCCATTAGCATTAGGAGACCTGCCATCCGGCCTTATAATGCTATTATTCCCCCCACTTTACAGTTGAGGAAATTGAGGCAAATAGTTTAAATGACTTGCCCAAGATCATAGAGTCAGTCTCTTGAAGCTGAATTTGAATTCAAGTCTTCCAGACTCTAAGCCCAGCCCTCGATCCATGGCTTATAGGGATGTGGGTAGCGAATATAGTTGTCACCAATCAGTGGATATGTCAGAGGATACTGTGAATGCACAAGCTTTCCCAGTGGCTTAAATACCTCCCAGTGCTCACCAGAGGGCACTCAGTCCACACTTAAGTTGGCTGCATTGCCCTCCCACCTGCTGGAACTCTCCTGATCTCATGGATGGTGCTGTTGGCCAGAGGTTCTATATTGATTTAATTTAATTTAATTTAACTTAATTTTAATTAACCAAGCATCTACTAAGCTCATACCATATGCCATGCACTGTGCTAGGGGCTAGGGTTAAAATATGCATGGATATATGTATAGATACAAAGACAAAAATTAATTAGTTCCTACCCTCAAGGAGCTTACATTTTAATGAGAGAAAACAATTATGTACATAGAAAATTAAATAGAAAATATGTATGAAGTAATTGGGGGGAAGTGCCACAAATCTAATATGAAGGGCGGTTAATCAACCTAAGGGGGATTCCAAATCACATAGCTGGGATGCCGAAGGGCACAGGTGGAAAGGGAGGGTAGTGAGGGATAGAGACAAAGGAAGGTTTAGATTATGAGGCCCTTGAGGGCAAGGACTGGTTTTGCCTCTCTTTGTATTTCCAGCACTTAGCACAGTGCCTGGAACATGGCAGGCATGCTTGCTTACTGACTGATGGCACTGACATTTAGGCTAGACATCAAAAAACGCTTCCTAAGAATTAAAGCTGTCCAAGAGTAGTGTGGGCAGCTAGGGAGTGCCATAGTGCACAGAGTGCTGGGCCTGAGTTCAAATCTGACCTCAGACGCTTATTAGCTATGTGACCCTGGGCAAGTCACTCAACCTTATTTGGCTCAGTTTCCTCATCTGTAAAATGAGCTGGAGAAGGAAATGGCAAATAAATGGCAAACTACTCCTTCTGTGCCAAGAAAACCCCAAATGGGGTCATGAAGAGTCAGACACAACTGAAACAGTTCGACAACAGTAACAAGAGCGGTATGGGATGCCTCAAAGGGTGATGGAGATCTTCAAACAGAGGCTACATTGATGACCCTCTGTGCGTGTGACAGAGTCAACTCTCCAAGGAAAGTGGCTAGGAACTGAAGCTCTCTGTCCTCATCAATTCCACCCCTCCCCTCACTGAGGGCAGAGGCTTTATCTCCACCAGTAAGGAGAGAGTCCCATTCCAATGAGCTTTGGGACAACTTTCATGACTCAGTTGGAGCTGGTTCCAGCACAGTCCTGGTTAGAAATAGGATGGTAGATTGTCACACCCTACGCAGTAACAATAGTAACATTGCTTTGGTTTTTATTCTCCGAGTAAGAAGACAGAGAGGGATGGGTCGAGGAGTCAGAAGGGCAGATGAATAAGTTATCCCTGGACCTGACTGATTGAGGGCAAAAAGGAAGTAGGCGGTGTTCTGGGCCCCAGCTGCTTGTAGAGGAGAGAGGCTCTGTATAAATATCAGGAATTACTAATCCCGTTAACATCGACTGAACCTTGTTTTCCGACTGACGCTGGCAGGTGAGGAGGTGGTTTGCTGGGAAGCAACCAAGCATTAATAAAATAGACATAATAACTTTTTTTCTTTGTTGCAGTATGGGTTTACAAAGTTTTCTCTTTCATTATCTTATTGGATCCTGACCACAGCCTAGTGACTTAGCCAGTGTTACAAATGAGATGAAGGTCCCTGAAAGCTCAGTAGTTTCCTGAAGACAACAAAGTAACAGAACTGGGAAATGTCTTCTGATTTAATTTTTGTATTCTTTCCCTTATACTATCCATCCATCCATCCATCCATCAATAAACATTTATTAAGCACCATACAAAGCACCAAGGATACAAAAAGAAGCAAAAGACCGTCTGAAACCTCAAGGAGCTTACAATCTAATAGGGGAGATGACATGCAAAGAAAATTGAGTTAGGCTTCTAATTTTGGTCTCAGATAATCAACAAAAGCTTTTTTTGGGGGGGAGGGAAGGAAGACAAGACAATTGGGGTTAAGTGACTCACCCAAGATCACACAGCTAGTAAGCATCCAGTGTTTGAGGTCACATTTGAACTCATGTCCTCCTGACTTCAGGGCTGGTGTTCTATTCATTGTGCCACCTAGCTCCCCCAAACAAAAGCTTTTATTGAGGACTTGTCTGAACGTGGTAGTATATTGATCATTGAATACACAAAGCCATACCCTCTTATGGTTTTTAAGTTTTAGGTAGGGATTTAAAGTTGTTTAAAATTGAATTATTGAGTCATTCCTCTTATGTTCCTTCTGACCAAGTGTTCTCTGCTCTTCCTCCATGATCCTCAGGGGATTCTTCGCAGAGGGCAATGTATTATTCTTCTCCTATGTGTGCTTAACTCCTTCCCACCAAACACTGTTTAGCAAAAGACCATCACAAATAGTGAATAGTGAATAAACACGTTTATTAAAGCAAATAGCAAACAAATTAGAAGTTATACAGATTAGAAGATAACAGAAAATACAAAGAGTTCTCCTGCTGGGAACCAGATAGCTTAGAGCAAGATATCTCAAAGAGCAAAATGAGCAGAACCAAGTAAACATTGTATACAGTAACAGCTGTACTGTTTTAAGAACAACTTTGAGCAACCAAGTCATTCTGACTATCATAAACACCTGAATTAACGTCAAAGATCCTATGAAGTGAGATGTTGTTTGCATACAGAAAGAAATATTGTTGTGGTGCAGGAAATGAACTGGTTGACTTAGAAAAACATGAAAAGACTTGGATATATGAAGGAAGATGCTATCCGCATTTAAATAAACAGAGGATAGGAGGAAATAAGCATAGTACGGTCATGTGTGTGTGTGTACATACATATACATGTATACACACACACACACATATATATCTCCAAATTTAATTGTAGTTTTCTTGGAGGGGGGGTGGGGCAAGTGTCTGGGGTCAGATTTGAACTCAGGAAGATGATTCTTCCTGGCTCCAGCTGGCACTCTATCCACTGTGCCACCTATCTAATGGCCCAAGCAGGAGTCAAATCCCAGGAAGTCCTGGGCCTTGGATGATTATAAACATGATAGAGTTATTCACCCTCCAATACTAAATCATGTCAATTCTTTCCCAGAGCTCACTCCTGATTCATGAGGATAAGCTGAGACATACTCAAAAGTTTCCATAATAGGAAAATCTTAACCCTGCTCACCGCCCGTCCCCAAATCTGGAGTCTCTCCTTCATATTTCTGATGGACTAAATTCATTCATAGGTTCTAGACAATTCACTGTGGCCACATGTTTTACTGAAGCACAGTAAGGAAATTGTTAATCATGTATCATCTCTCTTCTGATCTTCCTTCCCTCTGCTCTCTGTCCAAAGGAAACAGAAGAAATAGGAAAGGGACTGGTGGTTTGAACTCAACAATATTAGTTCACCAAGCACTTAGAGAAACAGAAAAGTTCTGGAGATTTGTACCACCTCCTGCTCTATCTCCTCTGAAGAGGGGGTTTCACAGTAGCTACCAATCTCATCCATTATCAATATAGTCCTGTTTTCTCTTCTGCTATCCCTGACTTTGGTTCCTTGCTGCCTGGTGTAGCTAGGTGGCACAGTGGATAGAGTGCCAGGTCCAGAGTCAGGAAGAATCATTTTCCTGAGTTTAAGTCTGGCCTCAGACACTTACTAGTTGTGTGACCTTGGACAAGTCACTTAACCCTGTTTGCCTTGGTTTCTTCATCTGTAAAATGGGATGGAGAAAGAAATGGCAAACTATTCCAGCATCTTGGCCAAGAAAACCCCCAAATGGGGTCATGAAGCATTGAACAGGACTGAAATGACTGAACAACAACAACAGTAGCTATCATAATTCCAGGATCAGTCCTAGCTCTTCCTCTTCCTCTGCCTGACTTGGGCAGCAATGGCATTGAGAATAGCGGAGGGCAAACTATAACCACATGACCTCAATGTACAGCTAGGGCTCTCAATCAAATACTCATAAGTACTTACCTTGTTCTAGGCACTGCTAAGCACTGGAAATACAAAGAAACAAAAACAAGCCCTGACTTCAAGGAGCTTATATTCTAATTCAGGAGACAATGTGTAGAAAAATCAGAACGTAAAAGATGTACAAAGAACAGGTGGAATGTAGTTTTAAAGGGGAAGGCCCAAGCATCTGGAGGATCAGGATCCTAAAGCAGATGGGAACTTAAGGTGAGTCTTGAAGGGAAGCAATGGATTTTAAGAGATAGAAACTAGGAAAGAAAGCATTCCAGGTTTGGGGGACAGATGGTACAAAGGCATGAAGATTTGATATGGAGTGTCATGGTGAGGAACAAGTAGGCCAAAACAAGTGGGTCATAGAGTATATGAAGAAGAATCACTTACAAGAGGATTGGAAAGATAAGGAGGGCCAAGTTGTGAAGAGCTTTAGATGGCAAACAGAATTTATAGTTATTTCTAGATATTGTAGGTGGTCATTGGGGTTTATAAAGCAGAGGGTGAAGTAAGCCACGTAATTCAGATTCAAAATTGGAATTAAATGAGACATTCATAGAAAATCTGATAGCTAACAAAATATTTACTTAGTCATAGCAAGGGAAGGATATTCACAACAAGGAAAATATATTCAGCAAGGATGCAGTATTGAATCATTTGGGCACAGTTTCCCTGCCTCTATATTTATTTGGGTTTTTTTTAACATATGAAGTCATGCAAAACATATTTCTATATTAGCCATGTTGTAAAAAAAAAAGAGATAAGAAAAATAAAATGAAAAAACAATATGCTTCAATCTGCACTCAGAATTCCTCAGTTCTCTCTCTGGGGGTAGATAGCATTTTTCATCATGAGTCCTTTGGAATTGTCTAGGATTATTGTATTGATCAGAGGATCAGAGTCTCTCACAGTTGATCATCATTACAATATTGTTTTTACTATGTATAGTATTTCTCCTGGTTCTGCTCACTTTACTTTCTATCAGTTCATATAAATCTTCCCAGGTTTTGCTGAAACCACTCCCTTCATCATTTCTTTTTTTTTTTTAGGGGGGAAGGCAGGGCAATTGGGGTTAAGCGACCTTCATCATTTCTTGTAGACAGTAGTATTCCATCACAATCTTATCCCACCACTTGCTCAGCCATTCCCCAATTGATTGACATCCCTACTTTCTGCTAGACAGCTTTCCAGTTTTCCCAATAATTTTTGTCAAATAGTGAGTTCTTGCCCCCAAAACTTGGATCTTTGGGTTTATCAAACACTAGATTATTGTGGTCATTTACTACTATATATCATGTACCTATATATCATGTACTTTCTCAACTAGTACCAGATTGTTTTGATGATTACTGCTTTATAATATGGTTTGAAACATGGCACTGGTAGGCCATCTTCCTTTACAATGTTTTTTTCATTTACTCCTTGCTACTCTAGAGACATCATGGAGTTTCTCCTTTGGTGAGACACAGGACACTGTTTCTTGGTTGAGCTGAGTTATCTTACTCCCAACAGCAAAGCTCCTTCACTCTCTAACGTTTGTTATATGTTTTCCTGTGTATACCTCCTTTGATTTCTACTTTACTATGATTTGAATAAATGGGTTTCTGTGTGTTCTTTGTGGAACTGGTATTTGGTGGGAAAGGGGGCAAGCCTTGGATATAGAACCTGGAATTCTCCTTCCTCTTCCCCTGACCAATGACAAAGCAATCAGAAGATAACTCAAACCCAAACATAGATAGATATAATACAAGCCCCATATTCCATCTCTCTAAGGAGAGCAGAGTCACCTCCAGCCCCAACTTCCTGCTTCTCCTCCTGGCAGGAATGACAATCTCCCTTGGAGAAGGGTGGGAGGGAGAAGAGGCTAGAGATGTCTATTCCGCCTCCCTTCCAGCCACATAACGACAGACTTCATCATGCATGAGCCCCTCTCTATACATGAGATTCATTGAGATTCATTCTCATTACTTAAGCTATGCCCATTTCTCCCAAGGTAGGGGTAGGAACCTCAGGCCTCCCCCCGAATCCCTCACTGGAGGGGGACAGAGAGGGAGAGACACAGATACAGATAGAGAGAAGGAGAGAGGGAAGGAGAAAGGGAGTGAGGTGGACAGAGAGAGAAAAAGAAAGAGATGTAAGTCACATGAGAAAAACAGAAGTTATCTCTCCATTTAAATTAAAGTAGACCTCTCTATAACTGGAATACATCTGGCACATTTGCCCATATCCACAATTCCAGCATAATTGGTACAGTTCTACTGATGTAATTCCTGTGTGGACTTCAAGTACATGCGGTATGCGGTTAAATGTTTAACAACCAGCTCTCATTGGCTGGGCTGGGGGGAGGGAATGTATGCAGGAGACACATAAGTTCAATCTGCATTATTAACATTTCCTTCATCACTTTCTTACAAAAGTGTTTCTCAAGAAAGCAACAAATCAAGCCCTGATTCATGGAATTTGCCAATTTCCATTTCTGAGGCTTAAATGCTCACATTGAAAATTTAACAATGGGCTCTTGTGAGCTGGTTCAAGCTGGCTCCAGTACACCATTGTGTGCAGGGATTGTTTCCAGTCTGCTTACCACACAAAGAAGAGGAGCTTTTCAATTAGCTGCTGAGCCAGAAGTTGGAATGCTTACAGAAGGCACTAACCACCAAAGCCTTTCTTCTTTTTCCTCTGGCTGTGATAGAGGAAAGATGTGCTATAAGTCTTTGGTGGGGAGAGAGCCCCTGGACCCATTCGTGGCCAGGGATGTGAGTCCTTGTTCTTTGCCTCTTTGTATTTATCCTTCTTGTGCTTAATCTGCTCTCTCTTGCTCTTTGGTGAAGAACGGAGTAGCCTGTAACCCCTAGACCTTATAAGTTCGAAAGTTAGGGAGAATTAATTGCTAGAGGTCTAGGAGCTGAAGTCCATGCTAGACTTTACAGATAGCTGAGCCCAATGAGAAGTGAAGTCCCAAGGGACTTACTGGATCCAGAGTAGAAGTGGCTCAAGGCAGCCAAGAGGGACCAACCATGATACCTTCATGCTTATGCTGCATTTAGAAGTGAACTCGGTGGTGGCAAATGTCATATAGAAACGGCTTTAAGTTTGGACCCACTCTTCTCAGGGGCTGAGGTTGTATAAGGGACATTATGCTCACCAGTATTGGGGAAAAACATCTGTACTTTTGTTATTGCTATGTCTTCTCAGTAAACATCTCTTTGTGAGAGCTAGTGGATGTTAATTGCCTAAATGATACTGGGGCACTAATGTTTGGGAGAAGACACTGGAATGGGGGCTCGAGCCGATGGTGTTAGACAAACATACCCTCACGCCCTCAGGGGTACCCTTAGAGCCCAAATTATTATTTCAGGCAAGAATCTGTATAAGGATCCCCAGTATGTATAAAGTCCATACCAGAAAGTTAGCCGGGGTACTGGGAAAGCTTCATCGTGACATTTTGTTTCCTTTCTCAAGTGCCTTACACCAAAGAGTTACAGCAATGACTATGACGGTTCCCAATGCCATATTTAAAAGTCCAAGTACTTCTGTCAGCAGTTTTTAAACAATCCCAAATTCTTCAAGGCCAGTAGCCCTCAACAGGCTGACTATGACTATATACAATTACAGGACTAGGGCCAACTGTATAAAGCTGGTCACGGAATCCTCTTGGCTTGGAGAATAAGTTTAAACTCAAAAATACCATAGCTCAGCAAGCAAATCCCAGTGAGAAAGAGAGCCCGTTACTCAAGTATTGCTTCTGGGGCTATAAACCATATACGGTTAACCTTTCCATATCACAACTTTCCTCACTGGGGTTTAGCTCTATCGTGGGTTGGCATAAGAAATTAAATGGGAATTTTGGGGGGAGTTTTGCATAAGCCAGACAATACACAAAGTCCATCAGATGACACAGAAAACAGTTTAGAAACTCAGAAATGCCTTAAAAAAATATGTATAGTATTATATAATACCAACATATTTTATCTTTTAATACCATAATAATTGACTTCTCTGGTACAAAGGGAGGGCCAAAATTTTTTGCAGATTTTCCAGACTGCTGGGGTACAGCTTCCCTCACCCTTGTGATGTGGAAGGGAGAACTGTAGGGGTAGTGAGGTGGCACAGTGGATAAAGCATTGGGCCTGAAGTCATCTTCTTGAGTTAAAATCTGACCTCAGACACCTATTGACCCTGAGCAAGTCACCTAATCTTGTTTACCTCAGTTTCCTCATCTGTAAAATGAGCTGGAGAAGGAAATGGCAAACCACTCCAGTATCTTTGCCAAGAAAACCCCAAATGGGGTCACAAAGAGCTGGACACAACTGAAGCAACTGAACAATAACAACAAACTTCCCTTAAGATTGTGAATGGAATGGGTAGAGGATAAACATTTGAGTTACCCTTCTATTCATTCACTATGCAATAGTGAGTGTCTCTTGCGCTAGAAGAGAGACAGTCAAAAAATTGCATCTGACATCACCACTGAACCTGATTCTCAGGGTGGGGCTACTCCATTGCAAAGTACATCTGCCTTGGTTTGCCTTTTCACACTGTTGGGGATACCTCACGACATTCTTTAACTGAAGACTGTTTGTTATTTTTTCTTTCTTTCTTTTTTTTTTTTTTTTTGCTTTTTGGCAGGGCAATTGGGGTTAAGTGACTTGCCCAAGATCACACAGTTAGTACATGTGTCAAGTGTCTGAGGTCATATTTGAACTCAGGTCCTCCTGACTCCAGGGCCAGTGCTCTACTCACTGTGCCACCTAGCTGCCCCCTGTTTGTTATTTTTTCTTTGGAGCTGCTCGAGGTTCCCCTATGTAGAGATAATTATATTGGGCCTAGTGTCCTGTGATTCTGTTATGTGTGGGTCCAAAATAGCCAAATCAATAACTAACAAGTCCTCACATAATCGAAGGGGTATGACAAATAGGCATGCAGTTGACCCGCTCAAGGCAACCCCTTTCCAAAGGAGTAGGAAAACAGCGTATTCATCAGAAAAGATCAAACACCATTCTTTCTTTGTTTATCTATGCATCTATCTATCTATCTATCTATCTATCTATCTATCTATCTATCTATTTATTTAATTTAAATTCTGCACTTAGCAAATACCTCCCCAAGAGCATTTCATACAAAGTAGAACCCCAAAAGGCGCTTTTACACAAGATCACGAATCTCTATAACATACAGCTTGCTTTTTTTGAAAAGTATATAATAAAAACCACAAGTTACTTTCAAAGTTTGTCTCTGTTTCATTCCAATCTTCCTAATGTTTCCTTCTGTGCATTTTCTCTCCCCAAGTCTCTCCTGCTACATTGAAAAAAGAAACACAAAACTTTTGTAGCAAACAATAGTTGAGCAAAACAAATCCATACATTGGCCATTTCCAGAAATGTCTGTCGCCTTCTGAACTTCAAGTTCATCACCTCTCTGCTAGACCATGAGAAGCATGCTTCATCATTGGTCCTCTGGAGTTATGATTGGTCATTGCAATAATTCTTAAACCTTTCAAAATTGTTTTCATAGCAATGTCGTTATTACATAAATTGTTCTCCTGGTTCTGCTTACTTCATTCTTGTAACAACAATGTTGCTTGCAGCTGCTTGGGGGGGGGGGGGTGTAAGACCAATAACACCAGCACACAGCACAGCTGCCAGCACAGGTTCTTTGATCTGCAACTTTAAAGGGGTCCACAATCTTACTTTAATCAAACATATATATACCATTCACTTAGTTCAGGGGAAAAGTCAACACCCTGAACTTCAGAGCAAAATACAAATGGAAATTACAAGCAGAAATTATAAAAACAGAGCAAATGACAAATCAGTAGACAGGGTTTTTGTCTGTCCATAACAATACCTACATAGCTACCAGAGAGAGAAGCACCAATATCTGGGTTTTCAAAGCCGGGGGGAGCTCCTTAACAGCTACCCAGAGTCTCATCTGGTTACATCACATGAACACTCTTCCCATAAGTGAGACCCAAAGCAAAATGCCAACTGCTGAGTATATATACACTTGTTCAGGGTCAGAGAGCATCACAATCCTTGTGATTGGTGGGAAAGATTTTCCCACCAAGCAAAAAATTCATTAACAATACAATTCTACATCAGTTCAGACAAGTCTTTCAAGGTTTCTCTGAAACCATCCTTTTCATTATTTCTTACAGTACAATGTAATATTCCATTACACTCATATACCACAATTTGTTTGGCCATTTCCCAAATGATAGGCACCCCCTTTGTTTCCAGTTATTTGCTACAATAAAGAGAACTGTTTACAAATATATGTAGACAGATAGATAATAGAGAGAGAGAGAGAGAGAGAGAGAGAGAGAGAGAGAGAGATAGTCAAGTTCCTGAAATAAATCAAACTGCAAACTGATAAGTGGAGGAACAAGGCATCTTTAATCAAGATAACAAGGTAGCAAACCTGCCACCCTGGGGGATGTCCTATCAGGAGACCTGAAGGAAAGGTTCTTATGCTTTTAAGAGAAAAGGGGGAGGGGAATCATATTAGGTAGCAAGACCTAGTCATGAGATGCCAGCCACCCTCTGCCATCAGAGGAAGGAAAACCACTTCATTCTGGTTGTTTTGTTCTTCGTGCCAAGAATTAGAACAGAAAGGGGTAAGGACGTCATAAGCTGGTCTGACTCAAGCTGGCTTTGTTTGCAAGGAAATGTCCCAGGGTGGGGCTCGGCTCTGACCTAATGGAGAGTAGCAGCAAAGCAAGGACATTATTGGAATTCTGGCATTACTAGGATCATTTAGAGGGAGTATCGGGTAATATTACAATTGATGTTAAGAATGTTTGTCATCGTATTAACTTTTACATATATACATATAGATATACTACATAATAGGTCCTATTCTTCTTTCTTTGATCTGTTTGGGGTATACGACTAGTAGTGGTGTCACTAGGTCAAAAGATATGCACAATTTAGTGACTTTTGGGGTATAGTTCCAAATTGCTTTCTAGAATGGCTTTACCAATTCATAGCTCCACTAACCAGAGGGCATTAGTATATTAATACCACCCTTCCAACAATTGTCATTTTCATTTTTTGTCACTTTTTTCAATTGGATGTGATGGGGGATGGGATTCTCCCTGGACCACTGAAAGGAAAAGATCACATGTCTGGGACCTGGACCCCAAAGCCCCTGAAACCCAGATCTCTGGCATTTGCCTGAGGCACCCAGCCTATCCCAGTCAATAATTCTTTTAACTTCCTTTTCATTGTGGCCCTCTGAGTCTGTACCTGGCCCTATCCCAGGCTACTTGCCACTCCTTAATCCCATGCAGATCTTCCCACAGTCTTTCTGTATAAAAATGTCCATCTTTCCCCCATTAAATTGCTCAGATTCCTAAAATCTGGCCTGCTTGTACTGGTGTCACAAATGGTTCAGATTCACTAGAAATTTCACCCACCCCAACCAGCGTTTTAATAAACCACTTGGACTGAAGGAAGGCTTAAGAGATCAAATTCTTTCGAGGCAGACCCATGCCCTTTGCCGTTGCATTTCGGGGTTCCCAAGACCTCTAGACTGCAATATATGGGTCCCATACTGGGAGTTGAACTCAGGTGCCTGGGTGAAAACCAAGAATCCTAACCACTAGACCCCAACAGATGGGTGTGGAACCTAAGATTTACAGCATTTCCCCCCTCCCCATGACTGTTGAAGTTTAGATTTCTTCCTTAAAAAACAGCCATTTCTTTGGGAAAATGACTCTTCCAACCATCATTATTCATGGTGTTGTTCATACAATTCCCATCTCTCCCAGTCTGGATCTTAAACCTGCGACCAGATAGGTATTCAGTAAGTTACTCAGAGCCACTATCCATGATTCCTCTGTTAGGGGAATTTACAGACTGTTTCCGTGTGTGTGTGTGTGTGTGTGTGTGTGTGTGTGTGTGTGTGTGTGTGTGTGTTTTAAAACCAACATTTGGGACCCAGCTCAAACCAGGGCTATAGCCAACTACTATCTTACGCAAATATTCCCTGGTTGACAGTTGTAGATGACCTAGCTGCAGCAAATGCATCTTCAAACAAGGAAGGAGGGAAAAAAAAAAACCAATAATAGGAACAAAAGTTTACACAGTACTTTTCCTAAATCTTAGTGTTGGAGGACTGGGAAAACTCTGTCCCACTCTTACTCCATTCTAGCTCTGGTTGTCTACATTTCCATTTCCAAAAAGTCATTCCTAAGCAAAAGGTTCTTTCCCCATTCAAACACAAATTAATCAGTAAATCTCTCCACTCATTTAAAAATTCATCAGCAGTAGATTGGGGTGAACCAATAGCCCTTAGGCTTTAGAGAGATTAAAGCCATTCCTATAAAACAACCCAGAAGAGAAAGTCTCCAATTTACATTGCAAATAACTTGAAGCTTAGATAAGCTTCTTCCTCCAGCAGGTGTTAACCATTTATGACACAGAGCCATCTGGGCGCTGCAAAAGCTGGGCTTTTGGAATGGTTTTCTGGGGGAGAAAAAACAAATCAACCTAGTGCAAAGGAAAACTCGATTTTGAAAATATGCCTTAAACTTTGAGGAGGCTTAAATGAGCAGATTAGAAAGTCCCCGCTGGTAGGCCCGGAGATCACTATCACTTCCAAATACAAAATTATGAAAATTCAACCAGCTATGTTTACAATACTTGACATCTTCCAGAGAACGAGCATGTGTGAGGTAAATAAAATGTGAAGACTTCACAGGGAAGATATGTATAAATATATATCTATATCTATACTAAGAAATGTTTAAAAATCAAGAAATAGGAAAAAAAAATTCTGAAGCTGTGAGAGTCTGATGGCTCAGCCTCTGGGAAAGTTTAACCTGAAACTTTTTGTTCTTTCTTCTGGTTCTGGTTTAAAGATTTGCTTAGCAAGAACAGGGTCATAATGACCTGTTTTTCTCTACTGTAAAGAATGGAGAGGGTTCCACCTCCCCTTATTCTATTCTCCTTTCTCAGATTTATAGATATCACCCTACCTGTAATCATTAACTAAGGGAACGGGAATTGGAGTTTCTGTGCCTTGATTTCCCGGTTCTTTGTGTAGCTTTAGTGCTCAGATTATAAGCCCGCCTCCCAGCCAATGGTGAGAAGGGTCAGAGGTGGGCGGGAATTCTCTTGTGTTAGGTATAATTATGGGTGCCTTGCCCCTTGTAAAGCTCCTCCCTTGCTGCATTTGTTCTAGTGGGGATGCCCAGTTCTCAAGAACTGAATAAAATTTATTTCTGTTCCCATCCTGAGATGGCTCCTTATTAACTTTTAATTGGTGAGGGTCTTTTATCCCACACAAGCACACTGGTTCCAGACTCAGGTTACTGGAGGTCCACAGGCAGTTTCTCTTCTCATCTACTCTCCCACAGCAGAGCTTGAAGTAGCAGAGACATTTCCCAGAAGAAAAGGAGACCACCTGGGGCCCCGCTTCAGTATCACCCTTCCCCTACTTTTCTAGGTCATTCAGATCCAGTACTGTAGAAGTCAAACAGTTGGTTTAATTTCGAGATGAAATGAGACACTCATAGAACTGTCATGTAAATACAGTTTATAAAATGAGACTTACTTAGTCATAGCAGGAGAAGGTAATTTAGATCAGGGAAAGGATACCCAGCCAGGACACAGCATTGATTCACTTGGGCACAGCTTTCTTATCTCTGAGGTCAGTAGCCTGAGGGGAGGGGCTAGGTGACTACTCATGCCCTGCATTTTGTACTAAGGCCACCTAAAGGAAATCAATAGTTGGGGTCTTTAATTGTCTTGGAAGATAGTTTTAGTACCTTTAATGGAAAAACCACATATCCTGAATTGGGCAACACCTTAAGCTATTTCTTCTTCCACCCCACCCCCACGAATTCTCACCTCAGGGGTGACAGGTCAGGCCTATGCCTGGAAAAATCAATTTGGCAATTGTGTGCAAAATGTATCTGAAGGGAAAACAATTAAGAGGCTATTGCAATAGTTCAGGTGAGGGCCTGAACTGGGGGTGGTGTCTGTTCAAATGGAGAGGAAGGGGAAAGAAATAAGCATTTATAATTATTCAGTCAGGTATGACTCTTCACGACCCCATTTTGGGTTTTCTTAGCAAAGATACTGTAATGGCTTACCATTTCCTTCTCCAGTTCATTTTACAGATGAGTAAATGGAGGCAAACAATGATTAAATGACTTGCCCAGGGTCACATACCTAATAAGTATCTGAGGCTCAATTTGAACTCAGAACTTCTTGACTCCAGGCCCAATGCTCTGTATTGTACCACCAGCCACATTGGGGTATATTCTATTTCAAAGATGGTGTGGAGAAAGAAATTATAAAATGTGGTGACTGATTGGATTTTCAGGGTTATCGAGAATGAAAAGCCAAATGTGACAGAGGTTTCGGACCTAGGTTATTGTTCTTTTTCATACCAGACAGTAGTCCTCAACTCTATATACACCTTTGTGCTAGCTGTCTCCCATGCCTCCTCATGCTCTCCTGAATCTCCTAGCTTTTTCAGCTTTCTCAGTATGGCACACTTCCTGACATACAGTAAGCATTTAATAAATGCTTGCTGGCACCCTTGAGAGTACTAGGGAATTTCTGGAAAAGACAAGTCAGAGTTTTGGAAAAAAGATAATGAGTTCTGTTTTAGACATACTTTGTTTAAGATGTCTATAGGACATCCCATTTGAAATGTCCAATAGAGAATGTTAACCTCCAGAGTTCAGTCTAAGAAAGACAAAAAGAATTAGGTTGTATATGGGTTTATTTTCCCTCAAAGCAGGGGTAGGCTGCAAGTATGTGGAGCTTCAGTCAGAACTGAGCTCACTTTGGGATTAGGCTGCACAGATTATAAAGACAAAGAGAAACCACAAGGCTGAACAGGAGTGGCTCAATTGGGTACTGTCACAGTACCTTGGGTTCAGTTTCTGTTTCCCAGGGAGAAGCCATTTCACAGAGATCATGAAATGCCTACACGGAACAAGGAAGAGGGTCAGGCTGAAAAGTCCATAAGGTTCCAAAACTAAGATGCTTGTACTAACTCTGCCCTTTAGAACTGGTATAAACCAGCTTAAGTCAGTTCTGTGGTCCCCAGCACAGCAGAGGGATTTCTGGGTTCAGCAAGCAAACACTGCAAAGGATCTCTGGTATGTCAAGCTTAAGAGATGCTCAGTCTGCCTCCTGATTGGCTGGTTCTGATTCCCAGGTCAGTCTAGCCTTTACTGGATAGTAAGGAAGCCCAAGCAAATCAAGATGGTTAGTAAAGTCATTTTTCACAGAAACTAGAGATGAGGGATGGGAGGGAGCACAGAAGAGAGATTATTGATCTCTAAATCATTTGCATAGATCCCAGTTTCCCGGAATTCTCTCCTGATCAGGCTGAATTGAAGCAGGCTAATGGGGGCATCTACTCTCTCTACTCCCAGTTGCATAGAATTTAAATGGAATGGATGACTGGGGCCCCTTTCTCCAGACATGAAATCTGACTTTTCCTTACATATCCTGGCCTGATGATGGTGGGAGTGGTAGTTGGTGGGGAGGGGTTTATTTTTTGTTGGAGTTAACCCCACTATACTTGTACAAAGCTATGTAAGTGAGTTATTCTCAAACCATGCCTTGCATGTCAGGCACAATCAATCAACATTCCAGCTTGATAGGACTTTCAATCCTTCTGATAGCATAGCCTTTGAGGACTTAGAGTCACCTCCATGCCACAGTGGAAAGCCAGATGGCCTCAATGGTCTGGGTGAAAGCCTCACAACTGTGGATGTCTAGGGATAGTGTTTAAAGGAAAATTCTTTATTAGGGCTTTTCTCTCAGATCAATGAAACAAAACTCAGAAAAAATAATTAAAAGGAGTTTATTATAGTAAGTCAAGGTAGCAACATATGGATAAGTTGATCACTGGAGATCAGAGATGGCTTCAAGGTCAGTCCAGCTTTTATTGGTAACTTTCAGCATGAGATAAAGACAGTCCAGATAGGTCCATGTCAGCAAAAGAGGTTCCTCCCCAAGGTAGCAAGTACTTGACAATTTCCAGGTACAGGCAGGTAGAAGGGTGACTTGATTATGAGCCAAATATCAGGGGACTGGATGACACCTCCCCCCAACACTGATTGACAAGTAGGTTTAGGAACAAAGGGTGACTGAGTCAGCAAAATTTCAATAACAGAGTGGTTCATTTCTTCTTTTCGGACTTGGATCCATGGGTGAGGAAAAAAAAAAAGGAGAAGAATGAGTTCTCCTCACGGCTAGAGCAACCAATTGTAGAATCATAAGGGAAGGGATCATTTAGTTCATTTAGTCCAACCCCTTTGTTTTATAGATAAGGAAACTGAGGCCCAGAGAAGGGACTTGTTCAACATCACAACACTAGGATTTGTGCTTTATAACCAATGATCTTTCCACAGTGCCTCCGTGGTGATCAATTTTTAAGATGAGGGAATAGAGGGGTTGGGGGAAATCCAACTACTAACTAAGCCATCTCAAATAATTTGACCAGAGAATACTTTGGATAAGGGATAGAAAGGCTTCTGGATGTCTTCCCCTATCTGCAGTTTATATTAGTATGTACCCTATATGAGATTCAAGTGTGCTATTGTTGTGGTCTAGGGGTGCTGAGAACCCCAAAATGCAAGAGTACAGGTCACAGGTCTGCCTCAAAAGAATTTGACCACTCAAGCCTTCTTTCAGTCCGAGTAGTGAGTTTTTTATGACATCATCGGACTGGGCGAGACTCCTAGTGAGTCTTGGCAATTTAACCAAGCAATATTGACACTTTCGTAGAGAAAGACTGTGGGAAGATCTGGATGAGATTAAAGAGTAGTAAGTACCCTGGAGTGGTCCAGAGGGAATGGAGAATGAAGGGTTGGACTGGGTCAGAGGTAACAGAGAATGAAGGGCTGGGTTGAGTTGAGGCCATAGTGAAAGGACAGTTGAAAGGATTATAGTGGGATGAACCGAATACCTCAGGTGAATGCCAGGGATCTAGGTTCAGGGGCTGTGCTCCTGAAATTTGTGGGAAAGTTCGAGGACTGAGGGTTTTTTCCTTTTTGGGTGTTCAGATCCCATACCCCACCACTATTAGTATAGAGTCTACATATAACCCAGTCTTACACCTTTTTCCTTATCTGCAAGCCATGGTAGGGATAAGGGTTAATATGGAGCTCTCACTGCTCAGCCACCCAGTGGCAGCAATCAGAACATATAAAATAGCTTTCAAACATCAGGGTGGATTTTAGTATGGTTTCTCATAGACAACCCCTACGAAGATGGGTATATTTTTCAGTGGGGAACCACCAAACCACTACCCCTCAGTTTCTTTCTTCAGTTATTTTCAAATAGCTACAAACCTAATCCAAAACCACCACCAGGTCATTCTCTGAGTGAGGCAGGGTCTCCCTTCCCTTAATTAAAGGAGACATAATGTATAACATCCATTTCAAAAGCCTCTCCCACAAAAAATGGAATCTTGGATTAACAATTCAATTCTCATTGTATGAATAGGCTGAAGAACTGGTTTAACTGATGTTCTGGAAACATTCTGGAAAGACTACTAACTGTGATTATTGAATTGAGGACCAAAGAAAAGGACTGAGAGAACAAGATCCAACCTCTATTTTATAAAGAAACATGTAGAAAATTCTTGAGAGAAGACTTTAATTGATGTCATAAGAGAACTGAAGGGTGTGACTGTGCTTCCAAAATTGAGAAGTTAGAGTTGTAATGATGGTTAATGATTAAAGGTGATTTCCACTGTGATCTTTCTTTGACACATTGTAAATAATTATTTGTCTTTTATTGTTCATTACATTGTTAATAAATAATATTGCCAGTATCCTTGATATTTATTTAAGTTTAAGAGATCGTGGGGAGGGGTTATATACATATATAGGTGCATACAGACATATACACATACTGTTTTGGTTTGGGATGCTGGGAACCCCAAAATGTAAGGGTACAGGAGGGTCTGCCTAGAAAGAATTCAACCACTCAAGCCTACTTTCAGTCAAAATAGTGAGGTTTATTATAATACCAGTATGGCTGGCAAGATTCCTGGTAAATCTGCAACTTAATAGGGGTAAGACAGATACTTATACACATAAAAAGGGAAAAGGGTCAATGAGAAGATCTGGATGGGATTAAGGAGTGGCAAGTAGCCTGGGTAGGGCAGACAATGAAAGGAGTTAAGTGGCTGGAGAGCCACAGTGAAAGGATTATTGAGTATCTAGGTGGGCTAGGATGGGCCAGATGCCTCAGGTGAAACTCCAGGGACTGGGTTGTGTGGGAAAGTTCAGGGACTGGGCTGCTTTCAAAGACATGGTCTTTTCCTTTTAAGGATCCAGGCCCCATCTCCCCATCACCCCATCACATACATATATACATAGAGAAGTGGAAGCAATAGTCTAAGGCAGCTAGGTGGCCCAGTGGCTAGAGTTTGGATCTGGAGTTAGAAAACTCATCTTCCCAAGTTCAAATCTGGCCTTAGATGCTTACTAACTGTGAGATCTTAGGCAAGTCGCTTAATCCTGTTTGCCTCCGTTTCCTCATCTGTAAAATGAGCTGGAGAAGGAAATGGCAAACCATTCCAATATCTTTGCCAAGAAAATCCCAAATGGGTTTATGAAGATGACTGAAACAACAATATTGCAATAGTCTAGGTGAGAGGTAAAGAGATCCTAAACTAGAGACGTATATCTGTACATCTCTACCTTTCTAACTGATGAGGTTCAGGGGCACCCAAAAATGTTGGGGTACAAGATTGTCCCAAAAGAATTTGCTCAGGCTGTCTCCAAATCAAGTGTAAGCATTTATTGGGTGTAACGCACAATAGAATACACCAAGAAGGCTCTTCTGCCCCTTAAGGGAGATGCAGTTTAAGGAAGGCCCCAGCTTAAGGGGGGCACAACCTACTAAGTAGGAGAAGCTGCGTATTCTTATAGAGTAAAACCTGCTGTGGGTGGGGAGATGAGGTAACCAGGGAGTTTGGGGCATTATCTATTCCACTGTTGCCCAGAGCATAGGGGTTCCAGTTAGTTTCTGTATTTCATTGACCAGTCTACTTGCATCTCATTGTCTCCTACAGTGACTTTAAGTGGTACCTGTGATAATGGGCTTCTCATTGACCGCTTGATTTGAATCTCCTCTTCTCCCCCCACAAGAAGTAGGCACCCAAACTCATTTGGGAAAAAAGGGCGAGGGTCAATGCATTCCTCCCTGTAACCAGATAGTTTCAAAAGCCTGGGGTACAAACAACTTTACCCTATTTTAGCCTCAATACTTTAAGTGAGAAATATGTCTTAATTGATTAATCACTCTTAGGTGTTAAACTAAGTGCGCCATTCAAATTGGAACGTGCTTCATAATTATGTTTAGATAGACTGAGGAACATGGCCTCTCCAGAGATCATCAGTAAATTATCAAGTAAGTTGACTTAAGAAGGGATTGAATTCCAGAAATTAGAGAGAGTGTGGAATTCCACATGAACTCCATTGAGAAAGAACCACATGGGAAGGAATGGGGAAAGGTGAGTTTTGACCTTAGCCAGGTCTCCTCCCTGCCCACTTTTGCCTCATTTATGACATTAGTTCAGACTGTTTTTCTGAGATCTTTTCAACTATAGGTCCACAGTATAAAGTTTGCTTGATGACCTAGAAACCCCAGGGTAATTGACACTAAGCAATTAGTCCCTTTTCTTGGGAACCTCATACATTTCCACGACTTACTAAATCCTATTTTCTATTATCTCTGAGCTTAACTATCCTGTTATTTGGTGAGTTTAAAATTCCAGTAGGAGTGCCATTGCAGTGATAGGGATCCAATGGGGAAAATTTCAGGTATCCTTTGCCATAAAGACTCCAAGGAAATTCACCAAAACTTCAAAGGAGGATCACTCATGCTACAGGGACCCCTAGAGAAATTTTGGTTTGCCTTCTATGGGCAACTCAAAAGAATCAGCTAGGAAACTTTGTCTAAACCCCAGCTGGATGGCCTTAGGCATTGAGGGAATCATCCACTGAGGAAATCAGGGAAAAGTTTTCATCTAGGAGAGTTTAGTTTCTTACTAGAGTGTGAGGGGATGATGTGAAGTTGATTCAAGGTCCCTATTCTTTGTAGAGAGACCTCCACCTGGGCTGGGAAGTTCCGTAGAGACTAAGCTTTCCTTTTAATATCAGAAGATTGAGCTTCTTCTTCCTTTTAAATTAGTCAATGATTAAATCTGGCCTCTATGTGTGGGTCCAGAGTAGAGAGGCCCCTTTACTCCCTTTGGGAAAGGGTGAGGGCAAAGTACCCCTGTCTCCTTGGATGCAGCGATTGTTTTAACGTAGCACCCAGTATCCAACTGAGTCCAGAGTAGAGAGGCCCCTGCATGAGAGAGGGAGAGGCTAAGGACCTCAGTCCCCTGGAACCGGTGGGCCAGCGCTGTGACTCAAGAACCAAGCGGAAACAATTTGTTTTCTCACCTGAAGGCAAGACAGTTAAGCTCAGAGATAATAGAAAGCAGAATTTAATAAGTTATGGAAATGTATGAGGTTCCCAAGAAAGGGGACTAATTGCTTAGTGTCAATTACTCTGGGGTTTCTAGGTCAGCAAGCAAACTTTATACTGTGGGCCTATAGTTGAAAAGATCTAGAAAAACAGTGTGAACTAATGTCATAAATGAGGCAAAACTTGCTGAAAGACTTCCAGTCAAACCTAGGTTGTTAGTCCCTGCGCAAGAGCCCTTGTGCTCAGAGAATTTTGCAGGAGACCAGGATTCCCCTCCAAAAAGATAGACTTGAGTTTTCTTTTCCCTTTCCTTATGGTTTTTAGGTTGGAAAAAGTCCTCTTTGCAAGCAATAGGATAGGCAATAACCTCTTAGGACTTTGTAAAAAGGATATTTATTTGTTAAATTGTGCCATTATATTTGGAGATATGGAAGAATGTGAAATACTGGAATCGATTATGCGTGGGACGACAACTACCAGAATCAAAAGTTCGGAGTCTGAGTCAGAGATCAGAAAAGGTTTTTATTCTTTCTCATGAGAAAGGGCACAGCCCTCATGGCTCAAACAGCATCAGCCAGGGAGTGCAAGATGCGGAATCTCACAGGCTTCCTTTATCCTAATCCTAACCCCACCTCTAACTCCTGTCCTACTTCACCATGAGCTGGTGAGGGAAGCTCACAATCTTCTTACTAATGTCTAACTAATCAGGGCAAAGCAATTTCAATCCTTCATTACCACAAGTATTCAGAACTAATCTGTACCCTATCAGAGGAGTGTGTTTTACAAAACCTCATTAGGCATTTCCTTTTACCAAATTTGGATGTGCCCAGTCAGAAGAAGGCTGGTATGGTTTCCTTTCATGAGTTACTCAGGAAAGGAAACTGAACAAAGAGATAAGAGTATAGCAGGGAGATAATAGTGAGGAAACTTCACGTGGGCCATCTCTCACAATTATGAACTACACCACCTAGACTTTTCCTGACCCTCTCTAGTACAAGGCCCAGAGCAAAGAAATATAAAAGAAATGAAAAAGGAAATGTAAAGATTTCTCAACTCATTAAAGAGCTATCTAGAATGTGACCGTTGCCAAAAAAACTCTGGGGCAGCTAGGTGGTACAGTGGATGGAGTGCTGGGCCTGGAGTCAGGAAGACTGGGTTCAAATCTGGCCTCAGACACTTACTACCTATGTAACCCTGGGCAAATCACTTGACCCTGTTTGCATCAGTTTCCTCATCTGTAAGATGATCTGGAGAAGGAAATGCAAACCACTCTGGTTTGCCAAGTATCTACACTGATATCCATACAAGCAAATATCTATACCAAAGTTTGCCTGTATCTATGCCAAGAAAACCCCAAATGGGGTCACAAGTCAGATATGACTGAACAACAATAGCTGCTCAACTCTTGCTCTGTTTCTGTCTTCTTTGCAAAGGACCCTGAAAGTGACAGACCAAAAGTAACTAAAAGGGAGTCAAGCCCAAGATGAGTAAGAGAGCACCTGACTTCCCTTGTTGAATCCAAGTTACCTGTATTGTTAAGCAGGGTGGGACTTTTCTACTGTTTTCTCTGTTGGAATGCTAAGGCAATCAAGTGCCTTTAATGTGTCTTGCCTTGTTTGAATAGGGAGGTAAAGTGGGACCTTTTGTCGTCTTTTGTTTTGGAGTGCTTCTAAGCACTGAGGCAATAGGGTGTCTTTGAGTCTTGCTTTTGTTTGAATCAAGAGCCATTGATTGCGAACAACTATATGATGTGGTGCTAGTGATTAAAGATCTTTCCTACACATTTTTGCTAAGTAGGTGCTAACCCCTCAGGGCCCTGAACAGGGTATATGTGCTCTGAGGTTGGTGTTTTGCTTTTGAGGGAACACTCATTGGAAGAGTGTTAGTGATTTGGCCAGATGAGACTCTGGGTAGCCATTACAGCTGGTCCCCCCCCCCACTTTGAAAACCCAGATGTTGGTGCTTCTCTCTCTGGTAACTATGTATGTAATGTCTATGGTCAGACAGATAGAAGGCTGTCTGTTGATTTGTGTTATTTTGTTCTGTTTATAATTCCTGCTTGTAATTTCTGTTTGTATTTGCTCTAAAGTCCAGGGTGCTGACTTTTTCCCCTGAACTAAGTGAATGACATATGTATGTTTAATTAAAGTGAGATTGTTAACCCCTTAAAATTGCTTTCCTTAGAAAAGCAGATCAAAGAACCTGTGCTAGCAGCCCTCCTGTGTGCTCTTCTTGGTCTTTCACCTCCACAGCAGCTGCTAGCAACCTTGTTGTTACATTACTCAGGTCCTGAAAGAACTGGCAGATGTGATTGTTAAGCCATTGTCAGTGATACCTGAAAGTTCATGGAAGATGGGAGGAATAGGTAACACAAAACTGGAGAATGGTAAATGTGGCCCCTGTTTTCAAAAAAAAAAAAAAAAGGGGAGGGAGCGTACAGAGTCTGTGAACTCTAAGCCAGTGAGTTTGACTTTGATTCCTGGAAAAAATCAAGAAAGGATCACTAATATGAAATCATTGGCCAACCTCTAGAAAGGGGGAGTGACCATTACAAAAATCCAAAGTGACCTTATCAAGAACAGGGTCATGCTAGAACAACTTCATTTCCATTTTTTATAAGATTACTAAACTAGTAGATGAGGGAAATGCTTCTATGAACATAGTTTACCTAGATTTTAGCAAAGTTTTTGATGCTGTTCTTGTGGAGGAGAGACAGATGGACAAAGGCAGAGAGAAAGACAGAGAAAGGGAGGGAGGGAGACAACGAAGAGACGAGAAGAGAAGAGGAGAAAGAGAAAGAGAAAGAGAGAGAGAGAGAGAGAGAGAGAGAGAGAGTGTAAAAGCATTTATTAAATACTATGTGCCAGGCACTGTGCTAAGTACTGGGAGTATAAATAAAAGCCAGCAAGACCTCAATGAGCTTACTTTCTAGTAGGGGAAAACAACACATAAATGGGTGTTAGAAAGTGGGGATGGGAAGGGAAGTGCTCATTGGGGATATGGCAAAGAGTCGTCTTTGAAGTGCTGTGGAAGTCTGGGCCCCCAGCAAAATTAAGCAAAATTTCCTTATCAGAGCCAGAGGATTCAGTTAGTGGAATCCAAGTTTCTGGTTGGGTTGACATAGTAGAAAAGTAGGGTAATGGTCAATAGCCATTTTGTGAGGGGCTCCAGATGTGCTTACTTCACTGCTGGCTCAACTTACTCTCTGGACTGCTCCACCTCCCAACCTTGCCCCCTGCTACCCACCCAAACCTCCAATTTTCTAGTTCCCATTACTATTATCCTAATTTTACCCTCTATGTTTTGTCTTTCCCTGTTAGAATAGGGACCATCCTGTTTAATTGTATTTGTGTAAATGGGACTGATTTTTGCAGAATCATGATGATATGTAGTAGAAGCACATTGGAGGGACTTGAATATGTATAGATATTTGTGCTAACTACATAGTTGGGAAAAGGCTTCTGATTGACTGTATAGCCATAGCTCATAGTGCCTTCCAAAAGGCCTTAGTGGGCCTCCACTATTTTCTCTTGGGCTACATTGTCTGGCTACCAGATCTTGGGAGATCTCTTTGACTTCTTTGACAATAACATCTGGTGAGTTATGATGTGATAAGAGGAGGGGCCTTGGACCATCTTCTGTCTGAGACCATATGGCCCTGTGAAAATGGGACTGCCTCAACTTTTATCTTTTCCCTTTCAGGAGACAAGATATTAATCTGGAGATTCTGACCTCATGAGTTTCAAAAGGTTGGGAGAGTGAGCCTCCAGGAGTCTGGGAGTTCAAGAATGGGTCAAGTTTTGCAGCCAACTCAGCCACGATGTCCTGGGGAAGGAATGACTTTCTAGAGTAACTATTGGGACCCAGTCTAGCAGTAACTGAGATGAGGACTCATCTACTACAGTAATGTCACATTTGGACATGAACTTGGTGGGTCCAGTGTTGTGTAAGACCCTACCTAAGAATAAGCTTATTCTCTTCAGAGACTGAGGGGGGATAGGTAAGAGTGTGCTTCCAAGGGGTTGGATGAAATGTTTATACTTTTGTTCTTGCTATAACTTTAAGGAAATATCTATTTGTTAAAGCTACCTGATGTTAAGTGGTTAAATGGAACAGGAGCACTATTTATTGTCACCTATCTGTGAGGGGGTAAAACTGATGGGGGCTCAAGTAGATGGCATTAAAGAAGACATCCTCCAAAACCCTTGAGGGTACCCCTAGAATACTGAAAAGGTGGTGTATTAGCCTGATTCTGTGATAGGCTGGAACATATTTATTTCATTTGTATTCCTGGTACTTAGAATAGTGCCTCTGTAATTGTAGTAGGTCATTATGTTTTGATCAGAGTTCCTAAGTCTTTCGAAGTTGTTTGTCTTTACAATCTTGTTAAATTGTTCTTCTGGTTCTGCTCACTTCACTCTGCATCAGTTCATACAAGTCTTCCTAGGTTTCTCTGAAACCACCCCCTTCAACATTTCTTACAGCTATTTTGTTCAGTTCTGTGTTCCATGGTTTAAGATGGACAATGATAAGCTATAGGAGATTCAGAGGAGGGCAACCAGGAGGGTGAAGGGCCTTGAGTCTATGACATGTGGGAATTGGTTGAAAGAACTAGATATATTTAGCTTGGAGAAGATAAAACTTAGGACATGGTCACTGTCTTCAAGTCTTTGAAGGGCTGTCATGTGGAGGAGAGGCCAAAGACCCATCTCCCACCAGTTGCACTGCTTTGGGACTTCTTCAGACTTCTCTATCATGCCATCAGGAATCTCAGAGACTGTCTGATTGGAGGATGGAGCCACAAGTTACCAAAACTCCATTTAAAGAGGGAGCCCACAACAGTCAGCTCCTCATTGATCACCAGCTATGCTGCTTTTTGTCATTCTGGGACTTTTCCATCGTGGTCCTAGCGTGTACCCAGAGTACTTTCTCCCCCATCCTTTTCAGCTGCCTTTCGTGTATTGTTGTCTTCTCAGATTAGATTGTGACCCTCCTTGAGGGCAGGGACTCTTTCTATGTATATGTATCTCTGGTGCTTTATATATAGTATATAAGTATATACCAAATACAATATATATGGTATATAAGTATATACCAAATACAATATATATGGTATATAATTATGGTGTATATATAATAAGGTATATACCCATTATTGGTATATAAGACCAAATATGGCACATAAATATATAATGGAATACTTTTTGCTATAAGAAATGTTGAAGAGGATGGTTTTAAGGAAATCTGGGAAGACTTATATGAACTAATGCTGAATGAAGTGAACAGAACCTGAAGTCAAGGTAAGTCAAGTCAACACTCATTTATGAAGCGCCTACTGATGAGGGCACAGTCTCTGGGAACCCCTTGAACCCTTGAACTCTCCACTCGACCTGGCCTTGGCCTGAGGCTATAACCATTAAGCCCAAATGCCTACCTTGCCCAGTCCTCTATTGTCCAGCTGTTTCCCACCCTTAATCCTGTTTCCCATCCTTAATCCTGATCTATACCCTAGCTCTGTTACCCTAGCCCTTTATGGTCTGTCATTTCCATATAGCCTTCAGCTATTTCCCCCACCCTGGAGTCTGACCTCATCCTTAAGTCCCTCCCTAGACCCCTCTTCTGGTCACCCCAGACCACCCCTCAATCCCTCCCACAACCTTTGTGTATATAATCTCCATCTTGCCTCCATGAAGGTGGTCAGATCCAATCTAGCTCAGATTGGTCTGGCCCGCTTTCCTTACAGGGGCCGCAAGGGGTGGGATCTCTCGGGGCAGGCTTATTTGGCTAACTCTTAATAAACTTTATCTTTCCCTTGGCTGAGAAAGCTTGAGTCGAATTCTTTCGGCAGGACCCAGCGTGTCAGTACTTTGGGGTGTTGAGCACCTCTCACCCCAAACCCTCATCACTACCAGGCATTATGCTAAATGATAAGGGTACAAGAAAGGCAAAAAGATAGTCCTTGATCTCAAAGAGCTTCCAATTTAATGTGAGAGACAGCATACAAACAACCATGTGCAAACCAGACACGCACAGAATAATTTTGAAATAATCCATAGAGAGAAGTCACTAGCATTAAGGGGAAAGGCTTCTTGTAGAAAGTAGCATTTTAACTGGGACTGGAAGGAAGCCAGGAAAGCTAGAGGAGGCAGAGATAAGGAGCTAAAGAATTCCAGGCATGTGGGATGGTCAATGAAAATGCCCTGTGAGGAGATGAAGTGTCTCGTGTGAGGAATAGAGAGGCTGTCAGTGTTACTGGATTGTAGAGTAGATGGAGGTCAGTGAGGTGTAAAAAGACTAGAAAAGTGTGGGTGGGCCAGGTTAGGAAGGACTTTGAATGACCGAGGATTTTATATTTGGTCTTAGAAGTAATAAGAAACCATGATAGAGTTTACTGGTGGGGGTGGGGAGTAACATGAGTCAAGGAAGATCAGTTTAACAGCTGAGTCAAAGATGAACTGGAGTGGGGAAGAGACTTGAGTCTGGGAGACCAAACATCGGGCTATTGTAATAATACAGGCATGAGAGGAGGAAAGCCTGCACCAGGGTGGTGTAGCACTGTCAGAAGAAAGAAGGGGACCTATGCAAAAGATATGATGAAGGTAAAATAGACAGGACTTAGCAATAGATTGAATATGGGAGCGGGGTGGTGAGAGAGAGTGAGGAGATAAGGATAGCACCTCCGTTGTGAGCCTGGGTGACTGAAGATGGTGGTGCCCTTGGTAGGAATAGAGAAGTTCAGAGGGCTTGGGGAGAAAGATAATGAGTTCAGTTTTGGATGGCTATGAGACATCAAGCTCAAGATGTCCAAAAGGCAGCTGGAGATGAGACCCTGGAGGTTAGAAGAGAGGTTAGGGCTGGATAATCAGATCTGAGAATCATCTGCATAGAGATGATAATTGAATCCATTTAAGCTGATAAGATCACCAAGCAAAAATAGTATAGAGGGAAAAGAGGAATGGATAGGGGAAGGACAAAGCCCTGAGGGACATCCACCATTAACAGGCTTGACCTGATCAAAGATCTAGCAAAGGAGACTGAGAAGGAATGGTCAGACAAGTAAGAAGAGCTTAACAAGGACAGTTTTAACAGGAAAACAATTTTTATTAGAACAGCAATATTAAAAAAAAACAAAAATAAAATAAAAATAAAAATAAAAAAGAACAGCAATATTATAAAGACAAATAACTTTTTAAAAATAGCTTTTTCCCTAATTTTACAAATAGACAATTTTTAATAAAGATAATTTTTAACATTCATTTAAAAAACATTGAGTTCCAAATTTTTCTCCCCCTCTCCCTCCCATCCCCTCCTCCCTAAAATGGTAAGCAATTTGATATAGATTATATATGTGCAAATCATGTAAATCATATTTCTACATTAGTTGTATTATGAAAGAGGAAAAAGGAAAAAACCATGAAAAAAAAATAAAGAAAGTGAAAATAGTATGCTTTGATCTGCTTTCAGACTCCATCAGTTCTTTCTCTGGAGGTGGATAACATTTTCAATCATGAGTCCTTTGGAATTGTCTTGGATCATTGTATTGCTGAGAAGAGCTGTCACCTGTAGTTGATCATTGCACAATGTTGCCTGTGTACCATGTGTAAAGACAAATAACTTTGAAAGACTTAGACACTCTGATCAATACTTATGAGGTCAGGGAACCATATGTTTTTAGGGGTGCTCAAGACCCCAAAATACCGACGTGCTGGGTCCTGCTCAAATGAATTCGACTCAAGCCTTCTCACAGCCAAAGAAAAACAAAGTTTATTAAAGATTGGCCATAATGAGTAGTCTTAAGAAACCCTATCTGTGACCCTTGTTTTCCCAAGCTGAACGGACTCAATCTGAGGTAGGGCCCATGATGAAATATGTTACTTCTGTCTTGGACTCAGGGTACAAACTGAGACATATTTTTTGGGACATGGACAATGCAATAATTTTTTTTGCTTGACTATGTGTACTTGTTAATGTGTTTTTGGTTTTTCTTTCCTTTTCAATGGGGTAGAGAGGTGGGGTTAAGATGGATTTTTGTTCATTAAAAAATAACAATATAACTGGTTTCTTTTGTAATCCTGTGATTTTACGCATTCAAAAACATTATTCTGAGGAGTCCATAGGCTTTACTAGACTGCCAAAAGGGTCCATGACACAAAAAAAGGTTAGAAAATCTTGGATTAGGTGAGAGGAATCTGGGGCCATGACCTGGAGGATAGAGAGCTACACCATTGCCAGGCTGCTAAGAATACTTACAGAGTGAAGAGAATCTACAGAGAATCACAGTGAATATTTTTTTGGAGACCATCAGGGTTAAGTGACTTGCCCAGGGTCACACAGCTAGTAAGTGTCTGAGGCTGGATTTGAACTCCAGTCCTCCGGATTCCAGGGCCAGTACTCTATCCACGACGCCACCTTGCTGCCCTAACAGTGAATATCCACCTCCACCATGGATGTGGGGCTAGGGCAGTTGGCGTTGATGTCAAACTCATACCTTCTGTGTGTCCCCATGTGTGTGCATCATCATTGTTCTTCAGTGTATTTCATGGGCTGCATTACCCACAGCACTGTACAGTAAAAATGCTAGAAACAGCAATATGCTTCACCGATGCTTGTCTGATAATACTACTTCTAGATTATAGTGGAAGGATTTTTTGTGATGTATGAAACTTGTGGGGTTTTTTCCCCCACACATAAACAAGTACATTTTCAACTAATGGTGTGGTAATGTTGAGGTCAGGGAAACATATGTTGCAGTTTAGGGATACTCAGGACCCCAAAATACCAACATGCTGGGTCCTGCCGAATGAATTCGATGCAAGCCTTCTTTAAGCCAAAGAAAAAGTTTTGACAAGCCGGCCAGGTTCAATCTGCTGAGCTAGATTGAATCTGAGCACCTTCATGGAGGCAAGACTGTGGGAGGCATCTAGGGGTGGTTCTGGGGTGATAGGAGGAGGGGTTTAGGGAGGGCCTTAAGGAGGAACTTGATGGGATTGGGGTGAGGTCAGACTCCAGGAATCAAGAGAATGGGATTAAGGGTGGGAAACACCTGAAGGCTACCTGGAGATATAATCTCTAACTGACATTACCTTGTCAATTGTCTTGTCTTACTGTATTTACCACTCATTCAACTAAGAAACTTCCTTATGATATGGAGACCATAAGCTGGAGTTAGGATTGTTCCAAAGAGTACTTATACCTTGTCATTCTGCTGTCAGTCAGTGGGAAGTTTGCTTCTGATTCCATGATCATGTATCTCCTAGCTTTAAACAATATGAATTTATATATGACCTTGCCTGTATGTCTCCTTTAACCAAACTTTCAGGTTGACAGTTGGAACTTAATGAATGCTTGTTCCCACCCCCTTCCTAGGAAGAATTGCAGTGGGACCAGCCAATCTCAATGCCTAGCCCTGGGGGGGGCCTCCTCTCAGCCCAGCCCTATAGCCCCCTGGACATCTGGGATACTCAGACCTGATAACCCCAGATGAGAGAGGGAGAGCAGGCCATGTCACAAGGACAAAGGACAGAGGAATGAAAAAGCCAAATTCACCTGGGTCTTGGAATATTCTGGTCACTTCCATCTGCCTGCTGTATAATGGCTGTAGATTAACTAGCGCAGTTTCCATAGGCCTAATGGGAGAAGTAGACTGGTCACTTCATAGACACAGCAAGCTCATAGCTAGCCCCAAGCCTCCAGTACTGTGACTGTCCTTTAGAGCAGAAGACTACTCCATCTCCCTAGCTACAAGATGGTGGCATCTCAGGATTGTCAATCATGGGCAACAGAGCTCTTCCAGAACCGTGGCTAGGCATAGTTCAGAGTCTCCTGCCAGTGAAAACAGAGGTCTATTGGACATGAATATTGTGGCCACCCACATTCATGTCTTAGCTCCCACTAGACTGCAAGTTTTCTGAGGGCAGCTAGACTCTGCACTTCATAAATGTTTTTGATTAGTTGATCGGATGAATGAACTCCATCCCTGGGGGATAATATGTATATTTGTTTTATTTTAGGGAACTTAGTGGCCTGGTAGGTAGAATGCTGGACTGGGATTCAGGAAGGCCTGAGTTCAAATCCTGCCTGGGTCACTAGCTTTATGGCACTGAGCAAGTTTATCTTACTCAGCTTTAGTTTCCTTATCTGTTAAATGGGAATAGTAATGCTTCTAGGGTTGTTGTGAGGATTAAATGAGACACTTGTAATGGGAAATTTTAAAGAGCTATATAAAGATTAGTCATTGTCATTATTATTATGTAACAGACCAACCCTTTGTCACTTTGAGCTTGGAGATCTCCCCAGTCATACCAGGTCCTATCTGCTCCTCCTTTCTCTTCCGCGTGTATAATTATGCTGCACCAGCCACTTACCAGATGACAATGACCAGTTCTGGTCCTTCTAGGCCCTGGTAGTCCTATCCAGGGAGCAGGTGTTGGCCCGTAAGTGAATCAAGAAATGGAATGCTTAATGATGGGTGGGGACAGAACCCAACAGGGTGACCAGTTGGTAAAGAGTAGGGTGATGTAAGCAGAGAAGGGATTCTCTTTTCCTTCTCCTAACTCCTCCCAGGCCCTGGACCTGGGAATCCATCAGTCACACCCTAGACTGAACAGCCTCTGTGTGCTGGGACTGTATTGAATTCTGGGGATAGGACACAGAAGAAGGCAGGTTCCTTGCCCTAGAGAATATCCAGTTCTTCAGGGAACCCCGTGTTCAAAGCGGGAGACACAGTCCCTACCCTCAAGGACTTACCCCGTCTAATAGGAAACTGTCTTCTGTGGATCCTCCTGACAGAGAAGCAGTATGATATAATGACAAATGTGTACAGTGACTGTATTGGGAATCGGTTGACACTGAATCTCACCCCTGACACTTGTTAGCTGGGTGACCATGAACAAGTCATTTAACTTACCTGAGCCTCAGTTTATGGGCAGCTAGGAGGGGCAGCGGATAGAGCACTGGGCTTGGAATCGGGAAGACTCAACTTCATGAGGTCGAACCCAGCCTCAGACACTTACTACCTGTGTGAGCCTAGGCAAGTCACCTAGATCTATTGGCCTCAGTTTCCTCATCTGTAAAAATGAGCTACAGAAGAAAATGGTAAAGCATTCCAGTATTTTTTCCAAAAAAACCCCAAATAGGGTCATAGAGAGTTGCACACCTCAAACAAGAGTCTCAGTTTTTTTTTTTTATCTGCCAAATGGATATAATGTATTTGTGGTACCTACCTCATAGGGTTACTGTGAGGATCAAATTAGATAATGTATATAATGCAATATACCATTGGCAAGTGTTCATATTCTCCACCTTCAGAGAGTCCTCAGCCTAACGGGAGATAGAAACTGGAGGGACACAGTTACCCACACAGAAAGACTGTGAGATCAGGAGGAAGACACAGTGTGTATGTAGATACAAAAACAATGGGTGGGGATGTTAACGGGTAAGAGTTCTATTTGAAAATAGCTGACTGTCAACTCACTCTTAGGACAAACATTGCAGCCGCCTCCCAGTCTGACCTGCCAATATCCAGCTTCCACGTGTCCTTCTCCACCCAACACATGTTTTTCAATTTAATTCAAGAAACAATAATATTAAATATTGACTCTGCCCCCAGCCCTGTGAGAGGCAGTGGTAATACAAAGACAAAACTGAAGCAGTCTTTGCTCTCAAATAGCTTATGGTCTACTGGGGGTGGAAACAACAGGTCCACAGACAAATGAATACAAAGAATGTACAGTATAACTTCAGGAGGAAGAGAAGTCTAACTCCCAGGCAAATCAGGAAAGGTTTTAAATAGGAGGTGACAAATGAATTGCTGTTAAATTGCTGCTCTCCCTATATCCTTAATGTAATATCTCTTTCCAGTTCAGAAATTATTTTGTTTATTTAGTATTTTATATTTCCCCAGTTACATGTAAAAACAATTTTTAACATTTATTTTTAAAACTTTGAGTTCCAAATTCTCTCCCTTCCTCTCTCCTCCTCCTCCCCACCCTGCTACCCCCTGCCACTGAGAAGGCAAGCAATTCAATATAGGTTATACATGTGTAGTCATGCAAAACATTTCCATCCATATTAGTCATGTTGTGAAAGAAAACATAGGCCAAAGATAAATAAATAAATAAAAACCTCAAGAAAAATAAAGTAAAAAAATAAAAAGATGTTTCAATTTGTATTCAGACACCATCCGTTCTTTCTCTGGGGAGGGATAACATTTGTCATCCTAAGTCCTTCAGAGTTGTCTTGGATCATTGTATTGCTGAGAATAACTAAAGTCACTCATAGCTGATCGTCTTATAATATTGCTGTTACTCTGTATACAGTACATTTCACTTTGCATCAGTTTATGTAAGTCTTTGCAGGTTTTTCTGAGAGCAATCTGCTCATTATTTCTTATAGCACAATAGTATGCCATCATAATCACATAGCTCAATTTGTTCAGCCATTTCCTAATCGATGGGCATCCCTTCAATTTCCAGTTCTTTGCCACCAGAAAACAGCTGCTATATTTTTGTACATACAGGTCGTTTTCCTTTTTTTTTAAAAAAAAATCTATTTTGGGATACAGACCTAGCAGCGGTATTTCTAGGTCAAAGGGTATGCATGGTTTTACAGCCCTTCGGGCATAGTTCCAAATTGTTCTATGGAATGGTTGAATCAGTTCATAGCCAGAAGTTTTTTTTTTTAAATAAACAAATTATTTATTTATTTTTCCGGAGGCAACTGGGGTTAAGAGACTTGCCCAGGGTCACACAGCTAGTAAATGTCTAAGGCCAGATTTTAACTCAGATTCTCCTGTTTTCTAGAGGTGAGGGACAGGGCACAGTGATTATAAAGAGAAGGTGACTGACTCTTTTCCTCTAGGAAGCATTATCTCTGGTGAAAAGCATCTCTGAGGCAGCTAGGCACGATGTTGCCAGGTGCCATACCTCTGTTATGATAGCTGTAGAGGTGTCAGGTAATAGGATTTGAGATGGGGTCATGGGGAGAGTTTGAAACAAGTGATTAGGTCACTGAACCTCTCTGGGCCTTAGTTCCTCATCTCTATAATAAGGGGACTGGACTCGATGGCCTCTGAGGTCTCTTCCAGCTCTGAATCAACGATCCCCTAATAAGAGAGATCCATACCAGAGGTCAAGAGATCTCACCTATTCATATTGGTAAAGACTTTGTCAGTGCCCATGAGCCCTGCACAGGACCCAGAGTATGTGAGCCATTAAGAGACTGATTTCCTGTCTAGCCTACCCTATCTGCCCCCTCCTCACATCTTTCCCAAAACGGGGTACCTTGGAGCCAAGATGGTGGGGTAAGCAGTAAATCATTGTGATGGGGTACAGGATCTGGGAGCCCCCTTGAATTCTCCTTGAATCTTCCCACTTGACAAGGCTTTTGCCTGAGGCCATAAGCCTTTCATTATCACTAGGCCCAAATCCCTAGGTTACTCTTAACCTAGCCTAGCCCTCCATTGTCTGGCTAGTTTCCATCCTTGAGCCTCTCAATGTCTATGCCCAAATCTGTTACCCTTAAAAATAGCCTAGTCCTACATTGTCTGTTATCTCCAGGTAACTTTCAGCTCCTTCCCACCCTTGATTCCATTTTCTTGGTTCCTGAAGTCTGACTTCACCCCAATCTCATCAATCTCTTCCTTAGACTCCTCCTCAAGACCCTCCCTAAACCCCTCCTCCCATCACCCCAGGACCACCCTAGATCCCTCCCACAATCTTTCTGTATATAAGTTTCATCTTGCCTCCATGAAGGTGCTCAGATTCAATCTAGCTCAGCAGATTGAGTCTGGTCCGATTGTGAAAACAAGCATCACAAATGGTGAGATTTCTTAGGACTACCCATTATGGCAAATCTGTAATAAACTTTGTTTTTCTTTGGCTGAGAAGGCTTGAGTAAAATTCATTGGAGCAGGACCTGGTGTGTTAGTATTTTGGTGTTTCGAGCACCCCTAAAAACATGGTTCCCTAACCTCATCAAATGTAACTCTTTCATATTCACCTCCAAACAACCATAAAATAGCACCCTGAAACAAAGCTTAGAACAACAGAACCAGCAAGAAGATAGGGTGAAACAATCTTTTAGCCCAAGAAACTTGGAAGATTGCCAAGAAAGATCTGCCTCACTCAGGCAAAAGGGTACCTTGGTTCAGGACAGGAAGTGTCCCAGTAAGCCGGCAGCAAGCCCCACCTCAGCAAACCAGCCTGAGCCTCAGTCCCAGTGCCGTGGAGCAGGCAAACCCCAACACCAGGACCCCCACACGCCTCAGCACAGCCAGGGGGATGGACAGACTCCATCTCTAAGAACGACAGCCAGGCAAATAGGCAATCTCTAGAGGCCAGACATCCATTTGCTTCATTGTAGCCCTGGGGAAATACCCCACCAGCCTTAGCACATGCCAGACACCAGCACTAGGACCCTAGCTCAGCACCAGGGAAGTTGTCAGACACCTTTTGTCTCCAGCAGCTCCAGCCACCCTCCCCCCACCCCCTCAGCACAGCACCAGACACTGAGGGTTTCCCCCTTCCATGAGCCTCGAGGCAACATCGGTGAAGCACTAGGTAAGCAGCCAGGGCCTGTAGCCCCTGGCACAAGAAGCCTGAGAGAGTGCCCCTTACACACTGGGGAGAAGAGTTCAGATTTAAAAAAAAGGAAAAAGACCAAAAAAGATGAGCAAAAAAAAAAACCAAAAAAAGAATCTGACCATAGAAAGTTAGTATGGTCACCAGCCCTGAAGTCAGGAGGACCTGAGTTCAAATCTGGCCTCGGACACTTGACACACTTACTAGCTGTGTGACCTTGGGCAAGTGACTTAGCCCTAATTGCCCTGCCTTCCCTCCCCCTCCCCCCAAAAAAGAAGAAAGTTATTATGGTGACAGGGAAGATTAAGACACAAACTCAGAAGAGGACGACAATGTCAAAACACTTATGGTCAAAACCCCAAAGAAAAATGGGAAGTGGCCTCAAGCACAGAAAGAACTCATGGACGAGCTCAAAAAGGAGCTTCAAAATCATATAAGAGAGGTAGAAGAAAAAATGAGGGGAAAATGAGAGTGATGCAAGAGAATTATGAAAAAAGAGTCAATAGCTTGGAAAAAGAAAACGACTGCTTAAAAAGTAGAACTGGCCAAATGGAAAAGGAGATACAAAAACCTACCAAAGAAAACAATTCCTTAAAGAGTACAATTGGCTAAATGGAAAAGAAAGCACAAAAGTTAACTGAGGAAAACAATTTAAAAGTCAGAATTAGGCAAGTGGAAGCTAAAGACTATTTGGGACATCAAACAAATTCAGAAGAATGAAAAAATAGAAGAAAATGTAAAATACCCCATTGGAAAAACAACTGACCTGGAAAACAGATCCAGGAGAGAGAAAATCAGAATCATTGGACTACCCGAAAGCCATAATCGAAAGGAGGACCTGGGCAGCATCTTTCAAAAAATTATCAAGGAAAACTGCGCTGATATCCTGGAATTAGAAGGCAGAATAGACATTGAAAGAATCCACCAATCATCTCACAAAAGAGATCCCAAAATAAAAACTCCAAGGAGCATTAAAGCCAAATTACAGAACTATCAGATCAAGGAAGAAGTACCCCAAGTGGCCAGAAAGAAACAGTTCAGATACCAGGGAGCCACAATTAAGATTACACAGGACTTAGCCGCTGCAACACTAAAGGATCGAAGATCATAGAATAATGATATTCTGGAAGGCAAAAGAGCTTGGATTACAACCAAGAATCACCTACCCTGCAAAATTAAGCATAATACTTCAAGGGGAAAAAATGGTCATTTGATGAAATGGAAGGATTTCAAACTTTCATAAGGAGAAGACTAGAATTGAACAAAAAATTTGATCTCCAATATCAAGACTCAAAAGAAGCCTAAAAAGGTAAAATGGAAAAAGAAAACATAAAGGATTCAATGGAGCTGAACTGTTTACATCCTGACATGGGAAGATGACACTTGTAATTCTTAAAAATTGTACCACTAATAGTACAGTTAGAAGGACTATACATAGACAGTGGGAATGGGTGTAAGGTGAATTTGAGGGAATGACATAAAAAATAACTAAGGGATGAGAAAGAGGAGTACACTGGGTGCAGAAGAAAGGGAGAAATAGTACAGGGTAAATTATTTCACATGAAAAGGCACAAAAAAACCTATTGCAGTAGATGGAAAGATGGGAGGGTAGGTAATGGGCATTGCTTGAATCTTACTTTCATCAGTATTGGCCCAAAGAATGAATAATAATAAAAAATAATACGCACAATCAGTTAAATTTAGAAATCTATCTTAACCGGACAGGGAAGTAGGAGGGGAGGAGATTAAGTAAAGGGGAATGGGGCTGACAGAAGGGAGGGCGGATCAGGGGAGGTGGCACAAGATAAGCCAGGCCTAGAAAGAATAGAGGTAGATGGTAGGTGTGTTCACAAGCCCAGATCTTTCTGTTGTGTTCCTTGGGAATCACTCCTCCCAGGGCACAGCTAATTCTCACTCCTATGCCTAGATTTCCCCACAAACTTGGTTTTCCTAGATCCCACTGGTATATTGATGCACCCCCTTCACTCCCTCCCTGTTAACACATCTAGCCCTTAACTCCTCCCACTCCCATTCCTATTCTCTTACCTGGTGACACCACCTTAAGTGCCATAAAGCATCTCAAAGTCCAGTGCCCTGGTTATTACCCCCCCCTCCCAATGCCCCTCCCTAGTTAGACTTTGTCCCCTACTGATTTTTCTTCCCTCTCTCTGGTGCTGAGACACAACACATACAGAGCTGGAGACAGGTAAGGACTTTTGGGATGAGGGGCACTGTGACCAAATGAGTAGGGTCGCCCCTTGCTATGGTTTTAGTCATTCTTGTTTCTCTCCTGGCTTCGGGGACTTCCTGAGATCAGGAACAGAAAATAAATGACTTGACTTGAAGGAACCAAGGCTGGCACCATCGGGTACTTTCTGGGCCACTGAAACATCCTCAAGTATCTAACAAGGCCTTTGGTGGATTCTCTAGCACTCCTCCCACCCTATCCACATATCCTTACTTCTCCCCACAGCTCAGGTCCTGGCCAAGCTGGCACAAAAACCAATCACCAGGTGAAGAGACAAGGGCAGCCAGTTCAAGAATGGTATGTGGCAAAGAGTCAATGGAAGTGGGGAAGTAGTCCAGGTAGGCACTGCCTTCTCAACAGCGTTATGATGAGAAGCCCGTCTAGTGGGTTCTGCCTCTCGAGATGTACTCAGCTAGGGGTAGGGGCAGTGCTGAGGGCCCAAATGGATGAAACCCTAGTCTAGAGTATTACACCCTTTTGATCCTTTCGGTATCCCATCTGCTTCTTTTCTGCCAGAGTTTCTAAGTGGGCACATCAGATAGGGCTCTGCTTGTAAGGATTACTATAATTTTTGTGTTCCTGTTAATCCCTCTCCTACACTTTGAAGGGCAGTCAACAGTTGACACCAGGCAGCAAGAGAGTAGGGCTTGCCTCCTTCTCCAGCCTTTCCTTTCCTAGTGCTTGGGTAAATTGCTCCCCACCTTTTTGTCAGGAGCTGGAGAGACTGGAGATCCCGGCTGAGCTGTCTGCTCTGCTGAAGACGGCTGAAGGTAAGCCCTGAATATGCTTTCCTTCTTTCATTGGAGAGTTGGGAGACTCCTGGGTATTGACTATTGTATACATTGTCAACTAAGTCACTTTACTGGTTGGTTTTGTTTCATTTTTTTCTTTGTTAGAAGGGAAAGCACACTGACAGGGTTGGGGAAGGGGAACAACTATAGCTATGACATAAAAAGCAAGGCATTAATAAAACTTTAAAAATACTTTTTTAAAAGGGGAGGGAACCTTCGGCCTCAAGGCCACATGAGGCCCTCTGGGTCCTCAAGTGTGGCCCTTTAACTGACTGACTCCAAAGTTCACAGAACAAATCCCCTTAATAAAAGGATTTGTCCTGTAAAACTTGGACTCAGTCAAAAGGGCACACCCAAGGACCTAGAAGGCCACATATGGCCTCAGGGTCATAGGTTCCTCACCCCTGTTACCCTGTCTGAGGTAATGCCTATGCAGCATTTGGGGTCTGCTTTGTCCACATGTTGCTGCTCTCACCTGCCCTGTGCCTTTCCGTCCCCCTCCCTCAAGTCCCTCTCCCACCTTGAGTGGTCCTGCCCCCACCCCAGCTGTCATTGCAATGATGTTTCATTGTAATTAATGACTTTGCACCAGTGGTGAGGGGCTACAGAAGGATCCTAGGAATAGGCAAAAGCAGGAAGGAGAAGTGGGGAGATGTCAGGAGCCCCCTGTGTCTGGCCTCACAGTTCTGGGATGTTCCTAGGTCGTCAGCACGTCATAGCCAAAAGCATCACAGAAGCCCTGCCCCCAGAGGTCACAGCCCAGGAACAACTGGCTCTCCCTCCTGACATTGATAGATTCCCCTTTTCCAGATTCATCTCTGAAAACTTTCAGGTACTGCTTGCTGTCTTCTGGTCTCTTCCCTGCCCACTTACCTCCACTGGTTTCATCATATTCCGTACATTCCAACTGCTGGCTTATTTGCTGTTCTCCCAACATGACGTTGTTATATCTCCTATCTCCACCTCTCTCCTGGATGTCTCCCGTGCTTGCCAAAACTCTCTCTCCTCACCTCTGCGTTCTGGAATCCCCAGCTCCCTTCAAAACTCAGTTCCAGAGCCAACCCTGGTCCCCCTCAATTATTATGCTTTCCTCCCAATCCCCCTCCCCCAAAATTACTTTTTATTTACTTTGTATTAATTTACCTGTGTTCATGTTCCCTCAGAGGACTATAAGCTCCTTGAGGGCAGGAGCTACATCGGTTTTTATCTGTGTATCTCCAGTGTCTAACACACTGCCATGGGCACATGCCATCGAATTGAATTATAAACCCTTTTCCCATGTTTAGGTCACCCCCATTTTTCTCTGGCATGATTCCTTCCCAGTGATTCTCCCTGTCTGGGCAGCCACCTCAGATTGTTTTCACTTCAGCACCCAACATACCTAACTACTAATGCATCCTCCTTTTCAGAAGCCAACCCTGCCCACTCCAGGACAGCCCCTGACATCACCTCTGACTCACCTGGATGGGATAAGCCCTCAGCACGCCCTGGATGTCAACAAAGTGGTATTTGAGTGATGGTGGCTGGGAGGGAAGAGGGTCTAAGCGCCACTGGGTCCAGAAGCCAGGATGGAGTGGAAGGGATGGCCAAGAGCCCACCCTCATCCTCAGTGCTTGTCCTCTGAGTACCTAAGGCCTTCCCAGTTCCCTCTTCACAGGATCATCTATCCAGAACTGGAAAGAACTTTACAAGTCACTTTGTCCAACATGCTCATTTTACAGTTAAGTGAATGGAGGCCTAATGAGTTCTAGGAATTGTCTGAGGTCATGCACGTGACAGAGCCAGGATTGGGACCGAGGAGGTCCTTCATCTTACAAACCCGTTGCTTTTCCAACGCACCTCACTAAATCTTCTGAGTTCCATCTCTGACTCTATTCTCTCATCTAATAGTCATAACAGCAACAGCAATAATAAATACCCAGTATTTTCATAGCACTTACTTTGTGCCGGGCACTACGCTAAGCGCTCTTACAAATACTGTCTCATTTGATCCTCACAACAGCCCTGTGAGGTAGGTGCTATTATTATCCCCATCTTATAGATGAGAAAACTGAGGCAAACAGAGGTTAAGTGACTTGCCCAAGATCACCCAGCTAGAACATACCTGAGGTGGGATTTGAACTCAGGTCTTCCCGATTCTATGCCTAGCACTTTATCCCCATCCTGATGCCAACTTTCACTCTCGTCTCTCAACCCCTTTGTGTCAATAGATGTTACGGCTCCTGGGTGACCTATCGCTTCAGTCCTGGGAGGAACAGACCATGGGCACATATTTGGCCCAACAGGGGCAGCGCCACCCCGCCCTGAGGAATGAGATCTTTTGTCAACTTGTGACCCAGCTGTGGCACAACCCAGACCAACAGCAGAGTCATCGAGGCTGGGCACTCATGGCTATTCTGCTCAGTGCCTTCACCCCAACATTGACCCTTCAGAAGCCATTGCTCAAGTAGGTTGGAATTGAGGTGGCCTTTGAAAGGTTAGACAGGGGACACAGGGCACCAAGGGACATGGGGAGAAGAGAGAATAGGGGCTTATAGGATATGGGGAGCAGAGCAGAGATAAGGGGAGCGGCTATGTAAGGGAACAAGGCCCAGAAAGGACTTGGCTTCCAGAGCATGACTCCTTCCTGCTGTATCTGGAGTCATTTCTACACAAGCCAACCCAGGGGCCAGTGTCTCCCATCCCAAGCTCTTTCCTCTCCCTGTAGGTTTGTGTCTGACCATGCTCCAAATGGTGTTGCAGCTGTGTGCCAGCACAAACTCTTGGGGGCGTTGCAACAGTCCCAGCCAGCAGTCAACACTGTTCGTGCCTACCCACCTACCCAGCTGGAGTGGATTTCAGGCTGGCGGTGTGGACGTATGACCCTGGATGTCTTCACCTTCAGTGGTAAATGGGACTAATCATCCTCCTTCCTCAGCTCCTCTCCCCCAAAGTTACTTCCGGAGTGAAACCCTCCTTTCCCAGGACCTCCCTCCCAATACCTTCCCTATCCCATCCCCCTCCTAGACCTTAATTGTACTCATTCCCTATGGGTCCTCTTCCGTCCTTCCTGGCCTTTGATTTTACAATGTATTTGTCCCCGATATCCCTAGTCTCCCCTTGATCACCCCGATTCCCCTTAGTGATCCTTATTCATCACCCGCATAGCAATCACCATGGTGACAGTTGACCTCCCTCACATGGGTAATGCCCCTCCTTCACTCCATCTCCCCCAACCTTCTAACGCCTGAGCTGTTCCATTCGTGCAGAAGAGTGCTACTCAGCAGAAGTCAAATCCTGGACCACAGGTGAAGAGTTTGCTGGGTGGATCCTACAGACCAGGTAAGAATGCCTAGGGAGCCTGGCATAGGGAGGGGATGGGTTAGGCAAGGGTGTTGGGGCTACTCTGAATTTCTCTCTTCCTCTTCCTCCTCCACTTCTCGAAAGCTTTTTCCTTTCCAGGCCACCTGCTGTCTTGGGAGTGAATCTTTAAACTGGTCTCACTAGACAAGGCTATGGATAAAAGGTGACAAGGTTCACTCCCCACAGCACGTATGTCAGTGATTCCATGTGCATATGTATAAGGGAAAGTGTCTAAAATGTATATCTGTGTGTGTACGAAGTAAGATATCTTAGGTGGTCTGTAAACTTCAAGATAGAGGAGAGTTATTGTTGTGTGTGTATGACTGAGCATGTGTAAATTGTATGGGTTTGTGTAAAACTGTCTCATGTGTGTATGTACATACATGAAATGAAGTAAGCTAGGTGTTTTGTAAAACTTAAAGTGTTGCATAAATGCAAATTATTTTTTAAATTAATAAGTATTTATTTTCTCTCCCTCCCACCTCTCATACTAAAACAAAACAAAACAAAACTCTTATAACAAATATGCATAGTCAAAGAAAACAAATCCCCAAATATGAGTTATTTCTTTTGTGAGTCTTAGTGTGTGTAAATGGTTAGCAGTCATCCTATCAATTAACAAGTATTTATTAAAGGTTTTGTATTTCTTGCCTTCTCAATGAGAAGGAGAGGAGTGGGGGAGATAATCTAAAACTGATAATAAAATTAAATTAAGAAATAAGTTTAAACAATTAAAAAATAATTAAAAACAATTAATATTTTAAATACTTTTAAGTTTAAATTTTTAATTAAAATTTTAAAATTTAAAGCAACTAAAAAATTAAAATTTTTTAATAAAAAAAATTTTTAAATTAATGTAAAAGTATTTATTAAGTCCTTTTACATGCCAGGCACTGCGCTAGGCTCTAAGGATATACAAAAACAAAAATAATCCTCACCCTCAAATAACTTACATGTTATAGGAGGTAGTTTGGCATAGTTGATAGAGAGAGTGTGAATCCGGCTTCAGACGCTTAGCAGCTCTGTGACCCAAGGCAAGACACTCAACACATAAATATATGAATATATACATAAAATATGCTGCATCATGGGTCCTGGTTGGGCATAGCATTGATCAGAGTTCTTAAGTGCTTCAAAGTTATTTGGCTTTACAATATCGTTGTTATTGTGTAATTTGTTCTCCTGGTTCTGCTCACTTCATGCTGTATCAGTTCATATACATCTTCCCAAGATTCTCTAAAACTGTCCCATTCATCAATTTTTATAGCACGAGAGGATTTCATTACAGTCAAATAAACTAATTTGTTCATCCATTTTCCCATTTGATGAGCATCCTCTTGGCTGTCAGTTCTTTGTCACCACAAAAAGAGTGACTATAAATACTCGTGTCCATATGTGTCCTTCCCCTCTTTCTTTGGTCTCTTTGGGCATAGGCCTAGTATCCACTTCAGTTTGTTGAGTGGAGGAATGGCATGGTCTGATGTATGCTTTAGAAATATCACTTTGGCGGCTGTCTGGAGGATTGATTAGAAAGGGCAGAAAGTAAAAAAAAAAAGGGGGGGGGAGAAAGTTTAGACAAATACAAACAGCAGAATTATTCTTGTGGGATAATATTCATTACTTATTAAGAAAAATCTGGTAGTAGTAGTGGAAGGATATTTGTTTACCAAATATGTGCTAGTCATTCTCATATGAGAATTCTTGGGGAATCTTAGAGGTAGCCAGGTGGTGCAGTAAGTACATAGAGTGATAAACCTGGAGTCGGGAGGACCTGATTTTAAATCCTGCTTCCGATTCTTAGCGGTTCTTTGATCCTGGGCAAGTCATGTGACCTCTCTCAGCCTCATAAAATTGAGGTAACAGTAGCACCAACATCCCGGGGTTGGTTTGAGGATAAAACAAGGTGATGTAAACTTTAAAGTGCTATACAAAAGTTAGCTATTATTGATCTTAATGAACTCTTATAGACACTAGTTCTCAGGTGTGTTTTGTGTGTGTGCGTGCATGTGTGTGTGTGTGTGTGTGTGTGTGTGTGTATGGGAGCTGAACCAGAGTTTTGCTACAGCCTTTAATTAACCCCTCTTTCTTCCTTTCTTTCCTGCTCCTACCCTTTATCACAGGGGCATAGAGCAGCCTATCCGAGGCTGGTCAGTATCTCTGCTCTCTGGAGATTCCTGGAAGGATTTGGGCGGCTGTGACTTTGTGCTGGATCTGATTGGACAGACTGAGGACTTACGGGACCCCAGTGCCCCTGGCAGCTACCCCATCACCTCCCACAATGTGTGAGTGCTACCCCTTGCCCTATCTAACTCATCTTGCCCAGAATGGGTATGGTAAATCCACTTCCCCTTCCTATTTCCACCTATGATGAGGCCACTGTTTCCTACAGGACTTCTGAAGACATCCCCCTACCCCCAGGGTTCCAGGCTCCTCCCTTGGCTCCAGGGCCACCTCCAGGTGCTGCTCCCACACTGCCTCAAAGCAGCTATACAAGTGAGGACTATAATTGGCTTCCTGAAGCAGAGCAAGAGAGGGGTTATAATAAGGCAGGACATGGAGGGCAATGAATTTGGAGGGGAGAGTTGGGAAGTCATGCTAGGCTGAGGGGTGTGGGGCTTGGAAGCAATTTTAACAATGCCTGTTACCTCTCTTCCCAACAGAGGAAGCCCAGAGCCCTAGAAGCTTGGATGGTTTCCTGGATAACCTTTTTGAGCCTGTGCTCTCCTCAGGGTCCAGGGTGAGTTCTACATGCCTGTCTAGACTTGCTAGCTTCCTTAGTTCTCTCCCAGCTCTTCTTTCCTGCTTCCATCCATCCTTCTGTTGCCTCTGTCCATCCTTTCCTCTTCTGCCTCTTCCCCCAGTCCTTATACTGGTCCCATTCCATTGCCCAAGGGCCCTGGTCTCTGATGTGCTGTTGGCTCTTTGTCCCAGCAGGATCTGGAACAAGCCAGGGCACTGAACAGCCGAATGAAAGGTGGTGGAGGCATTGGGACTCAGCAAGGAGGCTACCCCATGAGTGAGTATGGCACTTGATCCTGGCATCCTTGTACCAATCTCCTTGGGCACAGCCAGGGGAAAGGCAGGAGTGATGGCAGTCATTATAGGCCTTGGCACCTTGACACACGTTCTCATTCACTGGGGGCTGCCTCTGTGGGTGCTTTTTCTTACGCCTGCTCCCCACTGAACCCTGAGCTGGGATCTGCCTCAGTGTTTATCACTTTATCAGTGTTTACCAGGATTGTCTGATCCTTTTCTCTGAGGTCTTCCTTGGAGACTTTGAGTATCAGGGACCAGTGGATGCCATGCAAATGACCACCTGTTAGCAGGAAAGGTCTGCTCATGGTCTTGGACACATGGTATGAAGTCACTTGGCTGCTAGGGGAATTAAGTTCCAGGAGAGAGTCAATACCTGAGTGGCTGGACACCTCTTTTTTTATTTTTAATTTTTATTTATTTATTTGCATTATTATTTTTATTAATATAGTTTTAGTTTTTAACATTCACTTCTACAAGATTTTGAGTTCCAAATTTTCTCCCCATCTCACCTCCCCCCACCCCAAGACAATGTGCATTCTGATTACCCCTTCCCCCAATCTGCCCTCTCTTCTATCACACCCCACCTCTTCTCTTATCCCCTTCTCTTTTCCTGTAGGGCAAGACTGGGCACCTCTTTTCCCTGGGTCTCTGTACTTCTGATTCCCTGGGTTGTGCTTCCTGCGCTAAGAATTTAGGAAATTGCTCCCCAGACACAGGGTGGGAAATTGTAGCAGGCACACATCCTAAATGCTTACCCATGGGATAGAAACAAGATGCCTTCTCTCCTTCCCTCCCCCTGCCCAGCATACCCAGGGATGATGCAGATGCCAGGCTACCAACCTGCCATGGGGGCAATGATGCCAGCACCTGTGCCACTTGTGCCAGCAATGCCACCCGTACCTTCAATGGGTGGGATCCCAGCCATGCCAGGTATAGTGGAAAGAACTGGGAAGACCTAGTGTGCAGAGTGGGCATAGGACTATTGTCTCCTTCTCTAAAATGATGACTAGAACATGGGTGTGCCTATTGGAGGAAGGAAGGGGATGCCGCTGTGTCACAGCTTCCCATCAGGAGCAGGGAGGATCATGGGCTTGGCAGATCACTCATGCTTATCAGGGAGACAACCACAGTGGTGGTTTGAATGGGGGGACCGGGACCAGTTGAACTCTGGGTTTGAAACTCACCTCTGACATTAGCTGACTCTGTGACCCTCAGTGAGAGACTTAATGTCTCTGATGCCTCAGTGAACTCATCTGTAGAGTCTGGATAATGAGCCTCATAATATCCGTGTTCCAGGGTTGTTGGAGGATCAGATGAGACGATGTATGTAGTCATTTGAGAATCTTAAAGCACTGTATACATCTTGCCTTTTATTACTGCATCCCATTTGCTTCTCAGGCATGATGATGCCATCCCAGCCTCAGCCCGTGGTACCCACGCTCAGTACCAGACAGCTGGCTGCACAGCAGCAGAGCTTTATCAACCAGCAGGCCATGATCTTGGTGAGGGCTGGAGTGGGCAGGACGTATGGGGAGGGTACATGATATAGCAGCAACGTCACCGGCCCTAGGGTTAAAGGGCCTGGGTTCAAATCCTGACTCTGTAACACTGGGCGAGTCAGTTCCCCCTCATCTGTATAATGAATGTGTTAGAGGTGACTTCTAAGTCACTTCTTGTTCTATGAATGCTGTGCTGGTGGGGATCAGGGGACAGGTTTGTTGGAGAAAGGGTTCTGCTTGGTTTTGTGATGCAGGTGTGGATACCCAGCAGGGTTTCCTCTCTCACTGTTTTTTCCCTTTCCCTCTCTCATAGGCTCAGCAAATGACCGCCCAGGCCATGTCTCTTTCCCTGGAGCAGCAGGCCCAGCTCCAGCACCTGACCCACAGGTCCACATCTGCATCCCAGCCCACTCCAAGCACTCCCAAACCCAAGAAGTCCACAGCTGTTGTCAGCAAAAGCTCACCTGCACCCAAGGCAGAGCCCCAAAGGAGCCTACAACCGGTACAGGCCCAGGGGAATAAGTGAAAGTCCCCAGCAGGGATAGGTTGGGTCTTGTCCCAAGTGGAGCATAGCAAAACCAGGCAGGTGGCAGGGCCAAGGGTAGAAAGGGGAACAGAGGATTCTAGGGTCTTAGCATTTGGAGTGGGGTAAACATTAATTAGCCAAGAAAGAGAAAAGAAGGAAGGGGAAAGGAGATGCCGACATATCCCAGCTCACAGTTGGAGTGGAATGGGTAATGAGCATGGCAGAGTTCAGTCAAAGGATAGCAAAGGTCAGGGGAAAGGGGAAGGAGGTAGTCATTATCTTGTTCCCAACAGGTAGAGATTCCAGAAGATATTGAGGAGGAACTGATGCACCCCAATACCTTCCAGGAGAAACGAGATTATTTCCAAAAGATAGGTAAAAGGGCTATAGTCCCGTAGGCGGAGAAAATCTCTTTTTTGGAAGGGTGGGATCAAAGGCTGGGACTATGGCTCAACTTCTTCAAACCATCATTCTGGCACAATCATACCAGGGCAGAGGAAGCTCAGGTCCTATTTCTTTGTCCAATGGGGCATGGCAGCTTGGCAACAGGGCCCTCATTTGACTAAGGGCTAGGGCCAGCATCAGCAGGAATGGAGGCAGTTGTGTTGGTAATGGGGGTTGTTGAAGGAGGGAGGCAGCCATATGATGGACAGAAAGCAAAGAAGACGGGGATAGTGTCAACTCTGGAACTTCCTTGCAGGGCAAGAACCTATTCGATTGAAGAAGGTGAAGCCACCTGCAAAGGTGCGCATCCCCCAGAGGGAGTTAGATCAGGAAGAGGAGGACGAGGAAGAGGAGGAGGAAGAAGAAGAGGAGAAAGAAATCAAGGGTGAGGATGGTATTGTAGAAAGAGCCTTAGTTTCGGAAGTGGGAATCTTGGGCACTGGCCCTTGCTATTGGACTAACTCGTGAAACTTTGCACCTCGCTCTTCTCCTTGGTAAAATGAAAGAGTTAGACTAGAGGATGTCTAAGGTCCCCTTTTGTTTGGACATTCTATGGTGCTATCATACCAGCATTGCCAGGTAGATGGGCTAGATTGATACCATTTACTTCTATGGCACCCTTCACTCAGCCTGCCCCTTGACCTAGTCTCATAATTAATTTAACCATCCCAAGCTTTAGAGAAATCTAGGGGTATGCTGGATATGTTCTTTTTCATTAATAAAATTGCAACTCCTTTGTCAGTTGGTTGGTCAACAAGAATTTATTGGGCACTTACTATGTTCTAGGCACTGTGCTCTTTTCATTAATTAATCAAATGACTTGAACCTTCATCCCAGTTCATTAAATACCATTTATTAAATAAGCTGAAGAAGCCTCCTTTCCTAGGAGTAGTTATTCATATTCAATTTATTAACAAATGAAATTAATAATAAAAAAAAGCAGAGGTAATGAAATACAATATGTTGGCTATGACGATCACAGTCACCGTAAACCCTCACTATAATGGTAGATGATTTTACTTCCAGAAACACAGCTTCACTATTTAGTTTATTCCAAATACTAAGTGAAGATTCTTAAGAATCTCCTTCATATTTCTCCTTAAGATAAAGCCTAAATTCACTCTTTTCAGGAAATGTTAGGTTAGGCCTTTGTTCTTTCTTCTCTTTTTCAGTCATCACAGGAAAATCTTTCTCAAATATTTGCTGCTCTTCACAGACTCTTCTTAAGACTCTCTTTATAGTGTTGCTTCTTAACATAAACAGATTTACAATTCTGACAAAGGCAGAAGCTTCTCCTCTTTGTCTTCTACACTGATTCCTCATAGATATTCAAAGAGTAAATATAAAACATATCTAACTGTCCTTATCCACAGGGAGAAAAAGTACCTCATGGCAGGATGTGTCTTTTTTAAAAAATTAGACTCTTATTAACATCTTTTGCTTTTATATTGCCTACATTTTCCCTTGTATACTTCCTCTTCCCTCCCCTCAAAGAACCATTCTTTAAAATAAAGGATTTTTTTTAAAGAGAAAGAGGAGGGGAAAAAATTTAACAAAATCAATCAACATGGGGCAGGTAGGTGGTGCAATGGATAGAGCACCAGCCCTAGAGCCCCTGAGTTCAAATCCAGCCTCAGACACTTACTAGCCGTGGGAGCCTAGGCAATTCACTTAACCCTGATTGCCTCCCCTACCCCCCCAAAAAGATCAATCAACACATCAAAAAAAATCTGATGTATATTATATGCAATGGATTTCCAATTACCAACATAAGCTGCTTTTTCCAAAACATTCCATTTGGTTCTTAAAGATACAGTATTGTATATATAGACTGTGGGAGAACTAAATGAAATCGATGTTACACTAGGTAGGGGTAAGAAGAGGAAGATAGGATCAGAGCAGACAACTGAGACTAGGTTCTCCCCTCTCCCACCCCCCAGCATTACTAAGTGACCTTCTAACTATTTTCTCCTTCCTTTTCATAGCACCTTCTCCTCCTCCTCCTCCCCCTCCCCCAGTGGTCAAGAAACCACTTAAAAAAAAGAAGGGAGGAGACAAACCTAAGAGTGAAGATGGTGCTGGAGCCAAAGCAGGAGATGAAGCTAAAACTGCCATTAACCCAGGAGCCAAAAGCCAAAAGGAGAATAGGGAAAGGCCTCCAGGTACTGTGGTACGAAGCTCAAAACCAGCCCACAAACTAGAAGAACCCAGTAAAGAAATTCGTAACATCATCAAGATGTACCGGAGCCGCCCTGCACCAGTGCCTGAACCAATACTGCCCACCAGGTCGGGGTCAAGGGGTTACCAGGAATTGGAGGAAAGTTTTCCAAAGGGATGGTGGGGAGGCCTCCCTGGGGCTGATCCTCTGTCTCCCTGTTCCTTCCCCAGGAATCCTCCAAAGCATTTCTTAAAGAAGAATGACCCCAAGGATGAGGCCCTGGCCAAACTGGGTCTTAATGGCAATCATCTGCCTCCTTCGGTGAATCTGAGGGACTGGGCCCCTGAAATCCTGGGTTTTACAATTCTGACTCTTTTTCTGTTCCTTATCATTCTTGGGGAATTCTGTGTGTCTGTAGGAGCAAAAGTCCTATGGTCTCCCTCCCCATCCCTTCCTGTTTTTACACCGACTTGTCATCTTGTGAGTCTCTGAGGGAAGGGAAAGGTGCCTAGTGGGCACAGGTCCATGAATAACTCTTTTCAATTTCCTCCAAGCCATCAGCTCTGGGCCCTAGGAAGGACTCACCACCACCGGTTGCAGATCGGCCCAAGTCCTCCATCTCCTTTGAACCTTCTAGCTCCATCAAAGAGAAGCAGAGACCCCTGAAGGATCTGTTTGCCCCAGTTCAATCCGTGACCTCGATTCCTCAGCCTCTGTCACCTCCACCTCCACCTCCACCTCCACCTCCACCTCCGCTTTCTCCCCCATCAGAGAGCCCGGCCTCACCTCGTTCAGGTGAGGAAACCCCCATGGACCCATCCTAGTCACTTGTGCCTTTTAGGGTTGGAATCTGCATCCTGGGTTTCTGGGGAGGCAGGTTTCTGATGACCTTTTTTGGGAAGAATCGGTTTCTGGTTGTATTCCTCGACATGGTAGAAGAGCTGAGATTAAAGGAACTCTGAGGTGCCTTCTAACTCTGAGACTTTCTGATTCTTTGGCTTTATAATTGAATCTAGAAGTTATCCTTAAATCAAGTTTATTTCCATTCCCAAGTGACAGCCATATTGAGCAGGTGGGGTTTGGAACTAAATAGGTCTCACTGCTCTGGCTAGAGAGACTTTTATTTTCAAATATGGAGGAGCTGGGCTGGAGCACCTGGCTTTGTGAAGGGTGTTAAATTGTGACAAGCTAAATCCTCTTCAGGGGTGGGTTGCTAGCTTAGCTGGCCATAGGGCTGTGGATTTAGAACTATGCCAGGGTAGTGGAGTACCCCTGTAATTCCTGCTACCGGGAGAGGCCGGTGGACCATTTGTGTTTGGGCTAAAGATGATTGAGTGTCCACGCTAAATCTGGAACCAGTATGGCGAAGCCCTGGGGAGTGGAGGGCCACCAGGTTGACTGAGAATGAGAGAAGTGGGAAGTGGGAAAAACGAAGCCAGGTAAAGCTTCTGTACTGAGCAGTAATCAGTTGCTTGGATCCAGCTATAAGTGACATCATACTTCCAGCCTGGGTGAGATAGGGAGACTCATTCCTTCACCGCCACCCCTCCCCCCAAAAAAATCAGAGGTAGAAGGGACCTTAGAGGCCATAGATCAGGAAACTAAGGCAACCAGGATTAAATGACTTGCCCAAGGGGGTCACACAACTAGTAAATGTCTGAGGTTAAATTTGCACTCAGCTCTTTCTGACTCCATGCCCGGTGCTTGTCAGGTAACCTTGACCAAGGTTACACAACTAATAAATCGAGGCAAGATTTGAACTCAGGTCTTGCTGATTCCAAATTTAGTGCCCTAGCCAATCTACCATGTAAAGGATGGAGGTTAGAGGTTGGAGAGGAGCTAAGGAATAATGGACTGTCCCAGAGTCAAGAATATTCTGGGATTTCAGAAAGTTAAGAACAGGAAATTTAAAAGATAGCAATAACAGGAATGGAAATCCTATTTAGGACTTCACCTAACATCATTAATTTGTTCAGGGAAAACATTATGGGGCCTTGTTCCATAGAAACACCCTTATGAGTGCTTCAGTGTTGCATTAGGCCACCTCATTTGGAGTGGAGGTGGGTATCTCATGGGTATATCAGACATCTGACCTTGAAGGCAATAAAGATTGAGGGTCTGTTCTTCCCCTCAAGCTCTTCTCGCTTCAAGGGGTCCCTGGGGAATAAGACTCTCACCAAACAATTCTTTCTCCTTTCCCTTAACTCCCACAAACCTGCCTCAGATGCTCCCTGCTATAAGACACCTTTTTTGATCTCTTTCTGCCCTCATCTACATGGTTCACCACTCTTATTAGGGATTTTTCCCTCTTTTTCTTCCTTTTTTTTTTTGAGTGGGGAAAGTGAGGCAATTGGGGTTAAGTGAATTGCCTAAGGTCACATAGCTAGTAAGTATGAAGTATCTGAGGAAGGATTTGAACTTAGGTCCTCCTGACTCCAGGGCCGATGCTCTATTCACGATTTTTCCCTCTTGAATTTAATTTGTATTACTCGGTATTTTAGCTTTTATTTAGATTCAGCGACAGGGACCTCCGATTTCATTGGTAAAGGGAACTCCCTCTACCGATACAATGAAAATTGACATCTTCTTGGTAACTTAGTCCTGGTGTTGCCCTTTCTTAAACTGTGGGTTGAGAGCCCCACGTTCACTGAAGTTTAAGAAGCCCTGGAGCACCGAGAAATTCCAGGGATGGGGAACTTATGGGCCTCAAGGCCACATGTGGCCAAACTTCATAGAACAAATCCCAAAAGAAGTTTGGATTCAGTCAAAGGGCCTCGCTTGAAGACCTAGAGAGCCACATGCGGCCTTGAGGCCAAAGGTTCTCCGCGCCTGTCAGCTGTTGCCCAGGGTCATGCCGCCAGTATCTATCGCCAGTTAGATTTGAACTCAGCACTCACTGAGTTCAATTGAATTTTCAATGAGTCTCATTCCCCACTGATATCTTAATTCATTTAACGACTACTTATTTCTTTTTTTCTATTATTTAATATTTTATTTTTTCCCCAATTACATGTAAAAACAATTTTAACATTCTTTTTTTCAAATTTTGAGTTCCAAATTCTCTCTTTTCCTCCCTTCTCCTCCCTGCCCCTCAATTTCTGAGAAGGCAAGTACTTTGACATAGGTTATATGTGTGTAGTCATGCAAAACACATTTTCATAATAAATACTTATTTCCATTATTCATACTTATATTCAGTTCTTATATTCATACTTATATTTAGTTATGTCATAGCAAATGCTTATTAGCACACAGTACTAATCACTGGAAATACACAGATAAACAAACAACAAGGTTCCTCACTTCTATGGGGGGATGCAGGATATACACAGGTATCATACAAGATAGAGAGTGATGGGGGAAGGAAGAAATCCAGACAAAATGCTCTAGGAAAATTCGAGAAGAGAGAAAAACACTATTAGCCGCTGGGATCAGGTGAGGCTATAAGGAAGAGGAGACAACTTAGCTACTAAGCCTTGAAAGAGATGAGGGTTCTAAGAATGGGAATGAGGCTGGAGAGTCTTCCAGCAAAGAGAATCATTTACTCTGTGCAGATGAAGAGAGGCCCCGAGACTTCACACAAACAGTGAGTGGTCCAGTTGTCTGGAATTGGTCTCAAGTGAAGGATGAGGGACAAGAAGTGAGGCTGGAAGAGTTGGTTTGGATCAGATTGGGCAATTTTAAGAAATTTATTTTTTGTCCTGGAGGGCAGCAGGGAGCAACTGAGGGCTAGTGATCAGGAGAGTCATGGAGTCAGATCTGAGGTGTAGGAAGACTACTTTTCCAGTTTTGTGGAAAACAGAATGGAGAGAAGAGGCTGGAAGCAGGGAGACCAAGTAGGAGGCTTTACCTGTCCACATGAGAGTAGATAATTAAAGGAATGGTCATGTGAGAGGAACAAAGTGGAAGGGAGAGTTGTGGAGGTAGAAGAGATGGGATGTGGCAGATGATTGGGTATAATAACCAATTCTAATGATAGCTAACATTTACATAGTGCTTTAGGATTGGAAAGCACTTTACAAATATTGTTTCATTTACTCCTCACAACCTCCCCGGGAGGTAGGTGCTATTTTAATTCCTGTTTCACGGATGAGAAAGCTGAGGCAGACAGACCTTAAGTGACACGGGCAAGCTGTATCTGAGACTGGATTTGAACTCAGGTCTTCCTGACTCATGGTCCAATGCTCTATCCACTGTGCTGCCTAGCTACTTTATGGGATTTGGGATGTTGCTAATAGCTAGGTGGCACCATAGTGCATAGAGCACCGGGCCCAAAGTAAGGAAGGCTCATCTTCCTGAGTTCAAATCTGGCCTCAGATACTTACTAGCTCTGTCACCCTGGGCAAGTCACTTAAGCCTGTTTGCCTCAGTTTCCTCATCTGTAAAATGAGCTGGAGAAGGAAATGGCAAACCATCTTTGCCAAGAAAACTCCAAATAGGGTTTCAAAAAGTTGGAAAGCACAGGGTGTTGGAGTCTCTAATGTTACTTTGTCTGACCTCTAGACCCAGTTCTGTCCATGGGGGATGGACACATCAGCACCCAGCTGCTTCGTGCCTCAAGCAGTGTTTCCTTTGCTTATGTCAGTGCCACTTGGAGGCTGTTTCTTCGAAAAGAGGTAGGAAGACAGTGGATCTCCTATTCTATTCCATTATTGGCCCTGTCCCCTCTTCTCCGTGCTCCTGGCCTGGCCTTACTGGAGTCATTAATGGGCCAGGATAGGTGGCAAGGGGGCTAGCCAGAAGTGGGGCCTTCCCATTTACATCCAGACAATGGCTCCACTATTCTTTGGGATCCATTCATATCTCTCTATACCTCTCACAGGTGTTCTACCCCCGAGAGAGCTTCACTCACCCCTACTGTTTGAGACTTCTTTGTGAACAAGTGAGTGCCGTTTCTTTATACCCCTCTCCCTGAAAGGGAAAATTTGTACACTTGTCTCAATAACCCTCCACTTCATGACACTCCACTCCAAGTGGTTTCACGCTGCCCCAGGATGCTCAGAATCTCAGCTCTGGTCCCGGGGCCTGCTCTCCCCCCGACTTGTGTTCCATCCTCCAGAATCCCTCCTCTCTTCCCTCCCTCCCTTCCCATCTCTTGTCCAATGTTGCTTAAAATCCCTAGTTAGTGGGCATTTCTGTTTTCATTTAGGTAGTGGAGGGTAGATTATGAAGCAATCTGATAAAACTAATTCAAGTTCTCTCTCCCAGGAGCATTTTCACATTAAAGGAGGCTATGCTAACCTATATTAATTAATGAATGGCAATACTTCGGGCAGTGGCATTAAATGAAACCCAGGCAATAAAGAACGCCTCATAGCATTTCTTAAGTCACAGTCCCAACCATGCCTATGTGTAAGATTCATTTTCGGTTGGTGGAGGAGCAGTGTTACAAGACACAGACATGCCCAAAGATAAAAGATGGTCATTGAGAGACACAAAGATATCCATAGGCATTCACACAAGTATTGAGGGGCAGAGAGAAACAGGGATCTAGACATAGACAGAGACAGACCGATGGGGGAACAGAGGACCCTTTAGGAGTCTGGGACTATTGGTATTTCTGTCTGTGGTCATTCCTTGGGAGGTTGACTCTTACCCTAGAGGTCCCCATGGTAATGAGACCTTGCTACATCCTCAGATCCTACGTGACACCTTCGCTGAGTCCTGTATTCGAATCTCCCCACATGAACGGAACAAGATGAAGGATATGCTAGGTATAAGGACTAGGAAACCTTGGGGTTGGGAGTGGTAGTCAAAAAGATGGGAGAATCTTGTGTTCTAACCATTGGGAGCCAAAGTCATATTGGAGGGGGTGAGGAAAATGCTGATGGAGGCATCTGTGGGGGTCTCTAGAAGTGGACCTCCCCCTCCTTTCAGCAATAATCTAAGACCTTGAGTAGTCAGGATGGGATAAGGTAGTTAGAGAGGGAGGGGAATTGTCAAGGAAGATAGGTGGGGTAGTGGCCAAGTTAAGAGAGTCTCGTCTACAGCGGACTTGCAGGTGGGCGTGGATGCTAGTTCCATCACTGAAGACAGTATCAAGAAGAGAATCGTGGTAGCTGCCCGGGACAACTGGGACAATTACTTCTCTCGAATCTTCCATGTTTCGGTCAGTGTGAACCCTGCATAACCCTGGCAGGGCCCGCTATCTGGAACTGTGCAGGGTTTGGTGGTGGGTTATTCCTCATAAATCCTAGTTTGCCCAAGTATGTTTTTGGTGCCTTGGAATGTCATCTCATATCCTCCACCATCAAAGTCAACCACCATGGTGAATGCAGTGTCCTACGTGCCGGGCATTATGGAACGGCAGTGGAATAGAAGGGAGCTCCAAGTCTCAGCAGGCAGACATGATTCCTTCCTTCAGGAACCTCCCAGTCTAACAGAGTAGACACAGTCCTTGCTCCTGGGAAGTAGCCCCTAGTCAGATAAAGGAGACAGGACATAGCTCCTGCCATCAGGAAGGAGTCCACAAGCTTGATGGCAGTGACAGAATGGACAGAAGGATGTAAACATTTCCATGGCACTCAAGAATCAAAATTCATGCATTTAGCAGAGCATCCTATCTCCTATGTATCCCTTGGCCCCCTTCCTCACTGCTAGGAGATTTTCCTTCCCCTTCCCCTATCAACACTGTGACCCCGAATTCTCTTATAGGGGGAGAGTGGCAGTGATGTACAATTTCTGGCTGTGTCTCATTGGGGCCTTCGCCTGCTCAAAGCTGTGAACAATGCTACCTTCCACACAGACCACCTCAAGACCCTCCGCAGCTACAGGTCAGGAGGGCTGGGAGGTGGCAGTAGACGGCCTCCTGGGAGCTTTCCCTATTCTTAAGGATAAGTTGGTTATCTTTAATATAGTTTCTATCCCCAATTGATTCATCCACAGTTTTGCAGAAGTCCTGGAGGTAAAGGACCAAGGACATGGCATTCTCCAACTGTGCCTGAGGAATGAGCAACTAATGTTGCACACAACTCAAGCCCAGACAATCAAGTCCATGGTGGAGTTGTTCTTGAATGAGCTCAAAAAAGTGAGTGGGCATGGGGCAAGGGTGGAAAGGTGGAAAGGTGAGTTGAAGAAGGGGAGGAAGGATCATTGGAGGCAGATTGGGTAACAGCTATGATGGTGGGAGTACCCAGAGGCTGTACAACAGGTATGTGGGAGAAATATTGGTGCTTGTGGAGGCCACTGGGACAATAAATACTAGGTTGTCCTACCCCAGGTAACTACCATGTCACAAGTGGACATTTTAATCCTCAATAGGATTGGAGAACATTGGAGAATGTTTGAGGCACCTTAGGCATCACTGAATCCAGAAATTCTTAAAATTATTGTGTCATGGACCCTTTTGGCAGTCTGGTGAAGCTTATGGACCACTTCATAAGAAAAATTTTTTTTTTCAAAATCATAATTTAAGGAAACATCAAATTTCAGTTAGAGGTTAATGAAAATAAAGATGCATTTTTTCCATCCAAGATCATGGACCCCCTGAAATCTATCTGGGGACCCTCAGGCTGAGAAGCCCTGAGTTAGTCCAACCCTTCCAATATTTAGGTCTCGGGGTCCAACAGAGTTTCCCTAGAATCTAGGAGTTTAGATGTAGTTCACCATGCTGCAAAGACGTTCAGGGGGCAGGCTTGGCTGCCTTTAAATATTTAAAGGCTGACATGTGGAAGACAGATTAGATTTAACTTTCTTCAACCCTGGAGAGAGAACCAGTAACACTGGGTGGAAGTTGTGCAGAGGCATACTTAGGGGCTTTAAAAATGCTTGTTGATTGTTTGCTAAACAATGGGGATAAAAATACAAAATGAAGACAATCTTTACCCTTGAGGAGGTTTTATTCTAACAGGGGAAGACAACACATGTAAGGGGAGTGGTGTCTGTAGAGGGGTGTTTTGATCTGGGAAGGCAGAAAGGGTTGGTGAGTGGAAAGTGATAGAAAATCTAAGGTAGTGTTGGTGATTTCAGGAGGGTGGCTCTTGAGTTGAGCTTTGAAGGGAGTGAGAGATGGTAAGAATCAGAGGTGAAGACTAACGGACAAGGCTGAGGGAGCCGTCAGGCAGAGAATGCACTCCTTTGCTCCAACTGCTTCTCCCTCTCCAGGACTCAAGCTATGTTATTGCCCTCCGGAGCTATGTCACTGATGACCGAAGCCTCCTGAGCTTCCGCTGTGGAGACATCATTAAGTTGCTGCCCATGGCCTCCCTAGAGCCAGGTAAACATTGATGTACCCTGCCTGGATGCATCGTATGTTGCTCTCCAGTTGTGTGGGACTCTCTGTGACCCTATGTAGGGTTCTCTCGTCAAAGATACTGGAGTACTTGCCACTTGCCATTTCCTTGTCCAGCTCATTTTATAGATGAGGAAACTAAGGCAAACAAGGTTAAGTGACTTGCCCAGGGTCACACAACTATTAAGTGTCTAAAGCCAGATTTGAACTCATGAAGATGAGTCTTCAGGCCTAGCACTGTATCTGCTGTGCCACCCAGCTGCCTGATGCACAGCATGGTGAAGGATATTATCTGTTTGTTGGAATGGAGGGGAGGATACTTATACCATGTGGGCTGAAGACAGGAGCTGGAGGTGGTAACAGTCCTTTGGCCAGCCAAGTGAGTTGGGTGGCATTTAGGGCCAGAACTCAGGCTTGGCATCAGATGCCTCTGCGTTCTAGCCCCAGCACTGCTTTTGACACTTGCAGGGTGGCAATTTGGCTCCATTGGGGGTCGATCTGGGCTCTTTCCTTCTGACATGGTGAAAGTGACTGCTGCGCCTGACTACCTCCACTTCCCCAAGGAGCAGAGGGATGCGGGGCAAAGGAGTCTTCCAAGAGGAGAACCAGGATTGTCTAAAGAGAACCAGGCCACGGAGGTGAGGGAGCTTGGAGTAACTGACAGGCTGAGGCTTAACTAGCAATTCCTGAACTTTGCCAGCACTGTGAACACCACCCTCTTCCCTTGAGACTATCTTGGCCTGAATTCTCAAAATCAAGTCCTGGGAAAAGGAATCTTTTCTTCTCTCTCTTGACCCACCAGGGAAAAAAAAAAATCATCCAACTCCAAGTCAGCTGAGACTGACTAAGTTCACACCTACTATTTAGAGACCAGGGCTCAGTGCTCCAAGAAATAGGGAAGGAATTGAAGACGTAATCCCTGCCCTCAAGCAGCAGGGTGACCACGTGGCCACTGGGGAGGGGGATTTGTGACTGCTTGTAAAGGGCCGGCTGGAACAAAGCTAAGCACTTTGTATTTGATCCAAGAGTACTTCATCAGAAGATAAATCGTAGCTGAGCCCTTGGTTAGTGAATGCTACCTAGCGTTGTTTCCTTCGTCTTGTCTCACTAACTAGACTGTACGCTCCCTGAGAGCAGGGAAACCATTGGCGCACTTCTCTTTGTGTCTTGCACAGAGCCTGGCATAGCGCCAGGTAGGTGCTCAATAAAAGCTTCTTTGGCTTGACTGACTTGTGATGTTGCACCTATGCATCTGCACTGCAGGCACCTGCCTGCTTATAGCATGGGATAGGATGGGGGCATAGACAAACACGGCGGCTGGTGCCTGGAAACACAACCACCACTAGTGGCCAACTGTAGTGACTGAGTTGACGCTAGGTTTCCTCTACCTTCAGTGTGAACACACCCACACCCAGGCACCCAGTGAGTCCTCTGTGGTGACCAGCTCTGTCTTCACGGATGTCCACTCTGCTCTGGATGCTAGTACCAACACTTACACCATGTGGGAGTATGCCCTGAAGTACTTCCGGCCAACACAGACCTCGTAAGTGCCCAGAGCCTGGGGGGATCCATTCCCACATTGGCACTCTGTGCCTTTCTCTGTGGTTTGGTCATGATCCTGTACCCAAATTCATCTGCTCACTTAACTCCAAACAGCAGGAACAAAGAGAGGGTAACCTGATTTCCCCAACCCCCAAGGCCTCTGACTAGTCCTCAGGCGGTCTCCTGCCTGTGAAGAACTAACTAGGCCTTGTCCTTAATCTAGGAAGGGCTGGATGGTGATGTCAAAAAATCATGCCAGAAGCCTGGTGCAACATACCAAGGTAAGGAGGTCAAGGGTGAGAGGGTACCCATCCCCTTCCTGAGTGATCTCCTTTCAGACAACTGGCATGAAAGGTGGGCAGATCCAGACTTTATAGTCTGTTACAGCCTTTCTGGACTATTGCTCCATGGTCACTGCCCAAACAACTCTGACCCTCAGGCTCCCATCCAGCAATCTCTTACCAACTTAATCGACGAGGATATGAACAAGCTAGCCGTGGAGAACTTCAGGGGTAAGTCATCTATGGTTGTTGGGGGCATACCTAGGGCAAATGTTTCTTATTGGCTGGCAGCATCACAGATATTGGGATGCTGGACTTGTGCTCCTGGGTGTCTAGGACTAGGACTCCCCTGCCTTCTTCCTTTAGTCTCTACTCCCTGTCTACCACAGTATTACCAAATGTGCACAGGTTTCTATGGCTCTTAGTCACTCATATCTAGAACTCAAGGCACCCCCACTTAGCCTCTTCCCAACACACCCACCTAGCTCTCTCTACCTATCTTCTCTCACTTTTGCTCTGTAGCTGTGATGCAATTTATGGGCGATAAGCCCAAGAAGAAAGATGAGTTGGACATACCATTTGAGATGCTGAAGGTGAGTATTGGAGCTGGAAGTCCAGGGACACAGGAGAGCCCTTGAGTACCTAGTCCTGCCATGTCCAGGTCCTTAAATTGAATCCTATGCTCCATGACCATTACTCTGTCCCCTCTTCTGATGTCCTCAACACCAGAATATGTACCCTGCCCCTTCCCCAACCTTTCTGTCCTCACCTCTCTGGAAATTAAATTCCTATTCCCATAGCTGTGCCGGAAAAACGCCTTGAAAGATGAAATTTACTGCCAGCTCATCAAACAGGTCACAGAGAACCCCCAACAGTGAGTGCTGTGGAAAGGGTGAAGCTGGGGCAGAGGAGAATGGCAGGGTTTGGGGGAGGTAGAGATGATCCAGGCTGTTTTGATTTCTGCCTCTCAGGGAACACTGCATTCGGGGATGGCACCTCCTTAATCTCCTCACCGGTTACTTCCTTCCCTCACCCACCCTGATGCCCTATGTCACCAAGTATCTGCAGGATGCTGCCTCCAGTCAAGGTACCTTGAAGGGGGGGAAGGGCGTGCTAAAGGTGATGGTGGAAAAAAAAAAAAACCAAAGTGCCAGACCTTCTTCAGGGGAGGGGGTGGGGGGAGAGAAGACAAGATGATCTCAGTCCTGACCTCCCCATCTCTACACAGAGTTGGCCCAGAAATGCCAAGAACATTTACAACACACCGTCAAATATGGAGGTCGCCAGCACCTGCCCACCGCAGGCGAGATGAAAGCCTTCCTGGTACTTGCTCTGGGAGGGAGATCATTTTGAGTGCCCCCTGTGGGAGAGGAAGGAGCCTAGGGTCACTGTCCCTGTAGGTTTGTCTATCGCTGGTATGTAGTCTCACTCTGCAATTTTCCTTGGCAGAAGGGGCAGACGATTCGACCGCTTTCGCTCCACCTGTCTGGAGGTATGGAATACAAGACAGTCATCCAGACCTTCACGGTGAGTCCCAGGTGGTCAGTTAGCAATGGAGATTGTGGGGAGTGAAGCCCCTTTCCCTCTTCACTTATGATCTCACCCACACACCAGGTGGTGACGGAAGTGGTGGAGGAGACGTGTAGACAGATGGGCATCAGAGAACCCCTGGAGATGCAAGAGTTTGCCATCTTCCTCAAGGAGAAAGGTGAGGCAGGGCCCACTGCCTAGGACTGGCTGAGTCCTCCTCAAAGGAGATCTCTAAGTGACATGGAAGGAGCAGCAAAGGTTGGAAAGACTTGAGTCCATGCTTGAGGCAAGGGGAGCAGTAGCTTTCAGATGAGTGCTGTACACTTTGCATGAAGGGCTCTCAGAGGCCCTGCCCTAGGGGATGGAATGCCAGGCTGTGAGCATCTCCTGACCATTTTTGACAGGTCTACTGGTGAGGCCTCTGTACCTCAACGAGTACCTCAACGATGTGCTACGAGAAACTGGTGTGGAGCTGCACAGTCGCCGCCTCACCTGGGACACCCCGCTGCATTATGAAAATGACATCTACATCAACATGCACTACGGCCAGGTCAGCCCCAGGCCTCTTCCTAAGGCCCTACCACCTCTGGTTCTCCCAGAGATAAGAGGGAAGTGGATGGTGAGGAGCAGTAGGGGTCAGAGAAGAGGGGTGGATGAGAGTGGATGCAGAGGCAAAGGGATGAGTTTGGGAGCCAAAGTCATCAGGGGCAGCAGACTCCCCCTCATCTGCCCTATTCCCTCAGGTACATCAGGATTACTTGCAGGGAAAGCTGTTGATCAGCACCCAACCCCAAGTCGAAGCTCTACTGGCTCCTCTGGCGGCCCTGCAGCACCTGAGCAGAGAGAGCATCAATCTGTCTTCTAAGTATGAGCCCCAAAGGGCAGGGGCGGGCCTACTTCTATCAGGGGTGCCATACTCAATGCCAGCCTCTCCTTCAATACTCCGAGTCCATCCTTCCCATCACTTCCCCTTAAGCCTCCCCCCTCATCTGTCCCACGCCTTCCAATGCTTTTAGGTCTAGATATACTTGGCCTGGTATTCAGGCAGGGCTGGTCCCAACACCCACTTCTCTCAGGCAGGATCTACTGAGATACGTCCCACAGCCACTACAGCAGCGGGTGAATTTGAGTATCTTGGAGAATTTGGTGAAGAGCCAGCTGAGGGATTTGACATATAGCCACAGAGAAGCACATGTCAACTTCATTGGTGGGCTACCTTCTTTGGGTGGGGATGGCCAACAGACAGTAAGGGTTTTAATAAGGAATGGGAGTAGGACTGTGCTAGCAATGAATAGGTTGAGGGAGCTGTAGAGGAACCCACCAGATTCCCCTCTGTTCTTCCCCTCATCCTATACTTGACCTGGCTTACAGGTTTGCTGAGATAGACTATGGGTTCCTGGTCCCCCACTCTCCCCACCCAATGATATTCTCTACCCATCCTACCACATGGGCCCAAGGGTCATAGCCTGGCTTACAAACGTTTTCAAAGCGCCTTCCTTTCTATATTCTTTATCCTCAATCTCCACTGCAAGGAGGTGGAGCAGGCGTTAGCAATGTTTGAACAGTGAGACAATTCACTGACATGTTGGTTAATCCCCCATCTTTGTTGTCTGCCTACAGAGGCTGTGAGACACCTTCCTCTCTTTGGTTATATGGTGTTCAGTGTGCTTCGGGTGAGCGAGCCAACGATAGTCACCCCCTGCTTACTGGGCCTCAACCATCGGCACCTCATCTTGGTGGATCCTAGTTCTCAGGTGGGTGTGATTCTCCTTCCCCTCCCACCCCCAACTTTTCTCAGGTCTTCCTGCACCTCACTCATACAACTGCCCTCCACTCCACTCATCTTTCTACCCTGATCCCCACAAAGATTTAGAGAACTACTCCTCTTCCTGACCTGCCATGCCATTCCCAGAGTGAGCCACTCCCTCTTCCATGTCCTCTCCCCTCCCCAGGAACAGTGCTATTCCATCACTCTGAAAGACATACAGAAATTACGTCAGCTCGGTCCCCTGGACAATATCCCAGGGTTGGAGCTCTACTATGGATCTTCTGCCAATCCCAAGACCATCTGGTTCGAGTTGCCCCAGGTGAGAGCCAATAGTCATCCTGCTGTCAGGAGAATGGCCAACAAGTCACTGATCCATCTCCCCCCACAGCCCAGACTCTCATCAAGAAGAGAGTTCCCACTAATGTCCACTTTGCTCTGACAGGCCCAAGAGTTACAGCACACCCTCATCTTCTTAATGGAGTACAGTACCTCTCCCTAGCCTGGCCCAGTTCATCCTGAGTTGAAAGGGGAAGGAGTGGGGAGTAAAGGATCGTTTTTCTCCTCTTTCCTCTCCTCTACACTCCTACCCTCAGCAGTCTCTTCTCCTTGGTGAGCTAACACTTCCTGGTGTTCGTGCCTCTGCTCTAAGCTGGGGCAGAAGAGAAGGGGTGGCCTGGGTATGAGGATGACAGCTCCCTCTGAGACTGGGTCTGAGCTGCAGCCTGGAATTGGGCAGCACGTGCTCAGTTTAAGAAGCTGGATCCTGCCCACTCTTTGTGCCATCAGGGTGCAGAACCTGTTTTCCCACTCATCCTCACCCAGGTCCAGCCCCAGACCCGGTGGGGACAGATGCAAAGAAAATAAAACCTCAAACAATCAAAGTGTCTCATTGATATGAATAAGGGAGGGGAGCAGAACCAAGGAGAAGAGCCTGGAGTCTGGGGAACAGAACTGAGCCTGATCAGAATAAAGACTTTTATTCCAATTCTAAACACTAATAGGCCATCCTGGCCCTAGCAGATGGGTCCGGGAAAAGTATGGCTTCTGAGGGGTCCCAGGGTCTCATAAACGTACCCTGGTAGCAAAGTTGGTAGATACAGCTTCAGATGGAGGTAGAGGGCATGAAGGTAGGAATGTGGGCACACCAGACAGCAGTACCACCAACACATTGAAAAGTGCAGAGTGGAGGCACCCTCCAAATTCCCACCTCCTCCTCCAGGAGCCACCTTCCAGCTAGCTCAGAGCTAGCCCCTTCTTCCAGAGAGTCAACCAATAAAGTCCATCCACAAGAATGAGGAAGCAGCACTTAAAGATGTAAAGATGAGACTTCTACTTGACAGGTGGGAAGGTATGAGCTCTAGCCCTGGCCCTGAGGGATGGAGGTATTCCTGACAACCCCCTTCAAGTAAGGTTTTTGCATAGGCAGACACTGGGACCCTGGGAAAGGGGAAAGCTTTTCCCTAGCAGCAGCAGCAGCAGCAGCAGCAGAATTCTCATCCTGATTCTGGCCCCAACCCCAATCCTCTAAAGCCATGAGCCCACAGCACAAAACCAGTCTCCCTTAAGCTGGCCTGGCATGGGGCTGAAGTAAAGTCACTGGGGGCTTCCCAGGGCATGAGCCAAGAAGGGGCCCGAGCTCTCAGTAGACACTGTGGCCTCTCCAGTGCTATACCAATCTTCTCCTCCTCTCCAACATGAGTTATCTCTGACCTGGGTCAGGCAGGTCCAGCCAGTCACTTTCACTTTCACACCTGGCCCGGCTTTGAAAAAACTGCCTGATGAGCTTCTGGGCCTCTTCTTTCACTGCAAATAGGTGGAAGGGTAAGACTCTGTCCCCTTGCAAGGTGCTTCCCCTTAGTCTCCCAAAGCAAGGCCCAGGGCACTCACCACTCCCCCATGGAGGCATCTTCTGGGTCAGCAAGTGGGAAAGGTGGCGGGCAAACCCCTTAAATAATTCCTGGGAAGTCAGAAGACAGAGAGGAAGGCAGTAAGCTTTGTCATCTCCCCAAGCTACTTAGCAGCTCTCCCTCTGGGGACAGCCCCCTGCATTTAGCCTGGTACAAGGGAGGGACAGAGTTCAAAGAAGGGTAGCATCCCTTGCCCTCCTTCGCAATAACATGAATAGTAACTACCATTAGCATGCGGAAGCTGCCCTACCCTCGGCGGCTGACTATTCCCCATCTCCCTGTGCCTCCTGGCCCTAATAGCCAAGTGCTAAAGGACAATGGAATAGCTACTGGGGTAGGAAGGGGCTTATACACCCTACCTTGGAAGCAAACTTGCCATTCTTGTAGAAAGGGGTTAGATACTTGACTACAATGTCTGCAGCCTCCTTCAGAGAGACACCAGGGGTCCTTGGTCTTTGGTCCAGAAGCTGACTAGGGCCTTGGTTCTCTGTACTCTGGTCAAAACTCACTTCTTTTTTGGAAGGACCGCTGACCTTGACCTCTGGTGGTATCAAGATGGAGGGTTTGGATGTGGGTCGAGGCCTCTTCTGAGTCTGGTCCTCTGGAATCGCCTGGGCATGACCACAGTGGACCTGTCAACCCTAGGTTCCATTTCCTCACCAACTAAGAATTAGACCCAAGCTAAGCTCTGCCTTGCTCCTCCAAGGCAGAAGCACAACCAGCTTGGGGGCCTCAAATTAATTCTAAGGAGTTCTAGCAGACCCACCAAAGACCCTCCAGCAAACTTCAAGCTTGGACTCAGGAGGTGGCTGACCCCTCCCCCCATTCTCCCTGCCCCAGCCTGCCTTTGGCAGGAGAGACTGAGTTCTAGAATGATACCTGATGGGATCTGGACCGTTTCCGTGGCTGGGTGTCCTCTGGGGGGAGGGGCTGGACCTCAGATTTGACCTCGATGCTGAGTGGGGAGGATGGGGAGAGCAAAGTAGGTGTCCTGGCCCTTTCCAGAAGTTCCTCCTTAAACCTTAGCAGCCTCAGTTTAGGACTGAGTAATAGCTGCCCTCTCACCCCACCCACCCCCAAGCAGTTCAAGCCCAGTCACTGTGAGTAGTTTCCTCCACCCTTCACTCCTGTTCAGGGAGTGATGCTCAATCTACTCCCAGTGATTTCTGGAGGTCTCTAACACTAGCCTTTGCCATCCTGAGCCCCCTCACCTTGCTTCCGGCTCTTCCGTGGTCTCTGCCTGGCTCAGGGCAGACAAATGCCTTAGGGCTCTGTCCTCCATTGTACTCTTTCCCAAGGCTAACTCCAGTCCTTGCGTCCCTTCCCGAGTGGGACTGAAGTCCATTGTCTGCAAGGTCGATGAGCCAGGTAGGGGTGGGCTCTTTGCCCCTTGGTGGGAGAAGAAGTGGGTTATCTCCTGAGAATTCTTTGCTGCCTTGGCCAGCAACTGCTGCTTCTTGCTGGCCTGAGACTTGATGACAGGCTGGTCCTCAGGAGACCTTTTAGCCTTCTTTTCAGGCAATGGTCCACTTTTCTCAAGTCCACCTTCAAGAACTCTCTGCTCTGGGAGGGTGTCTGCCTTCTTTTCGGGTTGTGAGGTGTCTCTTGGGCCAGGCTGCTCTCCTCCTTCTGGAGGCAGCACCTGCTCCTCAGCCAAGGACCTCTGCCAGAGCTCAGCTGCTGTCTGGAAGGGCTCAGAGCCTGTCTGGAAGCCAGCTCCTTTCCTCTTTGGTTTGAACTATGGAAAGAAGATGATGGAGGGGTCTGACCAGGCTTCTATCAGACCTGCTGGCTGGCCCTGCCTGCTGTGACCCTACTATGCTTTTCCCCTCTGGGGGAGAAAGACAAATACAGAAGAAGAGAGGAAAGAAGGCATCTTTGTGCCATTTCAGAAGCAGAGGCAACACCTCTTGGAGGAATGGAATCCTCTCCTTAGCAGGGCCCAAGGAATTTGGGTTAGAATGTTCCAAGGAAAAGATAAATGCAGCTTAAAAGCTGAGAAAGGAGGTACCTTGGGATGCCTCAACTGAGAAGGGGTGATGTCAAGAGAAGGGGGTAAAATATTTCCTTTGTTAGCAAAGCATATGCCAAGTGGTCCCATGGACAAGTCTGTTTCTGGCTCAAAACTGTGATGCCTATCAAAACCAGACACGGCACCTTTTGTATCTTATTGCCCACCCCCAGCCCCACCCTTCACCTCCCCTTCCCCTCCCCCCACTCACTGAATACACTTGGGAGGCTGGTCGGATGTCTTCTTCAGGTATCACAGCCTGGGCCCCGCAGTTCTGGTTCCCACCATCACCAAAAAGGTAGAGCTTGCCATCACTGGAGGCTTTGTGGATCTCTGCCACCTTGGGGTCAAGAAGGCGGCACTGAGCAGAGGATACCACAAACCAGTCAAACCTTCTCCTTGCAATCAAGGGGCCAAAAAAACCCAGCTGATCTCTCAAGATGCTATCTGATGGAGAGAGTGGTCCACATGGGCACTCTGCTCATCCCCCAGTGCTCACAAGATAGAGGGGATGTCAGCTGGGAAGAATTAATGGAGAGTCCACCTTGTGAGGAGGGAGTTCCATCTGTCATGGGGTCAGGGACCTCGAAGGGAGGCTCAGAGCTAAACCAGACATCCTTCCCCTTCCCCAGGGTCCCACTGCCTTCACTGAAGTGCCTACCTTCTTCAACACACTGGCTTTATACAGATTGGCCATCTTGGTACTTCGAAATGCCTCATACTCCAGCTCCACCGCACAGGCCTGCTTTTCAGTCCTGTATGTGTATGGATATATTAGGGAAGGTTGTGGCCAGCTCCCAAGTTCCCCTGTAGCACAAACCCTGTTGGAATACTATCCCTAGGACTGTGACCATCCACCCTGAGGCCCTTCATATATGTGTAGTAGAGGGTCACTACTGGGTTGTCATCCACCTGGTCTCTATGGGTAAGGTCTCCAGGAGGCCTCCAGGAGAGGGACAGAGGATGAAGCAAATGTTCTGAATATGGGTGAGTCTCGTATCTGGGACAGGCCAGAGGGGCAGGCGAGAACAGGAGATCCTAGGGAGGGCCCCCAGGAATCTGGGAGTCCTCTGCTTCCTTTCTCTGCACACACGGCTGGTTCTTTCAAGTACCCCAGCTTTAGCCAAGGCCTCCCCCTAGTGGAGCAACTGGGAAATAAACTTTACTTAGGACATTTTGACAACCTGGTGGAGGTGGAGACAGCTTCGTGGATTGGTGGCTGAGGAATCTGAGCCTGATGTGAATGGCTTATTGGGGAGAGAACAGGTTAGGTCCCTGGACACCACAGACTTAAAATTTATGAACATCTGGCTTTTCTACCTCAACCTCCCCACAGGCTGAAATAAAGTACTATAGAAATAGTACAGGTGGCTATTATTATTATGAACCTTACCTCTCTGTAGGGCAAACTGTTTGTAGGTTGTTGCTCAGGGCCTCCTCCAACATCTTCAAACAGTGTTCCCGAGCCTGATACCCAAGAACCAGGGGAAAGAGAGAGTCAGACAACTGCAGGCAGGTGAGCCCAGGAAGGGCCAGAGGTCAGAGGGGCAGGCACATTTCTTTACCTTCACAGTAAGCCGGGGAATCTTCCTGCTAGAGGCCTCCTTCAGGGGACAATCATCATCTGGAGAAGAAATGGATGAGTCTGGAGGAAACAGGCTCTCTCACCACTGCCCATGACTCGAGTCCTGTGGTTCCTGATCCTTCACAGCCTCTCCCCTGAGTCCCCTACTTACCCAGCTCTGGGGTCACTCATACACCCACCTGGGGGGATGAACTCCTCTTTCTTGGGTTCTTTACCCTATGGAAAGACACAATGAGCAAGCACATCACACCCTCCTGTACACTTAGCCTAAAACGGGGAGCTCCTAACCCAGCAACTGAAGAAGGGATGGGAGGTCAGAAGGGCAAAAGGTTTCTCTTCTGGCTGAAGGTCATGCCCTGGGTGACTTAACCCTTTCAATTCTGGAAGGGAGAGAGGGGAAGGGCAGTCCCGATTGGCTCAGTGCCTCCACGGCTGGCTCACCCTCCCCAGGAGCCCTAGCCACACTTCACTTCTCTTGCCCTCTTCTTGGCAGCCATCTTGCTACCACAGGGATGTCATCGACTGTCCCTTTTCCCTGTCCAGGTCAGAATCAAATCAATACCATCACGCTACTGGAAAGGGTGTGCCAGTCTATTTCTTTATGGATCCATTCACCATCCCTGTAACTTTCTAAGCCAAAACAGTCCTCCTTTAGCCACTGCTCCTCTGTTAGAATGTAAACTCCTTGAAGGCAAGAACTGCGTTCTCTTTTTAACATTCATATCTCCAGTGCCTGGCACACAGTAAAAATGTTCCTTCCTTCATTTCAGGGCAACACCCTGTACTATCAACTTAAGGTGACAAAAGCCAGTTAAGTGAGACCTTTCTCCAGACCAAACCCCCAGTCTTCACCTTTCGAAGGTTCATCTGAGTCTGGTAGAAATGGTTCCATTCTCGCCTTTGGGCTTCATCGTTGCCTTCGGCTCCATTGCTTCCTGAGTCTTCATCGTATCTGAATGTCAAGCTGGGAGTGAGAATCTCCAGTCCCAAGCTTGCTTCCTCCGCCTTCCTCACACCAACCACTGTGGTCATCTGGCAGGGTTTCCCCAACAAGCTTCCCTGAAGTCCAAGGCCAGGCTACCCACAGCAACATGAGACTGCAAGTACTGGCCCAGCACGACCAGCTATAAGATCCAGGAACTAGAGGGTTGGAAGAACCCTGGGCCACCAATACCAAGGAAAATGGATGGAGTTCCCCCAAAGTGGGCTAGGATGATCCCCTTCTCCCTTCACTGCCTGCAGGCTTCCAAGCTCCCCTTACCTGCCAAAGCCGTCATATCCCCTACGGCCACCTTCATACAGCTCTGAGTCAGAGTCATTCCCACGAGAGCTTCTGATTTGTGTCTTACTCCAGCTGCTGCTCCTCTCCAAGGCATCCAGCTGCTTCCTAACAGCCCCAGGGCTCTTGCAGTGGTCACAGCCTTTGGAGCAGGGAGGGGGTGCGTCCCCAAAGTACCTAGCAATGGCAGCATGGCGGCACCTGGAACAAGCATCAAAGGTAAGGACTGGGGAAAGGGGAACCTGAGCTGTACCTTAGCAAGTCAAATGTCATATTGTGAAAGACATATGTGGTGTCTAATGGGAAACCCCTTAAAGAAGGGTCATTTATGCATTCAAAAAATACGTACTCAGTATGCAAGCTACTGCGAGGGGGAGCAAAGATCAGAGACATCGTTCCTGCATTGGAAGGGCTTGCGATTTTGCACACAAATAGCTCTAATACAAAGCAGTATAAAAGAAATGCCATACAAGGGACACTGATTTCAATGAAGTACCCAGGGAGGAAGGGCTGGGAGCAAAGTGCCAATGTGCAGAGACTTGCTGAACTCAAAGTCACCCAGCTTTTGGGCTTTCCAGAAACACTCAGCAAATATACAGGCCCAGGGATAACCTGTACCATTTGCATTCTTTAGGAATGTGGGCTCTAAGAGCTTCAGTCCCTTGGCCTGAATTCCTAGCAGCTCTCTTTTAGGAAGTCATCCCACTAGGGCAAGGTCTGCATAAGCCACTCCATTAAGTCCCACTCAAAGCAAGAGAAACAAACTAACATAAAAAACAATCAACTGTGAGTGTGTGTGTTTAGGTAGTTTTGAACAGCTGCTTTACAAATATGTAAGTAAACTTTTGGGGCAAGGAACAGGGAGCCTTCTGCAGTCCCAGCCCCACCCTTGGACTGCCTCCTGCCTCCCTCTCCAAAACCTTTTACCATCTAAGGCCTTGACCTAAACCCCTTGGCTATCTGGCTGTGAACAGATAAAGGCTTCTTTAACTTCTGCACTAAGGCCCCATTTCCCCAAAGGATCCTCAGATTCTGACTCAGGAATGGGAAGCCAATCTTTGGGACACACACAGAGGCCTGGGAAAGGGGACACAAAAAGAGCCACTGTTAGTGGAGCTGGGAACTGGTCCTGACATTCTGCAAAGCAACTGAACTGTGCCCCAAATGTTACTAAACCGTGCATACCCTTTCACCCAGGGATACCACTCTTAGGCCTATCCCCAAGGAGATAAAAGAAAGAGGAAAAGGCTCCACATGGACAAAATTATTCATTGCAGCTCTTTTTGTGGTGGCAAAGAACAGGAAACTAAGGGGTGCCCATCGACTGAAGAATGGCATAGGAATGTAATAGAATTCTACTGTGCCATAACAAATGAGAAAAGGCACCATTTAAGAGAATCCTGGGCATTATGGACTTATGCAGAGAGAAATGAGCAGAACCAACACTGTAAAGACAGATGTTAAAAAATTTCAGAACTCTGATTGATGCAATGATCAATCATAATTTCACAGAATTAATGATGAAACCTATTACCCATCTCCTATGAGAGAGGTGACAGACTCTGGGAAGAGAATGAAATATATATATTTTTGGACACGGCCAATGCAGTAATTTTTCTTTTTTTGAAAAGGAGGAAAACAGGAAGGAGAGAATTTTTATTCACTGAAAATGTTTTTTTTTAAAGCTATCGTTGGGCTTTAGGAATATGATTCTAGGCTGTCACTTAGCTTCCAGACAATATAGTGACAAAGACAAAGAAGGGGGAACAGAGGTAGAGCTGCTAGGCTGCTGCTATGTACATGGATGTATATACTCTGGGTCTCTGCCCCATCACAGGTGAGAGTTTTCTGGACAGTGGGGTGACTGTGCGTTTTTCCTAGATCCCTAGTGGCTGAGCAGTATCTCCACAAAGAAGGCTCTCTCCACCACTCCCAACACCACTGAGCTGACTCACTGGGGTTTTGTATTCAGAAAAAGGGCCCCTTTGACAGCGGGGCAGAGTGGGGCCACGTTCAGTCCTCTCTTTGCCCTGGGGATTGCTTGGCCTGCCACTGTGGCATGACAGCCAAATGTCAAAAGGCTCCATCCACTCAGTTCAAAAAGCCTCACCCTTGAGACTGGGGGTGGGTGATGAGGACAAGGAGATAGGAATGTGGGGCAGTGGGCCCCACCAGATACCATGGAAATTTCCTTAGCCTGCTTAGAACCTGGAAAAACACACACACACACACACACACACACACACACACACACACACACAAACTGTGGGTTTTTTATTGCTCTTGTCTTTCAGGGCTAGGGATGAGAAGAGGTCACTGGTAACCTGGAGAAGCCGCTAAGGATTCTAGGCCTGATCTGATAAAACCAAATAGAAAGGTCTTTCCTGAGCACTAATCCCTCTATTATTATGGTTACACACTATGGTAAGCTGCTGTTTCCAGTCAAACTTCTGAGGAAACTATCCATTTCTCTCCCATTGGAGGGACCTTCTGAATCAACCATACCAACAGCTCTATTTACCCATTTCAATAATCTTAAAGTTCAGATTTTCCCTCATGTCTTTTAATCCTGAGTGATCAGAAGGGCTAAAAGGAGTTCTTTTCCAGGGATCTGTGAGGACAAACTGCTTTGAAGAAACAAGAAAACAGATTCATCCTGGGTGGTCTGAGTGATCTGCTTACCCCCCAACCCTCTTACTTTCCTAAAAGAGTAGCCTGAAAGGGAGGGGGGCAAGCTGGGGAAAGAAGGTAGGAAGAACGGGAAGAGATGGAGAACTAAAATCCGTCCCCAGATGGAGCCTATTGCCTTGGGTGGCTTACTTCTTTCCCCACCCCCAAACTTAGGTGAAATCCTTTGGGTTGTCTTTAGCTAGAGAATTCTAGGAACTGCCTTGATCTAATCAGAGTAAAGCACTTCAAGTCAACATCCCGAAATGGGCAGGCCCAGCCAGACCCCAGAACAGCTCACCACAAAATGGGCAAGAGAAACAGTGAAGGAGAAGAGAGGGAGTTCTTCTCCCTTCTCCTTTCTTCTGTCCCCCCCTCCCCCAACCCTGACAGGCTGTGGATCCAAGTAAATGAAATGTAAAATCCAAATTATTTTTCCCAAGCTGTAAGACAAGTTCCCAGCAAGTGTGAGAAGTCTGCGCTGGGGGAGTAGCCACCACCAGCTGGCTCTGCCTCCTTCCCTCCCCCTTCCCCTGTAATCTGAAACTTCACATCTCCTGGACAACCAACAACAAAAAAGCCAAGGCAGAGAGAGCAGCTGGCTGTCAGCAGCAGAAAAGAGCTCCTCAGAGTGGATCTGAGGGAAGTGGAGCTGGGAGAGAGAAGCCAGAGGCAGAAAGGATGAGGTGAAGACGAGCCAGCAGAAAGGAGTCCAGAGGCGGGAACTGGGGACTCTCCTGGGGTAAGGCTGGGCGGGCAGGCTGCTCCGTCCTCAAAGGTGTCCTGGGTAGAGGCAATTACAACCCAGAGCCATGACTTCAATGGCTGGGGGCGTGACAAGGTGCCCTTCAGAGAGGGAGAGGACAGGGGGCTGCCAAAGTCTGCTGAGGATCAGTGCTACAGGGACACTCCAAGCCATTCATGTAGTCCCACTGATGGCTCCAACTCCCCAGGCTTAGCTCTCTCCTTTTTTTGATTAACATCTTGACTGCTCGCCTGGGAGAAGGTAAAAGGCTTGAAGCACTGCTTGGGGGGGGATGATTCCTCCATGCTGTGGGCCCCGCTTTGCTTTGCTGAGCTGCAGATGGGAACAAGTCCTGGGATCATCTCCACCTCTGCAGGCTCAGCTGGCATGCACTGAGGAGGCAGATGGCTCCTGAGAGAATGTCTGCAAGTCAGTTGAAGCTTCTCTAATATTTAGGAGAGCTCAGTACCAGTAGTGCGTTAAGCAGTCCCAATTGGAAAATGTGGAATGGAACAACCTATTCTATTGCTGGAGCAACCTCCTTTCTAAAGGCCCAAAGTGCCTGGATCACACCAGAGCCCTTCCTTTCACTCCCCCAACTAGCCAGACTCCTAGCTTGGGCTCAAGGGCTGCCATTCACCAGGTGAGCTCCCCAGGAAGCCAACTCTGCTTTTAGGGCCTAGCCGTTCATCCTCTCTTGTTTTGGCAGCAAGAATACCATCCAGCCTCTTCCCTCCTCTCACAACCAGCACTCCAATGCCTTAGAGGTACGGCGTGTGTGAGAGAAACCCAACTTTTCTGGCTTACTGCCAGGCCTACTTTCTCATCTTGGATGTCCCGCCCTGGGCACCATTCCCCACCCCTCCTCTTCAGCTTTGGAAGATCATTGCAAGCCCTGGTTATCTCTGCTGGCTTCACTCAGGAGCAAGGAGTGACCGGTATCTAGGACAAGGCTGGGGGAGAGAAGGAAGGGGCCTCAGGAGTGGCCTAGCCATGGGAGATTTAGGCTCCACGACAGTGGGAGCTTGTGATGTACAGGCCACACAGAGGAATCCTAGCCTGGGAGCAAATCTCTTGGCTCTGAGCCCTAATGAATAAAGGCTGCATCCTTCCCAAGCCCTCCTTTTTCCTCCAAAGCAACAGAGCTGTTTTCCAATAGGAAAGAAAAACAACACAACTAGGGAAAAGTGGAGACCAAGGAAGAGGCCAAGCGTTCTTGGCACTGCTGAGGGAGTGGGGTTTGGCCAAGGCTTCCTTCACCAGCAGTTGAGAAGAAAACTCCTGCAGCACTGGGAACCACGTGGCCAACTGAGGAAAACAGAGGCTCAGGCAGGGTTTCAGGAAGCCTGACAGGAAGGGACACGGGTTCGGAGGACAAAAAAGCCATATCTCTCTCTCTCTCCACCCTGGGCGCCACTCCACCAAGATACCACCAAGGGGAAACCGCTCACAGAACATCCTCCTCGAGGGGTTCTGACTTCCCTGCACAGGGGTGGTTCTGAGCTGTCAAGGCCTGCTCCAGGGGATACACAGCCCAGCCCCATCTCCAGAACAGTTCTGAGACAGAGACCCCTTAGCTTCTAATGCTGTGGGAGGGGAGCTGCTCCTGATTTTCCAGGAGTAGTAATGGAAGGAAATTTTGTCTCTCCCCAATCCTAAAAGACTATTGGAGCAAATGAATAGCAACAGATGAGAATTCTGGTTATCAACTTTCTATTCCCAAGGCATAGTCAGGCAGCATGTGCCAGGAATCTACACTTTACATAATAATAACAGTAATGGCTAGCCTAACGAGGAAACCTCAGAGAGCTAAGAGCTCTTCTAGCACTCAATCTCTCCCTCACATGTATATGAAGACTTTTGGAGGAGGGTTTGGCTTTGAGTTCTCAGGTCCACAGCGTAGGAAAACGAGAAAGAAGGAAGCTGCTGGACAGAGCAGCAGGCTGCCCGGCCCTGCCAGCTGTCCCCAAGCTTTCTCCCAGGGCACTCTGTGCCAGGGGGAGATGCTGCCCCGGGGGCCGTCTCTCCGCCTCCCTGGCTCTCTGTCCCTTGCTTTCTATTTCAGCCAGGGTAACACTGGGCTAAAAGGAATGGGAAGCCAAGCAGGGATAACTGTAGGAAGCTGAGCAGAATGGGAACACCTGAGGGACAGCGAAGGCCAGGCTGCTCTCATCACTCGTCTCAAGGTGGCACTCACGAGTCTGGAGCACCAGCTTCACAGAAACTCACATTTCAAGTGACTTGGCCTCTCTGCTCCTTCATTTTCTCCGGCTCAGGTGTATCTGTGACCAGTACAGAGTTTGAAGATGCTGAGACAAGAGGAATTAAGAGAAATGCAGGGTCCTTGGGATCCTGTATGTACTGTCTTCCAAAGCTAGAGAGAAATAGAGACAGAGAGAGAGAGAGAAAGAGGGGGAGCAAGAGAGAGAGAGGGAGAAGGGGAGGGAGGAAGAGAGAGAGAGAGAGAGAGAGAGAGAGAGAGAGAGAGAGAGAGAGAGAGAGAGAGAGAGAGAGAAAGGGCGGGCTCAAACAACTAATTCTGGCAGTTATGCTGGCAGCTGGGAATACTTAGGGCTCACTGGGAAGCTCTGGTCTGAGCACATGCCACAGATGACAGTCACCTGATGGCTGCTTGTTACACTGATGAGACTCGAGGTCAAGAGTATTAGTAACTGCTCTTTAAATAGCCTGCTAGAAAAGACAGGACACAAAGACAGACACACACATTCTCTGATATCTGCTTGGAGGCCCTTTTCCTTTCAGGATGCCAAGAACAAAGTGGGGGTCACCAGTTGGACTCCTTCAGCTTTCTTGGAAATAATGGCTGCTACAATTTCCCACTGGTTTTCGGCATTCCCACGGCAGTTTACTCTACTTGGCCATGAGCCGGTCAGTCCCTTGGGCAGACACTGGCACCAATCAATGGCTGCTTGGAGCTTCCTACTTTGTGCCTTTAGAGAGAAGGTGGGACTGATTCTATGTCAAGACAGGAGGCAGGGAGAGAAAGTTTCACAGAAGGATCTGGGAGGCCAATCTTCATCTCTGCTTTAGGAAAAGCAAAGTAAGTTGTAGTCTTATAGCACAGTGAAGTAAGGGATCTGGGTGCCCTATGCCCTCAAGCTCTTGAGCTATGCTGACCATAGAAGAAGCCCTCTGAAGTAGGCTACTGTCCATACAGAACTCCTCCTATTATCCAAAGTGCAGCTCACTGGGCAGGCTTCTTGGCACAGCAATCCAGACATTTAAAGGCATTTTTGGACATATTCAAAGGCTAGGCTAATGATCACCTCTCTAGGAAGTGGCAATTAAGAGAGAAAAAGCATGAGCAAGGCTAGAAGGGATCCATCATGGGGTATGGAGAAGGGAAAGGAGAAAGGTGGGCAGTCAACATATGCTCCCTAGGCAGATTATGCCCAGTATAGTCTATAAGATCTAATTCATTGCCAAGGATCCCAGAATGAAGGTTCTTGGGGACAAACAGCAAGACCAAAGCAGGCTTAATCAACTATGAGGAAGTATGGCTGAGGGAGTGGCATCAGACAACAAGCAACCAAAGCCACAATCCTACTGAGAGACACTCCAACCCTGTGCCAAGCAGAAACAAGAGATAGGCCAAAGAAGTAGCTAGGTGTTGGTTCCTGTCAGACTGCTCCCTGTCTATTCTTCTTGGATCAGAGCACCCTCTTTGGTGTAATGAGTCTGGGCAGGGTACTGGATTGAAATGGAGTTCTGTTCCAACAGGGTAGCACTGGTCTCCAAAACCCCACTTCCTTCCCAAAGGAAAATCTATTGCCACTGATCTTACTTCAGCTTTCTGGCTGGGCCCTGGAGATTGCCCCAGGCTCCTAGAGGCCACTATGAACAAGGAGCCTTAGCTGGTAGGGGTTGGGAGAGACTAAGCAGTTATTTATCTAAGGGTGTTTTCCTCTGTGTCAGACAAGAAGGGAGGACAGGCACTGGTCAAACCAGCCTCTGTAATTGAGGCTTGAAGGACTGGAATTCAAACCTCAATCCCAAGATAGAAGACTTCTTTGTGGCAGCTAGAAGGATAAGATGTCATCTATCCCTTTCTCTTTATGAGAGCACAGGGTGTGAGGAAAGGTGACAGCAGTTCTCAGCAATGAGAACAGAAGGGCTGAGAGGCGCTAGAAGGCTGAGCAGAGCCATTTTGGCTCAGGTACTCAAAAGAGTCATGGGCCTGCCTTAGTTTTTCTCCAAAGACTTAATCACCCTTCACCAGAGGGTCAACACTAAGAGAATGCATAAAAGAGCATGTTCTTGGGCGATCTGGATCCTTTCTCTCCCTACTGCTCCCAGGAATGATGGAATTCAATGATCCATGTGCAGAATTTCTTGTTCACTTCCAATGGCTTACTTCTGGGGAAAGAATTTCACTCCTACTCCACTAATGCCACCCGGTGCAACTAATGTTAGGGTGCTATAGTGTGGTTCTGCCAATCGGAGGCTACAAGGCAGAACCTAGAAGCGGTGTCCAGAGGCAAAGGAATGTGACAGCAGTGTCCAGTTAGTGACCTGTGGTTACAAACACATCCACATCCTCGGACGACTATCAGGTTGCTTCAGTACCACAGCCTGACATTTATCCTCACCAGCCAATCCCGTAAGTGGAGTGGGGTGGAATTCTTCCCCTAGAAGTAAGCCTTTGGAAGTGGAAAAGGGAATGCTGTACACAGATCATGAATTTCAACACTCATGGGATAAGTGCAGGGAGAGAAAGGGTCTAGATCTCCCAGCCAGGGAGGGGCTGAGGCAAGCAAGTAAGTGCCCCATCAACTTCCCATGTGACCCAGGAGGAAAAGGATGGCTGAGACCTGACAAACTTGTTTTGTGAGTGAGATATGGGGCAGTCCGATGTGGAGAGTGGGTAGAAAGCAGGATCTCTGGTGCTTCTGAGTGGTATGGAAGCACTGAGGTAACTCACTCCAGCCTCTATCTTCCTCAGTACAGCCTAGAACGAAGTGTGGTACAGCATGGCAACCCAGAACTTCCTTCAGGAGATGCACTCGATGGGCCAGAAGCTCCTTCTTAAGTTACGGCAGCTGCCTCAGGCCGAGCCTGTGGAAATTGTAGCCTTCTCTGTCATTCTATTCTTCATTGGTAAGTTGGGGGATTTAGGTTTCTTCTGCATCCAGATCTCCTCCTAGGATCAGGAAGCTGATAGCCAGCAAATGGGCAGAGCTCATGGACTAGCCTCAGGATGGCACCATTTCCATTCTCTACCGAGGGTGGAGGTTGCAAAGGGTTTTCTTTTGGGGCTGGGTCTTTAGAATGAAGTTGGCTCAGGGGAAACTTGAACTTGGTAATCAAGCAGTAGCAGAGGTGAAGGTGGTCAGTCTGCCAGCAGTAGAGGAGTGGCAGTTTAGGACAAGAGTCAGGAGTAGGGAGACAGCTCTAAGGAAAGAGGCCAGGGTATGTGGGAGGAGGAAAGGAGGTAGCAAGAATGGTTCACAACGGACTGACCTGGAACTAACTGGGAAATCAGGAGGAAGGGGAGGAAATAGGCATTTATACAGAGCCTACTGTGTGCCAGGCAGCGGGCTAAGTGCTTTACAAATATTATATCATTTGATCCTCACATCGACCCACTGAGGTAGGTATTATCATCCCTATTTTATAGCTGAGGAAATAGAAGCAAAGAGAGGTTGAGTGACTTGCCCAGGGTCACACAGCTACCAAGAATCTGAGGACAGATACGAACTCAGATCTTCCTGACTCCAGGCCCAACGCTCTATCTACTGCGCCGCCTTATGACATCTCACCCAGACCCTTGATGAGCGGTAGCACCTACCCTGGAAGATTCTTTAAGAGCAGGGAACTCATAAACAGAGATCTATCTGCCCTATCAAACATGAGCAATGCCTCACAGCTCTAATGTGGAAATGAATGAATGTGTCAAAGAAATGTTCCTTAGAAGCCAGAGAACTCTGGATTGGCCAGGTTCCAAGGACCTTGAACCAGACAGAGTCAAATTCCCTGCCTTGCCCTAGGGAGACTCCCCAAAGTTTAGACTTTCCTTCCAGATGACTTGGGATGATCTGGGACTTGGCCAATCTCCCCTGGTTTCTCTTTTCAGAAAAATCAATTAATACAGATTTCCTCTTCTTTTCTCCCCTCCCCCACTATCCTAGCTACTGTGCTGCTGCTCCTGGCAATAGCCTGCAGCTGCTGCTGTACTCAATGCTGCTGCCCTGACCAGAGAAGCCGGAAGATTCAGGTCCAGCCCATGACATCGTCATGAGAGACACGGTGAGGACAGAGGGAAAGCCAGAGAGGGGGCTGCCAAACTCTGCCAAGGGATGGCTCGGCAGCACACAGCATTCAAGACAGGGTGCAGATGAAGAGATCTATTTTTCTGGGATAAGCTGGAACAGGCCAAGTCGAAGCCACATAGGTAACTGGCCCTAGCTTCGGCTCTGAGAAAAGTGCCTGGACACTGGGAACTGAGGCCTGATGTGAAAAGTGGGGAGCCAGGAGGCTCAGATGAACCTTTTGGCAAACAACAGATGCCAAAGATAAGCCAACTGTGCCAGAGACTATGGACAAACTGTCTTCCTTTCTTGGTCTGTGCCTTATCACAAAAAAAGGGAAGTAGGCCTATTCCCAGGCCCCTGAAAAGGGCAATCTCATCCTTAGCCATGTGCCACGAGAGGACTAAACTAACCTATGCCAAAGAAGCCGCCAGACTGCATGACAATTAGTATGTCCCGAAACCCATGTGAATGAGGAAATGCTTTGAGCCTTTATTCTAAAATGTGTTTTTTTCTTTCCAAGTAAAAGTGCCATTAAGGTACCAGTTACCCTGGAGTTTGCGGCTGGTTTATTAGTAGGGGCCTCACAGGAGTGATTGATTGGTGCCTGCCTTTTCTATGCCTCTCCTATGCAAACGCTTATGAAGGTCGCCCAAACAGAAGTGACTTGCAGAGTCATGAAAAGAACTGACGGAGAACCAGGCAGAGGGTTGGAATGAATAAATGCAGAGAAATCTGTTAAACGGTAAAAAGGCAGCAAAACACAGGTCAAATACAACGGAAGATATTGTCACCAAATTATTCAAGTATATATCCTTTTTGTTAATGAATGGTAAATACAAAAGTGGAAAATGATGGTCACAATCACTCCATAGGGTGGTTTTGTTCAAATGGTTTCAGGGGAATGTACTTTGTCGGGGATTGGTTCAGCTGTCTGCCGTGTCAAAGCCAAATGTCCCAAAGGATAAAGGGTGGCTCAGATACTCGGCCGGAACCAGGGTTTCTATGGTGCTCCTGCTGATCTCCTATTTTCCCTCAACCATAATGCTGAAAGGGGGCAACAAATACAACTTTCCCGAACTTTAGAGATGGAGGAAAGTTTTGATGGCTTCTTCCTGCTCCTGGGCCCCCATGCTTTGGCCCTGAGCTCCGAGAAGCCAGTTTTAGATCTGGCCTAAGGTGCAGCACACTGCTTTGCCCCTCAGTCCAGCTAATTTTTGGCTCCTTTTCCAAGGGATCTTTTCAGGTGGAAAGAGATATAAACCCAAGAATGGAGGCAGAAGGAGGAAAGGGTTTCCACAAATGGCAGGGCTGCCAAGAGCAACATCCTCACGGTGATTTCTCATTTTCCTAATTCAATAATTACCCAGAGCCATAAAATGGAAAGTATTTCTAGTTCTGTTCCTTTTCCATGTCTCCTAGTCACTCTTCTGGCTACCTGAGAATGAAGACCTGACCCCCCAGAGCTCTGCAGCCTGTCCCCATTGCCTATTTAAGCTCACCAGGCCTGGAAAGGCAGGCATTGTTTGCTGGTTTCACTTCCTGATTTTCATGCACTGGTTGGACAGGTTGGGGCTAAAGACAATGGGAGGAACTATTTCCATCTTACACAAATATTTCCCTGCCCCTTCCCTCCGACAGCCCCATAAAAATTTTAAAGCAGTGCAAGAATCCAACAGGGGTTGGCCATAAATGCTACAGATAACTGTGTGTACGGAGGAAGGAGGGGTACAGTAGTACTTTCTGAGTCGACTGTCCCAAGCCCCACACTTCATTCCAATTATGGGATTCCAACTTGAAGCACAGGCCCAGGGTCTGGTTTCATTATCTCCATCAAAGTCAACCGGTTCCCACCCCAAACACACACACACACACACACACACACACATGAACAGGTAGAATTCAAAAGGGCAAAGTTTCCTTCCCTCTCAGAAAGAAAATAGCACAGGTAGGCCGATAGGGAGGGAAGAGCAGGGAGAAGCAATGAAAGGTGGTGCTGGTGGTGCTGAGGTTTGAATCAATCTCCTCTTGGATGTTCTCTAATGTTCCTGCTGCCCTAAACATTGCCACACACGAGCCCTTCCTCAGCATAGGGCTGTCTCCTCCTGTCAGGGTAGTCAAATGAAGCTCTCCTGCTACAACCAGTCTAACTTGTAGGGCTGCTGACCACCTCTCCCCAATACTGGAAGTGTGAGTCCTACCCACATAGGACCTTGTTTACAGGCAGATGTCGCCCTTTACCTTAAGGGCAAAGGAAGACTGCTCACTCAGTTATTCATAAAGGCAAAGCCCTGGCTGGGACACATTTCACAAGGCTTGGAAAGAGCTCCAGCCTCATTTAAATTGCACCAAGATTAGTGAACTTGGTTTGAGCCAACATGGTACTGAAACTAGCAGCAGCTTCCTTTTGAATTCTGGGAAAGTTGGTAAATGGATTTTTTTTTTAAAGGAAAGATGGACATGGAAAACAAGAACAGAGCAGTAACCCTGAGGACCTACTCTCTACAAAAAGCAAACAACAACAAACTGCAAATATGTCACGGGCTAACCCTAGTCAGGGGAGGCATGATGTTTAATGGAGGGGGTATCACAGGATATTCTTGAGAGCTACACCCTAGCCCGAGCCGATGTCCCTAGACTACACTAGGGAACACCGATCTAGTTCTCTTCATTTTCTCTATCCTATCATCAGAGAGATATGAGGACGTGTTCTAGGAGAAAGCAGAGGCAGCTGGGGGAACACTGTCTCCCTCAGAAAAATGAGGCATAAGGCTTCTGTGGTGATAAGAATCTTTTCTTCTCCCGGAAACTAGTTCCAGAAGGAAATGGCCAGGGTTATAGTTAATCATTCACCCAAGCACTTAAAGGACATTTTCAAAGGTTTGGGCAGAACTGGCCCCAGGCTTCTCCTGTGCTCTAGGTCACCTAGACAGCCACCATCAGGTAAGAACCCAGGCTACCCCTAGGGCATGTTAGTTGGGTGAAATCCTACCGTTCAGGGTGGTCTCCCTTCACCTCTAATGCTGTCACGTCGGAGCCATTTATTTAAAATGACCATGAAGGACAACCTGGGAGGGGGAATAAGATTTATCATAAAGGGGCCGCATGTAACCTGAGGGGTGAATGTGGAAGGTCAAAGGGAAATTGTTGTTGTTGCCAGGCAGCCATGCCCAGTCCTGCCTTGTCGCCTTGGTGACGATGGTGAGGGAGTAGTTATAGAAGAATCTGGTTCTTCTTTCTAGCACTGACCAGAGATACCAGCACTTTCCAGCAGCTGTCTCCTCACATTTCAGAACAGCTCCAGCTAGCTTATCTGTGCAGTGGCTTGAGGTCTAGACTAACCACTCCAATTTGCCGTAGGAGGTGTTGGGGGGTGGGGAGGGGAGTGGGACAGAGCACATACAACACTGACAACAGAATTAGCTAACAATTACTCCATTTTCACTAACAAAATCAGCCAGTTTTCCAGGTCCCAACCCTGTGGCTATCAGCTCCCTTCCCAAGGGGCTCCATGGCAGGGGTCCTTACTCTTCTAGCCACCTTCTGAGAAGCTCCTTTTAGACCTTAGACCCAGGAAGATGGTTCTGAAGGTACTGCCCCAGTCTTTGTTCCTAGACACATCCCCTAAAAATCTTCCAAGTTACTTGGCAACTAGGACAGGAATTACATGGGGTGAAAGGCATGTAGTGGCACTTGGGCTTCAACCAAGGGTTAGGGCTGGGGCGTCTACTTTTGTTTCTGTTTGATACAAGGAAGTGGGGCTAGAAGAGAGCTCAGGCACACAGTCTGTTTTAAGATACTCCCTGTTTTCAGTGTTAAGGTTCCCTCAGCTGCCTGCTCAAGGGATCATTTCCTCTCATGTACAATGACCTAAATAGGCCAATAGTATACCTACCACATAGTAAAAGAGATATAGGAGCCACGTTCTTTGCCACAGATTATCCTTTATCCACCCACCCATGCTTTCTCTTCCAGGTAAATGGAGACAGCTATCACAAATATCACGGAAGAGTTTGTCCAGACACTGAATGAATTGTCCAAAGCGAAGGACTTAACCGATCCCTGGTCCTACGGGCCCCTGGTAGTGATGTGCTTGTTCTATACCACATTTATCGTTCTCTTCCTCTTTGCGGTTTTTTTCAACTTCTGCCGCTCAGGGGTGACTCCCAAACCTACTTCTCAAACAAACCAAGAGAATTAACTTGGACGAGAAGAGAAGGGAGAGGAAACTGGTCTGCTAATCCCTGTCAGGAAGCCATCACCTCTGCCCAAAGCCAAGTTCTCCGGCCAACGACCTCCACAAAAGGTCCTGGGAGATTCTAGACTCAGAGAAGTCACAGGGACCATTTTTGGAGGGCTGAACAAGATGGAGAGGGTGGAGACTGCTCTGAGACAAATTTCCATGTCCCCTGGGGTCCATCCTATAGCCTTAGGTCTTCCTGCCCCAGGATAAGTTCTTCGGGGCCTTTACCAGAGATGTGGGGAGAGGATCAGGGAAGAGGAAAAGAACTGTAGGAAAAATCATGTCTGCCAAAACCCCTCCACCCTGGCCTGCCAAACCAGCCATGTTCTTCCTGTTTCAGCCTAGCTCTGCTGGTGACTCTGAAGGGCTGAGCCTAGAAGCTGAAGATAGGGACAGTTGGGGGGCAAAAAAAACCAAATAAAACTAATCCCTTTAAATTCTTCAAGTCCTGAGAGTTTACTTTTCTTTACAGCCACAAATGCCTGAGGAAGCTTCACTCACAAGTTCCATACAGGGATAAGACTACAGGGTCCTCCCTCCCTGTAGCTCAACTCAATTAAGGGCTAAAAATCAAGTCCCCTCCCCCTCAAAGTGCTAGTATTTCCCAAATGGAAACTACATAGTGCTCATTACAATGATATCTAATAAAAAGCCCCATCATGAATAATCAATGTTTCCACCCTCTGCCTGCTTCCCAGAGTCAGAGAAAGACAGAAGAATACCATTAGTTGCCTCCATTCCAGTCTCCACACTGAGTACCTCCTCTTAGCACAGGTCTCAGGCTTGAGCTGCCACTTAAGGATTCCCATTTCCCCTATGCAACTCTAATCGAACCATGAAGGCTATCATAGCAGAAAGATCCTCATCATTTTTTTTAACCTATATCCACTGATTCTTGATTCTAGGTGTCCAGAGTCCAATGATTCTCTTTTTTTCAGGAAATAGATATTTTGAATTTAATATTTTTAAAAGCAAATACTCGAACCATCATCACATTATAATAATTCCAATCAGAAATTTTCTCTTGAATAAATGGGTGAGAAATAACATAAATCTGGAATCTATATACGTGGTCAATATCTGTCTAAAAATAATAGTGATATAAAAACAGTAAGAGTATATCCCTATAAAAGGAAAACAGTTACTTGCTTCTTGGTTAAAAGAAGAGATTTAAAAAAATTATGCCCTGATAAAACAGTAAAAGAGAAATTTATCATCATCCATTTATAATTGTACTGTGTATTGTCTCTTGTGATGTGCTTAATATATCCCCGCTCTGCCTAACTGCTTCCCACACCATTCATTTTCTCATATGACTACCAATATCTCTGTCCCAAAAGTTCCCTTTTAAAGGATTTTTTTTTTAGGACGCAGCCAAGGCAACTTCAGCTTAAAACTGGGATGAGCTTTTAGGAAACACAGGTGTTTATAGAACATTTTTTCCTTCACTGTACACTGTTTAACCAAGGAAGGCTTCTCTTAACTCCAGAGAGCTACTCAGGACATAGGGGGACAAGAGAGCTCCCCACTTTGACCCTTGGAGAGACCTAGGCCAGACGAGTGCTTTTCAGACCAGAGCTTCTTCCCAAGAACAAAATGGGCAAGAAATTCAAAGAGATGAAGTCGGGGGCAAGGTGGGGGGAGGGGGGGAAGAGGCGGGGTGTGGAATTGGGGAGAGAAAAGAGTCCACAGACAGACATGCCCACTAAGGCAAGGAGAGTTATATGTCAAAGGCAGTTAGAAGACCACTGTGTCCCCGATTCCATAAAGTAAGCACAGTGGCAGGGTCCCTGGGCAGCCCCTTCTGTAGGGCCTCTGTGTTTGTGGCAAGGAGCTGACATCACATAGAACCCCTATGGAGAACTTGGCCCCACCCCTGACCAGAGAAGCATCCAGAGTTATTTCTAGGAAGCAGCAACCAAAGCCCAAAGCGGGTTTGACAATTAGCAAGAACACTTGGCTCTTTCATCTCTCAGGAGAAATGAAAGCCTTTCCCAGAGAGCCTCAAAAGACCCAGTTTAGCAGCTCCCTGCAATGCCTGGCACTGAGGGCACAGGACAACACCAGCTGTGGGCAAGGGTTGTTACTGAACTCCAGCCCACTAGTCCTGCCTGTTGGGTGTGGCTCAATCTGGCCAGGTCAAATTATGGAGAAAGAAATTACTTCAGTCTGGAGCTGCCTTCTCATTACAGAAGATCAGAGAGTAATGAGGGCCAGGACAGAGGAAGGAGAGGGGAGGACTAGAGCCCAAGGGGCCCCTCCTTTCTATCCCCACTGACACAAGCCGGGCTAATACAGGCTCTTGTGATGCCACTGCTGCAGCCCCCTAACTGGCCTCCTTGCTTCCAGCATGTCCTTTCCCCAATCCTTCTACACAGTGGAATTGTCCAAAACATATATTTTACATGAAATCAGCTCTAGCTTCCATAAGAGTACTAAAGAAGAGCTCGCCACCCCCTTAATGCCCCCTCAAGCAGTAATCCATGCTCTATGCAGACACAGCCTGAACTTCAGCCCCCAGACTCCTCCCTCTCTTGGGCCCTGCCCTATCCCATCCCACTCTGGTAAGTGGCTGTGAGTCCTATCAGTTACATACAGGTCCCCTCCTTTTCTGTTCTCCATTGCTACCACCCTTGGTCAGCTCCTGCAGCAGTCACCCTCTGCCCTGGCCTCCCTGGTCTCCGTGGCTCCTCTGGCCAATCCCCCCAACAACGCTGCCTGATGAAGCTTCCCAAGAAGCAGCTCTTACCACGTTACTCTCCTGCTACTTTTGCCTAGTGTATTCAAGGCCCTCCACAATTTGGCTCCAGCCTTCATTATCTTCCACTACTCCCTTTACCAGCCCTACTCCTTATTCTCAGAATACAATCCATACTTTCGAGCTTCCACATCCACATCAATTATCTGATTGGAGAAAGGGCCTGTTTCCCAATTCCCATCTTTTAAATCCTATCCATCCTTCCTGCACCACTTCAAATGGAGCATTTTCCATGACACCCTTTTAATTCCCATCAGACAGAAGAGATCCCTCCCCCCACACATTTTGCATGTCTCTTCTTCCAGACCAAATTTTAAGGTCTGTGAGGGTAGGAGAGAATGTTTTTTCTTCTCCACATCACCCTCAGCACTTGGCATGGTGGCTTTTTGAAAAAAGGTGTTCAAAAAAGGATGACTATGAATTAATTTGAATTGAAAAAGTTAATCTGCTTCTCTGTTCTAACAGCCAACTTCTCCAGCCTAAATCACCAGCAGCCCAAGAGATGAGCAAGGTCAGGTGCTGAGGATTACCTGGGTCTTAAAGTAGCTGCTGTCCTTGAATAAAGACAAAGGAGGTGGCCCAGCGCCATGTGACAAACACAGTGCACAGGACTGAATCAGGAAGGGATGGGTCACTGAACTACAATATGAATGGTTTCCCTACTACAGGCTGGGCCATTTACCATGAGGTTGAGCTTTCTGGGGCTCAAGCCACCCTGTTTTTCCAATGAAAAAGCTGCCCAAAGGCAGACTGGGGAGAAGCAGAACTACCTGCCTTCCTTCAGAAGTCCCACCTTGATGGAACTTGCTTTTTCTGACCTCTTAACATTAACAATACTTACTCTAGGGGAGGGAAATACTCAAGCCAACATTTTCTTCAATTCCAAACAAGAAATGATACTTACCCCAGCTTCTCACAGAAGTCCACCAGGGCCTCGAAGGCTGTCATGCTGGCTTTATCAGAGTCCTTGTTCCCTCTCTTTTCCTAGAGGTAATCAAAGGCCATTGAAACAAAAACTCTTCCTAACCCACTCCAAGTTCTGCCATCTTTCCATCTGCCCTATGCAGGTATACGAGGCAGCAGTGGGTCCTGAGGCTTTCAAACTCCACGTCTGGTGTTTTTTCCACATAGTATTAAGGCAGCCTGACATAGAATTGCACAAAATTCTTCATGAAGCTGACCACTTTTAATAGCCATGTTTGTTTTAGTCCACTTTAATACTTTTAATTATTCATGAAATAAAATATGATTATTAACCACTTCGATGACATTAGATGACTCCACAATCTTCCTATAACTTTTGTACTCTACTCTTTTCATGAAAGAGAAGAGAACAGACTCTACAAACTATAAACTTAGATTCTTGGCAAAGCTCTAGAATATCTCATGAAAGGGACAGTCTGCGCAAGTTTAGAAAAGGAAGCCATAATCACCAAGAGCCACGTTGGCTACATCAAAAACAATTCATGCCACACCAACCAAGTCTTTTTTAAAAAGGATCATCAGACTGGTAAGACCATGGGAATGTTGTAAATACAGATTTCAGAAAAGTATCTGACAACATAAGCTAACCTGTGAACAAGCTAAAGACACCTTGGCCAGATGATAGCACAGTTAATTGACTTTGGAACTTGCTGATTAAGAAACCCAAGAAAAAGTCACTAATGAGCTGATGTCAAATCCTGGAGGGAGGTCTGTCTCTTCTAGGGATGTGCCCCAGAGACCTGTCCTTGGCACTGTCATTCAGCATTTATCAATAACTTAGATGAAGGTGTAGATTGTATACTTATAAAGTTTGAAGGTTACAGAAAGCTAGAAGGAATAAAAACATGCTAGATGCAGGATCCAAAAAGATCAACAGAAGGGAATAAAGAGCCTCACTGAATAAGATGAAATCTAATAGCCAGAAAGAGTAATCAAATGAGATGTTAGGCTCTATGAAGAGAGGCCTAATAGCCAGTACCCAGGAGGTGACAGTCTCACCTGGCCCTTTCTGGAATAGTATGTTCAGTTTTTGGTTCCATCTTTTGGAAAGCAGGGTCTCCGGTGGGGGTTGGGTGGGTGGGGAACTAAGATGGTGAAGGGCCTGGAGACCACGCCATAAAAAGAAAATGGGAATGATTAGACCAGAAGATAAAGTTCATAGTATGATAGAAAGAGGACAGAACAGGATTGGTTAAGTCGTTTTTTCACTCGCGTCTGACTCTCCACCATCCCATTTGGGGTTTTCTTGGCAGAGACTAGAGCGGTTTGCCACGTCCTTCCCCCGCTCATTTTACCAATGAGGAACTGAGGCAAACAGGGCTAAGTGACTTGTCTGAGGTCACACAGCTAGTAAGTGTCTGAGGCCAGATTTCTGCTCTGGAAGATGAGTCTTCCCGACTCAGATGTCTTTAAATATATGCTATCTAAAAGATCGCCACATGGAAGAAGGATTAGATATGTTCTTTACACCAGAGAAAGCAGAACTAAGCACGAGGGGTGGAAGTTACAGAAAGACAAATTTAGCTCGACCTAAGAAATGTGGATGGCTCAGGAGGTAGGGGCAAAGCTGGAAGTCCAATTGTCAGGGGGATGTAGCATATAGGTTGGACTAGACGGCTTCTGAGATCCCCTTCAATTAAGTGACCTTGCCATGGAAGATACATTGTTTCTGCAGTCCCTTCCTCTGATTGGTCAGTATCTCCCAGAACCTCCATTTTAAGTCAAGTGCCCAGACCAGTTATTTTCACTCCTCCATTCCTCCCTGAGCTCCATTCTTGGTTCTCTTCTCTCCACCATACCTGCTCACCCCTTGCCCTCCTCCCAGATTTTCAGCTTCCTTTTACGTGTTATGTTCTCCCATAAGCTCTATATCATTATTTTTGCTTGTATTTATATGCTCGGGGTCTAGCACAGTGCCTGGCACATACTAAGTACTCAATTAATACTTGCTAACCTTCCCTGCTAACTTGAGGTCCAGATCTAAGAGCACCCCTTTAACCTGAAACTGAGGACTTGGAAAGACAGAAAGAGAAAGGCTCAGACTGCTAGAAGAGGCCTCATTACACTGTCACTTGAAAAACGTGTCTCACCTGGATATCAAACTGGAGAACTAGCTACTTGGCTCAGATGGGAAAGCTGAAGATTGACTACTTGGGCAGATCAGCGTATCCTCCATGATCTAGGACTACTCTTTGGGGTACACTTGACTATCTACCTCTTGAGGGGACTAAAGACAGGATGAATGATGAAAAAGGTGGACCCACTGAATCTTAGAGCTCTGTGCTATAAATTTCTGTTACTCTTTTTTTTAAGCAGAAACATATCAAGGAACTTACAGAAGCATTTCAAGGATTGAATATTAATTCTTTGGATTTGTAATAGAAGGAGCTAAGGAATTAATTTTTAAAACTTCTGAAACATAATGCTCATCAGAGGCTGATTCTAAAGGAAGTCCTTGAACATTCTTGAATCGTAACGAATTCTTCAAAACCACCAACCAACTGAAAAAGCAAAGAATCAAGCTGTATAAGATCATACATAAGATTCTTGCTTTATAGGGAATTTGAGCCAGGTTACTACATAATCAACCAAACAATACTACTGAAATTGGACGCAGTTTTGAGGAACTGCCTTATCTGGGCTGATGGAGGGGGCAAAAATTAACCTGAATGGCCAACACCTTAATCTACCTAGGTTGTAATCTTCAATGCCAGGAGTTAAGTCAGAAAGGTAAACCATTTCAAAGTAACATAGTTTAAGGAATAAAAGTGATCACAGATTCTTACTGCTTTTTTACGGACTCAATATTCTGACGTAGGCGGTAACAGGGGAGTTGCCAAAAAGCAGCTATAGACAAGAGACCTTATCAAAGACATGGAATGTCAAATTTGTTGTTGGACAACAATAGCCCTCACCTTGGGGTCTTTTTAAGGACAGATTAATAATTTCCCAGCACTCCCCTCAATGTTTTGTTCTATTAAGAAGGTTATTAGGCTGTCAAGGATGTCAAATGTCACGTAAAACTGGCAAACCTCTACGAATACTAATTTTCTTTTCTAGATTATTTAAGTGGAATAGGGCTGCTCAGTTGTGTACACAAAGTTCCACATTAATTAATACGATGAGCTCCCAGAAGGAAGGGTGACTTGCACATCATCCTGTATACGGCGGGGCGAACCAGCCTAGATCAGAAATGGAATAGGTCAGAGTTTCTGTGCAAACTGAAGTGGGTTTGGACCTGTGAATGGCTCCTGCATTTCCAGTCTGGGCAAGATAGTCTTTTTTTTTTTCTTTTTAAGTGCATTCTTTGTACTTGATGTAAAAAAATGAAAGAACAAGGATTTAGGTAGGATCTCTGAAGTGGAAGCAGTATTCTCTTTGTAATGTTTGAGAGGAAAATGTAAATTTTAAGGGCTTGGTACATTTATCAGAACTAAATAGACCCTAGAAAATACTCAGGATTGAGGACTGGCAGCAACTGTCACTCACATATATGTTAAGGGTAATGTCTATTACAAAGAAAAACTACTTAGACTTTAATGAACCAATTCATGAAGGAATTGTTTTGTTTTGTTCTAATAGATGAAAAGGAATTATTTGTTTAAATATTACCTTGCACTATGACTTTAAGTCTTTGTAGAAATAATGACTGACCGTTGGGGTAAACAAATGAATTTCAAGAGAAAGACAGATAGACAGACAGACAGAAAGGCCCAGACTGAGAATAGGACAGAAAATTTGAGCAACTGCTACCCAAGCCTCACCTGCAGTTTTGAGATCTCCTTCTTTATCAGAAAGCTGACTTGATCCCGATCATTCCTAGAGTAATAGAGGCGGCACCAAGAAGGCTGTCCATCCCTCCCAGCTCGTCCAGACTCTTGGTAATACCCAGCCATTGACTTGGCAATATTCCAGTGGGCAACAAATCTGCCGGACCAGAGTAAAAACCAAGGGAGAAAAGAAGAGCTGAGCAGAGGGGTGATCTGATCTTGTGGTTGGTTTCCCTGCTTCAAGTATCTCCTCATTCCAATCAACCCTCCATTCAGCTGCTACCCTGACTTTCCTAAAGCACAGGCCCAATGGTGTGCCCCCCTCTTACTTCTAGCATAAAATGTAAACTCCATTTGGCATTTAAAATCCCTCACAACCCAGATCCTTCCTATCTTTCCAGTATATTTTGTTCTTCTCTGTGAACTTCTAATACAGCTACCCCAGCCTACTAGCTATTCTTTGAACATGACAATCCTTCCCCCCTCTCTGTGCCTTTGCACTGGCTGTGACCCCCACACCTGGAATGCTCTTCCTTCTGGTTTCTTCCAGGACTCAGAAGACTCAACTCATACCCTACCTTCTGCAAGAGCCCTTTCCCAGTGGTCCTCTCTATTGCTAGCACCTTCCTTCTAAGACTACCTTCTGTTTACACTATAAATCTTGTATGTAGTTATTTGCATGTAGTCTCCCTCATTAGAATAGGAGCTCCTTGAAGGCGGATGGTGTTTTTGTTTTTTCTTTGCATTCCCAGGGTCTAGCACAGTGTATGGATTGGTAACTGGTTAATAAATGCTTGCTGACTATTACCAACACAGCAAGTCTCTCTCCACAATGTTGAGGCTGACAGATAGGATAGAAGGGTGTATGTAATATAAGAGGGCGTTAAGGGTCTTGGGGCAAGGAGAAAATAGATATCTGTGCCTATCAGCAGGTTTCAGTGCCATATAGCAGCCTAACCTGGAGTCCCATCAGGGAACTTTAAGAACTTCAGTGTACATATGGGAACAAAGTCAAGATAGTAACCCCTTTTAGCCTTTAGACCAAAATGTTTCCCAATAGCTAGGTCCATGGCTGGGAGTCAAATACTATTAAGAATTTTTCAAATGTACACTTAAGAAAGCTACCATTTACCCTGTAACTCTCTGGGTCATCAGGAAATAGTAAGGAGAAGATATTCAATTCTTTACTGCCAACTACCTCTAAGGTACTATTCAATTAACTTACTGCCACCAATATCTCCTGTGTGCCATTTAATAGAAAAGCATCAACAAAGAGTGGGGGGCAGAGTCATGTAAAAGGGCATGCAGTATCTATGCTTAGTTACACTGGGCTCAGGGTTCTACCCCTTCCCTGGTGAGCGGGAGAGTCTAGCCTTCTTAATTCAACCACAATATAGTACTTCAAGTGGCCCAGTGGAAAACCACAGGCCCTTTTTGAATTCCCCAAGGAGCTGCCCCTCTTTCTGACACCGGAGGGAGAACACCTGTCCGTTCCCTTGGACAGTCCCATAGGACTCACCCAACCAGTTAAGTCCGAATAACTGCCCACCTGACATTCGCTTTGTCCACCCCCATCCCAAAACTGATGGTCGCAACGATAACAGGAACCTTCTCCTCCATCCACTCGTTCTGCGCCAACACCCTGTCTCCAGCCTTGAGCCCTGCAGAAGGACCAAAGAAAAGTGAGAGCTCTGAAAGGAGGAGCATGAAGTTCTGGGGTGCCACTTGAGATTCCCGTCCCCTATTGGTGTCCCAGGGAGTCTGAAATATTAACCAGTTCCTATAATAGGGGACACAGAGGAGAGCATGAAAATCATACCCACAAACCCCATTTTAAACCTTACTTTAACCCCAGTTCCTTCCTTCTGAGACTTTAAGCCCAGTTCTCTGGCTCTTTCTGAAGGCAAAAAGATGACATACAACTTGACAACCGGAAGACAGGGACAACCAGGTGGGTTCCATTAATGGGGTTCTTAAAATGCAAAGGATCAGTCTCTATGGCCCCATGTACCTGCATGATAAGCCTTGGCTTTTATACCCCTGGAGCTGAGCTCTGTTGCCACCTGTTCACAGGCCTCTCGAGTCCTGCAGTACACAATGCCACAGCCAGGAAAAGCCTGCAGGAGATAGACACCAAGTTGTAATCAGTATTAAAATGAACAAAATGACCATGGCCACCATAGGTTTTTCCTCTTGATAGTTCCTACAATCTCTTCAGGGCTATATGTGCAAGCAAGGAATAGCAGGGGCCATTCTGATTTGGGATGCAACAGGAGGAAAAAAAAGTCAAACCCAAGCATTTTAATTCTACCATCTCATTCTTTCTCATCATTCAGATTTTCCAAGTTCCCACACAGCAGTAGGGTCTACTGCTTCACCCTTCAAGGGAGAATCTAGGATAAAGAGAATCAGAATAAAGGAAAACTGTAGAAAACAAAAATTCATGAGTTCTCTAAGCTTTTAAGAAGCTATTGCCACTGCCAGCCAAGAAAGCCAGAAAGGAGAAATAGCCTTAGGAAACAATTTTCATCTGTGGAATCCAGAGTGCAGGACCTATATGTAACATCCCAAAGATCTGGTAGTTTCCTCTTATCCTGTTCTCAACAATCATTTACCCCTTTGTCGTTTTTCTGCCCAAGCGCTTTCAAGCAGAAGTCCTTGAGGTTTCCATAGGGATCACCAAGCAGGTCCTTGAACTGCACATCATAGAAGAGGTTGGCCCGGAAACAGGGGGTCTTGAAGATGGCAACTGGCTGTCGCAACTTCAGGGCAGTGACCACATCATCCTGAACTTGCTGGGTAGCTGTGGCTGTCAAAGCCACGCAAGGAGCATGGGGTATTTGTTTCCTCAGGGTGCCCAGCCGGAGGTAATCAGGTCGAAAGTCATGTCCCCACTGGGAGACACAATGAGCCTCATCCACCACCAGGTAGGAGAGAAGGTGTCGAGATACCAGTGAGTTCAGAATGGGCTGAAAGGAGCCAGAGGCTGCCATTTCAGGCGTGATATATAATAGTTTAGTCTGTGGCTTTTCTTTCTCCAGGTCCATTAGAATCTTCTTTCTCTCCTGAGCAGATAATTTGGAGTTCAGAGAGCATACATGCACTTTCAGGGCCAACAAGTGATCTACCTGGTCCTGAATAAAGAGAAAGGCAAATTCTGCTCTTAGGACTCAATCACTCACGTTAATCCCCAAGTGCATTCCCCAGCTCTAATCAGCTCTTTCAGTCTATGAGACACCTTTACTTTATTAAAGGACACAAGTTTCCCCTCCTACCACTAGTACCCAATTGGCTGTGCTCATGATTAAAATTTTGTAAAAGGAGAAAAAACATGACTTTTATGGTGTTGATATCCTGATGCCCTTTCTAAGATGACCAAGATCAGAATGGGAGAAAAACTCAGGAAGTATGGCTGCAGGAAAGGTCAAGGGTTGAGTAGGGTGAAGGAACAGCACAAAGCCACGAGTGCACCTTCCCTGCTAGGCAGAGGCTCTTCTCCATTCCACATGCAGATTAGTAACATGATTAATAAACAGAAGACAGGAAAGTTCAGGCTTTTCAAGACCTAAATGAACAATGTCTCCTTATAGCATCATAGACCAAGCAGTAAGCAACAGAGGATGCCAGCTCGGTGTACCACTACCACATATTCAAAGAAAGCTGGAAAGTGAGCTAAGAGAAGGCTAATGGGCAATAAAAGTAAAAGATATACCCTTAGTTCCATAAACAGAGCTCAGCACGGTCTCATGATGCCACCCTTCTACCATATCTATTCTCCACACGTGAAAATGGGAATTCTCAAGTAGGAGAAAGAATTCTTTTCCTTTGAATTTTCTTTTTTTTATTGTGAAATTAATCATGAATACAATCATTTCAAGATGCACAGAACAGAGGATTCTTTAGGAAACAATTTCTGTTGCAAATAGTGGCTTAAGAAAAAAGAAACAAAGTAGTTATAAAATTCAGTTCGGTCATTTTTTCAGTCATGTCTGACTCTTCCTGACCCTATTTGGGGTTTTCTTAGCAAAGATACTGGAGTGGGTTTGCCATTTCCTTCTCCAGCTCATTTTACAGAGGAGGAAACTGAGGCAAACAGGGTGAAGTGACTTGCCCAGGGTCACATAGCTCGTAAGTGTCTGAGACAAGATCTGAACTCAGGAAGATGAGTCAGGTGACTGAGCAGCAGACACAGTAGTGGGCCTGGAGTCAAGAAGACTCATCTCACTGAGTTCAGTTCCTGTCTCAGACACTCGCTAGCTACGTGACCGAACAGTCGGACGTGACTGAACAAAAAATTACCTTATTTGTACCCCCTTTTGCCTTTCTCCCCCACCCCCATCTATTCATTTTAAAAAAATGTTTTATTGACGCTCTTTTTCTTCATGTCTATCGCTGTCAGTGCACTAAGTCACATTCCCTTCCCTTGCAACAAACACAAACAAAAGCAAACAAAACAAAGCAAGATACAGCCACGTCAGGGGCGCGTGTTTTGTTCTGTCCCTCTAGTCTATCGCTTCCCTGCCAAGAAGCGAAAAGTACGTTTCATCGTCAGTCTTCTGAAGAAGGAAAAGTTCCTCAAGAAGGGAAATTGAAGATAAACTATTTGATTCGTGAATAGTTAAAACACTCTAACAGATGAAGACAAGACCCTAAGCCAGCGTTTTCCAACTTTTTTTTTTTCTGTGACACACCTGTGACCTTACCAGGGTCCTGATAACACCAAAGGTTTTTTTCCACCCATTCTCCCTATCCCTAACCAATCCCAAGCATCCTTTTTCCTCTCTTTATCATGATCAATACTACTTTACTTCATTTGCCTGTTCAAAAATTGACTATGGAGAACAAGGAAACATAACATTGTTAAAATATGCCAAAGACACCTTCACGACACTTCTAAATTTGATGATGCACCAGCTGTAAAACTGTACTTGAATCCTTGGTCTGTAAAAACTGATAACCACTAATACAGAGAGCAAGACAGGCAAATCGGACAAGGCAAAAAGGGGAAAACCAAAAAAAAAGGAAACGAAACTTCCACCTGGACAATCTTCCCCTTTTTAGTTTCATTCCTCCATTACCCCAAGTCTCACCTGAATCAAGGCGATAAGAGGAGAGATCACAATAGTGATACCTGCCGCCAGCAGTGCCGGAAGCTGGTAGCACAAGGATTTCCCTGCCCCTGTGGGCATGCACACGAACACATCCTTCTCACCTGTGAAAACAACAATCTTTTACCCTTTTTACCATTTGGGGAAGGGAACTCCTTGAGGAGGATCAGGGGATTCTCTGATCTGGCACCACTGAAGTATTTTCATAAGGAATCATAGTAATAGCTGACAATCATATAGCTGCTTTAAGGTCTGCATAGTGCTTTCCATCCCTTATCTCATTTGGAGGTAGTAAGTTTTCTTAAGACGGATCTTTGAAGATTGAACAAATATTACTATCTCCCTTTTACAGATAAGCGAACCTAGGCTCTGAGAGGTTGTGACCCCTTAACCTTTCTGATACTGACAGAAACTAAAACAGAAAAGTCCAAAAAAGCTGGGTTGTGGATGGTTGGATAGAACATCCATTAAAGTAAAAAAGTAGGGTGAGAGAGGATTGGGCAGTGTTGGCATAGAAATACTAACTGTGACGCCTCCTCTGGGGTAGCAGCTTTCATTTCTAAATGCATCAATATTAATATTCTGCTTTGCCCTTAGCAAGGTCCATTTATTTGAAGGCTTAACTCACAATATCCATCTAGCATCACTTTAGAAGTTAACCCTGTTGTTCCCTCCTTTCCCTTCATGGGGATGCTTGATCTTATGATGCTTGAGAGGCAACCCAGCAAGTTAACAACTGAAACTAGTCATTCTGGCACCTAACTTAGAAAACTAAAACAAAGCCAAAAACAAACGGTGGGAGAATAGCTGCTTTTGGGTTCACTTGGGATGCAACCCTACTGGAAGATGTATGAACCAGGTCACTTCTTGTGGCTATGTTATCTATGAACTATGCTAAAAGGACAGGTTTGCTTTCCAGACTTAGAGGCGTTAAATTGGGAGGGAAGGGAAACTTCACTGCAGGGAAGAAGCACTGTTAGCACAACCTCAAAGGATGGTGTCCTTGAGGTTTCACCTCAAGGTTGGTAGTATATTACCTTTAACCACCGCCATGGTGGCACTCTCCTGCAAGGTGGTCTTAAATGAGTCAAACCCAAAGGTCTTCTTGAGGGTGCTCCTGACGCGTTGCTCAGGGCCAGAGGAAAGAGAAGGATAAGGGCAGGCACTCATCTTAGAGACAGGTGGCCAAAGGTTAAGGCAAAAATGGAGACAGGATGATTGCATGAAAACCCCTCTCTGGTTCTCTCTTCATTATGGCACTTTCATGTGTCATAACAATCCCAAACAACACATTCCAGAATAACCATCTTTTTTTTCCACTCTCACCTTCTTAGGAAAACTCGAACACAAAAGTAAAAATTCAACCCCCATTTCTCCCTCAGGTCATGTTCTCTAAGCACAAGGCAAAAAAATCAGACACACAAACCGTTTAGTGATTAGCCCTGAAGACTAGGAATAGTTTGTTCAGGGTTCTCCCTGGCAGGGTCTGGTAGTCCCCACTCCTACTGTGGGAAGATCGGTGCTAACAGCAGTCACGAGCATAGTTGGGTAGGCCATCCATCCTGGTAACAGGATCAGGAAGCTGTCTAGACCCTCACGTCCTTCTGATCCCCGAGATAAGCCCCTCTCCTTTTCCCTTCAAGCACATACACCTTCCTCATCTCACATCCTGCCTCTGTCTAACTCCTCTCGACCCTGGGTCCCAGCCTTCCTTCCCCCAAGACCCTGACCCCTTTATTCTGTACCATCCCCCGCCCCTTGACCCTACTGCTCTTTCTTCCAGCACCCTAACCACTCTTTCAACTTCTCCCTCATCTCACTTTTCTCCTCCGAACCTCGCCCCGCCACCCTTACAGAAACATACACGTAAAGACACAGGCACCGACACATACATATACTTTTTCTGTGCCTGGGCCTCAACTCCTCTGCTTTTGAAAGGCATTTTCTCCCCCCACCCCCCCCCCACACTCCTTCTGCTCCCCTCCTTTCCAAATGCCTCTCCTCCCAAGCGCCCTACTCTTTGTGCCCCCAGCCTAGGATATCGGTGGGGGCAGGGCCCCGCTGCAGACCTGGGAGCTATTAGGAAAGGCCCGGGAGTCCCGGGGGCCGATAGACCTAGGAAGCCCCGAACCAGCCAATCTCCTTCTGGCCCGCTCCACTCCTTGACTCAGACCCACGCACAATTCTCACGTCGCACGATGATGGCGTCACAGGGCCGCTGCGGGGAGGGTAGACCGGATAAGGCGGGGGCGGGAACAGGAAGGAGTTCGTTTTTCTGATTGGCTTCTCGTCCGAGATAAAAGGTCAGGGAGGGAGGAAGTGAGGGTGTCGTTGGGCTTCCGGTAGGAAAAGCGGGCTCCCTCGAAACAGCGATAGCCGACGTCATTCGGGAGCGCCGGCGCCGGGAAGGTGGAAGATGGCTGGCAAGAAGAACGTTCTGTCGTCGCTAGCGGTTTACGCAGAGGATTCGGAGCCCGAGTCGGACAGCGAGGCTGGGGTGGAAGCGGCTGGGAGCGCGACCGCAGCGGGTAAGGCTTGGGGGCAGGCGCGGAGCTCGGACAGAAGGATAGAAGGAGAAGGGGGCTGCTGGGTTAGGAGACGGAGCCTTCCCTCCTGCGCCCGCAGAACCCGGGCCCTGAGAGCCGAGGTCGAACCCCGACCCCGAGCCCTGCCGAGAATAGGGGCGACGCGCCCGAGTCAGCCGATTTATTCTCCCGGGGCCTCAATTTCCCCAGCTGGCACATGAAGGGTTTGGGCTGTAACATCGGATGGTTCTAACTTTGCCAGGCATCCCGGGTTAAGGAGACAGCGCGATGGGCGCTGTGATTTCATTCCCACCTCCATCTCTGTGTTGAGGTGAGAACCTTAAAGAAGTGCCATGGACCTCCGATGATTCATTAAAACTTACCCCGTTTGTGACTAGAGAACTGCCAAAGTCAACCGGCCCCCAGAATTAAGAAGGCCGTTTTTGGCTCAGTCTTGTCCCCTGAATTAAATTCTAAACTGAAGGATAGAGTCTGGGCCTTTTAGCTACTTCTCCTAGTGAATGAAACTTAGGCACCAGTTTCTCTTTACCTGCAGAGATGGTCCCAGCCGCTCAGATCACTGGTAGTAATATTTATACTCACCCCAGCCCGACTCATTTTTCTTTCTTCCTCTGGGTTAGAGGAAAAAGGTGGCTTAGTGTCTGAAGCCTATGGAGAGGATGATTTTTCTCGACTTGAGGGAGATGAAGATGGTTATGAAGAAGAGGATGAAGAAAACAGCAGACAGTCGGTAGGTACTTCTGTTCTACAATCCAGAGCTTCCCAAAGCCATCACCTCATGTTTGCTGGAAACTCCTTTTCTAAGATGGACCCATAGCACTTCCTTCTTCTCATGGCTAAGCTGCTCCTTAAAGCTTGGTTTTTCCCCCGAATTAGATGAAGATGCTGGGTTAAATTTTAGTGGTGGAGTTGATTGTGTTTTCCCCCTCAATTTGGGCTTAACTTTTAGTCCTACTTGTTAGGGAAGTTAAGGGGAGATTGATGTGGGACAGACAAGACCACTGTCTTCAACCCAGCTATCTAGAGGCATTTAGTGTTGGGCTAGTGTTCCCTTTTTATACAATCCATTCCGTTTCCAGTAGTGCTTCAGTTTCTGTCATCATGATACTCTGTCTCTGAAATCAACTCTTTATTAATCTTTCTATTCCTAGGGAAATATAATTTTTAAGTTTGCAGAGATTATATCATTGGATCCTTATCACATCTCTGTGAGGCAACTGCTTTTATTGCCTCAATTCTACAGGTGAGGAGACTAAGGCTGGAGGAGGGTGTGCCCTCTTCACATCACACAGTTATTAAATTTTGGAGTTAGGATTTTAACCCAGGTCTCACTGACTCCCGAGTCCACTACTGCCATGTTGCCTAGCCTTCAAATCAAATCTTTAATTTCTAATTTAAAAATCTAGGAAGGGAAATTTTTTTACTTCCAAATACTTGAATTTACCACCTTATCCGTTTAACTGTGCTGTTGACAGTTTGCATAGTAACTTTGTTGACATCACCCTTTTGACCCTTCCTCTTACTTGAATCTGAAGCACGATCAGAACTGGAAATGAAAGAAATTTGACATTCCCTCTCTAACTCAGCTATAACAAAACAACTCTAGAGTCACATGAACCAGACTGAGAGGATGAGTGAGCAAACCTCTGGCTGTTGAATGGAAGTAAGCAGCAGTTACCTAGCCTGAGTCTCTCCACCAATAACAGTCCCTCTCTTACCATGTGCCCCAAAGCTAAAGAAAGAGGGAAGCAGTTGAGTCATAAAAGGATGGAAAACTGTCCAGCTTTACTAGCTTCTGAATTGGGTATTCACAATACTGTATTTTGGATGGTAATATGAATTGGGTCAGCTAGGTGGCTCAGTGAATAGAGCACCAAGCCTGTAGCCAGGAAGATCTGAGTTCAAGTCCAGCCTCAGATACTTATTAGATTTGTGACCCTGGCAAGTCACTTAATTCCTATTTACCTTAGTTCCTGGCCTGTAAAATGGGAACACACTGGAGAAGAAAATGGCAAACCACTCCACTATCTTTGTCAAGAAGTCTCTGGGGTAACAGAGTCAGACACAATGAAGGACTGAATAACAACACCAGATATGAATTGCTAGAATGTTAGATATGTCATTAAAATGCTAGTATAAAAATTACTTCTAAGCCAAATTTGAAAAAGGAAATGTGCATTATCTGCTGCATTGGCTCACCCCTTCAAATTCCTTGCTTCTTCCCATTTGTCCTGATAATCAAGAGTTGTCTGTAGTTGTAAAGTACTGCATGTTGTTTTCTACTCTACTCAAGTAGGTACTTGCTTAACTAACAGCTATTTTGTAACCATCGTACCTTTTTCATTTGCTTATCGTTTTGTTTCTACTAAGTTTTTTGGTTTTTTTCGCGGTAAAAGCCACTTGATTTTCTAGTCTGAACACAGACATTACCAGATATAATTTTATTTCAATATGTATTTCAATAGACATGATTCTTTTTTTAAAAAGCTCCTGGGGATTGGTTCTATGCCATCTATTTTTAAATATTTGTATTAAAATAAAATCCCTTTGTTTATAGACGTCTTAAAGAATAGCTGGCAAATGTTAATGGGAGTTCAGTTTGTTGAAGTCCTCTTGTGTAGTATTTGTCTCCACCTGGATTGTTGTCTTTGTCAAAGATTTTTGCAAAGTGTGGCTCTGACTGAAGAAAGCAAGTTTAGGTGAAGTCTTGTGGATTACATCCAAGCCTTTAGCTGGTATTCTTTGCTATGTGTACTGGGAACATCCTCCATTTGGTGGGAACTGAAGCAGCAGTTGTACTGACCCGAGAGGTGTATTGTGTGTTCTTACCACTAATCTACGAAAACCATGTCACCGGCTGAGCCCTTGGATGATGACTGGTCACTTTGTATCTGTGTTACTGGTACATGCTCAGAGCAGTGTCCTGTCCACATGGCTGTTTCTGTATGGTTCCTCACTTGAGGAACAAAGCTAAGGAGGTTGGATCAGTGTTGGAGCTGTGTAGAAAGGAGAGCACTCACCACATAAGAAGGCAAGAGATTGGGGTGTGAACATGTGGTTCTGCCTTTGATTGTTGGTGTTAATGCAGCCATTCTATGCCTCAGACTTCTACGTCTTCTGTTGCTGTTCTTTTAGTTGATTGAGGTGTTGGAATTTAACTGCGTGTGGATCCCACAACAATTTTGTAATGAAAGATGTTATGGTAGACCCAAGTTGAATGTATTTTTGAAAGAACTAGGACACAAAATCATAAGCAGCTTCTTGAACCATTAGAAATAACTTAAGTTTCCTAGATAATCCAAAGCTAGTGTTACTTAGTAGGCTAGGTCTTGTGCCTTTCCAAAGCATCCTTCAGCTTTTCTTCATTTTATGTATGTAGTTTTGACTCTCTTGGGTGTTTCTATGGTAACATGGACTTACATCTCTGAGCTACCTCCGTGGGCCTTCCGGATACTGATATTCTTATTTTTTTAGTATCTTTCTGTCTTCTCTTCTTTATTTAGCTTTGGGTCATATAGTAGGGGAGGGGCTGTTATTGGTGGGGAAACTCAGGCTGGGCAACTGGGCTGCTTGCCCCCAGCCTCTAGTTATGCATGTGGGGACCACCAGGCCCGCTTTTTTAAGCTTAATCCTGTAAATTCTTGTCTTGTAGGAAGATGACGATTCAGAGACTGAAAAACCTGAGGCTGATGACCTAAAGGTATTTGGTGTTTGCTGTGGTGGGGTGGCTGGATATAAACAAAGCTAACATTATGGCTCAGTGTCTGAGCAGTGTTTTGCCCCACTAACATATACAGTAGAAGAATTTATAAATACTTTGGGACAAAATTGGTTTAATTTGTTTGGTGAGAACACTAGTTCAACCTAGGGACCAAGAATAAGCCTTGAAACAAGTTGGATTTCCAGCCTTGGCTTCTGTATCAGAGTTGAATAGCACAGAGCTTGGAGAGAGAGAGATCCAGTCTTAGTCCAGCAAACCATCCAGAAATATGCTCTCCTTGGGGTTTGTGGCAGTAGAGTAGAGTAGTTAAGTTATCTGCCAGTGAGCATATTTCTAGGATCCCTTATAAAGATGATAGCGCTAGGTTGTACATCCTGTGTGTTCAGCAGCTTGGTGTTGGCTAACTGTCACATAACAAAATTACTAGGCACCAAAGAGAAGCCTGTGGAAAGTAGAGCTTACAAAAGTATTTAACCTTAAACTGGTCTTTATCACCACTTGATCGGCTTATTAATTAACTTGGTAGCTGGCTGGTTTACAAGTTCCAAAACCAGTCTTTAGAAGTATCTACTGGTTACAGAGTGATCTTGGTTTTGTTCATAACTCCACCTTCATATAGGATGTCTGGCCAAACACTAAAAAAGGATGTGTAAACCAAAGGGATTTAGCACACTCCTCTGTACGAGATGCAAAGTATAAACCTTGCTATTACTAACTTCTGTGAAATGCTTTTAAACCTCCACCTTGTGGAATATTGTCTTGAAAGCATGATTGTTTCATCAGACTTTATCATTTCCCACTGAAATCATCCCTAACAACAGAAACTTTTCTCCCCTTAGAACTCTTTGTACTCTCTTGTGATTCATTTGACTTTTTATTGGATAAGGATATTATTTTGTCAATCAGTAAACATTTATTAAGTGCTCACTGTCTTCCACACACTGTGGCTTATAGCTGGGATACAGAGAAAGGAAAAAACAATCCCTGCTACTAAGGAGCTCACATTCAAATGTGAAAGACAGCATGTAGATTACTGGGTACATAGATTGATACATATACCTAGATACATGAGATTTATCTTGAAGGCAGTGAAGAAAAGGCAAGGAAGGAGTGTATATTAGGTATATGGGACAACCAATGAAAAGATGCGGAGTTGGCAGGCAGTTGGAGTGTTGTGTAAGGAACAGCAAGGATGCTAGGATTGCTATATTATATGTATAGTGAATAGAGGGAAGGAAAATATAAGAAGACTGGGAAGGTGAACAAGGGCCAGGTTATTAAGAACTTTATATGCCAAGTAGGATTTATATTTGATCCTGGAAGTAATCGTGTCAAATGAGCTAATAATTATCAAATGAGATAGTATTTGGAAAATATACAATCCCTGGCACATAATAGGCACTTAACAAATGTTGTTCCTGTCTCTTCCCCCCTCCTTCATGGATCACAGAGGTAATGTGATAAGATCTATATTTTAGGAAAATTAGTTTGGCAGCTAACTGGAGAATTAATTGGAGTAGGGAGAGACTTGAGGTAGAAAGACTACTTAGAAGACTGTTGTAATCGTCCAGCTGAGAGATGATGAGGGCCTGAACTTGGATAGTGGCTGTGTGGTCAGGGAGGACATGCATGAGAGATGTTATGAAGGTAGAAATTGTAACATTAGATAGATGGGGTGAGTGAGAGGGAGGAATCTAAGGATAACGCCAAGGTTTTAGGGAAAGGTTACAGGGATGATGGTGGTTCCCCACACTAACAGAGCTTTAGGACAGGGAAAAATTTAGGGGGAAAGATGATGAGTTTTATTTTAGACTTGTTGAGTGTAAAATGCTTATTTTGAGTTATCAAAAAGGCATTTGGTGATACGGGACTGGGAAGGGAAGTTGGATACTATATATGTGTGTGTGTGTGTGTGTGTGTGTGTGTGTGTGTGTATAAATGTATATATACATACATACACATATATACACACATACGGAGAATCTTCTACATAGAGATGACAACTGAATTCATAGGAGCTAATAAGATCACTAAGTAAGAGAGAACAGTGGGTTCTAAAACTTCTTTGTGTCTTGGACTCTTCTGGTCATCAGAAGCCTATGTACTCTTTTTTATAGTGTTGGGTTTTTTAAAATTCATAATAAAATAAAGGAAATGTTCAGTTTTAGTTAGAGGTTAGTGAAAATAAAGATGTGATTTTTTTTCCATTCCAGCTGACAGCCCCCCCTGAAATCTGTCCACGGACCTGGATTAAGGACCACAGTCTTAGAACCTTTACCTGTTATAGGATAAAAAGAAAAGAGGGAACAGGACAGAGTCTTGAGGAGCATCCACAATCAGTGGGCATAACATAGGTGAAGATGCCTCAAAGGAGACTGAAAAGGAGCAGCAGGACAGATAGAAGGTGAACTGGGGAGAGCAATGTCATAAAAACCTAGGGAGGAGAGAGTATCCAGGAGGATAAGGTGATCAACTGTGTGAAATAGAGAAATAGAGAGGTCAGGAAAGAAAAGGATTAAGAAAAGACCAGTAGATCAGGCATTTAAGAGATCATTGATAACTTTGGACAGGGCAGTTTTGGTTGAATGATGAGGTTGGAAGCCCAGTTGCAGAGGCCTTTAGGGTGGAGAGCTTTCTCAAAGTGCCACTAAAAGGAAGAGAATTACAGGACAGTAGCTATTGGAGATGGTAGAATCAAGCATGGATTACGGATGGGCAGGGCATGAGTATGGCAGGCCCTAGTAGAGAGAGGTTGAAGATTAGAGAGTGAAGATGAAAGTAGAGGCAGTGATCTGCTGGGGAAAACTAGAAGGGATGAGATCAGGGGCTCACATGGGAGGGGTTGGCTTTGGGAGGTAGTGGAGGAAAATATTAAACGCTATGAGATAAGGAGGGAAGGAGGGGGAACGCTTGGCAAATAGCCTTACTTTTTTTCAGTGAAGTATGAGGCAAAGTCCTCAGTTGAGAGGGTTCTCTAGGGGAGCTTAAGGAGCAGTAAAGAGATGGACATTTTTTTTCCTCTCTCAAAGACAAAAGAGACTACAGTTACTGCTTCCACATTGCAGGGGTGAGGGGTATGGCATCTCAGCATTCTGGAAAATCCGTGTAAAATTTTTTGGCCTTCCATTTGTGCCAGAAAAGAAGTTTGAATTATTATGGTATTAAAAGATAAAATATGTTGGTATTATATAATACTATGCATACATTTTATGGATTTCTGAGTTTCTGAACTTCTTCTGTGTCATCTGCTGGCATTTATGTGTCATCTGCTGCTTCTGCAAAACTCTCCCAAAATTCCCATTTAATTTCTTATGCCAACCCACAGTATATTGAAACTGGGAAGGGGAAGGTCTAGATGTGGAAGGGATAACTGTATTTCCAATACTCCCAGAACATGGGAGAACAGAGGCCAAGACTTTCTGTAAAACTAGCTTAATCCTTTATAGCAGAGCTTCTTAACTTAGGGCCTGATAACTCCCTTGACCCAATATAATTTGTTTCCTTTGTAATCCTATGTATTTTGTGCATTTAAAAACATTACCCTGAGAAGGGGTCCATAGGCTTCACCAGACTGCCAGAAGCGCCTATGACACAAAAAAGGTGAAATAATATAACCCAGCTTTATAGTGATCTGATGGAATCTAGGATAACTGTGCTAGCTGAACCTCCCTAAAACATTCAACCTTTTGTGAGGAACCCAGGTCTGAGGAATGTTCTTGAACTCACTTAAAATGTTACTGAAGAACATGGTATCAGAGCAGACCTACATACCCAGGTCTCTAGTAAGTCAGACTAGTCTGTGTGTTTGCAGGATAAAGAAAAGAGCCAACATTTCTTCTTCTGCCTTCATTTTGAAGAAAAGGGCTCTAGGAGGCTGGGCCATGGCTTTAGAACAAGTTAAAACCCAAGGAAGACAATTATAATTCACTTCCACAATTATTTAGAGAACACTTGGTAAGCATGGTTCAGGTGACGAGAATATGCAAAAATAAATTAGACATGTCTTCTGCCTTGACAGAGCTTATGATCTGGGCTTAAATGCCTATGGGACATCAATTTGGAAACATCCTTTAAAGAAGGTGGTGATTCCAGAATGGAGCTCCATCAGCAAGTACTTATTAAATGATTACTTTGTGTTGGGCTCTGTGCTAGGTTAGAAGTATACAAAGACAAAAAATAAAACAAGGCCTCTTCACTCAAAGAGCTTACATTTCATGAGGGAGATGTGTACGTATATAAGTCCATAAAGGACAAGTTAGGGAAGAATGTGAGGCCAGAGCAAGGATGGGTGGAATGGAAGGGCTGGGGTTGTGTGAGGATAAATACTAGGTTTAGGAGAGGTGCAGCACAGGGAGAGCTCTGGACAGAAGGTTGTGGTCGGGGGAATTTCAGCTCTGAGCTGTATAGGTGGATGATTTGATAAGATTTATCAAGTCTTTTTTTTTTTTAATTAAAAAAATTTTTAACAAATCAAAATTCTCTTCCTCTCACTCCCTCATCATTGAAAAAGAAAAACAAAACTCCTAACAGATATTCAGAGACAAACAAAACAATCCTGCATCCACGTCCAAAACGCTTCTCCTTCTGCACCTCTCCAGAGTCTGTCACTTCTAAGACAGGAGATGGGCAGCTTGGGGCCTGTGGAATCATAAGTGGGCCTTGCCTTAATTCAGTCCTTAAGGCTTTCAAAATTGTTTTTATGGTGTTCTTGTAATTGTGTTAGTTGTTCTCTGGGTTCCACTCATTTTACCCTATATCATTTCACATAAACCTTCCCAAGTTTCAGTGAAACCATCCATTTCTTATGTCACAGTGGTATTCCATCACATTCATATACCATGATTTTTTCATCCATTCTCCAACTGATATTTACTCCCTTAAATTTCCAATTCTTTGAGATTACACAAAGCGCTACTATAAATATTTTTACCCTTATGGGTCCTTTTCTTCTAAACCTCAAAGACGACCTTCTTCAGAGTATACACCTAGTAAGTATATCAATAAGTCAAAGGGTATGCACAATTTGGTCATTTTTTGGCATGGTTTCATATTGCTTTCTATTATAGCCATACCAATTCACAGCTCCCCCAGCAATGCATCAGTGTACCTAATTTCCTGAAACTCCTCCCACATTTGTCATTTTCTTTTCTTATCAACTTTACCCATCTGATGATTTGTGAGGTGGAACTTTAGAGTTGATTTAAATTGTAACTCTATAATTATTATTTGGAATATTTTTTCATATGGTTATTGATAGCTTGGATTTCTTCCATGGAAACTCCCTATTTTTAATCTTTAATCATTTACTAATTGGAGAATGCTTTTTAAAGATTTGAATCAGTTCCTTATATTTCTTGGAAATGAGATCCTTATCAGTCAAACTTGCTGCAGTTTTTTTTCCCAGTTGCCTCTTTTCCTTTTTGGTTTTTTCTTATTGTATTAGTTTTGTTTGTACAGAAACTTTTCGATTTTATATAATTAAGATTGTCTGTTTTGTCTTTTGTAATCCTTTCTATTCGTTGTTTGGTCATGAACTCTTCCCCTATCCGTAGTGCCTGTGAAGTTCTGAGATGGAATCAAAGTGTAAAGCATGAGAGTTAATGAGAATGATCAACTGGTAGGCCACATTAGTGTAGGGGACATCCACATCTGTAGTGAATTCCCTAAGTATGGAGGACATTTGAGATCCAGGTGCTGAATTCCTCAGTAAGGGAGGCAGAATGGCCTGTGTGCTGACAGATAACAACTAGGATCTGCTTGGAGTGATAGAGAGACATAGTGGGCTAAAAGAGAAGTTGCCAAGTGAGACCCAGTGGGAAGGGTTGGGGGAGAGGGTGCTGGAAATGGCCTTGAGAATCAGGGAATTGCCATCCCCCCTTCCTGCCTGGTATGTTGAGAAGTACAAGATCTCTTTTGGCTAGCATACTTTCTCCTCCTATTCCCTGAATCTTTGTGATTCAGATTCAGGTTTGAAGGCTGCCTTTCCTCTTTCCCCAGCTAGTACTACTACATCAAACATCTAGTTCAGGCATACCTCTCCCACTAGGCCCCCCCCCCCCCCCCCCCCCCCCCGCAACTTCCGTTGCATTATCTACAACAAGATTCTGCTGCTAACAAACTGCCCCTCATATTTAATTCAGCACTGGAGAAGGTGATCAGAAATGTTGGGTGTTGAGGGAAGCTGGGTTCCCCAAGTACAAGATCTATCGAAGTATCAGGAAGAAATTAAATAAAAGAGATCAATTCACCTTTCCCTGTAAAAAGGGCTAGCTCAGTTTTCGTGTCTAGCTAGTAGATTTTTTCTCCCACTTTCCTGGGTAGCAGAAATTTCTCCCCACCCTTTAGTACTGTTTTCCATCCAGTTTGGCTCAACCACAGTGTTCCGAGGAGGAGAACTCCCTCCCACTACCATATAGCCTTGATTTCTCTGCGTGTTGCTAAAGGTGACCAGGACCAATCCACCTTTTCCTTTCTGCACTGGTTTCTCCTCTGTATGGTAAGCCATATTCCTTTTTAGTAATATCACCCTATGTTAACCCAGTTTCCCAAACTAATTCAGCCATGGGCCACCGTTGGCATTGAAATATATTGATGGAGCCCATAAGTGCTGGTTGAGGGCACTGGAGGCACAGAACATGTCCTAGATAAAAGAAGACAAGAAATTCTGAGAAGAGCCCTTTTTTGTACTTAAAAATTGCCATAGGCACAGTTTCATTTTGAATATATCAGAGAGGAAAATATTGCTAACCCTGATATTTTTTCATGGAGTCTTCCCCCATTCTTCCATATCAAAGTTGCAGAAGATCTGATAGCATTAATTTATTTATTTGGTGATAAATTTTTTTTTGTGAATGAGCTATAATTTCAATAAGGCATTGCATTTTAAGGCTGAATCTCTGGATTGTGGAATACAAAGTTTTATCTGGTTTATCTTTTGAGACATCAGCCAAGAAGAAAGTTTTAGGGCATTGAAAGTCTGCCATGAAGATAAACCTGCTTTAGTCCTTGTATTTGTTTTTTTTTTCCATAGGGGTTTGCTTTTTAATTTTTTCCAAAGGCTTCTGAAGAAGGGGGATGGCGACCAGGGAAGAACAAAGCAATCATATATTTAGAGCTGAAAAGGAACCTTAAGGGTCACTTAGTCTGGTCTCCTTTCATAAAGGAGGAAACTGAGATCCAGAGATGTTGTACCCAGAGTGGCAACTAGGAAGTGGCACTCGAGATTCCAACCTCAGTTCTCTGACTTGGTTGCAGCATGCAGCCTCTGGGTGTTCTTAACATCTGGCCCCTGCTTCAGCTCAGATCTTGAATATGTTTGCTGGTGGAAGAAGAGTTGGAGATAAAAAATATATTTGGAAGTGTGCTGGGTAGCAGTGAAGTGTTGGATCAGCTGCTCCTGGCTTTTCTCTGTCACTTCAGGTAGCACTAGCCTAGGCTCCAGAGTAATCTTCAGTCTGGCCTTGTTCAATATCCCATTGTTAAAAACCTCCTTGTTGATTTCGACCTCTGCCAACTGTACACCCCAAGCCAGACAGATGTGTGACCCTAACTCCTTCTGCCTCAAGACTCCTAGATGAACATTTTATTTATGACATGTTTAGAGTTATTTTAGCTAGTTTTTGGAGTCAGTTTTACCCTGGAGAGGCAACGTGGTGTAGTGTATAGAAAACCAGCTTCAAAGGCAGAAGGTTCAAGTCCTTCCTCAGCTACATACTAGCTGTGTGATGTGACCCTGAAGTCACTGAACCCCTCAGAAGTCTAGGCTAGTGGTGGCAAACTCGATAGAAAGGGGTCACTACACCTTGTATGAGGATCCCTGCATATTGACTTAGGAAGTGACATATTAATATTATCTGTTGTTTTGTATTTTTATTTATTTTGTTAAATCTTTCCTAATTACATTTTAATCTGATTCAGGCCCCACTCAGGTTGCATGCACAGGCCATGTATTTGACACCTCTGCTCTAGGTAACTTGGAGATGCTGATGGCCATTGGTAGAGGGAGTTTCTTTACCCAGCAAGTATAACCCCTCTCCCTATCTCTCTCTATTTTTACCCTAACCACCTTTTCCTAGTGGTTTGGAGCTCATCTCCAAGCATCCTATTTATTTCTACTTCTGATAAAATTTTAGGTTCCTGAGAAGTGTCAATTAAGGGTTGTTACACCTCTCTTCCACGAGGTGGCAGTAGCTTTCCTTCTTTGACTTTTCAGGTTATGATTTTAAAATATTCTACCTTATGATCTTCCATGAATCTTTTACTTTTTAAAGAAATATAACATTAATAAATAGTTGTCTTTCCCAAGGTATTCATTGTTTTCATTGCCTTGAAAATTTCACTTAAACTATTTACCTTTTGCTTTCTTGCTGTACTTGGAGTTAGGAAGACCTGGTTTCTTATCGTGCTTCAAATAAAAGCTGTGTGGTCATGGACAAATTACTTAACTTCTCTGAGCCTACATTTTCTTCATCCATAATATGAGGGTAATACCTGTATTCTCCCTCATAGCATTGTTACAAGGAGGACATATTAATGAAGAGTTTATGTATGTAAAGCTCTTTGAAAAATTGTAAATACCATATAAATGTTAGCTTTGTTATTGAAGATAGAGCAAGCAAAGTTGTACATAAAGCCAACCTGTCTTAAGACGAGAAGAGCCCTGTGTTTTGTGTCCATGTGTATACTATGGACATTGGATTGGTTCTTTCATTTGGAATGGTTGTAGTATCACTTCTGATTAAGATCATCCCTGAATCCTCATTCGCATTTGGAAATTTGTCTTAGAGAGTAGATAATATCATATTCCCCAGCGAGGAGCTCTGTGGAGGATGAGGTTGGGCCCCAGAAAAAAACCTTGTGATTTTCACTTGGTAGGCCCAGAGTGCTCATTACACAAACTGCCAGGCTGTTAGATGAAATACAAGCAAGAGAAGCCTGAATGCTTCCTAAAGAATTAAGAGTTCATCAGAGCCATTCCATTCACTCGCCTTGTTAAAATGCTCTCCAGCCAGGTCAAGGCCTTTAGTTATTGTTCATGTCTCCTGAGGATATATCCTCTTTTACATATGTTCTTAACTTGCTCAAGAGCAAGAGACACTACTCTCTTCAAAAAGCTGTCTCCTAAAATCCCTGAGTCAAAGTTGGAGAGTCTCCTGTGCCTCAGTTCAAAAGTAACATGAGCGCCTAATACCTTGTTTTACGTACTTTGTGTTTCTACCTCCTGAGCCCATGTTGTTCCCTCTGCCTGGGTTGTATTCTCAGTGTCCATGTTTCACCTTGCTTGCCCTGTAACATTTTCCCATGTTTATTTTTTTCTTTATTGCCACAGTTCCTGTGGGTGAAGATATTTCCATTAATTTATTGTCCTTGACACTCCCTTCCTTTGAAAACAAATAGATGGATTGATGGCCAGAAGAAAACAAAAAGGAATGGATTTTTACCAACTGAGTGAGAGTGTGGGAAGATCAGGCCTCAATGGAGAGATTTCACACTTGAGACACTGACCTAAGAAATGAATGCTCTTCCTAGGAACAGGCTTCTATAAAGGCAAAATAGGATTTCTGGGAAAGTTTGTGGCAGTGAGTAAAAGCAAAGCATATAAATCTAGTTAACGGCTTTCTTTTTTAATTATTCAAGAGGGAAAGTAAAGGAGAAAATAGTTCACACATAGCAAATGCAATTCAAGAAACATTTATTAAGCTACTGCTGTGTACAAAGCATTGAGCTAGACATGCTGCACATGTCAAGACCAAAAAACAGTCCAGTCCCTTTCCTCCATGAGCTTGAATTTGGGGGGGGGGGGGGGGGGGGGGAGGAAGGGCTTGGGGTTTGGAACATATACACACACTATCACATACAGAGTCCAGGCCAGTTGTACAGAATGGTTTCCCCAGGGGTGAGGAGAATCTAGACATTCTACGAGCAGAGGCATGGAGGGAATACAGAAGTGGGAGAGCTACCTAGACAAAAGCCCAGAGGAAGGACGGGGAATGTGAATGGGGTTGGTTTCATCCAGTGCTCTACCACTGTGGACCCTCACCTCCTGCAGACTTAATAAGGAGGAGGCCTCCCCATGGCACCTGGCTCTCAGTGTACAAAGCTCTGAACTGCACATTTACCCAGCAAAACCATTTTCCAGGTTACTATGTTCAGGTGGGTTCAGACTTGTATGTCCTTCGAAGCTATGAAAACTGGTGAGACTGCTGGTGCCTTTGTGCTGATTTTTGGAAGGCCTTTCAGTTGTTTGTGGAATTTCATAGCACTTCAGGTTACCCATTTTAGTTTTCTTGTGTGTATGGGGAAGGACTCCCCAAAGCATTTGTCAAGCACTGTGGGGGCATCCATGAAATAAAAAAAAAATCCATGATTTGAGCGCTTTGGTATGCCTTGATCAGAAGAGAAATTACCAATTATTTCCATTCAGCGGCATCATCTAAACTTTTTGTTTCAGACATCTTTAAGGTGAGGGAGGTAAGATAATAATTTACTTATCCTGTGTGAACTTGGAATATTTCTCTTCTTTTGCCCTGTGAGCTCCTGGAGTTGTCCTCTGCTGCTGGATGTATACCTAGGAATTCACCATTCTGGTATCTCTTGAAGGAACTCAACTTTAAAACATGAAAGTTTTTGGTATGGAAATACAGTATTTTCTAGGCAGTTTATTTAGCTTACCTTGAGGTATACATAACATTCTGGATCAAAAGTTGATTCCTTATCTGCCATCTATTGAAAGTCACAGTTGAGAAGGGGACTGAAAAGAATATTCCTTGCAGCCCCAAAGAAGTCTCAGTTCTTTTCTCCAGGTGCCTTCTTAAGCTAAGGTTGAAGGGAAAGACTCTCCCTTAGCATAATTAAGTCTTGGGGCCAGCCCTTCCAAATCAATTCAGCCATTACTCATTGAGGAACTTGTGAAATGTTTCACTTGTTAATTAAGACTGATATTTAACTGGTAATAAATCTACTCCTTTCCCTTCATGTTGCATATATGATACTTCTTGTCTAGCTTGCAGTCCTACTTAAGGAAAATCTTTCCTAGGAAGTCTCTTTTTTCCTTGGACTTTGAGTTCTGGAACTGGTTGATTAAAATATACTTGAAGGTGTTACTGACTTACTGGGACCATAGCATAGCCCTTTATTTTGGAAACAGAGTATAGAGAAATAGCGTAAGATTAATCCCTTTGTGTAGACTACTCACTACACATACTGCCACTGCTCCCTTCGCTGCCATCATTCAGGAGCCTCTTCCTCTGAAGTTCTCTGTTAAAATTTGTCTCCCAGTCCACATCACAGGTGCCTGTTGTCCACTAGCTTCCAGATCATCCTTGAGTACCTAGCTTCTCTGACTTGCTCTCTTCTGTTCACCACCTCCTGACTTTATAGTAGGCAATTTCAGCATATGTTGATGTTCCTCAAACTTCTCAAATCCCATAATAGAATTTTTCATTCCATCTCAGCCACACACAGAGATAGGCACTCCCTAGATCTCATTGTCATCCACAAATGTTCCATTTTGATGGTTGAGCTAACATTTTCCAATCATAATTCCTTATCATTTCATCTCCCTGTTCCTTGCCCCTCATAAACATATTCTTAACACCATCCCTTCTCATCTTCTCTAGCAGATAGTTCTCACAATCGTTCTTCTTTCTCTAGACTTTACTATCTGTTGGTTCATTCTCAGCTGTCTATAGACATTTCCTCCATCATTTAAAAAAAAACAAAAAAATAACTTTCATTAGCGTCCACCATCCCTTCAGGCTATCATCTTTAGCTTTTCCACTGCCAAAACTCTTGGAAAAACTATCTACACTCATTGCCTCCAGTTTTCCTCCCACTTAATTCTTAGACCTTTTTAGTCTGATTTCCAGCCTTATCACTTAGCTGAAATGGCTCTTTCCAAAGTTACTAATCATTTCATTTGCCAAATCATCTGACCTTTTCTTAAACCACATACCATGTGAGCTTTTGACAGCATCTAATACTGCTAGCCACCCTTTCCTCCTGTCTCTTTGGGTTTTCATGTCCCTACTGATTCCGGACTCTCCTTGCACCTATCTGTTTATTCTTTCTTTTCCTGAATCATCATCCGTACCTTGCCTCTAACTGTGGGCGTGCCCCCAGCACTCTGTCCTGGACCCTTTTCTATCTGCAGTTTGAACTTGGCAACCTCCTCAGGTGTCATAGGTTTTGATTGTCATTTCTACGCAGATGATTCCCAAATCTGTGTCCCACCCCACTTTCTCTGCTGAGTTCTAGTCTCAATCACCATTGCTTTTCAGACATTTTAGACTAGATGTCCCATGGACATTTCAAATTCAGCGTATTAAAAATAGAGCTCATTTATCTTTTTCCCCTAACCCACTCATCTTTTGAGCTTCCGTATTTCCTGGAGGGTACCACCTTCCGGTGTCTCCCAGTTTCTCAGCATTCTGGTAATGCTCAAATTCTCACTCTTCCCTTATCTCACATATCTACCCCCATGTTATGTTAAATCTCTTCCCCCTCTCTTTCACATGGCCACCATCCTGGTTGAGTTATCACCTGTCATCTGAGCTTTGTCATTAGTCTCCTAGTGGATCTCTGCATCTAGTCCCTCTTTACTCTTTTCTCCATATAGCTGCCAAAGATTTTTCTTAAGCACAGGTTTTACTATGTCAGTTCCCTCAGTAAACTCTGGGCTGCTTTTTACATGTAGGATCAAATAGAGATTCCTGTGTTTGGCTTATCAAGTCTTTCAAGGCGTGATTACATAGAGTCGACCTTTTCAGCTTCATTATACATCATTCCCCCTTTCTACACTATGGTCTAGCTGAATTAACCTTCTTGCTCTTACCCGAATCTATCTCTCCGAATTCTCACCGACCGCCCCCAGTGTCTAGAGTGTACTCACTTCTCACCTCTGCCTTGAAGAATCCCTTGTTTCCTTCAAGACTCAGCTCTGGAACTCTCAGCTATATCAGACAGGTCAAATATGCAGGGAACCAAATAAAATCTAATTGGGAAATGTTTAACAAAGACATAATAGAACAGGGATAATGTTAACGTGTGGTTTTCTAAGTCACTACGCGCTGATAGAGATCCTTACGTAGTGTTTAGTAGCTCTGTTTTTGAGTTTGATACTACTCATCTTTACGTTTCTTTTCCTGATCACCATACCCGGTAGTGCCCTCCCTCTCCAAATCCTGTTGTAATTGTTCTGTGTACATAATTCGTTTAAGTTCTGCAAAGTACTTTATGTACATTATTTTGTATGTGTGTATTGTTTCTCGATAAAATGTAAGCTTTTTGAGGGCAGGTATTGTTTCATTTTTGCCTTTGTGCTCTGAGTACCTGGTACATAGTAAGCACTTTACAAATGCTTACTCATTGATAAAAGATCTTTACGTTTTCAATCAAACCTTATGAAGGTAGAGCCCTCTGGGGTTCGTAGGAGAAGGATGGCGCTAGTGCTCAACTCTAAAATGTCTTGTGAGCCAGGAACTTTGGATATATGGCTAGAAATTTGCAGCATGTGGTAGGCATTTTTACTGTTAGTAAGCAGTTGGCACTTTTCTTCTCTTTTGTAGGACCTGCCTCCCAAGGTGGTTGTGAGAATCAGATGTAATAATGTATATAAAGCATTGTGTAAATGTCGGCTATTGTAGAACTTGGTCATACCTGCTGAGTTGAAAAGTGTTTCAATAATCTGGCTAGCAGCTTCTGTGGGGGTATAAGATTCACCCACAGCCAGCACCCAGAAAGCTGCCAACAGCACAGGTTCTTCTGATCTGCTTAATTAAGGAAAGCAAGGTGAAGGGGTTGACAAGCTTACTTTTAATTCAGCATTCAAATATCATTCAGTTAGTTCAGGGGAAAAAGCCAGCACCCTGAACTTCAAAATAAAATGCAAACAAATTTCAAACATCAACAGACTTTGTCCGATTCAATCCCAACACATAGTTACCAGAGTTCAACAAAGTCTCAGCATCCGGGTTTACAAGCTGGAGGGCTCCTTAGCTACAGCTGCCCAGAGTCTCCTCATCAACACCATCTCCAGAGCCCCCCACAAATGGCTCTGTCCTCCCTTCTTATAGGGCTTCAGACATCAAACATCATTTGAATCACCAGAGCTCAGGCTCTGGTGATTGGTTCTTGAGTTGGCCCCTCCCCTTAGGACCCTGGGAGGTTCACATCCACATGGATTACGTTAACACCTAATGGGGTTTGGGCCTGGGGCTTAGCACCTAGTAAAGGTCACTGAGATAAATTGAGTCACTCAAAGAAAACAGAGGCCATTCTGGTTACAAAAAGGCACCAGAATTCCTTAAGTTAGTGGCATGACAGCTCCTAAGACTGAAACCCAGAGTGCTGTGCAAAGATCTGTCCAAGTCTGAGTAGGGAATGAAAAGGTAGGGGACAGATGGCAGTGGGTAGGCAAGTAGTCTGTCAGCTATCATCTCTTTTGTAACTAAATCCAATCTGTGTCCCTTTGTTCTACCCCCTTCGAAACACGAGCTTATTGCATCATAAACTGATACCTAACTGTGTCTTCTGGATCCCCATGTACCATTTTTTGTGATTGAAATGTTGGCAAATGATAATCTCACACAGATGGGGACTCTGCCTGAATCATTCCATCCTCTGACTTCACTCCCACAGGTACCCTCACCTCAGTTCCTGGCTTTGAATTTCTGCCAGGTAAACTTAAAGCTTAGAGGTCTGAGGAAAGACACTCATCCCTCAAATGGTTGTGTCTGTCACAGCAGCCAGAGCTGCTGCATGCCCAGTCATCCTTCCTCCAGCAGACAGACAAGCCCCAACACACTTCCTTCCCTTCAGGGTCAGATACCACAGATTGCTAACCTGGGTGTGCCTGGCCTCCTTTTCCCTTATTGGGCTTTATCTTTCCAGGATGCCATGATGCAGAAATTTGGGGTGTTCTGAAGTTCTTGCCTTCTCAGTGTCTTCCTTTGTGGGTGCGTGGGTGAAGGAGGTGGCTAGTCCAGTGAAATAGTAGTGTTTGACCTCTGGACCTAGCATACTTGTTGTATTCACTTCTAGTACTAGCTTTGAACTTGGGTCAGTTTCCCCTTATCAGGACCTTAGGGATACTGATACCCATCTTCTGGCAAGTCTAATGGGGTCCATTAATGTGCTAGTGATGATCAATGGACACTTCTACTTAGATGTCTGTAGCTTTCTGGCAACCCAGTCACACATTTCCCAGTGAAAGGATCATAGATTTAGAGGAGGAACTTAAAGTTATCTAGGACAACCCCCTTGCAGAATGAAGCTAAGCAGAATTTATTGAGTGCCTTCTATGTGTTATGTGCTGGTGATACAAAGAAAGGCAAAAAACATCGGCCCCACCCTCAAGGTCCTTGCAGTCTTAATGGGGAAAACAATATGCAAACAGCTATGTATAAAAAGTTTTTACAGAATAAATTAAAGATAATCATAGAGGAATTAAGGTTAAAGAAGACAGGAAAAGGCTTCTTGAAAAAGCTAGGACTTAGGCTGACCCTTGAAGGAAGCCAGGTATCCTGGAAGGCTGAGATGAGGCGGGAGATAGTTCCAGGTATGGCTGACAGCCAGCGAAAATGCTCAGAGATCAGAAAGTGGAGTGTTGTGTTCAGGGAACAGCCAGGAGGCCAGTATCACTGGCTCACAGAGTGTGTGAGTTAGGTGTCTAGGAAACTAGGGCCAGGTTATTCATGAAAGGCTTTGAATACCAAGCAGAAATTTTATATTTGATTTTTGAGGTCTTAGAAGGGTCACTGGACTTTATTGAATAGAAGGCAACATGTCAAGAGTTGCCTTTTTAGAAAGTTCAGTTTGTCACCCCAGCAGACTTGAGGCCAGCAGGCCCACCACAGGCCATTGCAGTAGTCCAGATGTGAGGTGATGTGGGCCTGTACCAGTGGGTGGCAGTGTCAGGAGAGAATGGAGCATATATAAGAGATGTTGTGAAGGCAAAAAAACAACAGAAAGATTAAGTGACTGGCCCAAGGCCACACAGACACGAAGTCAGGATTCGAAACAAGTTGTTGAGTTGTTTTCATTTACGTCCAATTCTCTGTGACCCTCCTTGGGGTTTTCTTGGCAAAGATACTGGAGTGGTTTGCCATTTCCTTCTCCAGCTCATTTTATAGATGAAAAAACTGAGGCAAGCAGGGTTAAGTGACTTGCCCAGGGTCACACAGCTAGTAAGTGTCTGAGGCCAGATTTAAACTCAGGAAGCCGGGGCCTCCCACCTCCAGGCCTGGTGCTCTGTCTCCATTGCTCCACCAAATCCAACATGATTTCCACCATACCACAAATCAAGATAAAAAGCATCAACTTAAGTAGCAGCTCCCAATAAGAAGAAACCTTTTTGTGGGGAACTAGGTGGGCACACATTATAAGTCGCCTTTGTCTTTTCCCTCACGATACTGCTCTCCCATCCCCATCCCCCTAAAGATAATCCCACAATAATTGTGCAGCAAGTAGTTTTGTTTCTCAAAAACTTGACTTTCCTGTCCTTAGCCTCACAAAGCTGTCAGCTTTATCCTTGCCTGGCTCCAGGCACCCCTCCTGAAATAGCAGCCACGAATATATAGGTAACATTTTTGTGCAAGCCTTTTTGGTTTTTTGACTGGCTGTAGCATCCAGATCCCTGATGTGGGATCAGTAAATCCCGTGTTTGTCATTAGGAAACCTTTATTTTTACTTTCTGTTGGAGATTGTAAAACAGAAAGATGAGATATGGCCTCTTTCTTTTTGTAGAGTCCAGGGAGCTACAGTTCCTGAATCTTCCCTAGTCATGTCTGTGATTACGTTAAACTAATCAGTTCCAAAGAGCCCCCTTAGAAACTGGTGTTTTTTGCTTGTTTTCAATTTATACTGAATTAAACTTGCTTTTAACATATTCAGTATAGCTGAGAACACAAACAACAGTGTTTAATGATGTCTGCTTTGTTTCAGTAAGATTTTTTTCAGATAAAAATCAACCATTTCCTTTTCCCCTTGCCTTTTTTCTTCATACCAGCTAATTCTGAAGACTTGCTTGATTTGTCTTGGCAGACCTTTCTAATTAACCCTTTCCAATAAAATGTTCCCTGGTTGGAGAGCTGTGCCCTTGATTTAGTGGAACCTTCCTGTGGTTAACCTGTCTGAGAGCACTGGCACAGTAGATCATATTCACAGCGGCCCCACCAGCTTCCGTCCATTTTTTGGATAAATTGAGTGTTTCCATTCTCTAACAGGCAATTTGCCCAAGGCAGTTCCAAAACTGACCAACAGGATACGACTGAAGGAAATATGTTTGTGATGGGCTTTCTCTTAGGTCCATGTATGTGTGTAATAAAAACTTTCAGGCTTTATAACTAAGCTGGGATTCTTTTCCCTCCTCATCTTTATCTCCTGCCTTCCCTGAAGTGCCAGATAAAATCAGTCCCACCTTCTACAGGAAACCTTTCCTGATCCCCTTTAATTCTAGTATCCACTCTCTCTTGTTTATCTCCAATTTGTCTTCTGTGTATATTATCTTACATGGTTGCTTACATTTTATCTCCCCCAGCTAGTTAGTTCTTTGAGGACAGGGGTTATCTTTTGCCTTTCATTTAATCCCTGTGTCTGGCAAATAGTAGGTGCTTAATATCTGCTTGTTAACTGACTAAACTGGATTCTCTGATCTCATGCTAAATACTGTTGCCTCTGATAGGTTTATTCCTTACTATGCATGTTCTTTGTCATATTTCTATAAAATGGAAATGATAATTATGATGAGTTTTAGGGGCATTTTGCAACCAAGGAGACTTGAGGTGATACGACATCCACCTCAAAGCATCTTGTTTTATCAGTTTGGGTACCTTTCAAGAGTTATCCCAGAGATCAGCATATCCAGAGCTTCTGGGGATGACCAGAGCCCTCCAGGTCATAATTTAGTAGTACAGGAGGGAACAGGCACTACGTACAATCGGAAGGACAAAGCATTGAGCTTAATGGCATAGTTGGTGACTTTCTCTCCTTTCTTCCTTTATTCTGTCCTCTGTTGATAAATCCACTGTATCCTCTATGTAGCTTGTTTCTGTGTAGCTTTTGGCATGTTGTCACCCCCTTTAGTCTGTAAGCCCCTCGAAGTTAAGGACTGTTTTTTACTTTTCTTTGTATCCCCAGCACTTAACACAATGCCTGGCATATAGTAGACAATAAATGTTATAGACTGCTATTCTAACTTTATTCAGTTATATTCCATTTATAAGCTTGTGGTCTCAGATCTTCCATTCCATTACTCTTAACTCCTGGAAAACTAGAATTTATGCCTTTTAAAACGAGACTGAGTTGAACAGACATGAATATTTTTTGGATATAATAGCAGTCATTGTGGATAGATGAATTGCCCTAAACTTGAGGCTGGAAACTGTGATAGAAATAGTAACTAACAAGGATAGTAATAATGGCCAGCATTCACAGAGCACTTTAATGTTTATGAAGTGCTTTGCATATGTTACAAGGCGAGGTATGTATATAGGTGCATGTAGGTGTTTGGGCTGTTCAGATAAAAGATTAGATTCAGAGGGTAGGACTCTTTAAGCTGTGAGTTATTGAGCAGAAGTACCAACCATAGCCGTCCTTCCCTGAGAAAGGGACCATGCTCTTATGCCCTTTGTTTAAAATGCTTTTTCTGTGTCTGATATCCCTAAAGCCAGAAGGAAAAGTTGACATTTTAATTTGGCAGAATGCAGAAACCAGAGGCTTCTGTGTCCCAACTTTCCAGTTTTTTATGGGCTTTGTTCCAGGAAGAATTTAGCAAGTATTGTTGATGTAAATAAAAGTCCATTATTCTTCCCAGTCAGTTCCATATACTTCTGAGTAAATCTTCTCAGCTCAAACATAGCCATTGAACATACAGCTTTACAGATTTGTATTATTTTCATTTCCTTCCTCTTTTCCAGTCATAACTTCATCAAGGGATTTCAGATTGTTTGCTAGAGGAGTTTGCTAGAGTATGCTGGCTTTTGCAGCGTCTCTTTTGACCACCTCCCCCCGCCCCTTCCCACCCCCGCCAGTCTTTTGTAGCCAGGTTGGTAGTCTGAAGCTTCTTCCATAGCTGACCAAGGGCCTAAAACAGGGCACTAGTTTGCTACTAGCTTGTCTGATGGTTGCCTCCCTTTCTTGAGGAAGAATGCCTGACTTGCCTTAGCAGCTGCATGTTCAGCTTTGTGATTAAGTTAGTATTAACTGAAGCCAAGGGCGGGTGAGAGTGCTGACTCTCAGAAGGGAGTGGTTATTGCCTCAGAGTTTGTTTTGTTATAACAGTTTAGCATTGTTTGGCTCTCTTCTATCTACCCAGCCTTGGCCATATACTTAGGAGGTAATTTTTTTTCTTTCTCTCTGGCACTTTATCTGAGTTTTCCTAAGAATTAAAAAAAAAAAACCAAAGTGCCCCTTTCCTCATTGTTATTTGATATGTCTAGAAATGCTAACAAGAGAATAAAATTAAAGTCATAAACATCAGTAAAAAGACAGAATTATCCCCTTTGGTAAAAGACTTGATGATTTACTTAGAAAACCCCAGAGATTCAGTGAAGAAATTAATTTGAAATGATTAAAAGTTTCAGCAAAGTAACTGTATACAAAATAAATGCTGGTGCCGATAATCCACCAAAAAAACCCATCATTTTTATATAGCACTAGGAAAAGCAAGGTAAAAAAAGATAAAAATTTCATTCAGAGTATCTGCAAAATACATATATTTTAGTAGGTGATAACCTACTAGATATTTTCTGCAGGAGTAACACAACCACAAAATATTTCCTTGTACAAATAGGAGACTTAAAGAATTGGAAAGATTATCATTGTTCTTGGTTGGCACATGCCCACATAGCAAAAATTACGCAATATGACCAAAATATACAAGCAAATTTACTGCTTTACTGATCACATTACCTCTGACACATTGGCTGTGTGTCCCTGGACAAGTCATTTGACCTCTTTGTAAAATTATAATTATGTTGCTGAGAAGGCTCTGATTTGCATTGATGAAAGACGTTTCCTTATATAGAAGTTATAGTAATTAGCATTTTCATAGTACTTGTTTGTACACCATACATGTATGATCTCATTTGATTGTCACAACAATCCTGGGAGATAGGCGCCTATTGCTATCCCCATTTTACAGATGAGGCAACTGAGGCAAAGGTTAAATGACTTGCCCAGAGTCACAGAGCTAGTAAGTGACACTAAGGCTGGGTTTGAACTCAGGTCTTACTGACTCTAGGCCCATTGCTGTATCCACTGTGCCCCCTGGCTGCCTCATAACAAAATCAACTGATTTCATAGTGATATGAAATACAGATAAAATTATTTGAAAGTTCCCCTCACACCACATAGACTGACAAAAATGAGCTTTGGGGGGATATACAAGAAGAGGGGCTCCGATCCACTGACTCCTGGAGGACCCATAAAATAGTCTAACCATGTGGGGCTGTCAGTTTGGAACTCAGATAGAAGGGCCTCCTCTTTCCAGGCCCTTTGACCTTAGCATCTCCTCGTGGACAGGTGCGCCATGTATCATGCAATACATGATAGAAACAAAGGTCCAGTATACACTAGAATTCTCATGGTAGCATTTAAAGAATGGAAACAAAATGGCTGCCTGTTAAAGAAGGACTGAAGAAACTCAACATATTGGAATATTCTGCTGTAAGAAATGGTAGATATAAGGAATCTCGTGACTTGGAAAGATTTGTATGACCTGGTGGAAAGTGAAATAAGCAGAACCAAGAGAACAGTGGGCCCAAGGACAACAACAGCAGGAATGGAAGGTTGGCCTAAAAGGAGTTAAACACTGAATGACTGAGAAACCAAGGAAGGACCTGAAAGACAGGGTGATGAATGCCTTCTCCCTCAAGGCAGGGAGGTGGGGGGGCCACTGGGACAGAATATTTTATACATTGTCTGTGGGGTCAGTATATTCAGTATTTATGCTTGCTTTTCTTTGTCACGGGGGAGAGTTTAGCCTTGAGTGAGGCAGAGAAGAAATGATGATGTAAAGATAAAGAATACCAATAAAACATGCCTTTTTTTTTAATGACTTATCAACATTCTGCAAGATTTCCTTTCCTTTTGCAGCCTGACAACCTTGTTTTAAGTCTCCCTAACAAATGGTGCAACGTATTGAGCTTTCATGTCTGAAGGGCACAGATGCTAAAGTTCTTACAGATAACAGTTTACTGTCTTTAGGCTTTGGATTCCATTCCTCACAGCTGACACAGACCTTTATGTAGACAGTTGTCTGGTGACTAGAGGACTTGGTTGAGTTCATTACTTTGACCAACAGATTATATCCACCTGGAAGCAGAGAGATTTATACAAGTTGAGACAGTCATATACACAGTGCATTCCAAAAGATTGCTCTGGGGTGAGGGTGGAGAAGAACAGGCCAGAGTGACGACATACCAACTTTTCTATGCATCTTTGTTCTCCTTTACCTATTTCTTTAACAAGTGAGTGAAAATCTGTCTTGATAAGAAGTTTTGTTAGTCGGATTACTTGTGCTAATGGAATATATCAAGAATTTGAATTTGTACAGAAGATTAAGAATGGTGGCATCCTTACTTCCAAGAGAACTCTTGTGGGTAATTATTTTAGGATTAATTTCCAGAGAGTACAAGAGTTAGGCAGATACTTGTTTTCTTTTAAATTCCTCGAGATTCAAATATCTATTATTGTGGGGTTTCTGTTTTATGCTTCCTATTCTCCTATATCTCCTCCCCCCAAAATCATACTTGTGGCTGGTTCTTGAGAATCATAATAAAAAGTCTGAACAGAGGCAGTTCTCACTGAATGAGGCTTACCTTGCCTTGATGGGAACAGCTTTGTCTTTTCGTGGGTATTTGAGTGTAAGTGGGTGTGAAAGAACCTCCACATTGATGCAGCTCATCGTGTGGTGCTGCTTTGAAGTCACAGAACCACCTCTATTTTAGAAACAGATTGTTTGCACACACACACGCACACGCACACGGCCATTCATTACAGTGTACAATCAATCTATTGATGTATGTGGGGTTTTCCTAAGACACGTTATGATTTGGTGTCCTTGGGGCAGGGTCTGGCACTGGGTCCTAACAGAGTTGGCTCCTTGGGTACCAGGGAAATTTGTGCCTGTATCTTAGTGATAAGTATTTTGAGGACAGAACCAGCCCCAGAAGAATGGAACTCTGAGGCTGATACCACAGATTCCACATAATTAGACTGCCCCACTTGTGATACCATTTGTTCTGGACTTCTGTCTACTCAGGTACAGCAATTGGAAACAAAGTGGGAAGGGCAGCCCAGCTCAGCCATCTTATAGGTTGTGAAATGGCCCCCAAGATGTGAGTGGTACAAACTTTATTTCCCCAGAGCCTGGCAGGCCCCAGCCTGTTCATGACGTGAAACCAGAGTGCTTAAACAATCAGAATGTGAGCTCCTTGAGAAGAGGAGCCGTCAGGTTCTTAAAGTAGCAATCCTGACAAATCGTGCATGGGGTGCAGATTGGCTCAGTGGACCACTGTTCCTATCCCAAGGAAACCTCTATCCTTTGAGGAGATGTTCTGTATACAGAGGGGGACAGTGGTATGATGGGCCCAGGAGACAGGATAGACTCAGACACTAGCCATAAGACTAGTTATTTAGTCTCTCACAGCTCCATTCTCCTTGTCTGTAAAATGGGAATAGTATTCCAAGATTGTTTCGAGGAGCAAATGAGATAACGTATATTACATATTTTTTTAAATCCTAAAGTGCTCTTTCAATGTCAGTATTAATACTGAGTAACCTGTGATTCTAGGGTACATGAGCATTTTTTAAAATTCCAGGGTCAGTATCTCACCTAAGGTATTTTACTCTTGTGACTGTCCTTTTTAGTTTATCCAGTGAGGTGCCTTGGAAAAGATGAGGGTAGGAGCTATTTAGAAAGTTGCAGTTGGCTGATCTATCCTGTGATTGTCCTACCAGGACAAGGCCCGTTCCCAAATAGCTGACTAGGGAGAGAATATGAATACAGGGAATACACTTAACTGATCTTTTCCCACATTTAACACCAAGAAAACTGTCTTCCAGAACAATTTATAAGGAAGTCCCTTAGCCATATCGTCCCCTCTCAACTGGCCATTCAACATTAACTTCATCATTCCGTGCCACAAAGAGATTGTTGTTGAGTCCCCAGAGAGACTGGTGCATTTGGTGAAGCAGCTGGTTTACAGTGCCAGCCTGAACTTGGCACAGTGGCTTTCCAGCCCTTCCCTATCTCAGCCCAGTAAGAGTTCTTTATTTGCCCACCTGACTAGCAGTGGGAATATAGCTGCCAGGGTCTTGTTGCTAAGCAGCCAGGCATGAGGATTGTGTCCTTTTCAGGTTGGATGAATAGCGTCAGTGTTCTGAGGACATAGGAAATTTTGGACTGTCTTAGAATCCTGAGGAGGGGTTTGAGGAAGGCAGTAAGATACAGATGGTGCGTCTCAATAATGTAGTGCCATGGTTCGGGGAAGGATTTTGGTGGCATGCCTGAGATTTGAAGCACATATTGACATACTGCTGTTCCATCAAGCTAGAACCTGATTGATCTGTCCTTGAATATACTGAAGGTTCTTCTTGAAGGCCTCATCTCCATGGCTCTTGTATAACAGCCTTCCCATCACAGCCCTCCCCCAACAGGAGGAAGGGAGAAAAGGGAAGACTTGGCAATTTTCTGACTCTTAGCCTTTTAGGGCACACTTTGTATCCCTGCAGTCATTATATCTTCAATGGATGTGCGGTGCAGCAGCCCAGTTATGCAGGTTGGGTTTGTGCTCTGCATTTTACAGATAAGAAAACACACCAATGAAGAAAAGGCCATGCTTTCAGGATGAACTATGCACCATCAGAAACATTCCAGGACTTGATGATACAGCTTAGGGTTTGAACTGTGCTCTCTTCTCTTTCAAAACTTCTTTGGGATAAAGAAGTCACCTTGATACAGTAAAGTGGAAAGTGAGGCCAGAAAATATTATGTTTAAAAAAAAAAAAGCAATCTTTTGGGAGCAGTTTTTTGTTCTTAGTTGTGTAGCTTTTTTCTTGGTACAAAATTATTTATCTTTGTTTTCCCAACATCCTAATGCCTATAGAACTATGATAGTGGTCTCGAGCAGGCTCACCACGCTCCAGCTGCTGTGAAGTGACATGCCTTGTACAGGGTGGTAAAAGTTCAAGCAAGCTACCCCCAAGAGGCCAGGGGAAAAGAAAACTGATGAGAGCTGAATTGGTTTCATTGATCATGAAAGGCTTATGTGAGTTGTTTCTCCTTGACGCTAGTTTGTATCTGGCATTGCTGGAAGGATGATGTTAAACAGGCCAGCGCAGTAGTTTGTCATCCAAACTTAGGTGGTGAAGGAGAATGAACATTGGAATAGTGGTTGGGGCATGAGCCTTGACACAGCAAGCAGCTCGGTTCTTCACTGTAAGCGTTCCATGTAGTATTTCTCACTTTGCTTCCCTCCCTTGGAAAGTGCTGTGCTACAGTAGTGAACACTAATGTGGGTGCAGAGGAAATGTCAGCCCCAAATCTTATCTTCCCTTGTCTGTGTTTCTCTCTTGCAGGAGTTTTCAGAACTGGAAAAGCGAGATCCCCAGGAGCTGGTCGGTATGTGTTTCTGTTCTTTACATTCTGGGGGATGAGCAGAGAACAGCTCAGAGAAAGAATAACCTCTGCCTGATAAAAATATTTCCTGCTCTACTCTGAGATAGGTTTTGTATTCAGCCTCTTAATGCACTCCTTCCTTGGAATTTTATAGGATGTGTGAAACATGAAAGGAACAATTCTCCTTTTAATGTTATATTTATGGAACAGTTTGTCAGCCTTTGGTTAGTTGCCAGTTTTACCAGGAGGGGAATCAGAGCCCCATTTAACCAAGAGATTTTTCTTCCTCTTTCCTTCAATTCTCCTTGTGTCTTGGGCCAAAACCCCTGCCTTAGACCCTTCTTATTGCCTTTCCCCTCCTCTCTAGCCTTATGTACTAGAATTGTTCAAAGGGTAAGCATGTGGCCTCTTGCACCAGCCATACCACTAAAAGGGGAAATGCCAGACAGGCTTAGAGTCAGGAACTCCGTTGTGAATGGAGGAAACATGCTATTAGATGTCCAGAGGACTAGAGTCAAGTATGTAAGAGTGTACTAGGCCCACACCGTCTAGTCCACGTCCTGAGCATTTGGTTTCTTAGACCTTTGAAAATTCTAAGACTTAACAATAACAAGGAATGTTCAACTTGATATTTTCTTTATCCTCCATATCAACCTACTTAGCATCCACTGAGCTGATTGATTCGGGTCATTGGGAGCCTTCTTTCTGTTACATTGGAGGACTCTCCATATGCCACCGAAAAGGACTCTTCCACCAGGTTCCACACGACCACATCTGGCCATCTAATCACCCCATTCTCTACATCTACACAATCCTTTCCCCACTATAGCCATGATGATGTTTTGCTCCAGTCCTGCCTTAACCAAAGTGTTGTAGGCTGGGCTTGACTAAAACCAGTCTGGGGGCTTCAGGTTCAAGATTGGAATTAAGTGAATCGCTGGTGGATTACACTTAATGAAAGAAGGTATACTTAGGCCTAGCATGAAAAAGGTACTCAGAAAAGATAGAGCACTGGTTCAGGTAAAAATAACTTCCTTCATGTCTGTGCAGAAGTGCATCTGTCTGGTCAGAGAGTGTGGTGACATGCATGACATCCAGCATGTCTGAGGGGCACTGACTCCTTGTGAGTGTGCTGCTTTTATTCCCTGAGGTGACCTGGGAGCTAGGTCTGCATAACTGAGGGGCACTGACTCCTTTTGGGCATGCTGCTTTCATTCCCTGAGGTGACCTGGGAGCTAGGTCAGTGACTTGAACCTTAGGCCTCTAAAGTGATCAGGCTTCAAATAACTGGCCTTCTGAGGGGCGAAAACAATCCTAGCCTAGCCACATGGAAGGGACCCTGGTAAATACTGTTCCTACCTACTTCTCAACCTTTACAGGCTGTATGTCACCTGTCTTATTAGTCTACGTAAAAGCAAACTCCTGCTCCCACCAAAATTGCAGTATTATTTTGTGCTTTCTTATCATGGGTTCATAGTAAATTCATTTTGAGCCTGTGAGCTTCAAAATCAAGGATTTCATCAAACCAGCTTTGCTATTTGGACTCTTTATGTGGGATCTAAATCTCTTTTCTCTTGAAACAAAGCCCTCTACAAACTCTGACATGACAAGAACGGAGAGAGAGATTGAGGAGAGAGGGGGAGAACCCAGAAGGAGGGGGCCGGGGAGAGAGAAAGGGCTAGGGGTAGGATGCAGCAAAAAATGTAGTTAGGAATTTTGAATAGCTTAGACCCACAGAGTTAGGGAAGACGTTTCAGAAAGGGTTCTATGTTTCTCCCTACCCCTAATTTTTGTTCATCCCTGCTACAAAAGTTCTGATTTATTAAAATCTCTAAAGGCCAGTATTCACCAAACCCTAGATTTTGTTCATAGAAAACAACATTATAGAGACACAGTGGTAGACATTGTGGGCAGGGGAATGCAGAGTGAGGGCCAGCTAAGATACGAGTGGCCTTTAGAATCTGGAGAGAGTGAGTGAGTGTGTGTGTGTGTGTGTATGAGAGAGAGAAAGAGATGATTTGGGCTTCTCAGTCTTCTCCCCCAACTTCCCAGGCCTTTACCCAGTGGAATAGCCCAGGGCAATGCCCACTAAGCCTGTTATATACAGTTCCTCATGCCTCATGGTCTTAGGTATAGAGAAAAGAGGGAAGAATTTCAGAATCCTTCCTGTATTGCTAAATGCCATGACTGTCATCCCTTTTTGCCTATTTTCGGGTGTCACACTCAAAAAACTACTTATCTAGGACTGAAAAGCAATCCTGTGTATGTTGGTGGTCTAGAGGCGTTAATGGGACAATCAAGAATCCAGACAAGACAGCTGATGTGTTCAATGAAAAGCCCAGCTGATGTCTGGACCTGGGACCCTGTCCTGCACTGGTGTCTCTGATAGGGTTTAATGACTGATAGGCACAGTCTGATGTCTTTAGTGCCTGGCCTTTGCTTTTGTTGCTTATATTCAGGAAATTTGAGGCCAGCTCACACTCTCAGATTGTATTTCTTCTGTCTATCTTAGGGCTCCTAAAAATGTCCTTTTAACTCTGCCAGGCTTTACTGCTGCCCGTGATGGTTAAGAGATAATAGAGAACAGTGCAGGGGGGAGGAGAGGAAGGTGGTCCCAAAAACCTCCACAACCTCAGAATCCTCCTGATCTCTATGTCAGATAAACAGAGACTAAGCTGCTTCTGGTCAGAGACTGTACTGTGACTGTTGTATTATCCCATTCTTAGAGGATGTTTAGTGGCTGTGACTGATGACCATGAAAATTGAGTCACATAGAATGGTTTTACAGCCCCTATTTCACTGTTTGGCAGAATGTGACTCTTGCATTGGCTTTACCTTAGTGCATCACTATTAACGGCCAGCAGCATAGGTGAGTTTGACTATGCCCTTACTCTGAGTTCTATTCATAGTGATTTTTTCAAGTCTCAGATTTGTTTCAGTTCAGCAAAACCATCACTGTGTATGTACAAAGCATTATGCTTCATGCTACAGATAGAGTCAGAATCAAAAAAATGTCTGCCCTTAGAAGGATTACCTTCTCCCATGGGGATTACAATATGCATACAGATAAGTAAATACAAGGTCCCTCATGTGGGAGATATCACTAAGATCTGGGAGAATCAGGGAAGGCTCTATAGAGGAGGTGGCACCTGAACTGAGCCTTGAAGAAAAAATAAGAATTTTGAGAGACAGAGACTAGGAGAGAAGCACATTGTCACCGGGGGATGGCTTGTGCAGATGCATGGCTCCCATAATGGACTGTAGGCTTTGGGTACAGCTAGTTCCACTTGGCTGTAGTAAATGAAGGGAAGCAGTGTGATCTGGAAAGGTAGGCTGGAAGTAGAACATAGGAGGCCCAAATTCCAGATTCATGAGCTTAACGGCTCATGAACGGTTAAACTATAAGTAGAGAGATCAAAGCAGTTTATCTCCTAAGAAAATATTAACCCATCTTGGGGGTCAGAGGAGTGACCTAAGCCCTGGTGTTTGGTTCAAGGCTAGCAACAGGCAGGCAGTCCAGCTGGCTTCCCCTACTGCCGCACAGATGTGCTCTTTAGATGTGGGGATCTCCTCAGATACCCTAAAACCAATAACAGGATCCTGGTTTGCCCTTCCTTCTAATCCCACTCTACCCTGCCTCTTACTTGAATAGTGTATGATCCTTTTCATGGGAGGGTGTTTTTGAACAACATGGACAGATTCCCGCTTCAAATACCCCATTGTCCAAGGCATTCAGAGCAGGACTGAAGTCACTGCAGTGCTTAATGACTGTGGAGGGGTAAGGGGGAACCTACAGCCCCTAGGGAGAAATTATCATTTTTGGTCTATAGTTCTTTCCCACTATGGTCAAATCTTTTGTTTTCTAGAAGATGAAGTGGGAGCCCTGGAATCAAATATTTTTTTGGTTTGTTGAAACTCACTTTGACATGTGCAAGTGGTCTGGAAAACTGGCGCGGGCTGTGGTGATGATATATGGTATAGAGGAGTTTTACTTTGCAGCATCCTTCTAGGCATTTGAATGCTACTTTGGGGAGCAAGGAGTCAGACTGTGATGTTGCCTCTCTGTTTTCTCCATAGCTTCCTTCTCTGAGAGAGTCAGGAACATGTCTCCTGATGAGATTAAAATCCCCCCAGAGCCACCTGGCAGATGCTCAAATCACCTCCAGGTAGGAGCAAGGTTTGGTTGCCTTGATGGGTCTCACAACCTCATTCAGCTGTTTGAATCCAATCTTACATTTCACACAAACACACATGCACACACACTCTTACTTTGTTACTTGCCTAAAGGAAGGACTGTGTCATTGGGACTCTTCCTCTTTTTCCTGCCTCCCACCTTGAGTAGCTCTGACAGGAAGAAAGGGATCATTGAAACCCAGGTTCAAATCCTGTCCTTAGAAGCTCACTAAGTGAGTGACCCTGAGCAACTCATTTTACCTCTCTTTGCCACAATTTCTTCATCTTAATAAATGAGAGGATTGGACTTGATGTCCTCTAAGGTCCTTTCCAGCTCTCGTCTATGATCCCATGATAAGTAAATCAAAGCAAATTAGTGGCTGACCCTAGAGCCAAAGGTGGGCTGTAATTCATAGTTTCCACTAGGCACTGAAAGTGAATGCTGTTGTCCTGACAAAGGGTGACTTATGGGGTCTGGGGCTGAGGAATGCAGCAGGCTGATGTGAGGGGCCTCTGGCAGGGCTGGGCACTCAGAAAATAGGGTTTTTTTTCCCTTTCCCTGAAGTCTCCACCCCATGATGAGTAGGCCTTCCACCCACCATCCCACAGGATGGAGGCTCCCTCTATCCCAGCAAGCCAGACAAGCTACAGCATGTAGTTAGCAACTCTAGCAATCTGTCAGACAGAGAGAGCGCCAAGGAACTTGACTCTTCTAGCCAGTAATTTCCTTTTTTCTTTCTGGACCGTCTTAATAGTACAATCAGTGGCCCTGAGAACATTTTATTTCAGCTGAAGTAGCGCAATTCCAGTAACCCAAGACAGAGATGTCCTCAGTGGGAGACAGGCTTGCCTTTGATCAGATTGTAGAGGCTTCTCTTTGAGGAGAAATCACTCTAAGAAAGTAGATTTTTTTTTTAAGAAAGCAGATTTAGAAAGCATTTTATCATCTTAGCTTCTCCTTGCTGATATTATTAATAATAGACTTCCTTTTGCCCCCCAAATGTTGCCTCAGTTCCAAAAATCTTCAAAAGGAATAGCCCTCCGAAAAAGGAACATGAAAACACCACTGTCCTGTCCTTGAAGGGAATCTTACGTGATCGATTATCTTTATCCTTACCCACTGCTTCTTTCTGAGAGGTGGTAACTGACTCAAGTGTTTCATCCTCCAGAAGCTGTGTAAAGGTATTTCCCTTGGACTGGAACAAGTTACCATACATTATACAATTATAACTTGGAATATTACGAATTTGAATACATGCAGCCACTTCAGGGATTCCTTATTCATACTCATCAGGATTTCTCTGTGTTTAGTTTCTCCCTGGGGCATGCAGGCTTTACGTTTTTTAATTTAGTAGGTTTCTCTACCCTGCATCTCCTACCCCAGACTCAGATTTCCTAGGAACTCTGCTGGCACTGGACAAGACTGATACATTGGCTGATAATGTAGTCTACATGATATGTGCTGGGTATGCTTCCCCCAAAGAAAACATTGCAGATGATAGCAGCATGCCAGCCGGGCTCCCTGCCATATTGTCCTTTCATTACTCTAACAAAGGCCCCAGCCAGTGTAATGTAGGAAAGTCTTGATGAGAGATGAGGGCATGACCTTTGTCGGAAAGGTTATCTGCCACCCCTGAGAACTCTCCAGCAAGCCACTTTAGAAGTGTCTGGAGCCCAAACTAGAAGCTGTAGGCACACTCCTCCAGTGGGAAGTGTTTGGGCCCTCTTAGGCATCTGTAGGTCACACTTCAGCCATTCAGTGAGGGATTAGTCCTGTTCTTTCAATTAAGACCTGGATTTTATCTTTAGAGAAAAGCTTTGATGTTTTATGAGTAATTCAGGAAGTGGTTAACCAATTCGCTAGGTTCCCTAGGCCTTCTTCCCAATAGTGTTTCTGGCTTTGACCATTTCAGTGCTCTTTGCACTTGTAGTAGAAGGCCATCTGGAAAAATTAAAAAAGATACAATCAAACTAATCTGTCTCCTTTCTTGCAAGAACCTCTGGCAAAAGGTTTGGTGGGATATAGATTAAAACTATGACTTAAGTGCAATTTTTTAGATGGTTCTATGAATTTTCTTTATATGGCTTTTCCTCCCCCTGCCTCTTTGACCATAAGCATAATTGAAATGGTAACAGTTTTTGTACCTTTCCTGTAGGACAAGATACAGAAATTATATGAGCGGAAGATAAAGGAAGGGATGGATATGAACTACATTATTCAGAGGAAGAAGGAATTTCGGAATCCCAGGTAAGCTTCCCTGGTGCCCAGAGAACCAACTTAAATTTTTGCCTCTGTCCTAGGAAGAGAATGCGTCAAGATGGCTTAAGTAATCCTATTAATGGTGGAGAAACTGTAAGGAGCCCAGCTGAGATCGCTGCTTAACACCACATTAGTCACCATCACCAGTCTTGTGTTAAGCACCAAAATGCATGTGGTACTTCATTAGGAAACCTACAGAGTAGATTGATACAACACATATCCTCTAAGGATTTACCATCAAAAATCTCACTGTATTACTAATCAAAAACTTGTATGTTGATGGCAAAAAAGAAAAACAAAAAACACTGGACCAGTAGTCAGGAGACCTGGGTTCTAGTCCTGGCTCTGTTACAGCTTAGCATTGTGGCCTTGAACAAATCATTGCCCCTCTTTAGGCCTCAGTTTCCCCATCTATAAAATGAACTAGCTCTTCTCTGAGGTCTCTTCTAGCTCTTAAGCTGCAGTGATTCTGTGAACAGATGAATGGGTAGTGCTTTTTTGGATCAGAGGTGTGCCTGGGTCTTCCTTCTACCCAGTTTGTCGTGTAAATAACGCCTGTGATGGAACATGATGTGGTAACACCAGAGATCTGCCTTTGAGTGTGCAGTGGCTCCAACCCAGTCATTCAGATTGGAGGTCAGAGACGTATGATTAAAACATGAAAGTATAACCTACCAGCTTGATACTAGACTTGTTCAGACTGCCCACTCCTACTTCCAGTCCCTGGTCTCATCCCTGTCATAACATTGGGATGACTAGAAAGGACCGAGGTGACTTTTCAGATTGGTGGATTTTGTTGTTGAAATTTTTCTTTAGAAAACTTTCTAAGAACGTATTGGTTGGGTTTTGCTGAGCTGTTATCACAACAGCCCAGTAATTAGAAGAGGTTGGTTTGGGTGACCTGTTAGGGTTTTACTTATCATGATGGGTACTCAGGTCAATTTCCTTGGCATCTTTGTTTCAGCATCTATGAGAAGCTTATCCAGTACTGCTCAATCGATGAGCTTGGCACCAATTATCCCAAGGTAAGAAGCAAAGCTCTGCAAATATAATGTTGCAGTGTAGAGAATGCCTTCTTAAAGTTGTATTCCATCCCAGGCCAAAGTCCTTACTTCTCACTGCCCAAGTAAACTGCCCAAACCTAAAGATTTGGCTTTGAAAAGTTGAAGACTCCATCTGAGTAACTACCATAGCATTGGTTATGGTAGAACTGAATATATCCTCTTTCATTACAGCAGACTAACCAGGCTTAGGGGCAGCTAAAGTGGCACACTGGTTAGAGTGCTGGGCCTGGAATAAGGAAAACTCATCTTTCTGAGTTCAAATCTGGCCTCAGATACTTAGTAGCTGTGTGACCCTGGGCAAGTCACTTAACCCTGTTTGCCTCAGTTTCCTCATCTGTAAGATAAACTGAAGAAGGAATGGTTAACCACTCCTATATCTTTGCCCAGAAAACCCCAAATGTGGTCTCAAATAGTTGGACACAGCCTGAAAATGACAGAACAACAAAAAACCAGGCTTAGGCTCATAAAGGATCCTGTCCACAAGAAATCATGTTCCATAGGGAATTATACTGATAATCATGAGTTGACTGCTGAATTCCAATGCTCATTCAAAAGCCAAGAGGCTAATAACTGACACGAGAGGATTTTAAGCCCAAACTCAGTGAGGAAATGTACTTTGGTTCCTGCTTCGTACCTACCCCTAGTGAAAAGTATGCTAGCATGAAATCTAACTGATTTGAAATTTAACTCTCTCTTTTTCAGGATATGTTTGACCCCCATGGATGGTCTGAGGACTCCTACTACGAGGCTTTAGGTACTTTCAGGGGATGTATTTGGGGGACTGGGGAAAGTTTACATGGGACTTTTCTGTCATTGACCCCATTGGGGTATCTGGGTATTCTAGCAGTAGGATCTTTAGATCAAAGGGTATCGATATTTTATCATATATGTCACAGTGGAAAAAAACCACTGGACTTGGAGTCAGGAAGGCCTGAGTTCAAATGTGGCCTCAGTCCCTTACTATCTTAGTGACCTTGGGCAAGTCATTTAATGTCTGCGTACCTGAGTTTCCTCAGCTATAAAATAGGGATTATAATATCACCTCCACCTCCACCTCCACCCTACTCACCCCAGGGTTGTCATAAGGATCAAATGAGATATTTGTAAAGCGCTTAGCACAATGTTTGGCACACAGTAGGCGCTTAGTAAATGCTTGTTCCCTTCCCTTCCTCCCTCTCCTTTCTTAGCATGATTCCATGTTGTTCTTCAGCATAGTTGAGCATTTCACAGCTCCTCCAATAGTGTGGTCCTGGACAAGTTAGTGTGTCTGGCTGTGCGTAGCCCTCCACTAAGACTTCCAGTCTTTTCTCATCTTTGCCAGTTTGCTAGGTATGAGGTGAAACCTCAAGGTTGTTTTGATTTTCATAGCGCTTAAGAGCAATCTTTCATATGGTTCTGATAGTTTGTAATTCTCTTTTGAGAACTATTCGTATTCTTTGACCTCTTCTCCATTGGGGTATCACTTTCAATCTAGCCGTATTCTCTCTGTCTTGGATATCAAGCCCTTTTCAGATTTTCGATGCCAGATTTTTTCCCCATTTGATTGCTTTCCTTCTTACTTGTATCTCTGTCTCAGTTTCCTTATCCGTAAGATGGGGATAATATAGTTCTTGCCTCCCAGGGTTGTTGGAAGATTAAAGGTGCTTTGCAAATGCTAGCTTTTTTCATTGTTATGATTATCATTAATACCTGTTTGATTATTCATGATTGCCACTGATCCTTGTTTGGTAAAGAATTTATCCCTAGCTGTAGTCATGATAGGTACCTGATCTGTTTCTCTTCTAATTTTGTCATGGTATATGACCTTTAACATTCAAGTTCTTGTGTATTTTATTCATTTTGATGTAGTATAACATGTTGGTCTAAATCTAGACCAGTCTCCCAAACTGCTTTCATATTTTCCTAGTAATTCTCGTCAAATAGGGAACTCCTCTAGGAGAAATGTAAAGTGTCCAAACAGAAGAACATCTTCTCTTTAGCTAATGGGGAAGGGAACATGAGAAACAGGGGCCATCGTGATTGACTTCCTCCTTTTGTGACAAAGCATTCATTGCTTTATGAACCTCTGGAGGGAGTGCGGAGGAGGGTAGGCTTAACTCTTTTTTGACTGTTTGCTTTTCTTTGTAGCCAAAGCACAGAAGATTGAAATGGACAAATTGGAAAAAGCCAAAAAGGAGAGAACCAAAGTAAGTGACAGAAACCATGGAGACTTGGTGATAGAAGTACTCGTGCTTAAGGAAGGAGGTTCCCCCCAGCTTCAAGATCTTGGCCTGGGGAATACTGTTTCTCCCCCCAAGAAGACATTTCTGTCATCCAACTATGTAGTTAGCCGATGTAGTCCCGCTCTAAGGCCAAACGGTGTTTGCTGAACTTCCATCCTTTGCATCCTTGGCCCTGCGTTTCCTCTGTTTTTTCCCCTTCTCTATCATCTGTTACCTTGACACTTTATCCTTTCTTTCCTATGTACTACTTTTAGGTCCCTAGTCAGCTTTGTCCTTAGAACATTTCCATCCCATAGTTTCAGATCCCAGCCACCTCTGAACCTTAAGCCTTCTCCAGTTAGCTAAGCCTAAAGAGTTTGCCCTCACCTCTCCCACTTCTGTACTCCTTTCTACTCCCCAGCCTGGTTAGTTGATCCCTTGTTTTAAGAGACCAGTCTCCCTCAGCAGCTCTCTATATGTTGGGTATATAGGGCTGAGTGAGTGATTATTATCCCTGAGTATTATATCCTATGAGGCCATTCTGTCTTGAAGGAAGAGAGAGGGACAATGAGGGTCATCAACCCCCTCTTGCCTTTGATTGGGCCTGACCCCTCCTGTGCTATCAGTAGTAATGCCTCCAGCCCCAGTGGGCCTCCTTCCAATCCCTAGGGCCAAGGAGCTGTGACTCCTGGCCTTGTTAGAATACTTCTTCAGGCACTGTTTTGGGCCAGGCATGTGGGGACTGGTGTTGGGGAATAATCTGATTTTCTCTTTCTTAACACTTGATTGAATTTCCCTTCTCTCTCTCTCCCTCCTCCCCCTTCAAACCTCAGGCTTATTGCAGGGACGTGTCTGCAGCGCCTGGGGAGGTGACCGGAGCTGTCCTTCCCCTGTGCAGGCACCACCTCCTCCTGGGTGTGAGGAGGAGGGGCCTGGCCAAATGGTTCTGGGCATGTGAGGTGGGGCAGTGCGGGAGGGAAGTCTGGGATTTGTGCAAATACGTGACTATAGAGAGAGGGGAACTGGCTTCTATCCAGGAAGTTTTTTTAAATCTAGTTTTAAAAAAAAAACCCTTAGGGCTGAAACTATTGATATCCTTAGACATCACTCCCTGCCCCCAGCCAAACATTGCCAGTCAAACCAGAGCTGATTATCAGTGTCTCCTTTATTCCACAATTCCAAAATCTTGTCCCCTGGGAGCAAATGGATTACGAGAGGACCTGAACAGATAACTTCCTACATCTCTCATTCTTCTTCCTTTTCCCTTTCTAGATTGAGTTTGTGACGGGCACCAAGAAGGGCACCACAACCAATGCCGCTGCCACTACAACCACTACAGCCAGCACCGCAGCTACAGGTAACAAGGAGCTTTCCTTGGATTCGCCAAGACATTGTCTTCCCTTGAGGCCCTTCTTATCCTGATTCACCAAAGAGAAAATTAGAGTGGCTTATTAAGGGCACAGAGTCACCGTGATCCCCAGATAATCCTGGGAACCTATGTTTAATCAGCCTGACAGTGTCGGGGACATCAACAAAGCACACAGCCTATGGCTGGAGCGAGACAGTGAGGTCTTTCTGGATTGTGCAGGGCAGGTCACCTGCAAGGAAAGGAAGTATTGGTTTTTGCGTAGTATGCGTTTAAACGTTTTCTTTTTGGCTTTTCATCTAGATGCTCAGAAGAGAAAGAGTAAGTGGGATTCTGCCATCCCGGTGACAACGATAGCCCAGCCTACCATCCTTACCACCACAGCCACCCTGCCAGCCGTTGTCACCGTGACAACTAGTGCTAGTGGCTCCAAGACCACAGTCATCTCAGCCGTGGGCACCATTGTGAAGAAAGCCAAGCAGTGATGGACCCGGTACAGGGTTGGACATACTACTTCTTGAAGGACAGGAAATGCTACCCCAAGACCTTGCCAAGACTGTGACCCCAAGATGTGAAATGCCCGCTTGGACATAGCAACCCATGCAGTCACTGGACTAAGGCTTTCCAAAGAGCTTCCCATCAACCAGGGATGGGTTTCTGTCTTGCCAACCCTCACAAAACATTCTCTTTCTAATCTTAGAGAGAGAATCTGTTGCCCAGTCATCCAGAAGGACCCTTGTTGCCGATCAGGGCAGTACAGACTGCTTACAGCCATGTTAATTTGGCATCCATTGCTCTATTAAAAGTGCTGTATCAATATAGCCCAGCATCCCAGCTAGTTTCTTGTTCTACAGGCTCAGTCTTTAAACAGAAGTGAAATTTTGCCCTGCAGTCTTTGATGATAGAGGGAGCCGCATTTGTGCTCCCATAGTATGTGTAGGGATGGGGAGGTTCATGCAGAGGGAATGGCTGAGTCCAAGGCACTGCAAGGGAGATGAGTGGCCAAGAAAGTTTCTATAAACACAACTGAGGCTGTCTCTGCCCCTATTGCCACCTCTAGGGTTGAATATAAGGAGGAGGGTATAGCAAGGAGCAGGTACAGATCCAAGGACCCTTCTGCCACTGAATACCCTAAACATTGAACCTTGTCAAGGTAGCTATTCCTGGTATTCCCCACCCTCTTTTCCCCTCTTCCTCTCTCCTCTCCCCACCTATGGAAGCTTCCCTGGCCACACCTCAAGCTCACAGTAAGTTAGGCTTCGTGTCAGTCAAAGTTGTTACTGACAGGTCAGGTATAATTTGGGGGAGGTGGGCTTGGTTTGGTACAGCTCTAATTGAAGGGTGTGGCATTCTCCCCATGGCTGCTACTGCTCTCCCAAGCCCTTTGGTACCCAGTGTGCTCCTGGCCTTTCAGCTCTAAAGTAGCTGGGGAGATGAATCACCTCCGCCTCGATGGGGTAGTTGTTCATTGTTTACATAAAAGTATCTCATATGAGAATTCCTAGCCACCCCACCCTTCCTCTCCCCTTGTTATCTCTGCCCTACAGCAACCTCGAGAGCTGTTCCCTGTTTTAAACTAGGTTTCCCAGCCTAATCCCAGGGGGAAATCTTTTATTTTTATTTTTCTCTCTGGTAACTAAACTTTGCACTTTGTGGGGAAAGCCGAGTGTCAAGCGAAGGAAGCTATGTTGTGAAGAGCAGTGTCATTTCCATGATGCAGAGAGCCCTGCTTAAGGCCTGGGTCCTTTCCTGAAGCAGGGCTTATGAGAGCCAGAGCCTTGTTCGACACCTCAACTCTAGTTTCTGATTCCCCATCATTTCCCTCTTCAGCTGGCCCCCATGCTCACTTGGCATGTACCAGCCTGGCCAGGAAATCTCTCCTGAAGAACTGATCCAGCTGAGTACCCTGTCCGCCTTGCATTGTGTGACTTGACTCATCGTTCAGCTGCTACCTTGTATAGAGGCCAGCGACTGATGGCAACTGCCCTTCTGAGCTGGCTACCATCCAGTCAAGCTAAGTATGTGTAGGCCACCATCATCTGCGGTGTTTGAGGGCAACACAAAAAGGCATTGCCCATGAGGAACTTACTGTCTTGTTGAAGAGACAATTCACAGGACTTACAATAAGCATGAAACCTTGCCAACTGTCTTAGCTTGAGTTGCATTCTTGGTAGTTCATTAGATATGGGTAAGGTATCTTGCAGATGCAGTTGCCTATGACTTATGGGTATTTATAACTGAGGTCTAAAAGCAGTGTCTTCCCCTGTGACCAGCATTGAGAACATTAGGGGATTATGGGCCTCATTAAGCATCTGACTCAGGCTCCACTCACTGGGGAATTCAGAAGCCCCTGCAAGCCTATTTGGCTCCATTTATGTATTCCATATGCCCAGGAATGACCCAGACCAAAGCCTGAAATCTAGACACCATCCCCACACACACATACCAGAGACAACAAGTCAAAAGGGAGTGTCCATGCCTTCTCAAACTTCCCCCACATACAATATCCCAGACTTCTTGGCAGGGGTCTAGCTCTGGAGAGACAGCCATGCTGCTGCCCACCCTGCCAGGCCCCAGGAGGATCACATTTTTAAAAGTGGAAAAGGTCCTACAGGTCATCTAGCCCACCTCCCCCATTTTACAGATTAAACATAAAAAATTCAACATTTAATAAGCAGTGCTAGGCACCGGAAGAAATACAGAGATAAATCCTGCCCTCAAGGGATTCATAATCTAATGGGAAAGATAAAGAGAAAACAAGTATAACACACGTTAGGATATATGTTAAATGTGTAAGAGATGTTTGAACAGAGAGGTGTAATCAAAGCTGTACATTAAGATTTTCTGGTAGCAGTGTGTAGTGACCTTTGGGGAGAGGAGAGGTTGGAGGCAGAGACCACTTAAAAACCTATTGATGTGTTATAGAAGGCAGGAGGCAATGAATTCAAGCCTAATTTAGGGAGGCAGCGATGGAAAAGGAAAGGAACAATATAAAAGGATGTATTGGGATAGATGGACTATACAGGAGAGTTAGGTAGGGCAAGAGAATGAATGATGGTGTCAAGCACGGTGGGTTTTGAGCCTGGGTGGGGGAGTCCCTTGCCAAGTTCTAGGGAAGCAGAGGTGCTAAGTATAGATATTTCTTTGTAGCTCTTTGCCAGTGAAAGGGTGACAGTAGCTTAAGGGTATAGCAGAATTCGGGGAACGATCTTTAGAATAACGAGGAAATCGAAGACATGAGATGGAATGAGAGACTTGCTAAAAATTGAGACTGGAATGAAAGCAGAGGGTGAATAAGGACAGGTTTGGGGGTTCTAAGGAGTGGAGTTGAGGGAGTTCACATCAGATGGTTCTGGGAGGAAGCAAGGTCATCTGCTATAAAGAGTAAGCAAGGAGGATTGGAGAAAGGAGGAAGCTTTATAGTTTGGTGCACATAGTATGGGGAAGGTTTTTGGGGCTAAGAATGGAGATACGGCAGTGAGCCCCCATCCGAAATTCCAATGATGGATGCGTGGTAGATTCAGTCAACCTGCTTTCATTATTCTCCAGCAGTGCTTGTCAGCCCAGTCTGGAGCAGGCCAGGATAAGGTTTTGTGTGGTGTATGGGAAGAGAGGAAGGTCAAGAGGATGAGTGTTTCAAGGGAGGAGGAAAGTACATTGTTGAAATGATTGAGGAGGAGGTCGAGAATGGTTAGGGAGGCTAGTGAAGCCAGAGCAGGAATGATGAACTGGGAGATAGGGAGGGGCCCGGAGAAGAAAAATCACGAGCACATAACAGCAGGAGCAGTGAGAGTGAGGGTGTGTGAAAGATTGTTGAGAGGTCATGGGTAGAGGGGAATTTGGGAGTTCAGTATCTTGGAGATGGAGCAATTCCCAGGGGAGTTCTAAGGTGTGGCTTTAGGTCTTCAACCGCCTCCTGGAACATTTCAAACTCACCATCAAAAAAATGCCTTCCCTATTTGTGTTGAGGACCTTCTACCGCCCAGGTTCCTTCCCTTCACTCCCTGTTTCCAATCAGTTGCCAAATCCTGTTGCTTCTGCCTCCACATCTGGTCCCTTTCTCTCTCCTCCCATAGCCACCACCCTGGTTCAAGCCTTCATTGCTGCTCCATCAGTATGAGTGTGATAGTTTCCTTCTTAACTGATTGCCTACCTCTAGTCCGTCATCCCCTTTCCAAGCTGCCTGACATACAGCTTCCAAATTAACACTCCTAAAACCCAAGTCCAACTGTGTTGCTCCCTTGTTCTTGAAGCTTCGGCAGCAGCTCCTTCTTCATACCTCTAGAATAAAATGTGAATTCTTCTGTTTGGCCTTTCAACCCCTTCCCAATTTGGCTCCAGCCTATGTTTTCAAATTTGTTCCCTGTTACTCTTCACCTCATGAGCTCTTTTTCAGCCAGGCTGACCTGCTAGCCTGCCCCAGTACGACATCCCACCTCCTGATCCTATGCTGGAGGGACACTTCCCTTTCCTTGCCTCAGCCTCTTGGGAAGTCTAGCTCTCTTTACAAAACATCCAGAACGTTTTGCACCAGATTTTTCTTAATCTCTCAAGTTTAGTGTTCTCCACCAAAAAAAAAAATTTCCTTTGTATCTTTTGTATATACTTGGTATTTATGTTTCTGTGTATATTTTATTTTCTTTTCCACAGTAGAATGTAATCTCCTTGGGGTCAGGACCTGTTAGTGGTCTTTGTATCCTCAGTGCCTAGCATAGTGCCTTACAAGTAAAATGAAGTTACTAAATGCTTACTAAATTGAATTGAATTCTGCTGGTGGGTGGCTATGAAATAAAGCTGGGAGTTGAAGGTTAGGAGATTATGAGCCCAATAAATCATCAGCCTGAGTATTTAATTCAACAAATATTAATCGCTGTGCATGGGGCACTGTGCTAGGGGCTGAGGATACAGAGAAGAAATAAGCATCCCTGCCCTCGAGAGGCTTATAGTCTAGCACAGTAGTAACCATATCAATATAATGCAAGTTAAGTTGATACGAAGAAGTGGTCCATACAAATTGCTATGAGGAACCTGAGAATGATATGATCGTTTCCAGCTAGTGGAGCAGGAAGGCTTGATGGAGGGGGTGGGACTTGAGTTGGGCCTTGAAGGAAGGGGAAGATTTCAACAGAGATAGCCTGGGGGAGGGGGCAGCCTATAGCGGGAACTGGGGATGCTGTAAAGCTAAATATGGAGATAGAAGGGAAGGTCTGGATTAAGATTTGCTTATTCTAGACCCCCTTCTGTGTCCTAGCAGAAAGATCAAGCTTGACATTCAGATTCTGGACTGGATTTGGACACAGCATCCCCGGGAGCCAGCAGAAATCTTCAGCACAGAAGGGTCTTTTGTTCAAGATTCATCCGTTCCCTCAAGAAGAGGGTCAACGAGGACAGATTTTGAGGCACAGATGAATGAAGTTTAGAAATTCCAAATCAGACGGCCTTAGGAACTAGGGAAGGAAGAGTCCGCTCACTGGAGAGCTATCTGACTTCAAGATGCCTAAAGAGTATTAAATCCACCACTGCATAGATATATACTGCCAAAGAATTCAGGGAGCCACCACCAGTTTATTACCTCTGATTCCCCTGTCAGGATCTGCCCCTAGACCAGGCCTGCACAACCTGCAGCCCACTTAAGGACTTCCTCTACGTGCAAAGGATGTTTTCCTCTACATTTTTCACTGGCTGCCAACGTGCTACAAGTGGCCCAAGGGCAGCAGGTCGTACAGACCTGCCCTAGGCCATCAACAAGCATTTTAATAAGTTCCTACTATGCGTCCACAATGTGGTGGGCTGGGGATACAAAGAAAGGCAAAAAACAAAAGAAAACCAGCCTCTGCTTTCATGGAGCTCAATCTAATGGGAGAGACAACATGCAAAGATCTATCTGTTGCGGAATAGTCTCTGTTGTGAGATTGTCACAGAGGAATCAGAAGCGGAGCATGGAAAAATCTATGTTGTCCTCACTCTCAGGAACTGAGTACTTTTCTAGCTGGGGTGCTTAGACTCTCACCCACATACAGGAGTGAAAATAGAGACAACAGCAAAAATCTAGAAACCAAATGGCTGCCCATCAACCGGAGAATGGCTGAACAAATTGCAATCTAGGAATATGATGGAAAACTTGTGCTTTGAGAAATGAGAGGAGAAATTCAGAGAAATGTTGGAAGACGCGTAGGAAATGCTGCGGAATGAAGAAAGAACCAAGAGGAAATAAATAAAGTCATTAGAATACTGTAACTGAAAGTGACCCGAAAGAGCTCCATCCTCAGAGCACAGATAATGAAATCTATTTCCTCTTGGCAGTGAGCCAAGAGATTATCATGTTGCATGGCTAACATGGTAGGTTTGTTTTGGTGGATTTTTCTTGTTTTTCTTTGTTATAAGAAAAAGTTCAATTGAGGAGAATGGAAAAATAACTGGTGCGAAAATAACATTAGTAGCATTTATGTGGCATTTTACAAATACTCAGCCCTGGAAGGTAGATGCTATCATGATCTCCGTTTTGCAGAGAAGAAACTGAGACAGATGAAGGTCAAGTGACTTGGCCCAGGTCACACAGCTTGTGAGTCTCTGAGGCAGGATTTGAACTCCAATCTTTTTTTTTTTTTGAGGGGGAAGGCAGAGCAATTGGGGTTAAGTGACTTGCCCAAGGTCACACAGCTAGTACATGTGTCAAGTGTCTGAGGCTACATTTGAACTCGGGTCCTCCTGACTCCAAGGCCGGTGCTCTACTCACTGTGCCACCTAGCTGCCCTGAACTCCAATCTTCTTAACTATAGGTACAATGTCGTTTTCTACTTCACCACCACCCTGCCCATAAAACAAGGCATCAGTGAAAGAAGACCTTTTCTGATCCTCCTTGCCCCATCTTCCCCAACCTCAACAGTTGTGTTATCTCTTCCCTCTTGAAATTACTTGATATATTTCTTTCTGTGCTTTGTATTTACCTGTCTGTGTGTGCAGAACAGAATGGAAACTCCTTGAGGTCAGAGTCTCTTTCATTTTTGTTTTTGCTCCCCTCCCAGGGCTTAGCACACTGCTTTTGCACGTAGAGATGTTTAATAATTGTTGAATTAAAAAAAATAGGAAAAAATCCAACCATTGAGACTGCCTCAAAAGAAAGGACTTGAATGAACCTAGGACCAGATTAAGTAAGTACAATGGTGTAAGTGCTTCCTGAGCATTCTGTCTTTGAGCAATGACCTGAATTCCTGTAACTAGTTCATTTGCTTTCCAGCTTTGGAAACCTTTTGTTGTTGCTGCTCAAACTCCCAGTGTGGAAATCCTCTTCACCAGATGTGGATCCAACAACTCATGTCTGCCTTCAAAGGGTGTATGCCCTAGGTGTGCCAGGTTTGGCCAGGCACACACTAATGTCTCAAAAAATTTTGATAATCTGTCTTGCTTTTCAAGTTTGTGTTTTTTAAAGCCAAGTTTAGTTGCTAAGCTTTTAAAATTAAGCTTAGTTAAGTTTTAATCTCTCTAGTTTGGTGAATAAAAATGTCTGTTATCGAGTGTTCAACAAATGTTTGCCTTAAAAATACACTCTCGAGAGAAGTAATGGGGAAAAGTGGGAAGAAAAGAGGTTTGGCAGCAACAGATTTCAAACGATACACAAAGAAATAACCATACAAACTGTTTAGTCCTGGCTAAAAAAAAAATAGAAAAGTCAATCTGTGGAAGAGATTAGGTATGCTACATACAGAAGCAAATCACAAAAATGAGGTGCAGACCAAGATCTCACACCACAGTAATATTCAGTATGTTATCTTTCCCCACCTATGTGTAAAAACAATTTTAAACAATAGTTTTTAAAACTTTGAGTTCCAGATTCTCTCCCTTCCTCCCACATACCACAATAGCAGCTAGCATTTATGTAGTAAAGTGCTTTATTATATTATTATAATTTATAATATTATATTATAATAATATTATATCATTCATTTGATCCTTACAACAACAAGGAAATAGTACTATTTATTAGTCCCCACTTCACAGATGAGGAAACTGAGGCTGAGAGAAGTTAAGTGACTTGCCCAGGGTCATACAGTTCATATGTGCCTGAAGGAGAATTCAAACTCAGGTCTTCCTTACTTCAGGTCTACTGTTCTATCATTGATCTACCTACCTGCCTTCATAAATTCAAAATGGATTCATGACTTAGATATAAAAGGCCATATAAACAAATTAGAGTAGGCATTATATTATTTTTATTTTATCATTACTAGAGGCAGCTAGGTGGCACAGTGGATAGAGCTTTGGGCCTGGAGTCAGAAAGACCAGAATTCAAATCCAGCCTCAGACAAGTATGGACTGTATGACCCTGGGCAAGTCCCTTACCCTCTACCACAGTTCCATCTACAGTAACATGGAGATACTACCACCTACCTCACAGGATTCTTGTGAGGATCCAATGAGATGATATTTATGAAGCACTTGGCACAGTGCCTGGCACATAGTAGCTGCTTAACAAATGCTTATTCCCTTTCTCTCCCCAGCCACAGGAGCAAGGAAGAAAATACCTTTAACAACTATAGAGTTTATAACCTATTCACAACCAGACAAGGGATAGAGAGGATCGCAGAAGACAGTGGAAAGTTTCGATGCTATGAAATTGTTAGACTTTTTTATTGTCCGCATTTTTTATTTAGTATTTTAGTTTTCCCCAGCTACATTCTAAAAAAAACCTTTTAACATTTGTTTTTAAAACTTTGAGTTCCAAATTCTCTCCCTTCCTCTCTCCCCACCCCTCACCCCCACTGAGAAGGCAAGTAATTCAATATAGGTTATACATGTGTAGTCATGCAAAACACTTCCATAATAATCGTGTTGTGAAAGAAAACATAGACCAAAAAAAAAAAAAACCCCAAACCAAACCCTCAAAAAAAATAAAGTAAAAAAAAAAAGCTACTGTACTCAGACACCATCAGTTGGGATGGATGGCGTTTTTCATCGTAAGTGCTTCAGAGTTGTCTTGAATCATCATATTACTGAAAATAGCTGAGTCCTTCACAGCCAATCATTGAACGATGTTGCTGTTGCTTTGCACACAGTATGTTTCATTCTGCATCAGCTCATGTAAGTCTTTCTGGGTTTTTCCTGAGAGGATCCTTCTCATCATTTCTGATAGTAAATAGTATTCCATTATAATCACATACCACAGTTTGTTTAGCCATTTCCCAATTGATGGGCATCTCTTCAATTTCCAATTCTTTCCTATCAGATAAGAGCTGCTATAAATATTTTTGTACATATAGGTCCTTTTTTTGTTATCTCTTTTGCGATGTAGACCTAGTAGTGGTATTGCTGGGTCAAAGGCTATTCATGGTTTTATAGCCCTTTGGGCATAGTTCCAAATTGCTCTACAGAATGGTTGAATCAGTTCACAACTCTACCAATAGTGCATTAATGTCTCATTCTTTCCACATCCCCTCCAATACGTGTCACTTTCCTTTTCTGTCCTATTAGCCAACTATGAGGTAGTACCTCAGAATTTTCAATTTGCATTTCTCCAATCAATAGTATGTTAGAGCATTTTTTCATATGGCTATAAATACTTTTGATTACTTCATCTGAAAACTTCATATCTCTTGATCATTTATCAATTGAGGAATGGCTCTTATTTTTATAAATTTGACTCAGTTCTCTATACATTTGAGAAATGAGGCCTTTATCAGAGAAACTTGTTTCAAAATATTTTTCACAGTTACTATTGCTAACTGTATTTCCCTCCATATTCCCCATCTATTTATTCTATTCTTTCTCTCCTTTCTCCCATCCCTCCTCAAAAGTGTTTTGTTTCTGACTACCCCCTCCCCTAGTCTGCTCTCCCTTCTATCACTCCCCACTCCCCACCTGCTTCTCTTCTCCCTTTCCCCTTTTATTTTCTTGTAAGGTAAGATAGATTTCTATCCCAATTGAGTATGTATGTTATTCCATTTTTGAGCCAATTCTAATGAAAGTAAGGTTCCTTCACTCCCTGCCACCTCCCCCCTTTTCCCTTCCACTGTAAAAGCTTTTTCTTGCCTCTTTTATGTGAGATAGAAATTAAGTTTTTACACAAACAAATCAATTCAGTTATAATTAGTTATATATAATTATATACAATATATATAGTTATAATTAGAAGGGAAAAAATTGGGGAAAAAATCTTCACATCAAACATCCCTGATAAAGATCTGATTTAGTACATAGATGTACACATATATATACATGAACTGATGGAAATATAGAAAAATTACAAGCTTCTCCCAATAAACAAATGGTCAAAAGCTATAAACAAACAATTCTCAAAGGGAAGTATATAAACAAAATATCAACAGCTACATAAAAAAATACTCCAAATCACTAATTAGAGAAATTGCAAATTAAACTCTTAGATTGCACTTCTCACCTATCAGACTAACAAAGGTGACTATGTAAAATGATAATTGTTGAAATGGCTATAGGGTAGACAGGCATATTGATTCACTGTTGAAGTTGTGAATTGATACCACCACTCTTTTTTTTGGTGAGGAAATCAGGTGACTTGCCCAGGGTCACACAGCTATTAAGTGTCAAGTGTCTGAGGCCAGATTTGAACTCCAGTTCTCTTTTGACTCCAAGGCTAGTGGTCTATCTACTGTACCACCTAGCTGCCCCTGCCACCACTCTTAAAGGCAATTGGGAACTATGCACAAAAGCTATTAAACTGTGCCTTTGATACTACTAGTTCAGCCTGTCCTCTAAAGAAATCAGAGAAAGAGAGACCAAACCCATGTATAAGAAATAACAGCTCTGCTAAAACAACAAAACAACTGGAAACTGGGTGAATAGCAAATGGGGAATGACTGAACAAATTATGGTCTATAGTCATATAACATGGTTATGGACAGATAATGGAATACTGTGAGAAATAGTGAAAGGGATCATTTGAGAGAAACCTGGGGAAACTTGTATGAACCAATACCAAGTGAAATGAGCAGAACTGGGAGAACAATTTGTATGACAACATTATAAAGAAAACCAATTCTGAAAGCTTTAACTCTGATCATGGAGTGATGAACCACAATTCGAGAGGGCTGATGATGAAATATACACTCAACTTTGAGCAGAATGAGATAGATTCAGTACACAGAATTAGATACACATTTTTTTGGACATGGTAAACAAGTTTTTTCCACTTGGTTGTGTTTAATATAACTGTGGGAGTTGGAGAAGAGGGCTATTGGGAGGGAAGTTAGTGATATTGTTGCCAAAAAAAAAAAAGAAGAAGAAAAGAGAGTCACTGAAGCATTTTTAAAATGAACAGAAGAAAACAGAGGAAATTCAGAATTAAACAATCAGAACAGCTTTGGAAGTTAATGTGTTGAACTCTGACCAACACAATGACCAGCCACAATTCCAAAGAACTTGTGATAAAACATGTTATCTACCTCCAAATAGAAGGCTGGACTTGGAGTGCAGATTGAAGCATATTTTCTGTTTCTTTCTTTTCTTGGAACATGACCAATGCAAAAATTTATTTTGTATGTCAATACAAATTTGTAATGGATTTTATCTTTCTTGCTTTCTCAAAGAGTTGGGGAGAGGGTTGGGAGGAAATTTGAAAATGAAGATAATGGAAAATTGAATTTAAAAATAATGTGTTGAATGTATTATACTTTTTTAGTGGTATGCTTTAACAAAGCAAATGACATGGATGAGAGATTCATAGTTTCACGTATTAAACCCCTTTTTCTATTCCACTTTGTTATATGAAAGTGTTCTCTCCGGGGAGGGAATTCATTGAGTTCAAAACAAAAAAAAATTTTTTCCAAGAAAAATGAAAATTCCCTGGGTGCACACCCTAATAAAATATGCCGCCCACACCTATGTTTGTAAGTTCAGAGACTTTCCTAGGTCACTGAAAGGTTAAGCAATTTATCCATGGTCACACACATCAGAGATAGTCCTTGAGCACCTCTCCCTGACTCTATCCGTTAATCCATGCTGCCTCTTGTCCTTCTAAGGAGTGTTATTTTCACCTGTGAACCCTAAAGCTGAGGCACACCTTCAGCTTCCACTGGATCCCCTGCTGAACTCCAGCTCTGACAGTGTGCCAATACCACCTGCCCCTGAATTGGATTCTCAAATGTCCTGTACTGTACCTCCTCTTCCAGGTTACCACAACACCACATTTCCAAGAAATCGGGCCTTGAGGGACTATCTTGAACCTCGAATCATCTGCCTCTCTGGACCTCTATCTGGACACCTTCTGCTATGGTTGACATTCTCCAACCACCATTTATTCCTCCCTTGGCTTTTCTCTTCTTTTTTGTGTCTGGGCTGTATTAGCGTTTGATGCTTTTTGCAAGGAGGGTGGGAATAGTCCCTGTTCCATGCCTTCCCAACAGCTGGCTACCGAAGAACACATACCTGCCCCAGGTGTCCTCTCCCTTACCGCCATCTACCTCAACACTATTGCCCAATCTCAGTGTTCCAGGCAGCTCATGGCACAATGGTTAAAGTACTGGGCTGGGAATTAGGAAGACCTGAATACAAATCCAACCTCAAACACTAGTAGTATGACCCTAGACAAGTCACTTAACCTCTGCCTCAGTTTCCTCAGCTGTAAAATGGTCATGATAATAGCACCTACCTCCTAGGGTTGTTGAGAGGGCCAAATGTGATATTTGTAAAAGTGCATTGTACAGTACCAGATACATAGTAGGCACTATATAAATACTTATTCTTTTTTCCCCTCTGGAATGCCTGCTCTATAATTAACAAACTTCATTTCAACTGAAACTTTTTCCTCTCATCTTCTGACACTCATTGAGACCTGACTCCCAAGAACATCGCTTTGTTGGCCATCCTGTATGGCACTGGCTACTCTTCCTCTCCTACCCCCAAATCACTGGTCATGGTGGGGAGTCAGAATACTCATTTCCAGTTGCCACTTCCAGAATCTCCCTCTACCACCACCACGCAGCATCTTCTTTACTTTTGAGGTTCATATAATCCAAATTTGTCATCCAATCCATATCAAGCTCCCAAGTCATTCTTCCTCCTTTCTCAATCAGATCTGCATTGGGGGCAGCTAGGTGTTGTAGTGGACAAAGCACTGGCCCTGGAATCAGGAGGACCTGAGTTTTCAAATATGGGCTCAGACACTTGACCTTGGGCAAGTCATTTAACCTCAATTGCCTCACAAAAAAGAAAAAATCAGATCAGTGTCTAGCTCATTGTCTTTCCACCTCAACTCATGCCCTCATACTAGAAGACCTGGGCATACATATTGAGGTTCTTTTCAATGACTCTTATTTCCCAGGTCCTCAATATACCCAGTTATCTCCACTCTTAAGCCTTAGCTCAGTCTAAGCTACGCAAAGAGATAGTCATACCCTTGATGTTGCTTTCCCCCACATTCCATGTTTATGAACTCTGAAATTCCTTTATCTTATTATAATCTTTTATCATTTCATCTTCACTTTGCCTTCTGATCCCTAACCCTGTTCTGCATCTTCAACTGGGTCTCCAGCCTCTCTCCCCGGTGCAGCTCTTTCCCAAGCCATCACCTCTGCCCTACCTACACTCTCTTCCCTTCCCAATCTAAGGCCTTTGGTGAACCAGTTCACCTCAGCACTGTTCTCAGATTCCTTGTTCCCCTGTTCCTTGGTTCTATCCCTCACCATACCTTGCCAAATGCCAATCCTGTATTGTTCCTATTATCTGATTTCTTTACTACATTTTATATGATCATAGCTGGAAAAAAAAATCACAAATAAGTGATCCATCCTCACCTTGGCCCTCACTACATGAAAGGCAATTCTTCCACTCCCAAATTGGTTTTCTAGCCCACTCCCCACAGTGGCTGCTCCAAACCTTTGCTGTCTTCGAGCCTAACCCCTCGCTCTCAGCTGAGAACTTTGGAATTTTGCCTTATAATTCACTGAAAAGCTTGAGGGAACTCACAAAAAGCTCTCTCTGACATCATACTCCACTATCTCTTTAACTCCAGTCTCTAGGAAAGGTCAAGGCCAGCCCCTCCATATGAATCTTTGATTCCATCTCCTTTCCTTCTCCAGCAGATTGTCCCTACATTCATCCCCTCTCATCTGTTTCTCTTCCCTGATGCCTACAAATATACCTATGTCTTCCCCATCCTCAAAAAACTTTTAACTCTCCCTGCTATCTCTCTTCTCTTTCTCTGCTATATTCCTTGAAAAAGTCACCTAAGTGAATCAGTGAAGTAATATATGGGAAAGTGCTTGAAACCCCTAAGAACGTAGAATTTGAAAAAAATTAAATAATATTCTTTTTATTATTACTGCCATAATGGCTATTATTATTTCTCAAATCTCATGATATTTGCGTTGCTTCATTGGTCCTAGAAATAGGGCAGAGTATTAAAAATTGTTGGTTCTTGGTTCCTCATGCAAACTGTTTAATGTGCCTAACAACTTATTTCAGAATGATCCTATACTTTATAAATTGTAAATTCCATTTTTCAAAACCATATTTCACTGGAACATATTGAAGCTGGGAAGTTGAAGTCAGAATGTAAAGATTTTTCCCCCTTCTGTTTGCTTAGTTCTATTTCTATATTTATTTTTTATTTTTTCCATTTAAATAGTATTTCATTTTTTCCAATTACATATAAAGACAATTTTTAACATTCATTTTTAATAAAATTTTGAGTTCTAAATTTTCTCCCTCCCTCCCTTCCTTTCCCCCTCCCTATGATGGTAAACAATTTGATATAGGTTATATATGTGTAACCATGTAAAACATATTTACATGTTTGTCATGTTGGGAGAGAAGAAACAGAACAAAAGGAAGAAACCATGAAAAAAAATAAAGGAAGTGAAAATAGCATTCTTCAATCTGCTTTCAGACTCCATCATTTCTTTCTCTGGATGTGGGTGGCATTTTCCATCATGAGTCTTTTGGAATTGTGTTCAAATCTTGTGTTGCTGAGAAGAGCTAAGTCAATCATAGTTGATCATCACACAATGTTACTGTTACTGTATACAATGTTCTTCTGGTTCTGCTCACTTCACTTTGCATCAGTGCATGTAACTCTTCCCAGGATTTTCTGAAATCTGCCTGCTTGACATTTCTTATAGCACAATATAGTATTCGTTACATTCATATACCACAACTTGTTCAGCCATTCCCCAACTGATGGACATCCCTTCAATTTCCAATTCTTTGCCATGACAAAAAGAGCTGCTATGAATATTTCTGAACATGTAAGTCCTTTTCCCTTTTTTTTAATGATCTCTTTGGGATACAGACTTAGACGTATTGCTGGATAAAAGGGTATGCATAATTTGATTGCTTTTTGGGCTTAGTTCCAAACTGTTCTCCATATTCCTATATTTATTAAAGGAATTTCCACTAGCTAAAAAAAAAAGGGAAGTATATTTGACCTCTACTTCCTCTTTTCTTACTCTCTCCCAAATCCTCTCTAATTTGACTTCCCACTTTATCATTCAACTACTGGTGATCTCTCAATTGATAAATCTAAAGGTCTTTTCTCAATCCTCATCCCACTAGACAGACCTCTCTGCCTCTCTTTACCCCGATGATCACCTGAATACTCTCTCCCCTCTGGGTTTTTTTGACCTTCCTTTCTCTTGGTTCTCTTCCTACTTATCTAGATCTGCTCAGTCATTTTGGCTGGATGTTCATCCTTGTCATACTCCCTAACTGTGAGCATCCCATGATGCTCTATCCCGGGCTCTCTTTTCTCTTTATACTCTCTTAGGGAAGGGAATGAGTATATATTAAGCACTTACTATGTGCCAGACACAGTGCTAAGCACATTATAAATACCTCATTTTGATCATCATGATGACCCTGTGAGGTAGGAGATATTATTATCCCCATTTTACAGTTCAGGAAACTGAGGTTGAGAAGAGTTAAGTGACTTACTCAGGGTCTCACAGCTTAGTATGTATCTGAGGCTAGATTCAAATTCTGGTCTTCCTGACTCCAGGCACAGAGCTTTATCTACTGTACCACCTACTTGGTAGCACATACCATCTCTTTTGGGGTCAATAATCAAGCATCTGAAAATGTTTTCCAGATCTCCATATACCTTATTCTCTCTTCTAAGCTCCAGTCCCACGTCTCAAGCTGCTTATTGAACATTTCAAACTTGATGTCTTATATTCGTCTCAAATCCAACATTATCAAAAATTCTTCCCAACATTCTTATTGAAGGCACCACTAATCTGCCAGGTATTCCAGGCTAGAAACCTTCATCCTCGATTCCTCATTCTCAGTAACTCTACGTATCCAAGCATTTGCCCAATGTTGTCATTTTTACATTCGTGAGAATTCTCACATACATCCCCTTCTCCCTACTCACATAGCCACCACCCCAGTGCCAGCTCTTAGCTCCTTCCACCTAGAATAGTGCAGTAGCCTTCTAATTGGCCTCCCTGGGCTTCAGTCTCTACCCCCTCCGATCCATCCTCCACTCCACCGACGCAGGGATTTTGCTGAAGTGCAGGTCTGACTGTGTCACCCCTGCTCCATGGACTCCAGCAGCTCTCTGTTTCAAATCAAATACAAAGACCCTTTGCCCTTTACAATCATCTCATCTGATCCTCACAACAACCCCGAGAGATAGGTGCTATGAGAGGTAGGTGCCATTGCTAGCCTCATTTTATGAATGAGGAAACTGGAGCAAACAGGTTAAATGAATTGCCCAGGGTCACACAGCTAGCAAGTGTGGGAGGCTAGGTTTACACTCAGGAGTCTTCTAGGTCCAGTGCTCTATCCACTGCCTCACAAAGTAATTTTGATGGGGTCAGAGCTCAAATAACAGGGGGCGTTCATGCAAAGCGTCCTGTAGGAGGTGGCACCTGAGCCAAGCTTTGAGGGAAGTAAGGGATTCTTCAAGGTAGAGGTAAGGAAGGAGTGCATTGCAGATATGCCTTACATTTCTATGGTGATTTAACATCTTCAAAGTGCTTTCACATAATTCAGTATAAATATTTATTAAGCTCCTATGCTATGCAGAAGGACAGTTAGGTGGCACAGTGGATAGGCTTGGAATCAAGAAGACTCATCCTCAAGTTCAAATCTCACTTCAGACACTAACCCTGTGACCCTGCACAAGTCACTTAACCCTTCTTGCCTCAGTTTCCTCATCTGTAAAATGAACTGGAGAAGAAAATAGCAAACCACTCCAGTATCTTTGCCAAGAAAACCCCGTATGGAGTCATGAAGAGTCAGCCATAACTAAAACGATTGAACAAAATGCTATGCAGAGTACTATGCCAAGGTACTAGAAGAGAGATGCATCTTTTAGTGAAGGCATAGTCTCTTCCCTCACAGAGATTACAATGCAGTAGGAGATGACACATATACAGAAAAACTATGAAACAAAATATTATTTAAGTACATAAGACAGGAACAATACGCTAGGTGAGGTCCAAGGGAGGAAACGCCAACTCCAACAAGCAGGGGGACCCAGAAAACTCCTTGGAATGGGGGCATTTGAATTGGTTTTTGAGGAGTACTTAGAAACTCAATGGGCAGGAGAGAGGAGTAAGGTATTGCATGTACAGGGAACAGCATTAGTAAAGGCATGGGGGCAAGACATCACAAGGTATTTGCAAGGAACAGTGAACAGTCGGACTTGTTTGGCTCACAGTGTCTGTGGAGAGGAGGAGTAAAAGGATAAATAAGTAGCATGGCCCCAAGTTGTGGTAGCCCAGGCATACATCATTTCACTTGATCCCCACACCAGAGAGCTCTATGAGATAGGCAGAGGAGGTACTGTCCCCGTTTTATAGATGAAGGGACTGAGGCTTAGAGATGATGACTTGGGTGGGGGCTTCATGAGAAAGGTCTTCTAGTTTCTTACTCCAATGTTCTTTCCAAGCTCACCAGTCCCCATGGAAGAGCCCAAACTCCCCAACTTTCTCCCAGATTTGGTAAATCCAAGCTCCTTTACCAGAACCGCAAGGTGGAGGGAGAGGCACGGTTGTCAGCATCCCTCTCCGACAAAAAGTGGGACCCGAACACTCGGGTCATCTTTCAATGATAGTTCAGAGGTGAGAGGTGGGGACTCATTGGAGCATAGTCTTAGGAGACGTTTAATTATCCCCAGACACCAGCCTTGGAAGTCTGGAGGAAGAGCTCTTAGGACAGTGAGGAGGTACCAGAGGAACAGTGGACAGCAAATGAGCTTTTCAAAAGTTCCAGCAAAGTCAGAGCAGCCCAAGGTACCTGAGCTGAGAACCCAGGAGTTCAACAGGGAAGCCTCCGCTGAGTGAGTCCCCCAAGCTGGTGGAAAGGGTGAGAGAGGGAGGGCTGACTCCTCCTCTTCTGTTCTGAAAACAAAACATTCTCTCTTCCTCCCCATCCTCCTCCCCACTCAATGAGGATCAGGGACTGAGAGCTGTTTCCACTCCCCCGCCCCTTCGCCCCTTCAAACAGTCCTGCTCCCACCTCCCTTCCAGTGCCCACAGGGCGGGGTGATGCCCTGCTGGAACACCAGCCCTTTTCCTGGAGGGGAGGGGGGTGCAGCCTAGAGGAGACGGCGGATCTCTGCTCTTGCCCGAACAGGTGTGCATCGCACAGGAATGCGTGCTCGGTGACTCACCAGCGCCCTCCTACCTGAGCTGGATAAAGCTGTCTCTTCTCTGCCCACCCCTATGTCTCTCTCTTCTTTTCCTCCTTTCTTTCCTCCCTCCCTCCCTCCCTCTCTGACAGTGTCGTGCGCTCTCTCTCTTTAACACACACGCACACAAACTCACACATACATACTCACACATAACATACTCACACACGGGAGAGCAGCTCCTAATAGCCAGGGAGGAGGGGGGAAGACAATCAGAAGCAGAAAGGACGAGACCCCAGCAAAGGTATGTCAAGTCTGCCAACTGCTGCCCCACTTCTCCTAGGGGCTGGGCGCTGGGGCAGGGGAGGGGGGAAAAGGGGCTGGGGTGGGAAGACCGAGGCTGGGGGCCACAGGGCTTGGCAGCGTCTGGCTCCAGAAAGTTCCTGCAGGAACTTTGCCTAGGAGTCCAGGCATGCATGCAAGGTGGGTGGGTGGATTTAATTAGCCGCCCACTCTGCTAATTACCACCACCACCCCTCAGAGGAGAGTAAAGCTGCTCCCCAACTGCCTTTCCACTCCAGTGGGGGTTGGGGGATTACTAACGGGGTCTTTTGTTCCCTCTCATCCCCTTCCTGAAAGGTTGGCATTTGCCAACGCCCTGTACTCAGTGGCCCTGGCACCTTATGGCCAGTCCTGCCGGTGGAATAATGGCTGTCCCCAGGAAGTAATGGGGGAGTGGTGGAGGGCTTCTGGAATTAAACTGATCTGGGCATTCCAGGGGGCTATGAGCTCAAAGGGGAGGTAGTGGGTAGGGAACAAGGAGGAAGAGGCATGGCCCCTATGCCTTGGCTCCACCAGAGAGAATAACAACTGAATTTCTATAGGCGTTAACGTTTGCCAAGTGCTTCTCACACGGAACTGTGAACCTTACAAAAGCCCTATGAGCTAGGAGGTTCTCTGGGCATTATTAGTCCCATTCAACAGATTAAAAAAAAAAAAAAACTCAGGCTCAGAGAGATTAAGTACTGTACAACTGATAAGTGTCAAAAATTGGGATTTGAACCCGGGTCTTCCTGATTCCAGGTCTAGCACTCTATCCATTATACCACATTTTCTGTGGTGGGGTGAGAAAGAAGAGAGAGAGGTGACTGGCTTGTTCTGGAAGGGGAGCATTGAGGAACTTAGTCTCCGAAGATGCAGAGATGTCCCAGGGAGCCTAGGGCTACGGACTCTGAGTGGGCTGCCCATGGGACTCTTTACTAAGTAATGGGAAGCAGCTACCCAGCCCAACTGGTCCTACATGGGACAAGCCCAAGGGGTGCCGGTGGTTGGAAGGGTGCTCCTGCTGTGACCTACAGCCAGTGTATGTCCCCTGACCCTTTCCTCCCCTCTGCCGAATCTCATACCTCCCCTTCTTTCAAAATCTGCTCCAGACTCACGTACTGCAATAAGCTTTCTAAGATTAATTCCTCCACCCTTCCCATCCCTCTGCCTCTGGTCCTTATCTTTACTATAGCACCGCCCACCACCACCATTCCAGGAAGCTTCTCCCTTCCCCAAAGGCCCTTCCACAGTGAAGAGGATGCCCTGGTGGGTTTATGTTGGTGCATCTGGATCTCTGTCCCTTATCCACATAGATTTGAGCCTCATAACAGCCCAAGAGTGGGGTGGAGGGAGACAAGGACTGTTTCTCCTCCTCCAACTCCATTTCTGCCCTGTATGGCTCTTGTGATTCCTCCAGGCAGGGCTGGAAGTGATGACTGGGTATCCTTGAGGGATCTAGGGGGTAGTATGGAGGGAGGAGTTAGAAACTCCTAACCTTAGCCTATGAACACAGGATAGCCTGGCATGAAGCTGGGATGCAGAAATGGAGGGATCTGGAGGTCCATGAAGAGACTCCACAAATGAAGATGGAAGGTCCATCTTCTTAGTCATTTTTTGTTGCTGTTCAGCTCCATTTCCTGAGCCTATGTGGGTAAGATCACCACAGCCACAGAGTTTCAGAGGCAGTATTAGACTGCAGCTGTGGTAGCAATACTAGGGATCTGAGGTTGGAGACCCGGACAATCCACTCTATCTCAACTAAGAGCCAGCCCCTCTCAGACAGAGCACCGAAGATCAGCTCTTCACGGGGAGGGGTAGTGGGGAATGAGGGTAGGGGCAGAAGATATCTTCAAGAGGCCTACCTCTAAGTACCCTTCCTAACCCCAGGGACTTTAGCCCACAGCACCTATACTTACCGAGCCAGTATGTGTGTTCTCTGAAGAAAGTGTGTCTGTCTATGGGCATAAATTTGTACATGTGTGTGTTTAAATGTTCTATGTATGGGACAGCAAGAAGCAGCAGTCTGGGGACCACCGTTCTCATCTAGGCTATCCCACTCAAGAAAGTAATTTAACCTAAGTCTCATTACCCACGTTCTGCCTGGGTAGGAACAAATTTAAAGGCCCCTAAAATATAGCTAGGTGGTAAAGTAGATGGAGCAGTGGGCCTGGAGTTAGGAAGACCTGAGTTCAAATCTGGCCTCAGACACTTACCAGCTGTGTGACCCTGGGCAAGTCACTTAACCCTGTTTGCCTCAGTTTCCTCATCTGTAAAACGAGCTAGAGAAGAAAGGGCAAACCACTCCAGTATCTTTGCCAAGAAAACCCCAAATGGGGTCATGAAGAGTCGGAAACGACTGAAAAAGAGCTGAACAACAAAAAATATACCTGACTTCTTTATACCAGAAAAAAAATCTCTCACATGAGGGTTGCATCTAGAAAATGGGTCTTTAATAAGACCAGCCCTGCCCTACCTTACAGGGTTCATTATGAGGGTCAAATGAGATAACGCCCATGAAAGAGCTCTGTAGATTGTAAAGGGCAGTAGACTTGTAAGGGGTCATTGTGAAGATTTGTGGCACATTGGAAAAAACTCTGGCCTTGGCATCAGCAGTCCTGTCTCTGGGGACTGACTAGCTGGGTGACCTTGGGCAAAATATTTTATCCTTTTGAGAGTCTATAAAATAAGGTTACACAAAATATAAAATGCTTTGTTCACTTTAAAGTACCGTATCAATGTTGCTTCTTATTATCGTTGTTTAAGAACTTTAATTGGACAGGCTCTCGGGTCCCTTCCAACTCTGATATCCTGGGATCCTTGTGTAATAACGCCCGTAGGTATGTGTCTGCCTTACTTCATTGTAAGTAAGGGTGGGTATGGGTGCGGCACTTCACAAATCCCATGGCTTCTAGGAAGCCATTTCACCCCACAGTCCACACCCTGACTGGCTCAGGGATTACCCATTCTACAGTTATTTGCTGCTTTCTCACCCTTAGGCAAGGGTTTCTTTCTCCTTCCTGGTCTCTGGCCCAGTGGAGCTCCCTCTGCCTCTGGACTGGATAGAATATTAATATAGTCACTGCAGCCTCCATGACCTTTGGAACCCCAGGACTGGCTCGAATTGAAGGGACCACTCCCATTAGACCCAAGCCCTAATCTGACAAGAGTCTGAGCCTCTCTTTCCTGAAACTTCAGCCACACACCACTCACACCTGACCCCTGCTACAGAGCTCTCCCAAGGGAATTGTCCCACTGAATTAAGACACATCTTTACCCTGCTGCTTTGGGCATGTTAAGTCACTTCATCTTCTCTGAGACTTGGTCCTCTTCTTTCTTAAATGGGACAATCTACTTAAAGCATTGAGCACAATGGATACAGTGCCAGACCCGGAGTCAGGAAAACTAATCTTCGTGAGATCAAATCTGGCCTGAGACACTTACTAGCTGGGTGACCCTGGGCAAGTCACGTTCACCCTATTTGCCTCAGTTTCCTCATCTGTAAAATAAGCTGGAGAAGGAAATGGCAAACAAATCACTTCAGTCTGCCAAGAAAACCCCAAATGGGAATCATGAAAAGTCGGGCATGACTGAAAAATGACTCAACAACGATTTAAAGCACGTTTCTAACTTGAAGGGGCAATATAAGTTGTTTCTGTTATTATTCTGAAGACGTTGGACCAGAAAATCTCTCAGTTCCCTTGAAGACCTAAGTCCTATGACTGTAGGAACTCCACCCCAGAGACTAGAGCTGTAACTGGGGATTCTTTCATTCAGGGCAAAAACACTGGAGGGAGTTGGGGTTACAACAGCACAGCCCGCTGTCCAATGGTGGAAAGGACAATCAGTGCGGCAGTAGGACCATCTTGGAATCTTGGGTACCAAGCCCAATTTATTCCATGCTTGTTATGCTTGGACACAGCAGGTTCTATAACCTGACTTTACTTGGAGACCTATCCTCAAGAAAGAGATTGAAAGAGTGATTTGGGTTCACAAGACTATATGTTCTCGATGTGAAGAGGGTTTCTAGGAAAATGTGGTGGGGTTCTCTGATTTTTTTATTTCTTTCAGCTCTACTGGCCTGGGTGACTCACACCGAGTCTCTTCAGATTGTAAAATGATCTCAAAGACATCCCTTCTTCCTCATCTGCCCCCACTATCCTGGGGCTTCCCTCCTTTGCTTCTCCCATTTTTTTCTTTTTTCAAATTTTTTTTTCAATTTTTGTTGATGTCTTTTGTTTTTCCACCAGCTTTATTTCCAGATATGTCTCTCCCCCCACCCCTCCCTATCAAGCTATTACTCATAACAAAGAATAAAAAGGAAATGAAGGGGAAGCAGATTAGTAAAATCAACATTAGTTAACTCTAAACGTATATGTAGTTTTGTTCCATACTTACAATTCCCCACTTCTGCAAAGAATTTCCTCTGGTTTTTTAAAGAAATAAGTAGGAAACAGTGGTTCCCTGGATGTCTTAAGGTAAATCTTCAAGGTGGAAGAGTGAGAGTTACCACAACAGGCTAGCCCAAAATGGGGATGACCACTGGAAGCAGATGTTGTTCAAAGAGCTGATGTTCCCATTGGGGTAGGGAAGACATACTCCTCCCTGTCTCTTTCTACCTCTGTCTCTCTGTCTTTCTGTCTCTATTTCTCTCTTTCTGAATCTCTGTCTCTGTTTCTCTCTGTTTCCGTTTCTCTCTCTCTGTCTCTTTCTTTGTCTTTGTCTCTCTGGCTTTCTCTCTTCAATGTCTTCTCAGGCTTCTACTCTCCACTTAGGGACTGGCACAAAGGCATGAAGCAAACACCAGGTTTCATCCTATTGAGCTAGGTCAACCATGACCAGTGCATGACAGTGCCCAATGACTGGCCTTCTCTTTTTAGCCTCCCCACCCTGGTCCCTATATTCCATTGAAGGACCCTTGAGTAAAACACTCCTGTCACTGCCATTCACAATGAATGACAGATAGCACAAGCCTAGGGACAACTGGGCAAGGGGGGGCCTGTGCCACCAACTAGATTGGTACCCAGACCTGAGATATCCCCAACCCCCTCCCACTTTCTCCCAGGCCAAGCTTTGATTTAGTCAAAGCTAAGGGGTGGGGCGGGGGGGTGGGGAATGGGATAAAGTCCACATGTCACAACAGGAAGAACACAGCTGGGCATGGGAGACAACAGTTCTACAAGTCTATGACTTGGCAGGAAGGAGTTTCTCTGAGAAGAGGGGCTTCTTCCAAAAATCTCCAGAAGTGACACTATTCTTCATCCTGTGCCATGTGGTGCTCATGACACAGGCATACAGAATGAACACTGTGGTTGTTTCAGGAGGAAGAGGATGCCCTGGCCAGGGTCATGGGCTGGTCTGCTGTTCTGGGCAGTGCTATGTTTCACCTTCCAAGGGAACATGGGTAAGTCAGAGGACCTCTCCCTGAGACACCCCAGAGGACGTTGGTTAGCCTCTTTCCCCTTAAGCATTTCTGAGGTCACTCAGTTGCCCTGACCAGATGGCCTACCAACACATCCTGTCAACCACTTTCCATTCATTCATTCTTCCAACCACCCAACAGACGTTATTTAAGCACCTCCTGTATACAGTTAGGCACAGTGAAAGTACAAAGATGATTAAGACAAAGTCCCTACCCTCAGGAAGTTTAAAGTCTAATATGGAAGACAGGTATGCAGATAAAGATAAGAGAGGAATGAATGTGATAAGTGCCATAAGAGAGCAATCAGCAAAGTGCTATAAGAGTTCAAAGGAGAGGGAAGGTGTAGATCATTCGCATAATAATTACCCCTTTCCAAGATTCTCCAAGCACAGTCAGCTAGAGGCCCCATTACATGAATAGGAAACTAACACCAAACACCCACAGGGATGTTCAGCCAGAACACTGAGCCACCCAGCTTGCTCCCCTTCTTTCCTGGGAGTGACTGTTTGACCCAATGGCCTCTCCAGTTCAGGCCTGGCCTGTGCCCAGACCCCACCCCTGTCTTTGACTCCTGTTCCCCATCTAGCTAATCGCTGCAAGAAGGCCCTGGTGAAGAGCTGTACCGAGTGCATCCGTATAGACAAAGACTGTGCCTACTGCACTGATGAGGTGAGGACTGCACCCCCACCCCCAGCCCTGACCACTGGGCCTTCCCCACATGGTGGCCTGCAAGTATAGAACCTGTGGCAGGACCCCAGATTTCCCCCACATTCCTTCCTACAAGCCTGTGGCCAGATCCACACTTACCATACCTTCTGCAAGACTCTGGTGCCCAGGATAGAATTCTGGGAAAGGGAAACCCTATATGCATGTATCATATTGTATAAAAGGAACTAGTGGGCAGAACCATAATTAGCATTTCTGGCACCTGTGGCAAGCAAAGAAAAAAAGGTAGTAAAGAAGACTAGAGGAGAGATATCCTTAGCAAACAAGGTCCTATGGGGAAAGAGACCCCCAGTATGCCACCTATGAGAGGAGATAGAGACCCTGAGACACCCCAATGCCACTGCTGGGGAGCATGCTCCCAGGAGAGGGTGTAGAGTGGGCTAGGCCAGGGAGGGTGCTCACCTACAGTACAAGAGGGCCTCACAATCCCTCGTTAAGCCAGGCTTCACCTTCATTGTGGTTCACATACAGAGTTCAATCCTCTCCAGTCAGGTGGAGTTGCACCAGGGCCAGAGGGTCTGGTCCACCCTTCCTGGTCCCCACCTCTCCAGCTGCTAGGAGGAGGCTGAGGTTGGGAAATACTAGCCAAGATGAGATAGTGGAGGAAGGTGCTGGAAATCATCTCCCTCAGCCCTGAGCCTCAGGCCCTGGAAAAGAAAGGGATGCAATAGTATATATTCCAGAAGAGTATATACTCCAGCAGCTGGAGTTGGGGGAGTAAAGATAATCATGCTTCATATGTGAGGGCCCTGGGCTCAGAATTGACAAAAGACTGAAATATGGGATATATGCCCCCTTGCTCCAGTGTCAGGTGCCCTAGTACAAAGCCTTGGTTATATGGGCCTCGTCACAGCTCTTAGGGGGGCTTCTCAACTGAAAGCCAAGACCAAGTATTTGGATGAAGAAATAGGTGAGGGTACAAGAGACACTGAGAACTATCCTATCCCCTTTTCCATTCTTCCACTGACTAGACATTCAAGGACCGTCGCTGTAACACTAGAGAGGAGCTGCTGGCCATGGGCTGTGAGGCCGAAAGTGTGGTGTACAAGGAAAGCAGCTTCCAGATCACAGAGGTGAGAGCCAGGGAGGAGGGGTCAGCATGGGTGTCAAAGTGAGGTCACACACTAGAAATAAGGAATCACATCCTCAGAGGCAAGTAGGTGGCTCAGCGGGTGAGAATGCCAGAAGAAGTCTAAAGACCCGAGTTCAAATTCTGCCTTAAATATTTCCTACCTGTTACGACACACCGTTTCACCTCTTGACTTCTATTTCCCCATATGTCAAACGGAAGTAATAATAATATTGGCTACTTTTTTTTTTAGGGGATGTTCAAAGGTTATTTTTTTTACATAATACTTATTTGAGATGATGAAGAAACCTAGTCTGGTAGAAGAAGCATTGGCCTAGGGAGTAAGGAGACTTTAGGCCTAGTCCCATGCTCTGTTACTAATTGGTCAGATGACCATGGGCATTTCCCTTCTCTGGGTCCAAATTTCACCATCTATAAAATGGATTAGAAGAGAACACTGGGGAAAAAGAAAACAACCACTGGAAGTGGAGTCAGGGGAGCTAGGTTTAAGCTCAGCTCTGATCCTCGTCGCCAACAGGACCTTGGTCAAGGGCAAGCCACCTCCCCTCTCTGGGCTCCATTTTCTCATCTATCACTGTGACATTCTGTCGTTTTTTAGAGGCCCCTGGGCAGCTTTCCACAGGGGCCATAGAAGGGATGAAGGAGAGATTGCTCATCCATGGGAAAGGAGGGGGTCACTTTGAGCTGGGTCCAGAGAAAGAAGCTGGGCCAAGGTGAGAGAGTGATGCCTGCTGGAATGCCAGGAGTCAGGGTACCAGGGAGAGATGCTCAAGCCCTGTGTCTCCCTCTTGCTGTGGTACACAAATCCAGTGTATCTATATGTGTGTGTACGTATGTGTATGCACATATACATTATACATTTGTACACATCCATGCACATATGTCTATACATGTTCCACTTGGCAGTACACCGAGATTGATACCACCCTAAAGAAGAGCCAGGTGTCACCCCAAGCCATGCAGTTGCAGCTGAGGCCCGGAGAGGAGCAAAGCTTTGAGTTTCAAGTGTTTGAGCCCCTCGAGAGCCCCGTGGACCTGTACATTCTCATGGATTTCTCCTACTCCATGTCTGACGATCTGGCTAACCTCAAGCAGATGGGCCAGAACTTGGGTATGTCAGGGCACCTGGAAGCAAGGGCAGGATAAGCGTCACCACCAAGGCCAGGCACATCCCCAGGAAGCTAGGCCGCTGGCAACGTGTCCAGCTGTTTCCTTCCCCAGCTATGGAAATACAGACTCTGCATAGACACGTGTTCCCTGGGGTTACTGAGCCCTCTCCACTGTTCTCCAGCAGGGGTGTCAAGGAATTGCCATTAGAGCTACGAGTGGGTCCCTGAAGTCACCTTGGTGCCCAGGATGGGGGTTTGCAGGATCCAAACTCTTTAGCCCTGGCCCATTGTCCTGCTGGAGATGGGGTCAGAGTTCTGTCTAATGGACTTGCCTGTCCTCTCTTCACTGTCCTGTATCCCTAGCCGGGGTCTTGAGCCAGCTCACGAGCGACTACACCATTGGCTTCGGCAAGTTTGTGGACAAAGTCAGCGTCCCACAGACAGACATGAGGCCAGACAAGTAAGTGACCTACCCTGAGAATTCTATCACTTGGTACAAGTTCAGTTAAGACTGGGGGAGGAACTGTTCACCACCAATGCTGATCCCTGAAATATAAGGTGGCCCAGGTCCCTGGGCAAACCCGTACTACCCCTACCCCGCCCAGTCAGATCAGTCACAGAGGTGTATCAACATGGGCTCTGCTAGACAGGAATCTGCCAACGATAGGATGCTTGTGCGGTGGCAGCCCAGCGCTAGTCAAAGGAGAGGGTGAAAGGAGAGCTCCCTCCCTCAAGGTGCCATCGGGGGTAGGAGAAGGCAGTATGCTTCCTCTCCGGCAGTCCTGGAGGTCCTCCACCTGTCCAGCACAGAAGGATAAAACATATCCCACCCTATATCAGTACCCTTGGAGGAAAAAGCACTCTCATGTTGGCATCTTGAAACAAAGCCTCATTTGCCCCATAATAGTTAGATATCAGGCTGAACAAGGCCCCACTAGCTGTGCTAGACCAGGAAGGGGCATGGGGGCATGGTATTCTGTTCTCCAGTTCCCATGCACCCCACTGGAGAAAGAAATAAAGGGTGTTGTTGAGAGTGAAGGGAGGGGCTCCTTTACTGAGCAGGGAGGAGACATAAAGGTCTGGTACCCCCTCCCACCTGATGTCTCTGTCCTCCCCACCCCAAGGCTGAAGGAGCCCTGGCCCAACAGTGACCCGCCCTTCTCCTTCAAGAACGTAATCAGCCTGACTAAAGATTTGGAAGAATTCCGGAACAAGCTGCAGCGGGAACGAATCTCAGGCAACCTGGATGCACCCGAGGGTGGCTTTGATGCCATCCTGCAGACGGCTGTGTGCACGGTAAGGCCAGTGAGGGTGCTGCCAGCCTGCGCATGCCTATCCCATCCCCCTCTCTGCTAGGGGGCCAGTGCTTCAGAGCACAGGGGGTTTCTTTTTCTGCACGTCAGCCTGAGTGACTAAGAGGCCCCTTCTTAGTCTCTGGGCCTCTTTGGGAAGAAGGAAAACACAGAGCATCATTGTGTAGGTGGTGGGGAGGTCTCTAAGGCCTGGGATGCACAGATTTCAATAGCATCTATGAACTTGGAACTTGGAATATTTTTTAAATTTATCTTATATTTATTTTATTTATTTATTTTTTGTTAAATTTCGAGTTCCAAGTTGTCTCCCTGCTTCCCTCCCAACCCCGCATTGAGACAGCCAACTTTTGATACAGATTTACATGTGGAACCATACAATACATACTTCCATATAGCAGCTCTTTCTCTGGAGGGGAATAGCATTTTCTGTCGTAAGACCTTCGTAGCTGATTGGAATATTCATAGCTTCACCATTCAGTTATTCTTCGAACAATATTGCTGCTACTGTATCTGACGTTTTCTTGGTTCTGCTTGTTTCACATGGTATTATTTCAGCAAGTCATTTCTTATAGCACACGAGCATTGCATCAGAAACTTGTAATACTTTGATAACGGTATTTTAATAAAATTGGCTTCCTTTGTAATCCTATATATTTTATTTTATGCATTTAAAAACGTTATTCCAAGAAGGAGTTCATAGACATCACCAGAATGCCAGAGAAGTCCATGACACAAAAAAGTGAAAAATTTTTGCTCTGATAGGAAGGACTTTGGGGTTAATGGGCAGGGGGTGGTCTCAGGTCATGCCCAACCTGGCCTACAATCAAACTACATCACTTTTGTCCTGAGCTGGATGGTTTGAAAAACTGTTAGTGGATCTGACAAGATAGCCCAAAGGATAGAGCATCAGATATTGGGTTTGAATGTTGCCTCAAGAAAGAAGGAACTAGGCACTTATTAAATGCCTGCTGTGTTCTAGGCATTGTGCTAAGGTCTTTACAAATATTATCTCATTTAATCTTCACACCAACCCTGAAAGGTAGGTGCTATTATCGCTCCCACTTTATAGTCAAGGAAACCGAGTCAGACAGAGTTAAGTGACTTGCCCTGGGTCACACAGCTAGTAAGTACCTGAGGTTGAATTTGAACTCAGGACTTCCTGACTCCAGGCCCCGTACTATCCACCCAGGTAGCTAGCTATATGGTTTCTCCTATCTCCTAACGCTGGTATTTTGAAGTGTTCAAGCCAAATAAGAGAGGGATGTTTCCCACTGTCTGGGAGACACAGGGGCATTCGTTCACGTGGCATCAAGCAAGCAGCATTTGCTCCAGGACTATCCTGGAAGGTTGAAGAGGGCACCTTTAAATAGGTATGCTTCTCTTTACCCTCCCCAGAAGGAAATTGGCTGGAGGAAAGACAGCACCCACCTGCTGGTGTTCTCCACAGAGTCGGCCTTCCATTATGAGGCAGATGGTGCCAACGTGCTGGCAGGCAACATGATGCGGAACAGTGAGCATTGCTACCTGGACTCCACGGGCACCTACACCCAGTACAATCAGCAGGACTACCCCTCAGTTCCCACCCTGGTGCGCCTGCTTGCCCAGTACAATATCATCCCCATCTTTGCTGTCACCAACCACTCCTACAGCTACTACGAGGTATGTGTATGTGCGTGTGTGCATGTGCACACATGTGTAGGTGTCCTGAGAGAAGAACCATTCTCAAAACCTTTAGGGACTGTTGTAGATTAGAGATCCCACAAGTCTCTTCTCCCTAAGTTCCCAAGTTTAAACTTTAAAAAAAAAATACTAGTATTAAGTTCATGATAGAGATTCCTAGATCTTTTCAATGGGCTGGATTAAGTAATCACTAAGGCTCCTTTCAATCAGCAGAGACTATCATTCTGTGTCTTCTTCATCCTCCTTATCATCTTTTTCTTCTCTCTTTTTTTTAAAAACAGAAGCTGCATACCTATTTCCCAGTCTCCTCTCTGGGCTTGTTGCATGAGGACTCCGCCAACATAGTGGAACTACTTGAAGAGGCCTTTTATGTAAGGGGTTTGGGGTTAGGAGAGGAGCTTGGAACTTTGGGACCTGAGAGGGAGACCGATGGCTGAGAGTAGGGCCACATGGGACATGGTTGGACAGGGCCAGGGACTCAGAGTTGGAGTCAAAGATGGGGACTGAGGGTAGAGACACAAATTTCACCCCCATTCTCATTCCTGGCTACCTTTCCCTAGAAAATTTCCTGTCCTGAGCTGATCCTCTGTCTTTGAAGGGCTAGCTCTCAGCTGAGACCCCTTCCCAGGGATAGCCTTGCTCACACCACCTTCAGTCTAATAATGTGAAGTCTGGGACCCAGGGGTGTGATAGTCTTCAAAGAAAGCTGCCCCCACCTCACCTCCCACCCCCAATCTCTCTTGCCTCGAGGGAGGCTCTGGTACCTACCAAAGATACCAGGTGAGCTCCAGCGGTATGTCATCTCTGATCAGCATTGGAGTCTACTGTTTTCATTTGGGTGATTAGGAATACTTATTGATAAAGATAAATGTGTGAGCACTGTGTGTGCAAGGAGAGCTGGTGAGTGCCAGGAAGTGAGGCAACTGGGGGCCCTGGCTGCCAGAATCTCCCTGCCCTTGAAGAAAAAAGATAGGGAGGGTAGAGTCAGTCACTCTTTATCAATAATATTTTTATCAACATTAGAGAGAGTAGGATGAGGGTTGTTCTTTCCTAATCCTACTATCCACTATACCTCCCCACCAGCGTATCAGATCCAACTTGCATATCACAGCTCTCAATATCCCCCGAGGCCTGCGAACAGAAGTCACCTCCAAAAGATACATCAAGACAAAGACTGGGTCTTTCCAAATCAAGCGTGGGGAAGTGGTATGTTTCCATTGGGGCTGGCATTTGAGGGACCTGTTGACCACAGGGTTAGGGCAGGGATTTATTATAGACCCAGGCCCTGATAAGGAGTAGGCAGTCACAGTTTTCTTTCCTGAATGGAATCAAGTTATTTTCCAGGATAGAGGATAGATCAAGTGGTCCTTTCCCCCAACCCACCTTCAGAGAACCATGAGCTGTAGGGTTTAGGCAGAATGGAATATATCTAAGAGGCCAGAATAAGAGTATGGAGGGGGCTCCCTTTTCTCTAGAAAAAGCCCAGACAGTCCACGTGTACCTGCCACCTTTGACCTCTGGGGAAAGGAGACCTTGGCTGATGGGGCTCTGTTATTACAGGGAACTTACCACGTGCAGCTGCGGGCTGCGGAGCAAGTGGACGGGCGGCATGTGTGCCAGCTCCCTCTTGAGGATCAGGAAGGTGAAATCCATCTGAAGCCCTCTTTCTCCGATGGACTCAAAATTGATGCCAGCATCATCTGTGACGTGTGCCCTTGTGAGCTGGTGGGTAGTGAGACCTGTCAAATGAGAATAATATTTGGAAAAATGACCCATGGAGCTGAGAGCCGGGGAGAGTGGGGCGGTATTCAGTGACCACAGTCCACACAGGGGATGGGGACACCACCTGCTGCCACCTTGGTTCTGGGCTTGGTTCCTGCAGGAGAAATACCATTCAAGGCAGGCAGGCCTTGAAGTCAAGGCAGCCAAGTCCAATGACACCCCTATCTTTTACAGCAAAAGGAACCTCTGTCAGCCAAATGCAGCTTCAATGGAAACTTCACATGTGGGCACTGTATGTGCAAGGAGGGCTGGTGAGTGGCAGGGGGTGGGGCAAGTGGGGGCCCAGGTTCCCAGAGTCACTTTGCCCTTGATGAAAAGAAGATAGGGAGGGTAAAGAGTCTGTGACTCCAAGAGGTCTCAGTGCTGGAAGCACCAAGGTGTGCCAGACAAAGGAGGGAAGAAAGGGATGGAAGTGAGTAAGGTCTAAGAGAGAGAGCAGAAAGGCGACTGTTTCTCCAAAAGTCAGTCTTTCCCTGGTCCCTCCCAGGAGTGGCAAGGCTTGTAACTGCTCCACGGGCTCCCAGAGTGACACGAAGCCTTGCATACGGGATGGGGAGGACAAGGTTTGCTCCGGGCGAGGAGAATGCCAGTGTGGGCGCTGCGTATGCTATGGAGACGGACGCTACGATGGCCAGTTCTGCGAATACGACAATTTCCAGTGTCCCAGAACCTCAGGCTTTCTGTGCAATGGTAAGTGGGGGTCGAGGGTGAGGCTGGTGACCAGAATGAGAAAAAAGCCTGAACTCCCTCATCTATAATCAGATTCACTGGTGCTTCTTCTTCTTTTCTCATTCTTTCTTGCACTTTTTTACTTCCCTTCATTCCTTCCTTCAATCAATACATCAACAAGGATTATCAGGTTCCTATGATGTGTCAGGCACTATGCTAGGATATAGGGTGCAAAGATTTTTGCCAAGAAAACCCCAAATGGGGTCGTGAAGAATTAGACACAACTGAAAAAAAAACTGAATAAAATTTATTTACTATCCCACTCACCACAGTGGCTCTTCTAAACCTTTTCATCCCCTCTGAAACCTCCCATGGCTCCCTTTCCCCCTCCATCTCCCAGAATATTTCATTTCCTTCCCTCTCTCTCTGAGAACCTTGCCTAATATTTTATTGACTAAAACTGAGGCCATTCACAGAGAGCTCCTTCTTCTCCCCTCCTAATTTCATATCGCCCAGATGCCTTCTGCCACCATGTGCTCATTCACCCCTGTCTCACAGGAAGCCGTGACCCTTCCATTTGCCAAGGCAAATCCCTCCAAATGCACAAGTCACCTCATTCCTTCTCATCTTCTCCAGCAGATTGTACCCTCCTCATCCCCATCTCCTAGTTTATTTTCAGTCTCTCCCTATCTTCTGTCTCATTCCCTACTGCCCACAAAGATGCACATGTCTCCTCCATCCTCAAAAACCCTCACTTGATCTATCTCTCTCCACTAGCTTTTGTCCCTTATTATTCTCCTTTTGTAATTAAACTTCTTAGAATGGTTGTCTGTATGCTTCCTCCTCCTTTCTTCCCACTCTCTTCTTAAATCTCTACAATCTGGCTTCTGATCTCGTCATTCAGCTGGAATTGTTTTCTCCAAAGTTACCAAAGATTTCTTCATTGCCAAATCTAATGGCTTTTTTTCAGTCCTTATCTTGACCTCTCAATAGTCTCTAACACTATCAATCACTCTTCTGTTTGATGCCTTCTTCTCTTTAGGTTTCCATGGCGTTACTCTATCCTGGTTTTCCTCTTACCTGCCTGACTGCATCTTCTTAGTCTTCTTTCCTAGGTCTTCATCCAGGACACACCCAATAAAGGTGGGTGTCCCCTAGGGCTCTGTCTTGGCCACTATTCTCTACTCCCTCTATGCTATTTCACCTGGAACTCTCATCAGCTCCCACAGATGCTGAATGTCCAGTAAACATCTTAAACTCTCTGTTTCCAAAACTGAACTCATCTTTTCCCCAAAACCCTCCCTTCTTCAGAACCTTCCCATGTCTGTTGAGGGTACCACCATCCTCCCAGTCCCCAGACTCAAAACCTAAGCATCATCCTCTACTCCTCACTCTCTCCCAGCCCTCATTTGTAATCTGTGGCTAAGTTCTAACAATTGTACTTCCTTAGTATTTCTCCTATATGGCCCCTTCTCTCCTCTGACACTGCCACCACTCTGGTGCAAGCCCTTGTCACCTCACACCCAGCCCACTCTACCTTGTCTCCCTGCCTCAAGTCTCTCCCCAGTCCAGCCCATCTTCTACTCAGCTATCAAATGAATCTCCCTGAAGTGCGGATCTGACTCTGTCAGCCCTCTAATCAGTAAATTCCAATGGATTTCTATCATGTCCAGGATCAAACATAAAATTCTCCCTTTGGCATTTAAAGCCCTTCATACCCTAGCTCCCCACGCAACCCTTTCCAGTCTTCTCACACCTAACAACACCCCACGTACTCTGACCCAGTGACAGTGGCCTCCTTGCTGCTTCTCTGGGTGTCCCTCAAGTCCCAGGTAAAAAATCCCACCTTCTCCAAATCGGCTTTTTCTGTTCCCCTTCAAAGCTAGTGCCTTCCCTCTGTTGATCATCTCCAGCTTATCCTAACCCCAAATGGTGTCATGAAGAGTTGGCCATGGCTGAAATGATTGAACAACAACAACAAACTTGTTTGTAAATAATTGTGCGCACGTTGTCTCCCCAATTAGATTGCGAGTTCCTCAAGGGTAGGGACTTTTTGTATCCCCAGTACTTAGCAAAGTGTCTGGTACTTAGTAGGCACTTAATAAATGGTTATCAACTGACTGCACTCAATAGAGATAGAGAATGTGATGACACAGGACTGGAGCTCAAGACAAGAGATTGGGGCTGGATGTATAGATCTGGGAGTCAACAGCAAGTGATAATAATTAAACTCACAAGTCGTTGAAGAGGTCACCAAGAAAGAGTGTAGAGGAAAGAGAAGAGAGGATCCAAGACAGAGACTTATAGAATGCCCACATTTAGGGGGTGTGCTGTAGATAATGATTCAGCAAAGGAGATTTAGAAGGGGCAGACAGGTAGAAGGAGAACCAAGAGAGAGCAGTGTCAGGAAAACCCAGAGAAGAGTGAGCATCCAAAAAGACAAGTGGTTAACAAGAGTGTCCAGTACTGCAGAAAGATCAAGAAGGAGGAGATTTTGCAATTGAGTGATGCATAGCCAATTTGGAGAAAGCAAATTCAGTCGAGTAATGAGGTTAGAAGCTAAATTGCAAAGGACTGATAAGAGAGGAAATGGAGACAATGAATGTAGATAACTTTTTCTGGGAATTCGGCTTAAAAAAGAAGATATACAATGATAGCTTGAATGGGGTTTTGGTGGGGTTTTTTTTTTTTTTGGTTTTTTTTAGGATAAGGGAAACTTTGGAGTGTTTGATGGTAATGGAGAGGGAACCGGTAGATGGGGAGAAATTGAAGACCAGAGAGAAAGAGGAGATGATTATAAGAACAATTTGCTGAAGAAGAAGGTGGGAGGAAGTGGGACCCCAGCATTACAGATATAGAGCTGGAAGGGATCTTAGCTTCCAGAATAACCCCCTCATTTTACAAATGAGGAAACTGAGGCTCAAGAGTGCCTGTAAAGGGCTTATCCATAGTGACTACGTTCATGTCTTCAACAGATTTTCTTTCCTTTCTGCCTTAAACTCACGCATACAGATATCAATAGCAGCTAACTAATAGATAATATTATAATCTCTTCTAGTCATCACGATGATACATTCACATGTGTGTCAGTACAAATATAAAACTCCTTTGGATCGCCAAAGAGCTTAATATTGCCTCAAAATATTTGTCTTTAAAGTCCAGGGCAATTGGTGTCATAGGTTCACTTTTGTTTCTCTCAGCACACCCCCCCAACCACTTCAGGGAAACAGTTATGCCCCAAATTCCTGGAATTCAGTCACTTCAGAGCTCCCAGATCAGAGAAGAAATCTTTATCTTTCATATCCACGGAGCAGAAAGTGGCTTCATTGTTCTGTGGTACATTGGAGGGAAAAAAATCTCCTCTAGCTAGAGTGTTTCCCCTTATTACTCATTCCTTTATAGCGAACACTCAAAATGCAATGTCAGCTTATCTTTAGATAAATCTATTATAAAGCTTTAAACTGCAAATAAAAAAGATATAAAAAAGAGCTGGACACTCCCAAAGGATAAATAATGTAATGCTAGTTTGCCAGGCAGTAATAAGGCAGGGCAGGAAGGGGAGGAGGTGGAGTGGATAATTTCACCAGGTGTCCAGCAGCGTTGAAGAGCACCCAGGGATGGGGAGCCTATGGCCTCAAGGCCACATGTGGCCCTCTAGGTCCTCGAGTGTGGCCCTTTGCCTGAATCCTAACTTCACAGAACAAATCTCCTTTATAAAAGGATTTATTCTGTAAAACTGGGACTTAGTCAAAAGGCCACACCCAAGGCCACTGGAAGGCCACATGTGGTCACGGGTTCCCCACACCTGGCCCAAGGCAAATAATAAATTCTGCCCAGAGAGATCATTCCTTAAGCCAATAAGTGAGCCAGACAAAGTTCCAGTTTCTCAGAATTATAATCAATTTTGTAGTCAGTCTGCCCTTCACTTCCAATCAACTCCCCATGATGGCCTGCATCCACACCTACATCTGTCTCTCCACAGAGACTCAGAGTTTCCCAGGCTCCCCTTTCCTGTATGATTCCCACATCTCTCAAACTTTCAGTCTCCTTCCAGTTGGGAAAACTACATTTTCCAGCAGCCCTTATTGATGAAAGAGGGTTATATTCATTTACATATAACACATATATAGTTTTTAGATTTTACAGTATATAATTATAGTAATTTTGGTCCTTTTAAAAAACTTTACATTATTTATCATGGACATTTTATACAGCTGTGCATTTTTCATATATCGAAGTATCCCAGTACAGTATTCTCCAGACACTGGACTTTACTTTGTTTCTAGTCATTTGTTATTATAAATGTGATAGTTATAAACATCTTTGTACAAATAGATTTTTCCCTACTTTGCCTTATTTCCTTCATGGTCCTTCCTCTGGTGCGGAGGTAACATTTGGGTTCTCGAAACGTAGGCTAGCAGTACATTAGTAGGTCCCATCAAGCAGAAAAGGCTTTGAGTATAGGCCTGGCAAGAGATTTTGTGCCTGTTGTCCAAGGACCAACCTAGTTAAGTCCAGAGATGTTCATTGCCAGAAGGTTGTCCATTTGGGGTGCTTTATTTTTCATTTATAGAAATTCATAAAGAAGACTGGGATCTCTGTTAGTGTAGGGCACACACACACACACACACACACACACACACACACACACACGAAAATCAGGGATCTTTAAAGTGTTGAAATGTCAACCTGTATCTGCCATTTAGCTTGCTGGGAAAATTACACTTCCTCACAGCCCAGATGGTCACTACAAGGCTACCAAAATATGAAGTACTATTTCCACTACCACTACTTCCACCACCCCCAGCCATAGGACCATGTGGTCAAATGGTGTGACTATTTTGGTGGTTTTATTGCGCAGAGTCAGATTGCTTTTAAGAAAGAGTATGTCACTTTGCATGCTCACCAACAGTGTCTGAGTGTGTCGGCTCCCTCACAGTCCTGACAACCTTAGGTTTTATGCCTGTGCACGTGTGCATGGGCATGTGTGCATGCATGTATATGTGTGTGTGTCTGGGCATGTGTGCGTGCATGTATGTGTGTGTACACGGGCATGTGCACATACATGCATGTGTGTGGTCATGTGTGAGTGCATATGTGCACATGCATGTATGTGTGTGTGCATGAGCATATGTGAGTGCGTGTGTGTGTGTGCATGTATATATGTGTGTGTGTATTTTTTCAGCTTTTGCCAGCTAATGGTTCCTGTTTTCATTTGCACCTCTGTAACTAGCATTGGTGCTGAACATTTCCTCGAGGGCATATTTACTACTTGTACTTCCTCTTCTGTGAAGTTTTGTTTATATCCTTTCTATTCAGTTCAACTAAAAACATTTATCAAACATTACCATGTTCAAGGCAGTCAGCTAAGTACTAGGATCTTATACCATCTATGGTCTTGACCATTGATCCAAATTCTAGACTTTCTTTAAGGAAGGCCTCCCTCAAGTGTCATGGACTGAGAACTAAAAGCCCTGAGCTTACTCCTGGCTCTACTGCTAACTACTGTGTGACCTTGGACAAGTCAATTGCCTCCTCCATAAAATGAAAGGATTGTACCAGGGGTTATTAATCTGAGGCCTGTGAAGTTAGGTTTTTTTAATTACATTTTTATGTATTTAAATTGGTTTCCTTTGTAATCCTATTTACTTTGTTTTATGCATTTGAAACATTATTCTGAGAAAGGTTTCACCAGACAGTCAAAGGGGTCTATGACCAAAATATGCAAAGAAACCCTGGTATCGGTGATTTTGAAGGTCCCTTCCAGCTGTAATATCCTGTGGCTCTTAGTCTCACCTCTTTCTTTCATGGAGCCTCCTTTCATTACTCCAACCAGTAATAGTCTTTCCCTTCTCTGAATTCTTCTTGCACACATTTTAACACACAGTTATTTTGTCAGATAGGTCTTGCTTTTTTGAAAGCTCCCTAAGACCAGCAACTCTGACAAAAACTAGAAATTTCATCGAGAGCAAAACTAATTAGGGAGATTGGGTGATGGCACAGAGGATAGACATTCACGTATTGAGAGGATTGGATAGGGCATGTCAGCAATACAGAGTGCAGTATAACCTCCCCTGCTTTCCTGGGGATTGGAAAAGAAAGTTTCCCCTGAAGGGAGGGCGGGAAATTTAAGGCATTGAAACTCTTGGGAATGGCATAAAGGACGATGAAGTGTGGGGAAGATTGTCTCCAGACCTCTGTGAGAAAGAACTAAGGCAAGACCCTTGGAAGGAAGCATACTTCTCCAGCCTCTGAATCAGTCTTAGTCACCCTGCCCTAGCTATTTCTTTGCATAGGCATATTCTGTATTTTCTCATAGCCTTTAGTAGAGAACTGCCTGGACATAGCAGGCACTAGATAATTTTAAGTGGTTGGATGAATAGATGGAGGGCCTTTACCCCAGGCCCTACCGCTGGCTGGATTTATAGCCCTTCTTCTTGGTCCTTAGCTGTCCCGCAGCTACCAAGTTTTGACTCCCCTTGCTTTCCCCCATTGGGCAGGAGATCTAGACTGGAAGTGTGAGTTCTGCTTTCCTTTCTTCCCACTCCTTACAGACCGGGGCCGCTGCTCCATGGGCCAGTGCATATGCGAAAGGGGCTGGACAGGAAAGAGCTGTGAGTGCCCCCTCAGCAACGCCACCTGCATCGACAGCAATGGGGTAGGACGGGGAACAGTATGGTCAGTCACTATGGCCATGGGATGGGATGAACAGAAGATATTTCTTGGGGAATGAGGATTGGGAGTCTCCTAGAAGTTGGGGCAAAACACCAGAGGACTGTACCAATTTTTGCCACTCTCTAAAAAAGAGATTGGGAGGGCAAGGCATGGAGGTTTGTGAGGTCCTCTTCCCCAAAAATGACTGGGTTCTGGCCAAACTAGGACTTTTCTGGTTGCTGAGTGGTAATGGATCCTCTCTCTGCAGGGCATATGTAACGGGCGAGGCCACTGTGAGTGTGGACGTTGCCACTGTGACCAAGTCTCCCTCTATACTGATACCACCTGTGAGATCAGCTACTCTGCGGTGAGCACAGGATGGGACTGGGCAGAGGGAAGGAGTGGGCATGGGAAATGGAGAAACACAGGAGTAAGGCTGGAGGGCGGGAGGCAGAAGAGGGTCAAAGGGACTCTCCAGAGGTGGTTCTAGAGTTCAGGGAGCCTCTTCACCCATCCGGCACCATTTCCGGCTGCTTCCCCCATTCAGGCATTCCTAGGAGTATGTGAGGACCTGCGTTCCTGTGTTCAATGCCAAGCCTGGGGCACAGGTGTAAAGAAGGGGCAGAAGTGTGCCAGCTGTAACTTCCAGGTGAAGATGGTGGAGGAGCTGAAGAAAGGTAATAGGGAAGCTGTGAGCATACCCTAGGGATGTTGGGAGAGTGAAGGACAGTGGCACATAATATCCCAGGGATGGGCCAACACTTCCCTATAGGCCAGGAAAGTTCTCAGAATGGCCCTAGGCAAAGCTAGGTGCCCAGCTAAGTGCCTTGGGTCCTCCTTATTAGAGTGGAATGCCTTTCTCAAAGCATGCCCAGCACAACCCCACTGGGCATTTTCTAGGGACTCAGACCACTCTTACCCTTCTCATCCACTCAGGAAAGCTTAACCTAGTCAGATTCCCCCTAGACCTTTGCTTCATTGCTCTCTGGGATCTCACTTACTTCGTTTTCATCCCTCTCCCATCCCTGGGGAAAGAATTAGGAGGCAGGAGGGTGGGAGCAGTGTGCATAGTTAGGAATTCTACCTAATGGGGTGGCATGTTGTGCATGCAGCGGAAGAGGTGCTGGAATACTGTTCCTTCCGTGATGAGGATGACGACTGCACATACAGCTATACTGTAGAAGGGAATGAAGCTATTGGGCCCAACAGTACCGTCCTTGTGCATAAGAAGAAAGGTTAGTGCCATTTAGGCCCCTGGAGAGAAATGACTTTGATCCGAGGCCAAAAGAGAGGAAGAAAGGGGGGGAGCTCCTGTCCCAAGTGGGAAGGGGAGCAGGATGGGGGAGAAAGTAGCCTCCCCTAAGGGGCAAGGTCTATCTAGTTACCCAGAAAGAGGATGATTTCCTTCTGCTCTTCCCCAAGGGGGTCCCCAAACACACTCTTGATCACCCTGGGCAAGTCACTTATTTCCTTCTTTACTCCTTAGATTCCTTGGCTGTAAAATGAAAGAATTGGTTTCCAAGGTCTCTAATATTCTGCAGTTCTACAAGTTGTTGTTTCATGGCCCTCTTCTTCCCATCCCTCCCTGTTCCATAACTTTTTGTGTCTGCCCCTGTCCTAGAGTGTCCTCCTGGAAACTTCTGGTGGCTCATCCCACTGCTCATCTTCCTCCTGCTGCTCTTGGCCCTGCTGCTTCTGCTCTGCTGGAAGTACTGTGCCTGCTGCAAGGTAAGCCCCCTCCCCATCCCTAGCTCGCCTTACCTTCCTGACCCACTTTGCTGAGACATATTCACTAAGGCCCAGCTTTACCCTGTCTCTCCATGTGGTTCTGGATCAATTAATTGACCAATGTGCCAACTAACATTTATTGGGTGTCTTATAGATGTCTAGCATTGTGCCACCTTATATGGGGATAAGGAAGACATAGGCCCTGACTTCTAAGCAATTAGAGTCTGACTGGTTACAGGAGATGGGCATGCATGAGACTATTAAAGAAACAAAATGGTAGCAATGAGGTATAAAAGACATATCTCTTTGATGTAACACTAAGAAAGGGGGGAGGCACAGCTAGGTGGTGGCAGTGAATAGAGCACTGGCCCTGGAGTCAGGAGGACCTGAGTTCAAATCCAGCCTCAGACACTTGACATTTACTAGCTGTAAAGGCAAGTCACTTAACCCCAATTGGAAGAAGAAGGAAGGGGGGGGGAGGGGAGAGGGGGAGGGGAGAGGAGGAAGAAGAAGAGGAGGAGGAGGAAGAGGAAGAATGGTTTGTGAAGTGGGAGAGAAATAACCAATGGACAAGCCTCGTGTTCCACTGGTACCCATGAAATGTCGAGAGAGCTAGAGGAAAGCCTCTACTACGCTGGGTAGACGCCTATGGAGGATTCATGGGAGTTTGTGAACAAGAGTCATTTGGGATGTGATGGTGTAGATGAGTTGCAATCTGCACCCTTGAAAGTTGTATCTATACTGGTCAAATCACAAATCCATCAATCAGGAAGCATTTGTTAAGTGCCTACTATGTGTCAGGCACTATGCTAGGTGCTAGTGACACAAGGAGTTGGCCACGAGTACATATATGGACATATACAAAATATATGCAAAGATAATACAAGGTTACCTCGGCTGGAGTTAGGGTTAGAAAGGATGGAGGCATTACCAGCTGGGGGATCAGGAAAGGCTTCATGTAACATGTAGTACTTTAGCTGAGTCTTGAAGAAAACTATGGAGTCTAAGAAGCAGAGGTGAGGAGAGAATGCTAACTGGACACAGGGGATAGTAGGTCAGTTTGGCTGGACCATAGAAAGGCATAATATGTAATACATCTGGAAAAGGTTAGGTTGGGGCTAGGCTGTGAAGGCCTTACAGGTTCAAGGAATCTATGAATCAACCAACCAAACAATAAGCATTTATTAAGCACTTACTACATGCCAAGCATTGGGTTAAGTGCTGGGGATCCAAAGAAAAAGCCTTCAAAGAGCTTTAGGGAATGCTCACATTTAGGGTGATGACCCAGCAAAGGGGATTGAGAAGCAGCAATCAGACAAATAGAGGAAGCAAGAAAAAGCAACGTCAGGAAAACCTTGATAGGCTGGGGTCAGAGAGGAGAGTATCCAAGACAAGAAATGGTCAGAAGCTAACAGCCACAGTGTGCGATGACTGATTCTGATGGACTTAGTTCTTCTCAGCAATGCAAGGACCTAAAACAATTCTGAAGGACTCATGATGGAAAATGCTATCCACATCCAGAGAAAGAACTATGGAGTCTGAACGCAGAGTGAGGCAGACTTTTCTTTTCTTTTCTTTTTCTTTCTCGTGGCTTCTCCCATTCTTTATAATTCTCCTGTACAACATAATTAATGTGAAAATATGTTTAATAGAAATGTATATGTAGAGCCTATATCAGATTGCAGGCCATCTTGGGGAGGGAGGGAGAGAAAATTTAAAACTTATGGAAGTGAATGTTGAAAATTAAAAATAAATAACTTTTAAAAAGAGATGGGCAAAAGTATCAAATGCTGCAGAGAATCAAATAGGATGAGGATTGAGAAAATGCCATCAGATTCAAATTTTGTCATTAACATATGATCGACAACTTTGGAGAAAGCCATTTCAGTTGAGGTATGAAATTAGAATCCAAATCGTTAAGGACTGAAAGGAAGTGGAGACAGTGAGTGCAAACATCTTTTTCTAGGAGTTTGGTTGAGAAAGAGGGAAGCAATAAAAAGTAACTTGAGAGGATGATGGGCAAGAGTCCTTCTGTTTGTTTTTGTCTTTGTCGTTAAGAACGAGGAGATGCAGGCATGTTTTCAAGCAGTGGGGAAGGAACCAACAGATAGGGAGAGATGGAAGATTAGAGAATGAGTGGGGTTGATTATGGGGGCATTCTGCTCAAGAAGCTTAGAAGGGATTGAATCAAGCCTATATTGGTTGGCCTGGTGGGGAGAAGGACCACCTCTATCAGACTGCTGTCAAAAACAGAGTGGAGGAATGATGTCAAGAGGTTACAAGACGTAGATGAGAAGAGAGAGCTCACAGAGAAGACCTGATTTTCTCTTTAAAGGTTGAGGCGAAGTCAGCTGAGAGGGTAAAGAAAGGGGAAGTGGAGGAGGCTTGAGCAGAGAGGAAAAAAAAAAGGCTTAGAATAGCAGCCACAGGGAGTTAGAGAATCAATTAGGGAGGAGTAAACAGATTTCCTTACCATAGTGAGGGCCCAGTTGAGATTAGATAAAATCTATTTGTAGCAGACTGTCAGCTGGATTGCATGACTTCCTCCAGCGCTGTTCAATTAAAAACTGCTCAAGTAAAAACGGAGGAGGGGGGATAGTGAGGGGATGGGCCGGTGTTGTCAAAGAAAGAGTAGTGATAGGAAAAGGAGTTAAAGGATTTGACAATAAAGCGTTCAGGATGCGACGCTGTGGAAAGGTTGCAATCTGCACCGTTGAAGGCTGCATCCACACAGATCCATACATTGGTCTGTCAATCAGGAAGCATTTATTAGGTGCCTACTATGTGCCAGACACTATAGCAGGCACTAAGAGTACAAGGATCATGCCAGATAGCCAAGGAAGACAATAGGTACATATTGTGAATAGAACACTAGGCCTGGAATCAAGAAGACTTGAATTTAAATCTGGCCTCAGACACTAGCTATGTGACCCTGGGGAAGTCACTTAACCTTTGCCTTAGTTTCTTCATCTGTAAAATGGAGATGATAATAACACCTACCTCCTAAGGGTGTTGTAAGGCTCAAATGAGTTAATGTTAATAGAGCACTTGGCACAGTGCCTGGCACATAGCAAGCAATTTAATGTTTGTTTCCTTCTACATGGATATAACAAAATACATACAAAGAAAATACAAGGTCATTTCAAGGGGAAGGGGAGAAAGTTCTCTTTTTAAATGTTCTATTGATATCTTTACGTAGCTGTCATTTCCCAAGGACTACTCCCGACCCCCCATAGAACCTTCTCTTGTAACAATTAGCAAAATAACCACATTGGCCACATCTGAAAATATATGCCCCACTCCATACCTGTAATACACCACCTTTCTGTCAAGGGGCAAGACATGCTTCACCCTCAATCTCCTGAAAGCATGACTCGTGCCTGCATTAATCAATAAATCTTTCAGTATTGTTGCAGTAATATAGGGCTGAACTGGTTAATTAAAGGATGGGATCTGGGAAGGGAAGAAAGGGGAGCCAGAAGAGGAGTGACAGATAACCTAGAAGGACTGGAAGTCACTATGGATAGGATAGAAACCAGGCAAGGGCTAAGTGAAGTGGGACAAGACCTCCATAGACATGTTTCTGAACACCTCTACCATCATAACTTCTAATACCTACTCCCTTTGCCCTACCCCAGGCCTCAGGCCCTGCCACCATCTAGTACTACTAGGTGTCTCAGGAAAGGAATAGCCACCTTGCCCCTGAGGCATGAAAGAAGGGGCCCTAAAAGAAGCACATAACCCAGGGCTAGGAGCAGCTCAGGTGACTAAGCCTCCTTCCCTTTCTGTTCCTTCTGTCTCTCTCACAGGCCTGCCTGGCCCTGCTCCCCTGCTGTAACAAAGGTATTGAACGGGTACTGTTGTGGGGAGGGGGAGGGAGAATGGAGCTCTGGCTGAAGCCATACACTTCCTTGAAGGCAGTGATAGAGGAGGGGAAGAGGGAGCAGTGACTCCCAGACGGATGATAAATTAAGCTCAGGATGATGGAAACTGAGTTAGTGGCTTCAGGTGTCTTTCCTGATCTGGTATCCTTGGGTACGAGGAGGAAGGGGTATTGGCGCTGTACCCCGTGAGTATCGTAAGGGTGTTGCTGGTACTGAAATCTCCCTGCCCTTCCTGCAGGTCACATGGTGGGCTTCAAGGAAGATCACTATGTGCTGAGGGAGAACCTTATGGCCTCAGACCACCTGGATACGCCAATGGTACGCAGTGGGAACCTGAAAAGCCGTGATATGGTCCGCTGGAAGATCAACAATGTACAGTCTTCTGGTATCACCACCCACGCTGCCAGTCCCAAAGAGCTGGGTAAGAGGCATGGCCAGGGGGTGCCTTCCTCAGAAAGGCATCCTGAGCAGTGATACTGTGGATACTGCTTGCTTTGAATTTGGGGGCCCAAGGGCTCATCTTAGTCCCTTATCAGGGCATCTGACAGGGTTCTAAGAACCTAGAGCAGCCAACTATGGAGCCAATTTCCATTTTTTCTCACCATGCTAGTACTTTTAAACACTAAAAATCCCACGCCAACAATATACCAGGCTTGCTATTCTACTAGGCTACCTATCCATGACAAAGTTCTGTGAGTTCTGAGTGGTGGGAATTCTATAGTGGCCTCCATGAAAGAGTGCCCGCATGACCTGTCCTTTCTCCAAACAGTCCCGTATGGGTTATCCCTGCGCCTTGCCCGCCTCTGCACCGAGAACTTGCTGAAACCTGATACTCGGGAGTGTGAACAGCTGCGCCAAGAAGTGGAAGACAATGTAAGGCTGAGGGCAGTGCCTGGTGGAGGGGAAAGAATAAAGAATCTCTGGGCAAGGGTGAATATGGTAGATCAAAGGAGAAGGTGGAAAAGAGTATGTGGGAAGGAGTTAACTCAAGGGTAGGACTCTTCTGGAGAGTATGTGCTCAGCAAGAAGGGGTAGCCTACGAGGGACTCTACCATTTGCATTTTCCCAAAAAATAAAGCTGCAATGGTCTGAGCCACTGGAAACTCTGCTCCGAGGCTTGGGTAAATTTCCTTACCCCAGGAGGATTCTGACTAGAGAGTTCATTCTTGGTTCTGAATCAATTAATCAATCTTTATTAATTGCTTACTTTTTGATTGGCACTGTACCAAGCACTACGGATACAAAGCAAAAGCAAAAACTGTCCCTACCTTCAAGAAGCTTACATTCTAAAGGGACAGATAACATGGAGGGATGTATGTGAATTTAAATAGAGCCAAAGTAGATTGAAGGGAACTTTAGAGAAGAGGATACCAGCAGTTGAGGGGAACTAGGAAAGGCCTCCTGTCAGACATGATGGTGCCTACTTGTAGCTCCTTCTGCTGGGAAGGCTGAGGCTGGTGGATTGCTTGGGTTCTGGATTTCTGAGCTACAATAAGGCAAAAGTCAATCAGGCGTCTGCACTAAATTTAGTACTAATAGGGATGGGCCCTTGAGAGTGAAGGGTTAACAGGAGAGATGTACTGGGCCAGGTCAGAAAGATGGAGCACTTTAAAATTTCCATATTGGTCAGTATTAAGATGAGGCCTATGTGAGTGGCTGTTATCCTTCCAGTCTGGATGAGATAGAGAGACCCAGGCTCAAAAGGAAAAAAGAAGGGAAGGAAAAAGAGGAGAAGGGGAAAAAGGGAAGGGACAAGGCCTCCTTTGGCTGAGGGTCAAAAGATGCCAGAGATTCTAAGAGGCACAGGTGAAGAGGGAAGATATTTTAGGCATGGGAGACGGTGAGTGCAAAGACAGTTGTGGGAACAGGGCTGTAGGTGGTCTTTATTGTGCCAGACTCTTCCAAGGAGACAACCTCACTTCCCCTCGCCTCTATTCTCTTCCAGCTGAACGAAGTTTACAGACAGATCCCTGGGGTTCATAAGCTTCAGCAGACCAAGTTTCGGTGAGCACTTAACATCTGGGTCCATTGGTTGCCTGTGCCATCCTGGTCCAAGATTCTCTGGATGGTATTTCAGAAGAGTAAGGTGGTCCATCCCATTGGTCCTGGGTCAGCGCTATACTAACTCTACAGCCTGGTAGTGGATTGTGGGGTGGGCCACTAGCACAGGAAAACACCAAAAATCCTAAATATCCCTGCCCAACCCCCCCACCCCCACCTCACTCCAGCCCTTCTCAAGTGTCTAAAAACAGCACAGCCCACTCATTTCTTCTGTTTCTCCCACAGGCAACAGCCCAATGCTGGAAAAAAGTGAGTGGATCATTAGCTGGTGGCCCTAGGACTATCACTCTCTGTCCCTTTAATCTGAACTCTGTTTACCTGCCTTAACATTTTCTTTCCTTTGGGGGTTGGGAAGGGGTTGAGGGAAAAAAAGAGCAACGCATCTGTGTCCCCCAGTGGAGGACTTGCATTCTACTAATTCTGTGCCAACTGAGGGCCCTGTGCCTAGCGCCATTATCCTTATGTTCTCCCAAAAAAGCATATGGCATCTGAGCACCCACAGTGCTTTGTTTTCTGAGTCCCAGGTCCTGGGCACCCTTGTCAATATATATCTGATTATGGGAAATGCAGAGGACTCTACCAAGAAGGAATTGTATAGTGATGGGGAGGGTGCCCCCTTGACAGCCTTCTCAGGTGGGTGCTCAGCTGCCAAAAACCAACAAACAAAAAAACCAGATTAGTACCCCTCCCTCCTTTCCTCTTTTCTTCCTTCCTTCCTTTCTTCCTTCCTTCCTTTCTTTCTTCCTTTCTTCCTTCCTTCCTTCCTTCCTTCCTTCCTTCCTTCTTTTCTGACAGGTTAACAAGAAAAGTAACCAATATCCCACCCATGACCTCCCACTGTTCCCAGTTGGTGGCCTACATTCATGTTTGGTAGATAGCCAAAAATGCGGGGGAGAGAAAAGGACAGAAAAGAAGACAGGACAGAATTGGGAGTTGGTGGGGGGCAGGGGAGATAGAGACCTGCAAGTGGGAAGAAGGTACAAATGGGGACAAGAAGAACAGAAAGAAGGAGCTCTCAGGATCTGCCCATCCATGCGTAGTCATTCAAGAAACCTCCTTCTATCCCACAGTCACTGTGCTAGGAGGTGCTGAGTTGGATAACAAAGAATAAGAAAGCCACACTGTCGTCTTATAGATCCCTCTAGTGGACCGAGATAAGACATGTACGTGGAATCTGGACCTTGATGATCTCCTTTTCTTCCCCTGGAGTTAGGCAGGACCATACGATTGTGGACACAGTGCTGATGGCCCCACGGTCAGCCAAGGTGCCTCTGCTGAAGTTGACAGAGAAGCAGGTGTCACAGGGGGCATTCCATGAGCTTAAGGTGGCCCCTGGCTACTACACCCTCACCGGAGATCAGGGTAGGTGGCATGGCCCATCAAGCTTTGTGCTGACCACATTCAGAGGATACTCTGACTTGGGTGTAATGAAAGGAGAACTGGATCGGCAGTCAGAGGTCCTGAATTCAAATCCTGACTCTGGCACCTACCATCTGTTGACTTGGGCAAGTCATTTAAACACTTGAGGCTGGTTCCTTCATCTATAAAATCAGGGGGTTGGAATGGATGATCATCAGATGGAGCACTGGATAGGAGTATTGGACTCGGAGTCAGGAGTACTTGAGTTCAAATCCTCAGACACTTACTAGTTCTGTGACCTTGGAAGAGACACTCAACCTCTGTCTGCTTCATGTTCCTCAACTATAAAATGGGGATGATAGCACTTACCTCCTGGGATTGTCGTAAGGATAAATGAGATAATTCAGGGTGTCCCCAAAGTTTTAGTGGACAGTGGGATCCGAGGAGAGGAATCCTATATAAATGCCAGCTGTTATTTTATCATCATCATCATCATCATCATCTAAGGGCCTGTCCCTGCTCTAAATCCTATGATTGCCTTCCTTTCTCCACCTTGCTCCTCTCATCCAGTGTGTCTTCCCCCTTTTCCTTCTTTCTCCATCCAGATGCTCGAGGCATGGTGGAGTTTCAGGAGGGAGTGGAGCTGGTAGATGTTCGGGTCCCTCTTTTCATCCGTCCAGATAATGACGACGATGAGCACCTGGTGGTAGAGGCCATTGATGTACCCCTGGGCACTGCCACCATTGGGCGCCGCCTGGTCAACATAACCATCATTAAGGAACAAGGTTAGAATTGACGTTCAGGGTGAAGTAGAACACGGTGGCAGGATGGAAGAGGAGGATGGCATAGGATCCTTTCTTCCATTTCACATGGGTCCAAGAGTTCTTTGGATGCTACTGGACGCATTGCCAAGATGCCTGGTCTGCTGCTTCCCACTTCTGATGAATTTCAATCTTGCCTCCAACACCTGTACTGCCTGACCTGGGCAAGCCACAGCTTCTCTGAATCTCGGTTTCCATATCTGTGGTAGCTCCTGCATAGGGTTGTTGTGAAGATCAGATGAGATAATTGCTTTGCAAACCTTAAAATGCTACATAAATATCATTCGATATAGGAGAGAGAAATCTGTCCTCAGTGCCAGGAAGGACCTGAGTTCAAATCCTCCCTCTGATATGTACCATCTGTGTGACCCTAGACAAGCTACTTAACCTGTGAGTGCCTTAGGTAGTTTTCTAAGATTACAGGAGGCACAGAAGGGTGCCAGCCTGCATCTATAGAGGAACTTTCTTCAGCCAGAAGAGCTATACCAATGAAATCCCAGGTCCAGCCTCAATCTCTTTATTATTATTATTAATTATTATTATTATTATTAATCTCATTCTTCTCATTTCAATGAAAATTATGGGAAGATGTTTTCTCTGTTGTTCATATGGCTTCAGGAGCAAGGTTAGGAGATGCAAATAAGGGGGTTCCTCCTGTGACCCAAGAAAGCTCTCCCTGCCCATACCATCTGCCTTGGTTTCTTGCAGCCAGTGGGATAGTGTCATTTGAACGGTCAGAGTATTCCTTCAGCCATGTGGACCAGGTAGCCCGGATTCCTGTTACCAGACGCATCATGGACAGTGGCAAGTCTCAAGTCTCCTATCGTACACAAGACAATACAGCCCGTGCCAACCGGGTAAGAGCTTTCTTAAAGCTGGCATTGTTCAGAAGACACTGGGGCAGGTGCCCAGAGGAGACAATATGATGCCCCTTTTCCTCCCTCCCTCTCCCTCCCCCTCTCCCTCTCCTTCTCCCTCTCCCTCTCTCTCTCCTTCTCCCTCTCCCTCTCCTTCTCCTTCCCCCTCTCCCTCTCCTTCTCCCCCCCCTCTCCTTCTCTCCTTCTCCCTCTCCCTCTCCTTCTCCTTCCCCCTCTCCCTCTCCTTCTCCCCCCCCTCTCCTTCTCCCCCCACTCCCTCTCCTTCTCCCTCTCCCTCTCCTTCTCCCTCTCCCTCTCCTTCTCCCTCTCTCTCTCCTTCTCCCTCTCCTTCTCTCTCCCTCTCTCTCCCTCTCCCTCTCTCTCTCCCTCTCCCTCTCTCTCTCCTCTCTCCCTCTCTCTCCCTCTCCCTCTCCCTCTCCCTCTTCTTCCTCTCTCTCTGTCTCTCCCTCTCCCTCTTGTGTTCCCTCTCCCTCTCTTTCTACCTGTCTTCTCCCTGTGTGTTTCTGTGTGCATGTGTGTGTGTGAATGGGGAGGAGTAGTGGCTTGGGTCTTCAAGAATTTGCCTTTGTGATTTGGTCTCTTTTGAGGATACGCCCAAACGGCCTTGGATAGATAATCTTCCTTCCTACCCTCACCTCCCCGGATTCCTTCCTAGTACCAAAGCCTCCCCAAGAAATATCAGAAATGCCACACGAGTCAGATATTTGGTCCATTCAGTGCACTGTGGTGTTGGCACTGAGGTATATTCTGTGGTAGCTTTTCTCCATGATGGCATCTACACCGATCAGATGGTGCATTCAATAGAGCCCTAGGCTGGGAGTCAGGAAGACCTGAGTTCCCATCAAGCCTTAAACACTTACTAGTTGTGGGACTTTGGACAAGTCACTTTATTGCTGTCCGCCTCAGTTTCCTCAACTGTAAAATTTTGGAATAACAAATAGCAACTACCTCCCAGAGTTGTTATACGGATCAAATGAGATAATGTAAAGCGCTTAGCACAGAGGAGGCACTGTATAAAAACCAGCTGTTATTACTATATCCTAAGCATTTCTACCTCACCTTCAATATTTTAGAAAGCATAAGTAAAATTTTGGTCTTAAAACTCTTAGAATTCCTCATGTTTACTCTGATGCCTTTTCCATCTTGGGGGATGTCCAACATAAGCTCATAGAACCAAGGTCATGCCAGGATCACAACTAGGAATCCTTTCACTTAACCTAAAAAATAGTTCTAGTGGTAAAAGCAGCAGAATACAGACTGACTGAATGTACCTTCCCATGTTCGTACCCTGGACAAAGCCCTAGAGGTCCTGCCCTAGTTACAGCTCTGCCTCAGGCTTCAGGGAACATTTCCCCTCCCCAGGAGGAGAGAAATGCTAAATGGCTTGACATCATTTGGACTTCTCTGCCCAGGTAGATGATTGCTCTGCCCTACCCCACCCCCACCCCCCTTATCCATTTCCAGTGACCCAGAGCTATGAGAGAAGATAGAAAAGGCTGAGGACTCCAGAAGGAGGGAGCAGGGGGCAAAACCTCTCAGGACTACACACATGCAGCCACAACTCACCCAGCTACATGCCAGAAACAGCTTAAGGAAGTTTTTATTACAAAAGAGGCAGCTCACATGTGGAGCTCATTACCACCAGAGGTTTTTGTTGTCGTTTAGTTAGTTACTTGTACCTGACTGTGTGTGATCCCGTTTGGGGTTTTCTTGGCAAAGATACTGGAGTAGTTTGCCTTTTCCTTCTCCAGCTCATTTTACAGATGAGGAAACTGAGGCAAACAGGGTTAAATTAATTGCCCAGGTTAACACAGCTAGTAAGTGTCTGAGGTCACATTTGAACTCAGGTCCTCCTGACTCCAGGGCCAGCATTCTATCCATTGTGCCACCAGAGGTAGTACAAACAAACTGAAAATACAGAGCACCAAAAGGACCACAAGGGAGTACAGGATTGGGTGGACCATGAGTCTGACCCTAACATGATTCTTGTATGTGTGCTTCTGTATATGTGTGTGTATATATATATATGCGTGTGTATACACACATATACATATGTACACATACAGACAGACATACACACACATATATATATATACACATATATATTTATATTTTTGGACCAGACCTATGATTTCATTGGTAGGGGGAACACTGAATATGGAAACTCCTTCTACCGATGTAGAGGACATGGTGAGGTTAAGTGACTTGTGAAAAGTCACACTGTCAGAGATTGGACTTGAACCTGGGTGTCCCTAACTTCAAGACCAGGCCACACTGCCAGTTGTGTCTTCAAACACCTGTTTAAGATAATCCCCACCGTCAATGGGGATCTCACCATAGAACCATCATTAAGGAACAAGGTTAGAATTGACATTTAGGGTGGAGTCAAACACCATGGCAAGATGGAAGAGGAGAGGGGTGGGCCACTGTATATGACTGTAATAGCCATCGTGTCTGTGTCTGTACTCAGACATGTTTGGGTATGATTGGATGGGTGTCTCCGTGTGGTTCTGTGATTTCTCCTGCTCCCCATGTGCCCACATTCCTGATATTAGCTTCTCACTGTGTATCTAACCCTACTTTTCCCCAGGACTACATCCCTGTGGAAGGAGACCTGCTCTTCCAGCCAGGGGAGACAAAGAAGGAGCTGCAAGTGAAGTTACTAGATCTACAGGAAATGGACTCCCTCCTTTTGGGTCACCAATCCCGACGTTTCCACATTCACCTAACCAACCCCAAGTATGGCGCTCGATTGGGCGAGCCACACTCTGCCACCGTCCTCATCGGTAATTAATGTGATGGAGAGACAGAGGGGGAATTTCTGGGGAAGACCCTCCCTGGATGGAGGAGTAATTTGGAGAGTCTACCTCTTAAATTCCCATGCTTAAAATGCCACCATTAGGGCTTTGGGCCTCCCTCTTTAAAAATTTCTGGAAGGAGCAATATATTAAACCGTTTTCAGTTCTAAATATCTTCATGCCTTATGACTAAGGGGGTTTCAGATCCTAGAGAAAGGTAGAGAAACAATTGAGAGTCCTGGGTGACAGATGGGAAAGCCACCAGAGCTGCAGAACAGAGGAACTAAGAACAAAATTTGCTTATTGCCATCTTGAAACCTTCGGTGTCCTGCTGGCAGGTGGGGATCTTGAGACCCCGTCTGACGTGGTCATACCTCTAGAAGCATTTCTCAGAACTTTTCCTTACTGAAGAGTGAGATTCTAAACCTCAACCAGCCCCTATGGACCTCATAGAAATCAGTCCTAACTTGAGGATCATCTGTTGAGTGTCTAGCTCCCACTAGTGGCACAAAAGCCACCGGGTTCTCTGTGTTTTAACAAGGATGTCCCTCCCCTCTCTTCTCAGTCACTCCAGAAAGTATGGACAGGGAGTTCGTTGGCCAGACCACTTCATCATATTCTACCCGGGCTGATCCAGGTGCCCCTCAGAACCCCAGTGCCATGGCCATTGATTCACGTAGGATCCGTTTCAACTGGATACCACCTCCTGGCAAGCCGTTTGGGTACAAGGTAAAAGGGCTGACTCCGCCACCTACTGGTCTCCTTGGGTCAATTACTGGCTAACAATTCTGGCTTAAATGGTTTAACATCTCTGGGCCTGTTTCCTTCTTTATCTATAAAATAAGGGGTTTGGATTAGATGATTTCTAAATCTGTGGTCCTGTGATTATTTTAACTTCTTTTCAACAGAGTCACTGAAGGCATAGCGTATCTGCTCACATTTTGAAAGCCTTGCCCCTGTGATTATGAATTCCTTGAGAGAATATATCCCCACCACTTAGCACAGTGCCTACCACATAGTTGGTACTTAATAAACGTTTAACTGACTGGTGGACTGTCCTTGGCTATTTCCTGACATATGGCTTATCATTCATAAGCCACAATGTATGATAACCCAAGGGAGAGTCCTTTTCCTTCTGACACCTTTCCCTGTGGGTACAGGTAAAATACTGGATACAGGGTGACCCTGAATCAGAGGCTCGGTTCGTTGATTGCCAAGTACCCTCAGTGGAGCTCACCAACTTATACCCGTACTGTGACTATGAGATGAAGGTCTGTGCCTATGGGCCAATGGGTGAGGGGCCTTACAGCCCCATGGTGTCCTGCCGTACCAATGAAGAAGGTAAGTCTTTCCCAGGCCTTCTACCCCCTTGGTTATTCCTTCTTTTTAAAAAAATTATTTCATTTTTAATTTGTGGAATAAAATAAGCATTTCCATAACATAATATAAAAAAAAGATGATTGTACATTAAACTGCAAATCTACTATGTACAACTCACTATTCCTTTTAAATATACAACAAAGTTATCATGTCAATTTCTTTTTTTAAATTTTCTTTTTCTTTCCTTCCCCACCCTGCCCTAGCCCTAGAGATGGCTACCATTAGTCATAAATAGGTATATATATATATATATATATATATATATATATATATATATATATATATATATATATATATGTATATGTATGTATAACTCTGGATGTAGTATCTTTCTTCATATGTCCTTTATAGCTAATTTGGCTATTTATAATAGTCAAAATAACTTATTCATTCAAAGTCCTTTTTAAAACAATATTGCCGTTACTGTATACAATGTTTTCTTGGTTCTACTCATTTTGCTCCTCATTATTTTGTGCAAATCTTCCCATGTTTTTCTAAGTCCATTGTGCTCATCATTTTCTTATAAACAAAATAGTATCCCATCACAATCATATACCACAACTTGTTCAGCCATTCCCCAAATGATGGGCATCCCCGCGATTTCCAGTTCTTTGCTAAAGTTATTTCTTCTTACCTCTCTTGTCCCAAAGCAAGATAAATCCCTCCTCTTCTCATCCCCATGGCTCCTAGAGGAGCCTTCCTACTCCAGCCTTCAGAAGACCCTTCTCTCTTTTCCTCATTTACCACATTCTCATGCCTCCTGACCCCTGGGGACTCCCGCTCCTCTTCCCGCCAATGACTGCTTTCCCCTTGTCTCCCCACTCTGATCAACCACAGTCCCCAGTGAACCTGGACGCCTGGCCTTCAATGTTGTTTCCTCCACTGTCACCCAGCTAAGCTGGGCTGAGCCGGCCGAGACCAATGGGGAGATCACAGCCTATGAGGTCTGCTACGGACTGGTCAACGAAGACAACAGTAAGCACTCTGTGACCCCTTCCCACCCCACAACGACTTGTGGTGTCAGCCTCCACCATCTGAGACCTCTTAGGGAGAGTGGTGGTAATGTCAAAACACATTTGGGCATATGTAGAAGGGGAGAGAAGCCAGAGGGGTAAAAGCTATAGCTTCAACAAAGCATAGTAACAACAGCATATCTAACGTTCCGCTACGTGGAGGATACAGTGCTGCAATTAATCCTGACTGATTGATAATCCAGAAATCACAGGGGTGAGAGTAGAGGACATTCCCTGATTTTTTTCCTTACAAGTTTATAATATATTGGCTCTACTTGGGCCCACAGCTGACAATCAGATACTGTTACACTGAACAATGGCAGAAAAGGGTGGGATTCACAGAGGGGGAGGAAAGGCCATAAGGAAGCTGGTATGAAATTTTATAGGTGCTATAAATTGAGTAAATTGAATAAAAATTGACTGTGACCGTAATCAAGTGCATCTTATATTTCTATTGGATTTTGATCTCTAATTCTATCATTACACTCCTGGTAGACAGATACATAGACACATAGACAGATAGATAAACATATACATACATACATACATAGTCAGAACAAGCATTTGTTAAGTGCTTACTGTGTGCCTAGCACTATCCTAAGCATGGGGGATAACAAATACAAGCAAACAAGAAGCCTCTGCCCTGAAGGAGCTTACCTTCTAATGAGGAAAGATAGTACATGTAGGGATGTGGGAAGGAAAGGGAAGAGGGTGTTTTTGCAAAGTCAGCCCCATTGCTGTATAAGGGAAAATGGGTACCCAAAGAGCTAAAATTACTTTCTTGAGGTCACCCAGTGAGTCTATGTTAGAACTAAGACCAGATTCCATGAAACATGATCTTCTCTCTTGCCCCAGAACCCATCGGGCCCATGAAGAAAGTACTGGTGGATACACCCAAGAAACGAACATTGTTAATTGAGAACCTTCGAGAATCACAGCCCTACAGATACACAGTAAAGGCTCGCAATGGGGCAGGCTGGGGGCCAGAGAGAGAAGCCATTATCAATCTTGCTACCCAACCTAAACGGCCCATGTCTAGTGAGTATCCGGGCTAGGTAGGGAGGCCAAGAGGGAGAAAGGAATAGTCCGATAAATCCCAGCTCACTTCCTCCCCCTCCCGTCTCTAGTCCCCATCATCCCAGACATCCCCATCGTAGATGCCCAGGGAGGAGAAGACTATGAAAGCTTCCTCATGTACAGTGATGATGTCTTGCGCTCCCCTGCCAGCAGCCAGAGACCCAGCGTCTCTGACGACACAGGTACATTGAGTTTGGAAGGCAAAGGTTGGGAGGGGTAGATCCTGGTTGGGGACAGCTTTTGGACAAAGGAGGGCAGGACTGATGCCGGAGGGAGGGAGTTGGGAAGACAACACCCATTTTTTTGTCACTCACCCATCGTGAATTGTCATGGGATCAGAGTGTCCCATCAAGTAAATGAATGCTGGGTTATGTGTATTTGAAAACTTATGGGGAAACATACAATGTAGCCTTAAGGGACTGTTGGAAGGACCCTGGAGATTCATTCAATGAGAACATCTGCCTGTCACCCTCACAATCAGCAGTAACCAAAGCAGTTGTGTCTGAGGTAGGCATAGCAAAAGTCACCCTGCCTCAGTTGGCAGGAAAACAGGCAGACAGTCCTAACTTGCCTCAAGTTCCAACTGAGAGACATCTCTCCAGACTATTAGGTGGGAGAGGTCTGGGACCCCTGGACTGGAGCCAGTCATTCTCCTAGCAGGACCTGAGACAGCTCTCAATGATATTGTGCCCTATCACCCCCTTCCCCCCCATATACCTCTTTCTCTTCTTTTATCTTTTCCACCTTTCTCTTGTCCCTTCTTTCCTCTGCCTGCCAAGTGTGGCAGATAGAGGGTCCTCTCCTGGCACTACTACTAATTCCTAGTGTGACTTCTATCATGGGTTGTTGCAAGAATCATGGGAAATAATAGATTTGAAAGGATTTTTAATATGAAGTGCTAATAGCAATGTGCAGTACCGCCACCAATTTCCTCTGGGCCTTGTAGGAGGCCCCATGGGCATTACTTAGCTTTATGTATAGGAGGGATTTTAGCAGAAGGAGGCCACTGACCTGTTTTAAGAGGCTGGGGTTCGATGGTGAAGAGCCCTAGTTTGGGATATGAATTCAAGTCCCAGCTCTAATAATAACTAGCTAAGTGACCCTGACTATGTAATTTTCCCTCCCTAGGCTTGTTCCTTTAATTTTATAGCTACAACATTCCAGGACTGTGGTCCCAGACTGAGGGAAACACACTTTCAATCTGACCAGCTTTTATCCTCCTGTGAAGTCATTTCGATGCTCTTCTTTGCTTTCTTCCCCTGACCTTCTCTCTTGATATCAACAACTAAACATAAAAACCCTTTGTTCTTCCTCAGTGTTCAGGTTGTTCCAAATGATGGGCAGATGGCTCAGATACCAACTGTCTGGCCATATGCAGGCAGCTAGTTCTGGCCCAACCCTGCCAAGCAGTTACAGGTTGTCACTCCTATCAAGCTAGACCTATCTCCTCCACCCCAGGGGGCAGTGCCAACCTGCCCCTTCATTGTTCCCAAGGCTCCTGCTGGAAGTTCGAGCCACTGCCAGGAGAGAACCTGAATTTCCGGCAGATCACGTGGCAGCTGCCCCCAGAATTCATCCCCCGCCTATCCAGCAGCAGCGGGCTCTCCTCTGAGGCTGAGGGGCTCATCCTGCCCCAAGATGATAGCAACCCAGGAGGCAGCCTTCCCCGAAGGGGGACGCCCCATCCCCCAGCAGGTGACAGAGGAAGCCCCTGCCCTGCTGCCCGAGAGTCAGGCACACACGACTTTTGCTCCTTAAACAACTTCCCCATCCCCTCTTCCCCTGACACCATACCCTGATGGATAAGCCGGCACAGATGACAGTGCCCCACATACACACCAAAGATAGGTACACATATGTCCACTCTATGTACCTTGGCAGGAGAATGGCCACAGTATTCAGTGTGATGGAATAGAACTGGTGTTCAGTAAGGCCAAAAATGTGGCTCATGAGAGGAGCTGATCTCAGCTAATCTCGGGATCAGCCTGATTCCTATCAAGGTAGAGGCTGGCATGTCTTCTCTGGAAGATGCTGCCTTGAAGAGCAAGGAGTCTCCCCAACCCCTTTCTAGAACTGAGAAGGAACAGGAAGCAAATGAAGCCCTTCCTTCTGGGGCTTCCAGAAGTGGTTCAGGAGCCAGCCAGAGGAAGAGTGTGCAGTCTGCAGGAAGCAGGCACAATGAGGGCAGAATTTATGTAAAGACTGACATAAATCAGACCCTAGCCGGCTCCACTGAGAGTTCGGGGTCCAATTAGAAGGGCCTCGACCCCAAGGAAATTGAGTTTGGGCCAAAACTCCTAGGAATCTGATTCTCTGCTTTCCCCATCCCTCCCCCACCCCCCATGCCCAGATGGCAAGTGATAGTAATCTTTTCTGAATCAGGTTTAGGGGTGGGATGAGGCTTTACCTCAGAAGTTCACCACGGTGAAAGATTAGGCTATACCTGGGACATTTGGCAGCGTGGAGTAGAAAGACTCCACTTGGAGCCAGATTATCATCTGACCAACCTTTGGGCAAGACCTCTTGGCTTCTATTTCCTCATCAGTAAAATGAGGAGGTTGGATTCAGTGGCTTCTGAAATCTTTTCCATGTCCTGACCTTCGCAGCCTGATTCTCTTATCTGTTCCCCATCCCCTCCCCCACCCCCCCATGCAGAGCACTTACTGAATGGGAGGCTGGACTTCGCTTTCCCAGGCAGTGCTAACTCACTGCACAGGATGACCACCACCACATCAGCCTATGGCACCCACCTGAGCCCCCATCCACAGCACCGAGTACTAAGCACTTCCTCCACTCTCACCCAAGATTATCATTCCCTGACTCGCACAGAGCATTCAACAACCCTACCCAGAGACTACTCCACCCTTGCATCTGTCTCTTCCTATGGTGAGTGACCAATGACTGAAGGGGGGATGAGGGGATGCGGGGAGGGGGCTTTCTGCCCGCCTTTATCTGTCCTCAGGCGGCACTCATTAGTGCCCCTCCCCGTTCTTCGGTTAATCCTGTCTTTCTAGATTTCCACAGGCTTGACACAACAGGCGGATGCAGCCCCAACCTGTCACTCTCTCCATTTTATCCACCTTAGGCCTCCCTCCCATTCAGGAAGATGGGGGGAACAGGTACACTGGGGCTCAGGTTTCTGTGCCAAAGGACGGAGTTCAGGTGAAGGTTTTCCACTCCTACAGTGGCTTTCAGGACTCTGTAATCCTGGCCAGACCAACAACACACACCTGGGGCCCAGGTAGAGCCTGCGGTGGTCTGTTCCATTGCAGTGGCTGCTCTGTCCTCATCTACACACTTGCCCATTTCGACCACCACCTCATCATCTTCCATTCCATCTACAGATTCCATGCTGGGCCCACTAGAGCTGCTAACCATTCACCTCCCTGCTTGTGCTGTGGTTCTAATGACACTCCCATATCTCTTTCCTGGGGAGGAAGGCTTGCTGCAGAAGGGGAAGGGTTAAAACCTTCAGTTGTTCCTCTATGGGAAAGTTGACTGGGGGCTCTTGGCAAAGATAAGGGACTAAATTCCTTTTGAGGGCATATTACCAGGTAAATGAGCCAACCTTGGGCTGGTTACTAGTGTAAGATTGAGTTTCTTGTTTTCGGGACCCTTACCCACCATGACACGAGAAAGACAGCCAGGTCCTTTTATAGAAGCTGACTCCAAACTTGACTCTGCCCCCTCTCCTTTCCACCCACCATCTCTCCTTCCTCCAGAATCCCGCCTGCCCTCCGGGGTGCCCGATACCCCCACCCGCCTGGTGTTCTCAGCCCTGGGACCCACATCCCTGAAAGTGAGCTGGCAGGAGCCACAATGTGATCGAGCCCTGCAAGGCTACAGCATGGAGTACCAACTGCTGAGTGGAGGTGAGAGGCACCCCCATGGGTGCCCTTTCATGCCACGCCCTCAGGCTAGCTTGTGAGGCTGATCTATATGATGGTGCCTAGGGAAGAAAGGGGTTAAACTTAATGGCTCCTACTCCAGATCAAAGGGCTAGCTCTTTGGGCCAATAGTTGCCAGACAATGACCTTCTGGAGTACTCCTATTGAAGTTCAAAAAGGGCTGGGGTCATGTGAGGAAAAGAAACATTCCAGCCACCAATCCTAGATAGTAAAATTCCTGCCCAAGGAAGTGACACCAGATCAGGAATGCAATGGAATTTCTGAATTGCTAACTGTCTGAAATTCTAAGATCTCACAATATAGCCCTGGGCGGGCTATATCAGCTCATTTCTCAACTTGGCTCTCTTGATGCTTTAATGAAGTTAGTTAAATACAAAAGAAACACAATGGTTTTCTTTCTACCACCAAGTCCTAGACCAGGGGCTGGGAACCTGTGTCCTCTAGGTCACATGTGGCCCTCTAGGTCTTCAAGTGCAGCCCTTTGACTGAATCCAAATTTCACAGAACAAATCCCCTTAACGAAAGGATTTGTTCTGTAAAACTTGGAGGTTTTGTAAAACAAAAGGCTGAACCCAAGGACCTAGAAGGCCACATGTGGCCTCCAGGCTGCCTCAGAGCTAAGCATAGAAATTTATGGGAGGAATGAAATGAATTCTCCATTTGCAAATTTCTGAAGAAGTGCTCTAAATATTCCCCAAAGCATTCATACTTCTTCCTGCTATAGCAGGTCTTCCTTCCTTACCCTCCTCTGGTCCTATTCTTTCCTTTTTCTCGTTTTTGCATTCCAAAGACCTTCACTGGGTCTAGTCTCACCCCAGTAATTTCAACCCACCATCTCACAAATGGAAATCTAGTCCAGGGAGGCCCTTGGGTGCCATCTTTGAGGCAGCACGTCACAAAGTGAACAGGGCTGGGAGAAAAACATTCCAGTGCTTGGTCTTGGACCCCAAGGTATGGTGGTGACCCACTCCCCTTTGTTCATTCCCTCCCCAAGGTGAGCTACGCAGGCTACACATTCCCGACCCTCACCAGACCTCCGTAGTAGTGGAAGACCTCCTGCCTAATCACTCCTACGTCTTCCGTGTCCGGGCACAGAGCCAGGAAGGCTGGGGTCCAGAGCGTGAAGGCGTCATCACCATTGAGTCCCAGGTGCACCCCCAAAGCCCACTCTGTCCTCTGCCAGGTGAGACCAACCTTCCTGCCCCCCACTCAATTTTTGCTTGGGAAGCTAAATTGGGCTTGACTGAGCATGACCCAAGAGGGGCTCCCCTCTCGTTTCCATACTCTCTACCATCTCACCTCCGTCCCACTATTTCCTCAGGTTCGGCCTTTACTCTGAGCACTCCCAGTGCCCCAGGCCCCTTGGTATTCACAGCCCTTAGTCCGGACTCACTGCAGATGAGCTGGGAACGGCCTCGCCGGCCCAATGGTGACATTCTGGGCTACCTGGTGACCTGTGAGATGGCCCAAGGAGGTAGCTGCCTATGGCTCCCAAACCCAGGGATCACACTTTCTCTAGACCCATAATCTCTACAAGATAAAAGGGAGGGACCTGAGGAAGTGGGAACAGGAGAGAGAGGACTGACAGGGGACATCTAGGAAGTAAAGAACCTTGCTCTTGACCCACATCTCCCTCCAGGTCCATCTACTACCTTCCAAGTGGACGGTGACAGCCTGGAGAACCGGCTGACAGTGCCAGGTCTGAGTGAGAATGTGCCTTACAAATTCAAAGTCCAGGCAAAGACAACTCAAGGTTTTGGGCCAGAGCGTGAGGGCATCATTACCATTGAGTCTCAAGATGGTGGTAGGTCAAGTACCCCACTCCCCCCAGCCTTGCCTTTCCGTTTTCCCCATCAAACCCCTGAACAACCTCCTACCACTCCCATGACCACCCCTGGCTATCCCTGTTCCAGGTCCCTTTCCACAGCTGGGACACCTTGGGCTTCAGCAGGAGACAGCTCAGTTTCCCAGAGAGTACAGCAGCATCACCACAGCAACCCACTCCACCGTCACAAAGCCCTTCTTAGGTGAGGCTTGGTATTTGTGGGAGGGTTTGTCCTGGCCAGGCTGGGACAGGGAGCGCACAACTCACTAATTACATTTTATGAGGACCAAGTGAGGCTCCCCTAATACGCCCAGAGCTCTTACCTCCAATTCTGCTTATCCCCTACAGATGGACTGGCCCTAGGGACCCAGCAGCTAGAGGCTAGCGGCTCCCTCACTCGCCATGTGACTACTCAGGAATTTGTGAGCCGAACACTGACATCTAGCGGGACCTTAACCAAGCAGCTGGAACGCCCATTTTTCCAGACATGAGAGTCCCACAGGCACCAGCACACCTTCCCCCACAGCTTTCCTTCCTTCCCCTAATTCAGCCTGTGTTGCTTCCTAGAGGGGCCAAGGGAATCATTACTCTTTGCCGAACCAACTGATTACCTCCAAGGGGGCAAAGCGGGGATACAGACTCCTTGGGAGGCAGGAGGAAAGGAGGGTTCAGTTGGTGGGAATGCTATCCCAGAAGCCTGGCCTGTCCTCTAGCTCCAAACCCAATTTGTAACCAAAGAGCTGAGGCAGGTCAGAGCATGGAGGGTGGGCTCTAATCTTTGCCTTGCCACTTAATATAATAAATGTTTTTGCTACCAAACTGCTTCTTCCACCTTCATGCCTCCAGGACCCAACATTATGCCAGCCCCCTGGGAGCAGAGGGGCTATCATCTTTGAGAGAAGGCCCTCTCCTGTGCCTGAACTGCTTTTGTAGATAGAAAACAACACTCAAAGCTGTAGAAATCTATTATGATTTAATGGCTCATACGCAGATGGCTTCCCCCATCACTGTCCATTGCCCACCCAGGGGAGGTGTCCAGCCTGTAGTTCTCTCCACAATGACCCTTCACAAAGGCTGCACCTTGGCCCCATCAGCTGCTTTTGAGAGGTAGAAAGAGGCGGTCCCTTTGTACTGTTCCTGTGGAAGAAAAAGGATCTGAGTAGAGAGCCCAAGACCCCCTTCTTCACTCCACCTACCCTCAGATGGCCACCTACCTGGATATGCTGCATGGCTCTGGTCGCTGCGTCTGCCTCCAGGAGGGTGACCGTACAGCCACCAAAACCTCCTCCAGTCATGCGGCTGCCATGCACTCCAGGTACCGAGAGGGCCAGAGTCACCAGCTGATCCAACTCAGGGCAGCTCACCTCATAGTCATCCCTGGACAAGTCACAAGGTTATGTAAAGTTTGGGGAAGAGCCCAGGCTCAGGGGACACCTGTTGGGCTAGCTAGGTGGGATGTGGGAAGACACCCAGTCCTACCTGAGGGAGTCGTGGCTTTCCACCATGAGTCGGCCAAAAGCTTTATAGTTACTTGCTCTCAGAGCAGCTGCAGCCTCAGATGTGCGCCGAATCTCCCCCACGACGTGCCGCGCCCGCCGGAATTCCTCCTTGGTCAGCAGCTCCTTCCCAGCTAAGAGAAAAAAGGTCCTTACGTGCTAGTGTCCACAAGACAGAAGAGAACCAGTCCTGCTCCCTGAGGTCTGAGTGGAGATTATGGCAAGGGCCTCTGGGTAGGTCTCAGGATTACTAGGTTTGGTAGTAAGTGGTGATCAGGAGGGAAGCTCAAGCTGAGGACTCTTGGTGTCTCTCTCTCTCTCTCTCTCTCTCTCTCACACACACACACAGCCCATCACCCTGCTCATTTCCCCAACAATATTACCAATCCCTCACCCTCTAGATCTTTCATGTCTACTTCTCGCAAACTCTTCTTGCCCAGTGCCTTGGCAGCTGATTCACACTGACGGCGCCGTATAGGGTACTCACTGGAACCAAGTGAGTGCCGGACATTGGAGTTGGTAATAAGCACAGCTACCCCTGGGTCTGACAAGGGCACCGGTTGTGTCTCTAAGGACCTGGGGACAGAAAAAAAAAACCAGGGGTCACCATCTCATGTCATCGAAAGGGCACCATCCACCCCTAGAGGCACAGGAAAAGGCCCCCAGGATGAGAGAAGCAGCAAGGAAGCCAGGAATAGAGAGTGTAGAAGAGAAGCAAAGTCCCTGACCTGCAATCAATGAGTAGTGCATGGTCCTTCTGCCCGAACAGTGAGATGAGCTGGTCCATGATGCCACAGGGCACCCCTGCAAAGCTGTGCTCTGCCCGCTGACACACCTGGGCACGCATGGCTGCTGCCCCAGAGTCTACAACACACAGATGGGGTGTAGGGGGAGAACTGAGGCTGAGTAGGGAACAAGGAAGCAAGGAAGGAGGCTGCCCCCGGAGTCCCTTATTTAGTGTTGGTCCAAGGTGGAAGGGCAGTAATAAGGGTGTAAGGGGAAGAGTTAGCCCCAAGGTGGGGGGCTCAGGGAAAGATTCCTAACCCCCTCCCTTAAATTAAGCCAAGGTAGGAATAAAGTTTCTCCAGTAATCAGGGGTTCCTAGTGGGAAAGGGCAGGGAAGCAGGGGCCTGGCCAAGATACCTGGACAAAGCTGCTGCAAGAAGGTATAAGTCGCCACTTCCAGGGATGCAGAACTGGACAGCCCACCCCCCAGAGGCACTGAGCTGGCCACCACTGCACTGAAGCCAGGGAGGGGACCAGCTGCTAGGGGAAAAATTAGAGGGAAAGAATTAGGGGGCTATGAGATGAGGCTACCGAGGTCCGAGAAGTCAAATTAGGTGTTAGTAGTGGCTGGCAAGTGAAAGAACTGTTGTGAGCTACATCCCTAGAGGGGTAGGGTGACCTGGTATCTGACAAAGTTGCCCCCCACCCCTGCCTCCATTATAAACTGTGTCTCATCCATCATTTCCCAGGGAATACAGCTACTGTTCAGAGGGACCCTTCTCCTTCCTTCTTCCTAATAACATACCTGGGTAATGCTGTATCACCCCCTTCACATAGTTGGCCCAACGAGGTATCCCAGGTTCCAGAGGCTTCTCTGCAGTAGGTACTGGGAACTCTACCCGCCTTGGTTCATCAACATACTCTGAGGTTGTTACAAGAGAGATGAGGCCATCCGACCGTGGAATTCCTACCAGCACTGTCACAAGCTCCAGAGCCTGATGAGGGAGGAAGAATAGAAAGGCTTTAGCCTATGTTATCCATTAGGACCTTCCCGAATGTTTAAAAATTTGGAAAGCGACAATAACAGATAATCCAGGGAGCTGAGGCCTTGGACTTCCCTTCCCACCAAACTGTTTTGGGTTCCCTGGACTCTGAAATGGGAACTGATCTCTATAGCCACCTGATGGGGGGGGAGGGGCAGAGTAAGGCCGAGGAAAGGGGGAGCTGGTCCCCAGAAAAACTCTTAGCACCAAACTGGCAGTAGGGGCTCTAACACTTTCCCAGCCCCCAATCCTCCTGGGTCTGCAGGGAACAGGCCAGCCGATACAATAAACACAGGTCTGGACTCTGCCCCATGAAGCAGGGGCTCCCAGTACTGTATGGTAAAGGGGAAGAGGTCAGAAGAAAGACAACAGCAAAGGGGCCCAGATCGCTTGAATGGGGAGCGTAACCTTGAACTTGAACATCTGCTTTTTTAAACAGCAATACAGGACAGCAGAGAGCGCCTTGGATCGGAAAGGCTTCTTAGGTCAGTGGTGGGGAGCCTCGAGGCCTGGTTCCCCACCCCTGTCCTAGGTTGTGCCAGAACTACTTATGTGACCTCTGGGTCTCATGTAAAAGAATGGTCTCTTACTCTCTCAAGTCCCTTACAGCTTTAAGTTTTTATAGTTTACCATATTCTGCAGTCTCAAGGCCACATGTGGTCCTCTAGGTCCTCAAGTGCGGCCCTTTGACAGAATCCAAACTTCTTCTGTGAAGTTTAGAGTCAGTCAAAGGGCCACACTTGACCACATGTGACTCTGAGACCGAAGGCTCCCCACCCCTAGTGTATAGGGACCAGAAGGGATTCCATCCAAACCTCTCCAAAATATGCCCCCTGGTTTTTGGAAACGCAGGCGATCCAGTGGGATGCACTGAAAGCTTGGGAGGAGGCGAAGCAGCAGCACAAACCAGGTCACATTTTCTCCCAGCAAATTTCTGTTTCCCCAGAGAATCCCTTTTCTTCCTTCCCAGTGACATGGGAGAAAGCCACCAACCCAAACCAGCTCGGCTACTCGCCCAGCTGGCTCTCACCCTCAACCCCAGGAGTCCCCAAAGGCACCAGAATCTAATGCAAGAGAAGTCCTCTCCGGACGCGCACGAGGAGACAGTGTTCCCCTGCCCGAGGAGCGCATTCCCTGGCCACAGTAACTGGGTACAGCAGATTCTCTTAAGAGGCTTTAACAGAAAAGGCGGAGAAGGGGGAAGCGAAGCGGGGAGAAGGGAGGCGGTGGCGGGGTGGCAGAGGTCTGTAAGGTTCACAGGTTCCCTCCACCCCCACCGAACTCCGGGACCCTCACCATGGGCAGCACCAAGCCATCGTTGTAGTCCGTGTGCTCCCCGATCAGGTTGACCCGACCGGGGGCGGACACGGCCAGTGTGGGTTCAGACCCAAACTCCTTGTGGAAGACTCTCCGGGCCTCTTCCAAAAGCGCAACGACCTCAGACTCCCGAGAAGTAGCCATGGTACTCTCCCTACGGCGCAGAGATGCAGACTGAGGGTCTAGCCACGACCACACCAATCACTCTAGCATGCTCCGGGGCGGAGCCTAGTACGGGGCGCTTCCTATCCCGTCCTGCCCCTCCCAGGAACGTTCCAGGTTCCGAACCTTTTGCCGCTCCAATATTCTATGGGTCAGGAGCCTCAAGCTCCTCCCCTAATCGAATTCCACCCAGTTTCTCCCTCGGGGGCACGGGACTGACGCGCCGGCGAGCGCCTATCTGCGTGCCTGCAGTTTGGCAGACCGCCTCGGAGTGGGCTACTGCAACCCCGTTCGTGGGGCCATAGCTTAGCTACAGAGTTAGAAGGGGCCTCCGAAACTATCTAGTCCAGCCCCTGATTTTACAGAGGAGGAAGCTGAAATCCCGAGAGCTTAAAGCCCCGGGCCTGTCCCGTTTCGCCTTGAAAATCGCTCCTCCCCTAGTCTTGCCTTCTGCAAACGTAGGGTGACGGCGGCGGCGGGTACGTCTAGTTTCCTCTGCAGAGAGGAGAGTCTGGTTGGGGAAAGAGGCGGGCCATCAGCCGTTTGAGTTATAGAGAACCGCTGCTGGGCTCCCCGAAAGGAAGGAGGGTGGGCTTTGACTCCGTGGAGACGCGCAAAGTATGGTGTCGACAATTAACGAACAAAATCAAAGCAGTTAAAGATAAGGAAAATTGTCAGTGGAGATGGGAGTCATGTCTAATACTATATCAGTGCTGTACAGGGTGTACCAAAAACCGTATTATATATATACACACACATATATTATATATGACGACACAAGTATATGTGATATACAGTACCCCAAAAGTCAATCTACATATTAACACAAGAATAAAAGATACATTGTACATTCCTCTGATGGGGCGATAGAACAGTATTTTTGAAATCAACCAAGGTTGGGCTGGGTCCAGCGTAACCGAATGAAGGGTTGGGCGTGGGGCCACAATGAAAGGACAGTAGAAAGGATCTCGGGGATGGATGATGCCTCAGGCAAACTCCAGAGATTAAGGGTGAGGGGCTGGGCTTTGTGGGAAAGTTTCTGGGGCCTTTAGAGGTCCAGGGCCCATTTCCATCATTCATATACCTTGCTTTCCCATGTACTCTGTGATACGGGTCACACTGGCCTCCTTTGATATTTCTCACACAAGACACTTCATCTTCTCACTGGGCATTTTTCCTGACTGTCTCCCTTTTTGCAGTGCTCTCCTTCCTCCTCTTTGCCACCTGGTTTCCCCTCTCTTTCTTCAAGAGGTAGAAAGGAGGAAAAGAGACTCCCAGATAACCCTCATGGAAAAGTCTGCATGAGGAAGGCACTTCGGAAGGATGGAATAAAAAGACAACTCGACTCCAGCTCCAAGGCCAGGAAAGCTGAGATTTCAGCTCCCTTGGTTCAGTGGGGTTGTCACTCTCTTTCTAGAGGGTTAAACTCAACAAGGACAAAACACAGAACGGCCCAAGTCTTAACAGATTCCTCTCTTATCCAAAGGGTTCAATAGGGCAAAAAACTTCCCCCTTCATTTCTTACAACATTAGTATGCCATTATACATTCATATACCATAATTTGCTTAGCCATTCCCCAATTAAGAGGCACCCCCTCAGTTTCTGGTTGTTTGCCAACAGCTAATCCCTTTGTTCTAGTACCCTTGAAGGGCCATCTTTAACATAACCTTGAGGAGATGGACAGGAGAAAGAGGAGGTCCTTAAGCTTTGATGAGGGCACAGTCTCTGGGAACCCCCTTGAACCTGGAGTAAAGTCTCTGGAAGCCCCCTTGAACTCTCCTTGAGTCTTCCAACTGGATCTGGCCTTTCCCTAAGGCCATGGATCTTGCATTATCATTGGGCCCAAGTCTCTGCCTAGCCTAGCCCTCCATCGTCCAGCTGTTTCCCACACTTAATCCTGATCAAAATATCTATACCCTAGCTCTGTTACCCTAGCCCTCTATTGTCTGTCATCTCCATGTAGCCTTCAGCTATTTCCCACCCTGGAGTGCGATTTCATCTCAGTCCCATCAAGCTCCTCCTTAGACTCCTCCTCAAGTCCCTCCCTAAACCCCTCCTCTAGTCACCCCAGACCACCCCACAATCTTTGTGTATATAATATCCATCTTGCCTCCATGAAGGTGCTCAGATTCAACCTAGTTCATTAGATTGAATCTGACTCACTTGTGAAAACAGGCATCACAAAGGGTGGGATTTCTTAAGACAACCCATTATGGCAAACCCTTAATAAACTTTGTCTTTTCCCTTGGCTGAGAAGGCTTGAGTCGAATTCTTTGGGCAGGACCTGGTGTGTCGGTACTTTGGGGTGTCGAGCACCCCTCAACCCCAAACCTCTTCAGCTTGACATGGCAGCCAGGGTCAGTGCTTACTGTTAGCTGGCTAAACAGAAATGTCAACTTATCTTAACTCTGGCCCTAGAATGGATTGTGTTTTAAAAGGGCCACACCTACGTGGACAATAGGAACAAAGAGCATGCATCTTAGGAACCCCAGCCTGAGACCTGAACTCTAACCACTGGTCTATCTGCTGTCCTACTGCAGCCCTCTATAGCTTAGAAGCACCAGCTATTTATCCAAGGACTCCAATACCTGTAGTGACTTAGTACTGGAACAGGAATAATTCTCTTCATTTTACGGATAGGGTCAGTGTAGATCCCAAAGTTACTATGTTTTACTCTAAGTTAGGGGTGGGGAACCTGTGGCCTCGAGGCCACATAAGACCCTCTAGGTCTTCAAGTGCAGCCCTTTGACTTCTAGTTTGGATTCGAATCACTTGGGGACCTAGAGGCTACAGGTTCCCCACCCCTGACCTAGGTCATAAGGGTTAGAACTGGGACTAGAAACCAGGTCTTCTAACCTCCCTCCACCCTGCACACTAGGGTGCTGGGTTCTCTCCATCCAATCAAAATAACTGGCTCTTTAAGTCTATATTCAGTCTAAATTCTGACTCACTCACACCAGCATTAGAATATAAGCTCCTTGAGGTCAGGCACTGTTTTTCCCCCTTACTTTGTATGTCCAGGGCTTAGCACAGTGCCTGGCAAATAGCAAGAATTTAATAAATACATGATGGTTTATTGGTTGGTTGACTAACATGTAACCAAAGGGAATCCAGGACTCCTAAGCTGGTTGCTTAGCCCAAGCATTCACTGTCCAACTGGCCTTTCCACGAGACAAGCTAAAATCCCACCTTTTCCAGGAAGCCTTTCTGGTTCCCCTTTAATTCTAGCGCTAGGCTAGAGTGAGGAATCAATAGTTCTGGCCAGAAGTGGTACCAGCTAGGACTGATATCCCCATAGACAGAAGAAAGGGGGGGGGGGGCAGAGAATGAGGAGAAACATCTGACTCCTGCTCCTTCCTTCCCTGCAGGGACTGAGGTCCTACATGTCTGGTACATGAAAGGTCTATACCTCCCAATCCTCTACCTCTGGTATAGGCTGTACTCTGAGTCACCCACTCCTGTTTCTTTGTTCGGAAAGAAATGTGTTTTTATTCTGAATCTAACAATCATCAAATAAAACAAGTCTTTCCATGCATAGTAGAACAGAAAAGGAGGATTATACATGAAACTGCAAGCCTTTATTTTTAAGTATATAAGTTCAGTTGATAGGTTAGAAAGCTTTCTTGCTTCTTTGTGCTTCTTTCTGGCCTTCCTTCTTTCTTCCTCTGCGCATTTTTAAAAAATTAAAGATTTTTTTCAATTATCAAGCATTTATTTCCACCACACACACCCCTCCCATTACAAAAACAAAGCAAAACAAACAAAACAAATTCCTATTGTGATACCTGAGTAGCCAGCTATTGCAGGAATTTATTAAGTGCCTTCTACATGTTAGGCCATCCACTGCTACACATGAGGCCATAGACCATAGTCTTGACTTTCATTTTGCCACAGGACTTCAATGACTTTGCCCAACTCTGCCATACTTAAATCCATTTCATATATCAAGACATCAGCCCATGGTGTCATTGGTCCTCTTCGAAATCCTACCTCCCAGGGAAAGCTAATTCAGATGAGTAGCTTACTGAATGTGTAGTTATAGCCTTTAGCCACAAGATGGTGCTCCAACTACCCATGAGTAACCTACCAGCAATTTCCCTAGATGGGTGTGGCTACTATAGTTGGCCCCCATTTCAATAGAAGTCCTCTAGTTGGAGAACCTGGGTTTAATTAATGGAGCTGCTACTTGGGCCTAAGTATGTAACTTTGCAAAAATCACTTCCCCTCTCCTGCTTTGTTTCCTCATAGGTAAAATGAGAGTGTTTAAGAACGATTCTCCATTCATGTTCTTCCCTTCTTTGCAGAGGTAGGGGACTGTGGAACTCTGCAAATATAATGCTGAGTCTGGTTAGTTTTGATAAACTTTTCTTTTTAATTCTTTATTTAAAGGGATGGTCCTCTGGGAGAGGAAGAGAAGGCAAATATACATATACATCATATACATGGAAATATAGGCCAATCTCCAGTAGAAAAAGTCACATGACATATATAGTTTTTCAAAAGAATTGAAATTTATAAATGACCACATGAAAACAGATTCCAAATCACAACAAATTAAAACAACCCTGCAATTTCACCTGACTCCACCCAAACTGGCAAAGATAAAAGATGATGGTGTGGAGGTGGCAAATGGTGGCAGTAATCCAGGATTGGGGTTTGACAGGGCATAATAAGGGTGTAGACCGGGGGCCATCAGGAAGTGGCCTCTAAAACTCATCTCCCAGATAAGTCACCACTTGCTCTGGCCACCATTGGGTGGAGCCTGACAAACCCACTGGACAGCTTGCCTTTTTCCATACTTCCAAAGAGACTAATCTTAAATACTGGACTTTTGTCTTTTCATCCTGATGAAAATATTACAGTACATACCCAGCCCCACCCAAACCCCATTTCTTTATCTTTTGTAACCAGTTCCTGTATCCCAGAGATTGACACTAAGGGGAACTTATCTTTCTTTCTCTTTCTTGTTTCTCTTTCTTATTTCTAGATGTACATTGATCCTTGGACTTTGATTTCACTTGGACAGAATGTTTTAAATAGCTTTTAATCCTACTCTCATTAACCTCATTCTTAAGTAACTTTGGCAGCAGGGAGGAGTCTTATTTTAATCTTCGAACTTCCTCCTAATTTCTTGAACTGCTAGATTAAGGGCTTTTGTGGAAGTTTCTGGTCTCTTAGGTTCACCGGCCCCAAGTCCGCATTATTGTAGGGTAGTGGAAAGAGGTCTAAACTTAGGAGTCTTGATATATCATTTCTTATCTTGGCTCTGTTGTATGTGACTTTGACCAAGTGACCTTTCTTCCCCAAGCCCTAATTTCCTCTTCTACAAAATGAACAGGGTTTAGATGATCACTAAGGATCCTAGTTCTGCCTCTCAGTACCTGCATGATCCTGAGGATATCACTTTACCATCCTGAGCTCAGTTTCTTCATTTGTAAAACAAAGGGGTTGGATTAGCTAGCTTCTGAGATTCCTTCTAGAGCTGTTTCAATGATGATCTTATGACTTTTTTAGCTGTAATATTTTGTGATTCCTGCTTTCCCTCAAGTCCTATGGATTCTTTTCTAAGTGGGGAGGGAGTGTGGTAGTCCATTCCAGAAATTATCAACTGAACCTGTTGTTTAGTCGTCTTCAGTCATGTTCAACTCTTTGTGACTTCTTTTGGGGGGTTTTCATGGCAAAGATACTACAGTGGTTTGCCATCTCTTTCTCCAGCTCATTTTATAGATGAGGAAATTGAGGCAAACAAGATTACATGACTAGCCTGGGGTCACACAGCTATACTAAATATCTGAGGTCAGATTTGAATTCAGGTCTTCTTGACTCCAAGCCTTGCCCTCTATCCACTGCCCCACCTGGCTGCTCCACTAAACCTGGCCCCTTTTTAGAAGCTACACTTTCCAGAGTCTTAGGCTATTGACACGGCATCTTGACTTTTTAGACCTGTTGTCCCTCAGTTCCTGGCTGGGAACACATTTTGTATGATAGATTTAGAGATGTAAGGGTCCTGAGAGATAGTTTAGTCCACCACCCTACCCATTTTACGGATGTAACAACAATACTGCTTGCCACTGTAGCTGTGCAAGACTAACAACATCAGCACACAGAAGGGCTGCCAGTACAGGTCCTTTGATCTGCTTTTCTAAGGAAAGCAACTGTAAAGGGTTAACAATCTCACTTTAATCAAACGTAAATATATCATTCACTTAGTTCAGCACCCTGAACTTCAGAACAAATACAAACAGAAATTACAAACAGAGACAATATAAACAGATCAAATAAACACAAATCAGTCTATCCATAGCAATACATAGTTACGAGAGAGAAGCACCAACATATCTGGGTTTTCAAAGCTGAGGCTCTGACAGCTATTACCCAGAGCCTCTTCTGGCCAAATCATACAACACTCTTGCAGTGAGTAAGAGCACCCAAACAAAATGTTAACCTCCATTTATATATACCCCTCCTAGGGCCGAAGGCTTCACACCTAATCAGCTAAAGGGTGTGGGCCTGGGGCTTCACACCTAGTTAGCACAAGGGTGTGGGCCTGGGGCTTTGCACCTAGCAAGACTTAATCAAAGGCTCTTCACTGCCCTAGTGCTGAAAAGTACTCCAAAACAAAAAACAGCAAAAAGTCTACTTTGTTTGCCATTACATTTGAAAGGCAAGACTCATTAAAGGTATTTGATTACCTTCGCATTTTAAAAGAGAAAACAAAAAAGTCCCACCCTAATTACCATAACAATGGATGAAGAAACTGAGGTCAGGAAAGCCAAATGACTTGCCTAACTGCTGTGGGCTAGGTCTCTATTGGAACTGGGGCAGAATAAGTTAATTAATTAATTCCCATACTTCCACACCGACCAGCTGACAACTCCAGTGTTCTCTTTTACTTCTCACTAGCATTCATCTCATATATCCAACCTGTTATGAAGTCATTTCTACCTTTATGACATCTCTTGTGTACACTCCCTTCTCTCTCCTGGCACAGTAAACTGGTAGTAGTACAGTAGTAGCCCTAGCACAGACCCTTATTATCTCATTGCTAGACTGTTGCAGTAGCTTGGGGCTTGATCCTCCTGCCTCAGGTCTCTTTCTGATCCGTCTACCTGCCAGGCAGCTGCTAAAGTGATCTTCCTAGAGCACAGTTCTGACCATGTGAACTGCCCTACTCCAGAAACTACAGTGGTTCTCTAGTATCCCCAGGATCCAATATAAAATCATCTGTTTGGCTTCTAAAGCCCTTCACAGGGTACAGAGTCAAGATGGTAGAGTGAGACAACCTGGCCTTTCTTACCTTTCCAATCACTGCTTTCTTTACACTTTACTTTCCCCCACCTACTCTGATTCAGCCACACTGGCCTACTTGCTATTTCCTGAACAACAACAACAACCCATTATTACGATCCTCCTGGAAGCAGGTTCCCCAGGCTCTTCCACATGGGGAATTGTATCAGCCAAGCCTGCTCATGTACTACAATCAATCTCATGAGGACTGGGCTCATTGGCCAGTGCTGTTACAGTTGTTTGCATGTTGTCTTCCCCCTTAGGATGTGAGTTCCTTAAGGGTAGGAACCACATTTTTGCCTTTTGTCATATCCCCAAAGTATCTAGCATGTGTCGTTGAGTCATTTCAGTCATGTCCTCACTCTTCATGACCCCATTTGGAGTTTTCTTGGCAAAGAACCTGAAATGGTTTGCCATTTCCTTGTCCAGCTTATGTTAGAGATGAGGAAACAGAGGCAAACAGGGTTAAGTGACTTGCCCAGGGTCACACAGCTAGTAGGTATCTAAGGCCTAAGAACTGAGGAAAATGAGTCTTCTCGACTTCAGGCCATGCACTCCATCCACTTTGCCCCTTACCTGCCCCATACTAAGAACTTATTAAATGCTTGTTGATTGAAGATATTGTAGAGCAGACCTGGGATAGATTGAGTGAACTTGGTCTCCAAGTAGATTGATCTGGAACTCAGCTTTGAGCTGGACAAGGAGTAGTTAGCTCTAGGACTTTGACTTAGAGCTCCTAAGGTCCCAGGGAGCTTCCTTGAAGACTGATTGTATCTCCGAAATGCATTTACTCAAAATGTTTGTATTGGTAATTAAGGTGGGACTTTTTTTTTTTTTTTACTGTTTTCTCTTTTAGAATATTAAAGTAATCAAGTACCTTTTATTAAGTCTTACTAGGTGCAAAGCCCACACTCTTTTGCTAACTAGGCGCTAAGCCCCAGGCCCACACCATTTTGCTGATTAGGTATGAAGCAAACTCAGATGTCAGCATTTTGTTTGGGGCTCTCACTCACGAAGAGTGAGTTGATGTGGAGGCTCTGGGTAGCTGCCGGAACCCCCTGGCTTTGAAGAAAACCCAGATGTTGGTGCTTTTCTTTTTGATAACTATGTATGTGATGTCTTGATCAGATAAAGCCTGTCTGTTGAATTGTGTTATTTGATCTGTTCACATTTTCTGTTTGCAATTTCTATTTGTATTTGCTCTGAAGTTCAGGGTGCTGGCTTTTCCCCCTGAACTAAGTGAATGATATATGTATGTTTGATGATTGTTAACCCCTTAAGGTTGCTTTCCTTAGAAAAGCAGGTCAAAGAACCTGTGCTAGCAGCCCTTCTGTGTGCTCTTGTTGCTGGTCTTGTTGGGTCCTACACCTCAGCAGCAGCTACTAGCCACATTGTGGTTACAATGTTTTTACTAAAGAAATTATATATCTTATTTCTCAGGCTTTGAATGGTACCAAGTGTGGAAGCATTGTTCCACAGGCAGCAAATAGCTGAGCCGGGACTCCATCTCAGGTCCTCTGATTCCGTATCCAGTGGTATTTTCACATCACCACATTGTTGTGGTGCCAGTAGTTACATGCCTACTTTCCGGGGATTACTAACATAACTCTCCACAAAAGATGGGGATAGTAGACTCAGAGACAAAAGCTGTGGGATCTAGCCTCTTTAGTGTCCCATTCCTACAAAGTTAATGCCTTCTCCCATGGTTCCTGCCCTTTAGGTTTGCTCCTATCTATTGTCTTGGCAAGAGATTCTACTTTCAAGAAGATGCTAATATCTCTCAATAGATAAATAGTCGGTCAAAGGATATGGGCAAATCATTTTCAAAAGAATTGCAAACTATAAATGATCGTATGAAAATCACTTATAGTGAGAGAAATGCAGATTCAAATAACTCTGAGTTTTCATCTCCCACTGTGAAAATTGGCAAAGATGAAAAAAGGTTTTTTTTAAAATGGGAAAAATTATGGGGCAGCTAGGTGGCACAGTGAGTAGAGCACTGGTCCTAGAGTTTGGAGGACCTCAGTTCAAATCCAGCCTCAGACACTTGACACACTTACTAGCTGTGTGACCTTGGGCAAGTCACTTAACCCCAACTGCCCTGCCAAAAAACAAAAAAAATGGGAATAATTTAAAGAGGTTGTTGTGAATGCAATGTGATGACTGGCACACCCTGCCCCAAACTGTTGGAGGTGGGCAGGTACATCACCTAGATTCACCCCGGGGTTTTGCCAGTTGCAAGATCTTTTAGTAGAAGAGGTCTCTTCCCTACTTCCCTCATACTGTTTATAGTGTAGTGTATGACCCCTCCCTTCCAAATGCTATCTTCTCTCTGTTCCTCCATTCATTCAGAGGGAGCAGAATAAACATTTACCAAGCACCAGACCCTGTGCTAAATGCTTTAAAAAATCTCATTTGATCCTCACAACTACTCTGGGAGGTCGATACTATTATGATCCCTATTTTACATTTGAGGAAACTGAGGCAGACAACAGTTAAGTCAGGTACTTGTAGCTTCATAGAGAAGTCTATCTTGATCATCACCAGCATCCTAGGATGTATGGGAGAGGTCCTAGGGCTCCTACTAGGAAGAAGTGAATAGAAAAGGGTCTGGGGGAACAGGAATAGGGGGATGTAGGAAGGAGCACATTTAGCTCCTACCATGCAAGGACAAGACCTGTTCCATTCACTTTATTTATGGCCTCCATGAGAGCAGACAACACATACACATCTGTAAAATTGCCGTGGGATAGTGAGTGAAACACTGGAGTCAGGAAAATCTGGCTTCGGATCCTGCCTCTGATACTTAACGGCTTTGTGACCTTGGGCAAGTCACTTAACCTTAGTTTTCTCACTTGTAAAATGAAGGAGTGGATTCAATTCCAACTCCTTAACAGCTAGTTTACTCAGTTAATTGATCGATGTGTTGTCTCCCAGATAAGATTGTAATCTCTCAAAATGTACCCAGTACTATGTAATTATTTATTAAGTGGTTCTCTCAAACTCAATTTGTCTCGGTGCAAAATGAGGATTGTAAATGACCTTTGATAATGATTGAGGCAATTATAGGTTCAGAAGCAGCCATGTGTAAATTCTGGAGGGTGAGTGTGAGTCAGAAATTCTTTTGTCACTCTGCAGTGACAAAGACAAGAGCTAATGTAGCCAGAACATGTCTAAAGCCAACATAGCCCCTCCTGCCTCACCGTACCCCTACCCCCTTACCTAGAGATTCTGAGATCCCTATTGAATAAGAAGTGATTCTGATGAGAGTTGAACGAATGGATAAACCAATGAATTGGAGTGTTTGGGCACCAGACTAGAAAGGTGGGGGAGGGGGCTAGGTTATGAAGGACTTTGGCTGCCAAACAGAGGATTTTTGTATTTATCCTGGAGGTAGTAGGGAGTCACTGGAGTTTATTGAGTTGGGGGATGACATGATCAGACCTATGCTTTAAGAAAATAACAGAGCAGAATGGAGGATGCATTGGAGTGGGGAGAGACTTGAGGCAACAGACCCACTGTGGTTATTGCAATATTCAAGCTCAAAGTGATGAGGGTCTACACCAGGGTGGTAGCAGCATCAGAGGAGAAGAGCACATATTTCAGAGATGTTGCAAAGGTGACATCAAAGAGCCTTAGAAACAGATTGGATATTGGAGGGAGAGATAGTGAGGAAGCAAAGATAACACCAAGGTTGGGAAACTGGGGGACTGGAAAGAGAAATTAATTCAGCAGTGGAGTCATTTCACCAGTAGGCCAGTCAGTGGATGGATGATTAGAGGCTTGGGAGCACCTTGAAATGGTACCTGTAGGGGGCAGCTAGGTGGGGCAGTGAGTAGAGCACGGGCCCTGGAGTCAGGAGTACCTGAGTTCAAATGTGACCTCAGACACTTGACACACTAGCTGTGTGACCTTGGGCAAGTCACTTAACCCCAATTGCCCTACTTCCTCCCTAAAAAAAAGAAAAAAAGAAAAGATTCCTCCCCCTGAAAAACCAAAAACCATTAGAAAAAACGAAAACCATCAATCACATTACCGGAGATACTGGACCAATAGGAAGTAGTAATGCATCCAGAGGAAAAATCAAGGACAAAAATAGGCACCCACGGACCTCGACAGGACACAGAAAGATGCAAGAAGCAGCTTCAGCAAGTAGGATCCATCATCTTCATCACCACCACCACTAACATTGCTAACATTTATACAATGCTTTAAGGTTTGCAGTGTAAGTGCAAAGCACTTCACAAATATTATCCTCACCACAACCCTGGGAGGTAAGTACTGTTATCCCTGTCTTACAGATAAAGAAACTGAAGCAAACAGAGGTTTAAGTGACTTCCCTAGGGTCATACATCTAGTAAACATCTGGGGATGAGTTTGAACTCAACGTTCAGGGCTTGTATACACTGCACTGCCTAGCTGTGTGACGTATGTGGCAGAGAGAATGCTGGCTATAGTCTCTGGAAAGGCATCAAATCTAGCAGATCTAGAACCTAGCAGAAAGCTAATCCTTAAAGGAATTTTATTAGGATTCCACAAAGGGAGAAAATGTCTCCCAGTGACAGGACTTGCAAAGCATCCCTTTGCCACATATGTACCCTTTTCATGTGTCTCAGGACATTTCTACTTTAAGTTTCAGCCATCTCTCTGAGGGACCTTGTATAAGCAAGAGGAAAGTGCACTCCTGATTGGGGGTGAATGTTTTTGCATCAACTGTTACACCATTTTACTAAATACCCTTTCTAAAATCTAATTAATATCTACTGACTGACTAAAGTTAATGTGAAGCACACTGGTGGGGGCTTTTGGGCAACAGCAACTCAGTCCCTCAGGGCTCCTCTTAGAATCCCAAGGAGAGTAGTAGTTAGCTAGCTACTGAGAACTCAGCCTACCAACATGAGTGGGAGTTGGGGAGGTGACTTCAGAAGGGGTATTACATAAGTATAAACGAAATAAAAGCAAGGTAGTTTTGGTTTTGGGAAAGCAGTAGCAGCTGAGTCAGACAGAGTTTCATGTAGGTGGCACCTGAGCTGAGCCTTGAAGAAAATTAGGTATTTTAAAATATGGAGGTAAGGAAAGGGACAATGCAAAGGTATAATGGAGTGTTGTGTGTAAGGAAGAGCATGAAAGCCAGTTTGGCCAGACTATAGGGGAGCAATGTGCAATAATGCTGAAAAGGTAGGTTGGGGCCAGGTTGGGAATAGCTTTAAATGCCAAACAGGCTTGGAAGTACCTTGGGAAGGCACCTGTTGGATGGGAAGGGGAGGGAAGGGGAGAGTGTGGGTAGGGGATGGTAATCCCAGAGGGAGTATCATAGTCCATTCTCCACTCCGACTGCCCTCCAAAAACATTCATCATGTAGAGGGGGTCACTGGACCCTTACTGGAGCGAAATAGAGCTGGAGATATTTGAATGAATACATCAGTGCATCATGGAGAGAGAACATTTCTGGATGTGGGGCCTTGCTAGGATGAAAGGCCTTCAGTCTGGTGTCCTGAGACCCAACTGCAGCACAGGATGAGCAGAAGCAGGACAGCCTCCTGGTTCTCTAGTAGCCCTAAAGTCTTGAGTTTCCTTTCTCTCTCTTTCCAGGCTTCTTTCTTTCCTGAAATCAATGTGGGGCAGATAAAAGTGGTTTCTGACTGACAATGCCCAAGGGTTTTCATGGTGCCCTTCTCTGGCATACAGCGTGGAAGCAAGAAGATTCTAAACTAAGTCATCTCATTTGTCCTTCAGAAACATTGCCTACCCCAGGTGAGGAAAGTCTCTAATGTCTTTCTCCTTTCTTCATCCCTTCCTCTTCCGTCTCTTCTCTTCCCTATCTCGCTCTCCACCTCCCATTCTTAATTTTTTCACCCTTCATGATTTTTTTCCATTTCTCTTCCTCTGTTTTCTCACGCCATCCCTCTTCTCTTTTACTTCAGCATTTCAGGGTTGACCTAACTCTAGGACTGAGATTAGGAAAAACCAAGGCAGAAAAGAGATTTACCTGACAAAAGTATCACTGTGGGCCCACCTTACTGGGAATGGTACCTGAGAACAAGCACCTATGAGGCAGGCTAGACTCATTTACTACTGTAATGGCAAGCAAAGTGGGACTTTTGTTTTGCTTTTTTCTTTTGGAGTTCTAGTTCTTCTCAGCACTAAAGTAATCAAGTGCTTTTGATTGAGTTTTGCCTTTGTTTGAATCAAGTCTTTGATGACCTGCTTAAGTCACAAGAAAGCCTAAGTCACACGAGTTTGAGTCACATGGTTGTGACACTTTCTGTAGGCTGACCCTGAAGTGCATATATGATCTGAGGTTGGTGTTTTGTGGCCCTCTAGTTAGGTCCTTTGACTCAATCCAAACTTCACAGAACCCCAGCACTGGAACAACTCAGATGGTCCAGGCAGAAGACAGCAAAGACCTGGGGCAGATGTGAAATTTTTTTCATGCCATTTATTCTTTATGTTAACTTCAACTTTCAGAGGCCATGGTGAGTTAGCCAATGCTGGCCAACTAGGAGTTGCCCTGCCCAATTCATTCCCAAACTCCAGGGGGGTTCCCATGAAGTGCAAAAGAGCAGGGCCAGGACTAGTCTGTTTTTGTCATCTCTGGAGGAGCCCCTGCTGCTAAAAGCTCGTCCTCTGTGCAGCAGGGCCTGGCCATCCCACATACCACTTGAGGCAGCTCACAACTCCAGCAGTTACCTAGGAGAAGAGTCGTCAGCTTTCACTGTTGTACGTGTCATGTTGTCAGGATTTTTATTTGAAGTTTCAAAAATCTATTTGGCAAGACATTTCCCAAACTGTGTTCTGGATGTTGTGACAACATGGTTTTCTACAGGAAAAATCTGATGAGCTATGAAAGTATACACATAAAACAGCAATTAAATGCTATGCCAAAAGAGCTTCTGGCAGTCCAGCAACTGAATGTATGTTTATCTGTTTTCCATTGCTAAGTCCATATCCCTGACTCCCTTGATCAGTATTTGTGGGTTCCATTGGGTCCAACTATTTCGTGGGCAAGTTACTCTGGGAAATACAGGCCTGCTGGAAAGACTTGCCGGAGAGCCTGGATACTTGGATTCACTTCTTTACTGTTCAGTTGTTCCCTGAAAATGGGTTTGGGAGCCTTTCCTTCTTCAGAGGTCCTCTGAGTACATGTCTCAGGTGACTTGAGGATAAAAGACTAATACCCGTTCTAAAGAAAATCATGCACCAAATGATTACTAAGTTGATTATTTAGAATCAGATCCTTCGAAGAAAACCAGTGACAAAGCAAATCTCTAAATTGGGAAGCTGTGTCCTATTTAGAGAATTGGGAGGGGGATGAATTGAGAATTATGCCATGCTAAAAGATAAGCAAAATACAGCACTTTCTAAATGAAACCTTTATCCTGACAGTTTACTGGGAAATCTCTCGCCCAGAGTGTGCCACTTCCACTGGCTCTGGGTTGTAGCTAATTTGTTCAGTAAACAAAGTGTCAAAATGCCAATAAGGGGATAAAATTAGCAGTTTCATAGCCTTTCTACAACCTAGTTTTTATTCTCCTGTGGTTTCAACTTCAGATGCATTAATAAAGTGAATTTTCTTCAACATATTTTCAATTCCTTTGCTTTTGTCTCACCTTAACCCAAAGAGGATGGCTTAAAATTACTTTGTCCCTACATATTTCTCATGTCCCGACAAGTTTTTTCATTATCTTTCAGGCAGCTAGATGGCATAGTGGATAGAACGCTGGTCCTAGGTAGGAAGACTCAAGATCAAAACCAGGTTCAAGATACAAGCTGTATGAAGCCAGCAAATCACCTACCCCATTTGCCTGAGTTTCAAATGAGGATCATTAATAGCACCTACCTTTCAGAATTGAGAGTTGTCAAGTTTCGCGTAACTAAGTACCCTGTCATCATAGTAGATACAAGTGCTTTTTCTTTTTTTGCCTCATCCAGAAATAAATGCTGGCGAACTCACGGATGGTATTTTTACGTTCTGTAGCCTCACCTTACCCAAATTAATGCCATACTACCATTTGAGGATAAAATACATAATTACACAATTCATAGAATTTAAGTTTGGAGTGACTTAAGTATGTAATTTGAACCTAACTCCAAATATCCCAGTATTAAAGTAGCTGCTAGTGGCAAAAGTGGGCTTCAGAGTATCTTGGGACAAGAATTAGGAAAAGCTAAAATAGAGTACTCCAGAATAAGGAGCTGCACTCCACCGAATCAAACATTATCCTTTGTGACTAATTAGCTTTATATTTATTACACTGTTTACTCAGGGACAGATGAAAAACTTCAGAACGCTGCACAATCATGTCACGTATTTCCATCTAAAGGAAATAGTGCCCTAAAAAAATTAACTACTAAGCCACCATTAGTGATAGTTTCTTTCTATGAATTTCATTTTATAGGATCAAGCATTCTAAGAATTCTAAGAATTTACTCATCAAAACTTAATTTTCTCATTTTTAGGATAGATTATCAAAGCCATTCTTCAATGGAATGGTCCCTGGACTAAACTTTTGTGAAGAGACCTCAAAATTCTTCAAATGGCAAACATCAGAATACACTATAAATCTTACTTATTTCCAGGTTTCGTCCCCTCCCCCTCAATTTTCTAGAATTTGATGGATTTTCCATCTTCCGTGTAATGTCTAAAATGACCAAGAAATCAAGTGTTAGTTTAGTATCAGCTATGTTAATTTCTGAATAGGCTCAAAAAATCTTTAATCCTTCTATTGGTAGCTAGCCTCTAGCATAATACAGAAAAAACATCAAGCATATGCAGAAAACTACTGTCCAACTATGACACTTGAACAGCAAAGATCAATTTGGTAAGACACCTCTGCATAGCCCTTAACTGCCAACTTCTGGCTGCAGTATAAATTACTAGAAAGTTTCCAATTTTGTCTACCTACAAAAACAAGATCTCAATTCACCTCCATAGACCTTTTAATGACAGCCCATTTAACTTCATCTAAATACTACACAAAAACCAAAAAAAGTAAATCAAATGCAGGATTCACAACGTAAAATTTGATTGATACAGGCAATTCTGCTAAGGAAATTCTCCTTTACCAATGCAGATGGACAACTGCCTCTAATTTTGTGTTGAGAACTGACTGGGTCACCTAGTCAAATGACTTGCCCAGGGTCTCTCCTCCCTGTCAGGTGTTACTTAACCCAGGAGGGAGGCCTACTCTATTCAAGCCTACTGGGCTAGAATTAAAACTTTTATAAAACATAAAATTTAGGTTTTTGACACGAGTTGGGATAAACAAGTTTATTTGTAAATTATTTTAGTCAACATACATAATCGACCTAAAAACTTCAATAGAAGGATAAAGTTTAAAACCACTTTGAAGTGCCTCTAAGTGATTTTTTTTTTCTGGATGGTCATACCAGATGGACCCTAACCCCACAACCATCGCAATATTTCCATGAAAAGTTTGAAAATGTATTGCCCTCCCCGTCCCCAGGCAAGTTACTCTAAGGGTTATAATACATACTTCACCCGGCAGGTAATTTCTATCTCCTCTATCCCTTGCATCCAATCTAGTAAACTTAACTGATTCAGCTTCCCTTTGATTAAAAGGAAAAAAACCAAATCTATTAAGACCAACCATATATCACTATTAAGAACTGCACTAGATAATTTGCAAGTATCAGGGAGAGGATGCTGGTGGAAAAGTTTGTTGTTTAAAAAGAGCCCTTATAAATAAAATCCTAGGTTATTGTTTGCACTATCAGCTAGAAGGTTGCTTAACATGTGGTAGAATGAGGACTTATGCAAGGTACGATGCCGAGTAGAGTGGTTCTACTCTGATGTAGGAGAACAAGTGAAGTTTAGCCAGGAGAAAGCCAACTGGACTTTTAATTACATCTCAATGACAAGACTCCCCACAGGTGAATGTAAAACATTTAATTTAAAAACGTTGACACTACAATATATAAAATAGCTATTATAAATGCACATAGTGTATTCTATAGCTGCCAGGTTTATGGTTTTTTTTTTCTTTTTTTTTTTAGGAAACTGTAAGTTACACTGTGGTTAAGACTTGTATATTATCACCCTCTGAAAAGCCCACATTCTATCACAGTGATGTATGGTCAGACTTAACAGCCCCAATTGTTAAACACTTGGATCAAGTCATAACCAGTTTTATTGCAAAAGGACCCTGTACACATTTATATCGATTCTAGTACCTTACGATTTTAGCTACCCAACAAGTCATTAACATACAGAAACATGCATCATGAGAAGCAAGAAATATCACCCATCCCTTCTGCATATTAGCAACTTGTCACTCCTGAGCAACAGTGCTCACTCACATCACTGAGGTCTGTGAACAGTCACTTTTCGCATTCATCCTGAGTGAAAGATGGAATGACGTAAGTACAAATGCAACATATTATAAACAATTTCTTACAAAAAAGGTCACAAATTAAAACCAAAGTATTTTACAGAATTTACTACAAAACACCATAAAACTGCCTTCACTTAAGCTCTTTCTCCCCGTATCCTGCGAGCCAACTGGATGTCTTTGGGCATGATAGTCACTCTCTTGGCATGGATGGCACACAGGTTAGTATCTTCAAAGAGACCCACCAAATACGCTTCACTAGCCTCCTGTTAAAAAATAAAAATCACACCATTAGGCTCCTTTCAAATCAGGTGCCCAATTTTCCCCACTACCCCCTCATAGCAAAGGGTTGGCTTGGCTTTTACCTGAAGGGCACCAATAGCTGCACTCTGGAACCTCAAGTCTGTTTTGAAGTCCTGAGCGATTTCCCTCACCAACCGCTGGAAAGGAAGTTTCCTGATCAAAAGCTCTGTTGACTTCTGGTAACGGCGAATCTCACGAAGGGCCACGGTACCAGGTCTGGGAGGAAAAAAAATCCAAAAACAAGCCCAAGTTCAAATTCATTCCAACAACTCTACTAACGATCAAAGGCTGGGAATCGGAATAACGGCGTAAATGACCCTGTTATTCTCCTCCCGGCCCCATCCCCCCACCCCCTTCGAGCCTAGAAGAGCCACTGAAACGTCAAAAGAAACAAAACAAACAAAAACCAGCCGTACCGGTAACGGTGAGGCTTCTTGACCCCGCCAGTAGAGGGGGCGCTTTTCCTGGCAGCCTTTGTGGCCAGCTGTTTGCGTGGAGCTTTCCCACCAGTGGACTTACGAGCAGTCTGCTTTGTACGGGCCATCTTGTCTTACCTAAAGAGAAACAAAGTCGACTTCAAGACCTCGAGACGAGCGGACCTCTCTTTCTCTCCCTCCCTCGGCAGGGGCCGGCCCCGCAGGGCCTCCCGACATCTCAGCCGGATGGCAGCAGATGGCCGGGCGGGCGCCGTTGCCGCCTCCCCCCCCCTCCTCCCATGACTCAGGCTGCCAGCAGAGGCGGCCTCCCCTGGAGGGCGGGGAGGAGTCACTTCCCCTCCTCGACAGGCGGAGGCCCGGCTGCCCGCGACAACTCAACGCTGGGGCCTCCGAAACCCCGGCCGGGAGAAAAAAACTGAAGCGCGACGCTGAGAGAGAAAAAGCCGGGAGGTTTAAGCTGCGTACTCCGCGCTGCCACCAGACAACCGCCGAACCAATCCTGCCCGGCGCCGGTGGCTGACAGTAACCGCGGCGACCAGAGGTGCCAAAGGCCGTGATCGAGGCTTAAACCCAGTCAAAAGCGGACACCCACCGAACGAACAGTCGATGTTTCCTCAGCTGGATTCGCTGCTGATGCCGCCGCTTCCGTCCGCTCGGCGATGCCGTTGACTCCGCCTCGCTCCGAGTAACCAAAGTCCGGGAATACTCCCGCTCCGATCAACGACCAAACCGCTCTGCGCTCGACACCTCCCCTCGACACCTTCTTTTTTATACTCACGCCTCACGCTGCGTCTCTGCGTCATAAGCATCTTATTTGCATACACCAACGACTCCTTCCATTGGCCAGCGCATTCGCCGACGCGCTGACATCCCCCGACACAAAGGCCGTGCTCCAGCCCTGCTTCCTGATTGGTGAAAATGCAGGCCACTGATTGGCTGTTAAAGTAGCATGGTGATTGGATGTTTGGAAAGAAGAAAGAACGAATCAGAATTTTCCTCTAGTTAGCCACTCTGATTGGACGAAATAGAGCTATGTTTGGATCCTTCCCTTTGTTGCAAAGCTCTACAATAGAAAGTCAATGCAAATGAATTGTATTTGTGTCAGGCTCAGGCAACTTAGAGTCTTCTCTGGGAGAGCCTAAGCCTATTTACCTTGAGGTAATGTACTGCAGTGTTCGCAGTGCATCTGTAGGAGAGACTTTCTAAATTAGTAAAACCAATTGCTACTTTAAAATGTCAACACACAAATATGGCCCAATGTAAAATTAAATTTGTAAATGTGGCTGTTCACAATAGTTCATACGTTAAAAAAATGATTTCATCCAGAGTGGTCAATTATAGTTACAGAGTTGGACAAATCATGTTATTCTATACACTTATAGCCATTTATAACAAAATATAATGTGGAAAGGGGTACACAAAAGAAACAGTGGCAACTGATGACACTTTTGTAAATGTGCTACTTTGCATATTATATTTTTAGAGCAACTTCTGTCAAAATACCTTAAGCAATGATTTTAGCAAAAAGATTAAACAAGAATTTGTGAGCTAACATATTTCCTCGATTATGTAATAGTTAAATACAATGACAGCCAGAGAGGGAGAAATCATAACATGGTACATGAGTGTACCTGGGAAATTAACGAGAGCCAAGCTAAATATGTACCCTAGTGTTTTTTAATGCTACACCCTGACCATGACTACCTCTGAAGCAACCTGACAACATACCTCACCTGACTTACTTTGTCTCTCACCTCCGGTAACCTGGGACTCTGAGATTGGGCCCTCATTTCAAGGATCCACCCCAGGACATGAGCCTGAGGCACCAGGCCACTGATATCTAGGACCAGTGCATCAATCCCAAATCCTCTTCTCAAACAGATGATTCCCAGGTCTCTATAGCCAGTCCTAGTAGCTTTCCTGAGTTCTAGTCCTGCCTCTTGGACATCTCAAATCCAACGTGTCTGAACCAGAGCTCATTATCTTCTGCCCCCAAACCTCCCAGTTACAACCAAAGGTACCATTGATCTCTCAGTCATGCAGGCTTGGGACCTCACAACCATCTCACAAATCTAACCTGTTATCAAATCTAGTCATTTCTGCCTTCACAACATCTCTCATATAAGTCTCCTTCTTTCCACCCGCCTAGCTACCAGCCTAGCACAATCCCCCTGCCTTCGATGACCTCTTTCCTAGACCACCATTGTTTCTGGTGTTCAGTCTGTCCAACTCTATATTTCTTGGCAAAGATACTGGAGTGGTTTGCCATTTCCTTCTCCAGCATGTCCCTATTTTACAGACGAGGACCTGAGGCAAATGAAGTTAAGTGACTTGGCTAGGTCACATAGCTAGTATCTGAGACTGGATTTGAACTCAGATCTTCCTAACTTTACCACCTAGCTGCCCCTAGACCACTATAATAGCCTTCTAATTGGCCTCCTTGACTCAAGTTTCTTCTTGCTTCTATCCATCCTCCAAATAAAATGCTTGTTTTACAGGGTCTGACCATATTTCTTCCCTACTCAATAAACTCCAGTGGCTCCCTATTATTTCCAAGATCAGATATAAAGTCCTCTGTTTGTTATTTAAAGCTATTCACAAAGATTCAGTAACTTCTACCAATCCTATAATCAGTCACAGCTCCAAAGGACTTTTGATATAAAATGCTATCCTTCTCCAGACAGAGAACTGATGGATTCAGAGTGCAAACTGAAGCACATTTTTTCCTTTATTTTTCTTGCTTTTTTTTGTAGACCATGGCTAATGCAGTAATATGTTTTGCATTATGTATATGTATCATATTTCCAGTTTTCTCATGGGGAGGGATAAGGGAGAAAATGTAAAACTGAAAATAAAAACAAAATTAAAAAAAAAAGCTATTCACAACCAGGTCCCTTCTTAACTTTTTATTTCTTATACTTTACTTCTTCCCCTCTCCTGTGAGTATGTTTCACTGGCATGTTCCTCTAACCAAACATTACATCTCCTGGCTCCATGTGTTTGAACTGGGGTCACCCCATACCTTAATGATAGGGACTAGTTTAATACAGTACTTAGCACATAGTAAGTACTTAATAAATACTTGTTGAATGACGATGGATTTACACCCAGCCTTACAAGATTAAACATTTGGGACCTCATGCACTGGAATGGCCACCAATAATAGCCTCAATCTCTCTTCTTTCCTAGCACTGTACTTGAAAAATCCCTGGTACTTAAGAAATAATAATGATACTTTTTGCAGTTCACTCTGGGGTGTCAAGTGCCCCAGTCAAATGATACCATATCTCCAACCTAAGGAGCAAACAATGTCTTCCTCTCCTAATCCCAGTGACACTAAATCTCTTTTGCTGTTGTTTTTCAGTCATGTCAAATTTAGTGACCCCATTTGGGGTTTTCTTGGCAGAGGTACTGGAGTGGTTTCGCATTTCCTTCTCCAGTTCATTTTACAGAAGAGGAAACTAAGGTAAACAGGGTGAAGTGACTAGTCCAGAGTCACCTAGATAGTGAAAATCTGAGGCCAGATTTGAACTGGCTGGAGTCTGAGTCCAGGCTTGGTTCTCTATCCATCGAGCTACCTAGCTGCTAAATCTCTGGGTACTACCTAAATGAAAACTAATCCTCTCCCCTTGTCACCACTTCCCATTTTCTCATCCCCAATTCACCTCAGCCCTCCTTCTCTTCTGTTTCAATCCAACACTTCTTGCCCCTTCCAAATGCCCTACGGAGCCCCCGTTCTACTATTAACAAACTTCCCTTCATCTTAGGCCTCTTCCTCTCATATTCCTTTTATCTTTTGATAAAAAGGGCTCCTCCCTTCCCCCTTTACTGTATCCCTGGCCTTCCTTTTCAGTACTAGAGACAGACATCTTACTTCGTGACCATGGAACCTTAGTCCAGGAGGAATACTAGTCATAGAATCATTAATTTAGAAGTAGAAGAAATCTCAGAGGTCATCAAATTCTGCCCCCTCACTTTATAGACAAGGAAATAGAAATTACTTGCCCATGGTCACATAAGTATTAGAAATGGGATTTGAACCCAGTGGGCCTTCCTGACTCCTGACCCCAGCAGTCTTTCCACTTTGCCACATGGCTTTCATATCCTATTCTTCTGTAGCACCTCTCTGGGCTGCCAATTTGTACCTGCAGTTTGGGGGTCCCTGCAGAATGACTACCTTAGATGGAAGATAATTTCTAAAGATATAGCTCAGGAACCCACCCATCCCACCAACACTCCCCACCCCTCCTTACTCCTCTGGATTTAGTTCATTGCCAGAGCAGGACTAGCTTCCGCCTCCCCACCCTCACCGCCACAAAGCCCAAGTAAAGCAAAACCATGTATTGGCCATGTTAACAAAAAATGTGTCTCATTCTATATAGTTGGTCCATCACTTCTCTGTCATGGGGTGGGTGGTATTCTTCATCATTGGTACCAAGGAATAGTTGGTTATTGGGTTGATCAAAGTTCTTAGGTTTTTCATAATTGTTCAATTTTTCAATGTTGTTAGAGTAGAAATTCTTCCTGTTCTGCTCACTTCAGTCAGCATCAGTTCATACCTAGGTTTCCCTGAAACCATTCTCTTCATTACTTCTTATAGCATGTAGTATTCCCCTTACATTCATACACTACAATCTGTTTAGCTCTTCTCCAGCTGATGGATACCCCATCAGTTTCCAGTTCTGTTTGCCACTACAAAAAGAGCTGCTATTTTTGTGCATATCCGAGACCTTTTCCCTCTTCCTTTGATCTCTTTTGTGGCAGCTTACTTTTTAATATAGTCTCAAGCATCAGTGGCTGATGCTCCTAGCTAATTGCTAAAAGTACCTTCGTGCCCAACACATTCACGGTTGTGCCCATTGGGCTGATGGAGGAACTTCTCTACACACCTTGTAATCAGGTTGTAGGTAAACTCCTTAATACCTTCTTTACTCTCCCCAATAACACTTCACACTCTCCCTTTGCTAGAGTCTCTTAGCAACCACTCCTCTTCTGATGAGTGAGCTCTATACAGATGTCACCCTATCCAGATCCCTGAGAACAGGTTATTGTTTCTCCTTTCTCAAGGAGTTCAGTTCCTAGCTCAGCCTTCCTCTCCAAGCCAGTCCTGGCAGCAATACTGGAAGGTATTAACACGAGCTTTATTCTCAAACATCCAATTCATTAATTTCTTTTAAACCTCCTCACCTATACACCTATTTAAGACTCTGCTCGAGTCAGACACAGGAATGGTGACATCCTTGCTCTCATCATCACCCGCAAGTGTTCTACTTTCATTTTCAAGAATTGTGAAACGTCTCTATGCAACTATCACTTCCTCTTCTGTTATCTCTCCCTATGCCTCACCCTCCTAAACCTGTTCTTCATTCTCCGTACCTCAATGTTCTCCCAGGCCATCACCCTGGTTCTGCCTTCACTTTTCTACTTTCCCAATTTTACCTTGTAGTTAAGCAGTTAAACTTTATGCTACCCTCTGTTGACACTCATGCCTTGTCACACCCTAACCCTGGCTTACTCATCAACCTGCTCTGCTTCTTCTCTAGTACACAAACACTTTCAGGGACAAGTATTCTGGCTAGCGAACTTCCCATTGAGGACTGTGCCTGCCTCCTGGCCACTTTTGTTGGGGGGAGGAGGGAAGATAATGCTTTAGTCTCCTAATAGAGGCAGTGTTTCTAGTTGGTCTCCACAGGCAGCTGCAAGGGCCACCCACTCAGTAGACTTCAAAAGGAGACAGCTTCTGTTCTCATTCTTTTATGAATGTGTGGTATGAGACTTCTTTTGGGCTTTTCATAATGAGGGTGGGGAGGATTTCTTCATTTCCTCCCCCTGGCAGCTTTGGCACTATGACCATGTGTTTTAGGTAAGTTGAAGACCAGCTTTCAAGGTCTCAGCAGCTTCTGCACTGTATCTTTCCTTGAGCACAGGTGACTGATCTTGAAAAATGGATTTTTCTAGACTGATGACTACTTCAGAAGTGGGGGGGGGGGGCGGCGGTGAGGTGAGAAGAAAGGATGACTGTTAGTGGGATTATGAGCCCAACTATGCCCTAGCCAGAGCCAAATGAGAAACAGCCTGACTCCTCTCCTTCAGAGTTCTTCAGACTCCCTCTAGGACTGAACCTTGTCAGTCCATATCCCTTAGTGGAAGAGGATACTCCAATCCCCCGGATCAGCAGATCTGTTACACTTACATGTTGTTTTCCCTATTAGAATGTAAGATCTTTCATGAAAGGAAACATTTTCTTCTTAATCTTCATATCTCCAATGCCTACAATAACATTTAGCACATTATTCAGTATGTCCTTAAATGCTACCTGACTGACAAAAGAAAAAAAGTTCATTATTGGTCCTTCCCTTTGTCTAAATAAATATCTTGGATGAATTGTGATATTCAATCCTCCTTAAGAATAAAACTTAATGGTACAAAATGTCAAAATGTGACTAACAGTTATTCCCCTACAGTCAGTCAGGCAAGGAAACTGAAACACAGAACCACTGAATGTTCTAATCTATAGTTTCTGTTCAGGGCTTTCTGTTGCTGCTAGATAAAAAATATTTTAAAAAGTGGGATGGGGCAGCACCTAGGGATAGGTGGTACAGTGGAGAAAGCACTGGCCCTCAAGTCAAATCCAGCCTCAGACGCATACTAGCTGTGTGACCCTGGGCAAGTGACTTTTGTCCAACTGCTCAACTGCCTCCAAAAAAATAAAAAAAATGGGATGACTGTGATCTGATATCAAAGGAGAATTATTGTACATTCACAAAATTATTTCACCCTTTGACACACAGGAAAGGCCCTATAACTATTTGGTGTGGCAGAAACATATCACTGCCATTATCAACATCTCCCAAGCTACAATCTCCTTTTTTAAAGTCCATTCTTCTTCGCTTACTTAGATACTTATCCCGAAATAAATGTTTCATTACCAAAGACCCTCAAACAATATACCTGGAATTATAGTGTAATAGGGATAAAGACTGAACCTGGAATCTCATTAGTGAGGAGAGCTGTAAAAAGAGGAACCTTCCTCAGCCAACTCTGGTCAAAACCTTCTCTGCAACTTACATAGTCTTAAAGGGTTTGCCTAAAGCAGAGAGGGTTAATGGCTTGCCAACAGTCACAATGCCTGTATGTGCCAGTTTCAGGACTTGGACTCGGAGACTGCTGGCTCCAAAGCCAGTTCTCTACTACACCTCACTGCCTCCCACAATGTAATAAAAATTAATGTTGCCATAAGCAAAGCTTCAGTTTCAAAACAAGTGACATGTTAACATTTCTCCTTCATTCACAGTCAGACCCATAGAGGAAGAAAAGCCTATTTGCTTAGTCTCAGTGTCCATATAAGACAAGGTAGATCTGGGTGGTTATTTGTGATTCTTTGGACTCAATAGTTAAAACACTTTGGGATGTAACTGGAGAAATACCTTGGCAATCCCTTTTTATGTGGATAAGTTGGACTAGGCCTCTTGAGTTAAAGGTCTCCTTTGTGTCCAAGGCTTTTTCTAGATGATTTAATCATGCTATTATTCCCATACCTTTAGTGGTAGGAATGCCCTCGTCATTTTTTTCTTCCAGTTCAGCTAGTCACTGAAAAGGAATTAATGACTTATGAGACCAATTTAAAAATAATTATCACCAGGTATTGCAACCAAGCAAAATATTGTACAAGCAACCATTTGAGGCAGATTAGCACTTTTACCTAATAACTATTCATTCAGTGTTTTTTTAAAAAACATTCTTAAGAGGAGAAAAACAAGGGGGAAAGTGACATAGGAAACGAGGAAGGTCACTGATGCCTCTGGGCAGAAAGGTGGTAAGTTAGAGGTGCAGAATGAGACACATTTTCACACATGGTCAATGTGTGAATTTGTTTTGCTTGACCACACCATTTTGTTAGAAGGTAGACTTCGGTCTATTTGCAGGAGAGGAGACTGATGGAGAGTTGGTGGATAGTAAGAAAGGTGCAAAAAAGGGAAATAAAATTAACAAAATACATAGAAGGTAGCATAAGGAAATTCAGAATGGAACACAAGCTGGACAGTTTTGTTACTATAGTGTTAAATATGTGCTTTAAAAACCCACATATATTTAACCAAGTATGTTTTTAATATACACTTTAAGAAAAACAAACTATACAATGGAAATTCACAATTTCATACATAATCATCTTTTTCTGTTCTTTGAACATTTAGATATTCAAATTTGTTTAATGTTTGCTAAGTTTACAATAAAAAGAAAAAAAATGTAAATGAGGATCTGGATCAGCACCAATAGCTCTATCTAAATAGCTTTGGAACACTGCTTTGGAAGTTTATGGTATACAGTTAACAAATTTCAAATTGAATGGACTTGTCTCATGCTATTCCTTCTGCCAACAGAAAGACTAGATTGGGGACTTTGGGTCATTACATGTATTGGTAATTAAGGCGGGACTTTTTTTTTTTTACTGTTTTCTCTTTTAGAAATGCTAAAGTAATCAAATGCCTTTGATTAAGCCCCAGGCCCACACCCTTTTGCTAACCAGGTACTAAACCCTAGATTCACACCCTCAGGCCCACACCCTTTTGCTAACTAGGTGCTAAACCCCAGATCCACACCCTTTTGCTGATTAGGTGTGAATCCTTTGGGCCCTGACATGGGTATATCATTGGTCTCTGACTTTTGGGGCTCTCAGTCACTGGAAGAGTGTCATGGGACTCTGGGCAGCTGCCTTAAGACCCCCCAGCTCACAAACCCAGATGTTGGTGCTTTCCTGAAAACTATGAATTATGATTTGGTCTGTTTATATTGTGTATGTTTGTAATTTGTTTGTATTTGCTCTGAAGTTCAGGTTGCTGGCTTTTCCTCCTGAACTAAATAAGTATATATATGTTGGATTAAAGGAAGATCGTTAACCCCTTAATATTGCTTTCCTTAGTAAAGCAGATCAAAGAACCTGTGTTAGTGGCCTTCTGTGTACTGGTTGTTGTTGGTTTTACACAACCACAGTAGCTGCTAGTAAGACTGTCACTACACTATATAATCAGAACAAACTTAGATCTGGAAGGGCCCTTTAAGATCACCTAAGGCAATCTCATTATTATAGGTCAAGTAACTATCAAATACTTTTAATTTAAAAATAATGGAGGTAAAGCATCATGTTTTGTTCTTTTTGAACTTTCCATCCTCAAATGTTCCTTAGTAGATAAAGTTAACTATGGATTTCCTGCAAGATATTGAAATTTTTCAACTGTGTAGGTAAGTGGTTTGGCTTCGGATCTGTTTTGGGTTCTCTCAAGTAATAAGCGCAGACTCCTGTGGGTTTACGTTGGGTTATAAAGAAAACATATGCATCATTTAAGGCACCAATTTTGTGTTACCTTAAAGTTATTAAGGACCTTTGTTCCCCTATTGACAATCATTATATATTCAATGTAAAAAAATGTTAATCACATCTAATAAAAACATGGCAAAAATAAATCTTTCAGTACTCAACAAGAAAAATGTTTGTAAAACCTTTAAGATGGAAAGCAAGTTAGTTGTTAAGTATTGAAAACTATCTGTAGTACTTTCTTAAGGTCATAAATGAGTTTAATCTGGGCATGAACCATAATAAAATCAAGAACTTCAAGCATTCTCTATATTAAAGATAATTTAACAATCAGCAAGGGAATATTCCTCTCTTTCACAGACATCGGGCCCCTGAAAAGAGAGTTGGTAGTTTAGCACAGTATCTTCTAGGACACACAGTAGGCTTGTTAATTGATTGGTTTAGACCAGAAACACAAGACTCTAACCTAACTGGACATTTTCCTGCTTGCTTCCTGCCACTATAACTTGGTATTTGGTATTGCATCTCACTCAGAAAGAGCAGCCTAAAAGGAGAATACATTTCTCTTGGCTCCTGCTCTGCCCCAGCCACCTGAAAGGACGAGTAATTGCCTTCAGAAGACACCTGGGGAAACACGCCTCCTGCTTCTCAGCACGGAGGTGATGAGCCCCAGACAAGGGCTGAGGCACATACATTTTCCGGTCTCATCACTTATTTGTCAGCACAGAGAGGGCTCTAGGAGAGCATCTGTGGAAATCAACAAGGCTGTCTAAAAAAGAGCATCAGTGAAACCTTAAGAAAAAAAATAAGCTGGAATGAAGCAGCTGTTTAGAGGAAAACAGACCACCTCTATCAAGTTCTCTTTTTGGTTGGGGTGACCAAAATGGTACTTTCCAGATGACTAAAATTTTCAGGACGATGGTCCAGAATAGAAAGAAAAAAACTTTATACTTAATAATGTATTATATTAAATACCACAATGATTCATCCTTTCAATGAACTGAGCATTGGTGCCCTGTCTACTCTCTATCACAAGTAGAGTGCTCAGGGATATAGGGAACCTATCACACAGTCTAGTTAACAGGTGTCCTCAGCGATGACCCGCTCCTGGCCTCTCCTCCTGCTTCTGGGGGCTCTGGTTCAGGGGTAAAAGTTCCCTCCAGAACTTCAACTGCACCAGCAAGAACTCGAGACTGGTCAGGACTACAATCCCCAGAAGCCACCTAGGGCGCCTCAGCATCCGGGGTAGTCGCCGCACGGGATGCCTGGGAGCTGTGGTCCTTTCCTTCTTTGGAAGTCCCCATCCACGCTAGGATTAGGCAGGCGTAACCGACCACAACTCCCAGCAGTCCGTCCAGCTTCACGGGGGTGCTTCACGTTCTCATGGCGCGACGCAGGCGCACTCGGTCCTCGGCGCGGACCGCGCAGACTGAATAATAAAAGGGGAGCGGCGAAGAGGGAGGAAGACAGGACCATGTCGAAGGGCCCCGGGCCTGGCGGCTCCGCGGCTTCCTCGGCGCCCCCGGCCGCCACCGCCCAGGTGCTGCAGGCGCAGCCCGAGAAACCGCAGCACTACACGTACGTAGAGCCCCCCCGCCGCGCGCGCACGCTTGACGTCAGCGGCTAGCGTGAGTCACGCGCGCAGGGAGAGCGCGAGGCGGCCTCTACCCAACCCTCCTCTTCTCCTTCTCCCCCCTCCCCCTCTTTTTCTGGCCGGGCCTAGACCGGTTCCAACCTGATGGGGCCGGTCCCAACCGCCACCAACCGCCACCCGGGCCAGAGGGCGGGAAAGTCGGGTGCAGTCCCCGCGGGGTTGGCCGGGGCGCGGGGACGCGGTGACACACGCACAGCTTGAACCCGGCCCTACTATCGAAGCCCAACTGTCCCCCCCGCCCCCCCTCGGCCCTTCAGATCTCCCCCTCCCCCCAGTCCTGGTTCTTGACTTATGTGCAACACGACGCCCGGAGATGCGCTAAGGGAGCCCGACCCCCCGGAAACCATTAGTAGCTTGTGTGCCCTTCGGTCACGTTCAGGAGGGTCTAGGTCCAATTGCATGCACGCCCGGTGGCATTGACCTCGCCCCGCCGCCACCTAGTATTTGCATAAGCAAACAAACCCTCGTGGAGCATCGCCCCTCCCCCCAAGTGCCAGTGACACAAGGTGGGGGCCTTAGGTGGCCTCAACACCCACGTGAAGCACATGCACAGCAGGGTACCCAAAACATAGCCTTCCCCGGCTACTCCTGCAGACCTGGGGGCATGCCAAAGAGCCGGGGGGGGGGGGGGGGGGGCCGTGCCACGCCATGCATACAGAAGGGGCCCCGCAGTTAGCATCGTGGGAGGTGGGAAGCGTCAGCTGGGATCGGGGAAAGAAACCCGAGGTTCTAGAAGCCTCCGGGAAGGGTTTGGTTTTACGGACAGGACCCTGGTCCGCCCTCCCCTGGCCTAAGGCCGCGGCGGCCGTCCCAAAGCCATCCGTCCCCACGGGCAGCCGAGTTTAGCAGGACTCCGGGCTCGGTGCCTTTGGAGCCGGGCCGTGCACAGCTGCACCGCAGGGGCGGGCGCCTTTCGGACTGGAAGGAAGCGGAGCGGAGGCAGGAGGGGCGCTGGGCCGCTCCCGGAGCGCAGAGAGGAGGCCTGTTGGAAGGCAGTGTGTTGGAGGGACCGAGGGGAGCCGTCTGTGGAGCGCGGTGGCTGTTTCTTTGTTGGGGAGTTGTGCGCTTTGGTCCGCGCCATTGGTGCCGCTTCGATGGCAGGCAGGGCCAGACTGGCGTTAGATCGGAGCCACCTTTGTTTACCCGGGCATTCTAAGGGAGGCCTGTTTTTACAGTCTCTGACTCCCTCCAGCACCAGCGCTGGTGGTCTGCCTGTGATGAATCCCAGGGCAGATTCTTTAGCTTGGGAAGCTGGCAGACTTTTGAAAATGACCTTTAGTCTTGCAGTGACCCCCAGAATGTGTTTTGGGTAGTCCGAGGGACCGCAGTCTGTGTCGTTTGTGTTACTAGCGTGCTTTCTAAACTCATTGGGGCAGAGAGTTGCTTTTGGGGTTGTCTCCTGAAACAGAAGCAATCAGCTATACATCGCTGTCCATGTGAATACGAGAGGGTGCTGAAGTGTTTGCTGACGGCTGGTTGGATCCGTTTGTCATTTTGCGGCTTATTTTAAAAGCCCATGTGTCCGAATCAGTCATTGAAAGCGGACGAGCAATTGTCTTTGAAAACGGAGCATCCGGTGCTTTAGTGGTGTGTCCTTAAATCACCCGGAGGAGACAGGACCCCGTCCTGTCCTTGGTTGGTATTCGGGAGTCAAGGATGTCCCAGCGGCCGCTTTCAAAAGTCTGCCTTGAGACGTGAGCTCAGAATGAGGTGTAACAATGTTTCAGACTTCCAGTCTTTACGGTTCTGGCCCTGTGAAACTGGGCACGGCAGAGCATCATTTGTGGGTGTCTGTGTGCTCTGTGAGGGGGAAGAGAAAACTAAGAATGGCTTTGATGTACATACGGTATTGACATTTCAAGCTGGAGACTGCTTTTACTGTATCCCTCACATCACGAATTCCAGATTTGTTTCCAATATCAGTCTCAGTTGATTGTTTGGATTTTCTTGGAGAATTTGGATTAGTCCCGCCCCCAAGGCTTGCCCATTCCCATTTTGGTTGTGGACCAAACTTAATTTTCTAGTTCATTTTTTTAAAAATTCTATTTGCGGTGATACGGTCTTCTCTGTGTCTGGGGAAGGAAGAACTTGCTATTAAATTACCTCTCGTTCTTCCTAAGTGTAGGCTACCTCAAGGAACACCAGTGTCACGTCCCCTTTATGTTAGCAGAAGTAAAATTGCCTAGAGTTGACTTTTTTTTTTTTTTTTTGGCTCGCTGCTAGGGTTTGTCCATTCTTGTGCTAAGGTGCTTTCTTCATAAGCCTGGCTAGAGGTTCAGTTACAACGAGATAGTTTGGAGGATGTTGGTTTTCTGTTTTTAATAAGCATTCACTCCTGTTTTAGAGTAAGTTTTTAATACAGCATCAAGAACACCAACAGTGATAATGCTCTTTCACAACCAGAAGCTGTGCCCCCACCACCTGATTTGGTAGATTGACTGTAAAGTTGGTCTTTTATTGGGCAAGTGCAGACAGGTCTGTAAAACAGTTTCAGCTCATTCAAAACAAATCCATCTTGTGGTGATACAATATATTAGAGGATTGGGGTAAGAGTAAGATAAAATGTGAAGTAATTGAAATGTTTTTTGGAATTGTAGCATTTACTATAAGTTTATTTTTATTTCTCCCATGAAAGATTTTGTATTTTAATTATATGGTTAAAAGTTTGTTGTTGTTGTTTTAATTAGGAAGGCCGTAAAAGGAAAAACAATTTAAGTTTCTGGTCTTCTTATATGTCATCTTGGCGTTCAAAAGTGGTGAAAACTATGCTTCGTGATGGATTCTTTCATGTATTTTTAATGCAGAGAACTTTTCATTTTTCCTAAGTCTAGCCCAAGTTAGACTGATTGTACTCTTGAACTGCAAAGAAAAATGAAATCTAGTGCGATGTGACTTTTGGCCAGTGGATATATTTTCATATTGGACCCAGAAAATAAATGTTGTCAACAGTCCCATCTAGTCAGACTCCATTTTCATTTAAGAATGTCACCCAGGCACTTTTTTAAAGAGGATAGTGTAGCAGTAATTCTGTAAGATAGATGCTTTGAATCAGATTTGCTAGCATGTGCATATTATATTAATGTCATGAATTCTGCTTAATTGCATCTGATCATGTTTTGGAAAATCCACTTTTCTTGGGAAATATCTTTTAAAATGTTATTGCAAACTACAGCAGTATTCTAAGTTTGTCCTCTTGAGAGGAACTTGCTGCATACAGAATAACTTGTCATCTTAGAACCAGTATTTAACCACCTTAGTGGTGATGAGTCAAGTTTGAAAGCAACTCATGTAAATTAAGAGTTCAGTTTGATCTTTAGTCAGGTACCCACAGTGTCTATTAATAGGAGTTAAATGCCCATATCAAGGAAAAACAGGCTCTTAAGAATAGTACTTATCTGGTATAATCTAAATTAATGGTTAAAGTCAAGATTTGCTTAATGGTTAAGTTTTTTTGTTTTAATCCAGCTATGTTAGATACTAAAGAAGGCTTCCCCACAATCCATATGCATCTGCTTTGACTGATGGTTTCTATCAACCTTCAAAAGACTGTGACTTATTGGTGAGGGCAGCTGGACAACTCTCAGAACAACTTAGAGAAATCCACCATGGGCACACTCTATAAAGGAGCTCCTTCTCTGGAAAGTAGCGCCCCAGATAAGTGCACAAAAGCAAGACACCCTCGTGGACCTACTTCCTCCCGCTTTCAACACCCTGATGCCTGAAGGTGAGGTCTCCTTCCTGTGTGTCTTAGAAGCCATGAGCACACTTTGAGAATTAAAGCCATAGGGAGAGCCTGGGTGAACCACAGTTGCAGTCTTTCCACCCAGCGTCTTAGGTAAAGGTTGTTTTTTTTTTTTTTTGTCAAGAGAGAATCTAGGTCTGAAGATGGTTAATGTAAGGATACATAACTTTGAGCTATGGACTGTTCCAGAGATAAAGTCATTTCCTCAAACAGGTGGTCATTTGTATTTTGAAATCATAGCCTTAGACAGTTAGAGCTAATCCTTTCAAAATTTTTCCTTTTGTTTTTGATACTGGGTTAATTTTGTGCATGTAGTAACCATCAGGTAAAGACTGATCTCTGCCCAAATGTCATGGGTTCAGTCCCCATGTGGGCCACTTAGCTTTGCGTCTACTACAGAAGCTATCCCTAACCCCTAGCCAGTCATCTTCTAAGTATCTGCCCTTGGCCTTAGTAGAGACCAGACAAAGTTTCACTATACTGCTGCTGAGTCAGTAGCATCGACTTTATATTAGGAGGGTAGCAAATACTAGTTTTTTTGTGCCCTTTCTCCTTCTTTACCCCTTTCACCAATGGTACCCCCCACTTTTCTAGAAAAATGCCTCCCTTGTGCCAAATTTGCATGATTTTCTTTGATTATAAAATGTCAGTTCACAAGAAGACTGAGAACAACAAACCTGTATTTGAAATCTAAATTGTCTCTGGTCCTTTTTCTTAAAAGAGAGAAATCTAGTCTTTTCTCCATATTTGTCTGTAAATGAATAGTGCATGGGGGAAGTTGGGGGTGGGGAGTTTGCAGTCCTACAAATACTCAGCACACTCCTCTGTTTTTCAGTTGTTTTTTTAAAGGCACATTTGGGCACTTCATTAAGGACAGTCCATGTGTATTATTTGTTTAATATTAAGTCAGTGGCTATAGTATTTAAAGTTTTAAAAAACTAATCAGAACCATTGAATAACTGTCTCTAAGATCCGTCAATTTTCACCCCTTTTTTCTTTGCCAGTTTATAGAGTTTGACAGCAGTCGAGCTGATGAGGAGGAGAAGATGGAAAGGAGTCTAGCATCTTAAAAATCTCATAGCATTTTCTGTAATGTGGCCCTTTTCCAGTTGGTGTCTCCATTTATTTAAGAGATAAAGAAGATACTGAGGCCTGGGAGACCTGTCATCAAGTCAGATTTGAGCTTATTGAAGTGTTGCTCCCCTTCCTCCTATTCTTCACCTTACTTTGGATCACTTTATGAAAATGAAGACCAGTTATTTTCTATTAGTAGTTTAAACACATGTGATCATCATAAATTGTTAAAAATGACTCCTAAAGAGTGGAGCCAGAGAGAAAAAGGACCATGTTTTTATCTTGCTATTGGCTTGCATCATCAAGCTCAAGGAGATAGTTAGGGAGGATGAGTTTGATAGACTCTCTTTGGGTGTAATTTTATTGATTTGAGGGTTTTGTAAAGTTTTCTAAATCTAGCTTAAAATATACATTTGCTTTCATTGCTGCCAGGTGCTAACAAGTACCAGGTGTGTGGTAGCTGTGACTTAACAACTTTCAGTATTTCAGGATTGCCGTGAAGCAGGTGCGCAGAGATGATGTAAACAAGACTAAATATTTACACTTTGTAAACAAAAGTAAATTATTTGTAAGTCAATAATGCGTAGCAATTAGTATGTGAAATGAATATTAAATACTCATTCAAGCATATTATGCAAAATAATACTTAAAATGTTTCTGCTGTCATCCCCAAAAAGATACTTTATAGAGGTCTTTTAGCGTACAGGTATATGTAATTTTGGCCTGTCCTAACCTGAACTCTAGAGAGCTTCCAGAATGTCACTGATGCTCATTATCACTCTTTGCCTTTCAACACTGTGTTGTAGCCAAGAGTTTATTAACTAGGGTAATTTTATCTTTTTCACCTGTAATCTGCCTCTAGCCCGGAATTGTCCATACTCTAATTTTGCTGTGAATATGCAGGTATAAAAATACCTGAATCCATTGAAACTTTGAAAAGCTTCAGTCAAAATATTATCTTTATTGGAACTCAATACGAAAACAATTCCCTAGGCTAATGCTCCATTAAGTGAATTGCTTTAGAAATGTAGCCCCTCAAAAATGGGCATATTCAAATCAGAGTTGTGTCCTTTTTGCTTATATGGACACTTCACTTACAGGTCTTACCAGAACTGCTCTGTCTCTGCAGCTTCCCTTTCTCCTCATAGTATTTATCAGATTTGCTGACTATTCTTGAGAAGCTGGAAGTGAATTTTAAATTGATGTTTGCCTTACTGGACCAAACACATCTTCCTTCAACAGAGCATGTGGAAAAAAGAAAATATATATATATATATATATATATATACACACACACAATGTATCTAACCAACTATAGTAAAATAGACACAAAGTTGGAATTTGGTCACACCTTGCATGGACTGAAATAGACAGTTCTGGCAAGCCAGCTATCCCTTAGTGATTTTAGAAAAAAAAAACCTGCTCCTTAGTTTGAATCAAGTTGCTAATGATGTGTAAGTTTGAGGGCAAATAGATAATTGATTTTCACACTCTCGATATATTCTCCATTGTCATGGATGTGGTAACGACCTGTTGGAAATGAAGGGCTAATAAGAGCGGACTCGACTTTAGAAACTGCCAGAGTGTATACTTTTCACTCCTACTTCTAGTCTTGGGACCAGAGCAGCCCATGGGTGCCATTGGGCTATATTAACATTAGGTTCACCTAGCATCCAAGAAAAGAGACAAATCATCTTCCTCTATCTTATAATGGTAGAACAGCTATGCTGTAAAATCCCAGGACGGTTTGGTGCTTCTAAAAAAGCTCTCTCTAGTCCTAAGCTTTCGTTATACTCCATCTTCAACTCTCATGTTTAAAGAATGCACTTGAGATCATCTACATCGATAAGGTGATTAGACATTCACTGTACTGAGTAATGTTGAACCCATTTTAGCTTCCTGATCAGCCCAGTAGACCTCTGTGCTCCAGCCTGGGCTCTACCAATAATTTAAGCTGTGCCACTTGGGACAAGTCATTGTACTCTTGGGGTTTAAGAGTTGGACTAGGATCAGGGGGTTGGAAACCTGTGGTCTCGAGGCCACGTGTGGCCTTCTAGGTCCTCAAGTGCAGCCTTTTGACTGAGTCCAAGTTTTGCAGAACAAATCCTTTTATTAAGGAGATTTGTTCTGTGAAGTTTGGATTCTGAGCTGAGTTTGGCCTTGAGGCTGCAGGTTCCCCACCCCTGGACTAGATGATTCCTAAGGTCCTTTCTAGTTCTAATGTTGTTTCATTGTTCCAAATCTCTGAGACTATTATTAGACATCAAATTGGAATGGCTTACCTAAATAATATATCTCTACTCTTAATTCAGAAATCCTTTCATTGGAATGCTTAACAATTGCCACCATTTAGCATTCTAAATTGAATTGATGAGTTAAGAATTGGTTCTTGACTCATTTTTAGTGGATCATAAGTTATTTCTATTCTTTTATATTTGTATATATGTATATATAAATATGTAAGTATGTATATGACTTTTAAAGTATATACATAGAATTTGTTGTAAATGTAGTACTGATAGGTAGGGAAAATTAAGGAAAAGTCTTTTCTCAACTAACTACTCAAAAGTAAGGAATGATTTTCAGCAGTGTTTTAAAACAAAAGTCTATTTAGCCATAAAGCAAAAACATCTAGTAAGAAACAGTGAATTATTCTGATTTTTGGGTCACTGTTTTGTATTTTTTTCAAGGTATTTTCAGAGGTAAACTTTTCATGGTTCTTGGATATTAAGGGGTCTGTGACAATACTTTTAAATTCCTATCCTCCTTGCCCCCCAATAAATGTGCAATAAGCTCTTGTCCTAAATTTCTTTTCAGGAGGAGATTTTGATGTAGAAAGAAGGCTCATTGAATAAAATGAATATTCAATAATAAACACTGCAGGGTTATAAACTATGCCAGTACACTCTCTTTACTTAATGATAGTTATCTACTTGCATTCCTGCCTTTGATGCTAATTACAGGATCATGTCATCACAAATTCAATAAGAAATTTTTGAGAGTAGGGCCAAATCTTTATCTTTTAAGATTCCAGTTTCATCATAGAGTATATATACCTTAATAAAAAAAGAATTCAGTTTTTTCAAGAATAGTAGTAATAAAGCTAAATAACAGTTGTTTAATAGGGACAGTGTATTGGGAATTATCTTATCTCATACAATATACTTGTGCTTTCCATTTGGAGTCTTCTTTCAAAGCACTTATGCAAGACTGTGCAGTAACCTCTGGCCAGCTGTGATAAAAGCCTCTTGTCCATCTTCAGCTACTCTGGAAAATAAGAACGTGCTTTCTCATTTCTAATTGATTGCTCTGAGTAGAAGGTCTTATTCGCTGTCCATGTTCCTGGTTAGGAATTCTCTAGTTATTGGTAGGTTCCAGAAAATGTTAGATTTAAATGCACATCTCTCCTAAGCCCTTGCCTTTATGTTTGGGCTTCACATATTACTTTTTTGCTTCATCCAGCATAGAGCCAGTCTGACTTCCTAGTAGTCCTTGTTGTATTATATCAGCTCTTCAAAGATCAAATACTTCTCCCTGGTAGTTGGCTCTTGAAGAATCACTTCCAATTTCACCACTATTGTGATAATATAGCTTTAAGACCTTTTCAATAAAGGTGTGCCTGTTTTAATGATTGTTTTAAACTACTGCAAAAGGATTTTCCAATGTATTTAAGGATTATACTTAATGTAATTTTTTGTATCTGCAAGGTGAGTTATATTTCCTTGTCTCTAAAGGAACAATTCGTCCTTTAGCAACACATCTAGGGTAGGCTCTCTATTAAGTTTTCAGTAATATGCCTAGATTATTTTTGTAATGAGGCCAAGCAAAAGAAAAGATGTAGTGCACCTAATGGTCTTCCATATAGCTCCAGGAGTAATTACCTGGGAGAAGTGGAACCAGACAGAAATGGTACTTTTTGTTGGCTTCCCATTGTTTGTACCAAGCCTGAAGCAGTAGGACCTCAGTCTTAAAACAAGGTTGGGAATAGATAATGACATACGGTTAGAAGAGTTACTTTAAGCACTGCGAAGGAAGCACTTTAAGAGAATGTTGCTGCTAAAAGTTTGGTTTTTTTTTACTAAAAGGGAATGTATATGTGTTATTTCCTACCCCCCAAAATATGGACATTTAAAAATTGTATTCTTTTTTTCTGCTAGGTCAGTGATTCACTTTGGCATCACTGATTATAAAAGACTTTAAACTTTAGGAAACAAATTGAACTTAAAAAAACTCCTAAGTATCTACTATATGCTTGAGCCCTCAGATAGCTGGCTGTCTTTCCCCACTCCAAATAAAAATTAACAGATATCAAGTCCCTCTTATAAGAGTGCTCTGTTAGATGCTGGAGATAAAAATTTAGATAAATTTAGATAAAATTTAGATTCAGCAGCAGTTAAATTTAAAACACAGTATTACATGATCAGGAAGATGAAAAGTGTTCTGTGAAATTTGAGGGGAAAGTCATTACCGAACTTTGGCATCAGGGAAGGATGTAGGAGTTAGCTTTTGGGTTGGATTGTAAAGGGTATATTTAATAGGTACAGTGAAAGAAGATAGTTCCCAGACATGAAACAATAGTATAAGTAAAGACAGAGGCAGGAAAGTACAGGGTGTATTAGGAGACTAGAATCCAGTTTAGAGTCCACCCCGCTGGACTGAATGGAAACAAATGAAGTGAACCATCTACTTGGGCATCTTGGCGTCTGCCTTGCCGCTACTCCTTTCTTCCCCTCTACAGCTACATTCTGGACCTGGGATCTGACCTTCAAAGACTAATATGTGGAAGATGGAAATTTTATTAGCCAAATTTCAACAAAAACCTTTGTATAATTGGTGGATGGGACTGAAAAATGAGTACCATGATTTAGTAAGTGTAGCCAATAACTCACATCTCCATTTGGACCTCTGTATCTCTGTGGCAGTTTTTTTCATCTACAACCGTTAATAAAGCCAAGTATCAGGAAAAAAAAATTAAACTTGGAACCAGACCTTCAAATTGCTGTATCACAAAAGCTTAGAACAAGATTTTCCAAAATAATGAAGCATATTCAGTCACATCGCTACCACTAAAAATATTTTTAGTGAGACCAAAAAGTTTTTGTGACATTAATAAACTGGAAATTTAAAAAAAATACTGATTTCATTATCTCATCTTAAAGTTTCTAATTTTCTGTATGTTTTATAATGTAAAAAATGGTAAAACAGTAGTATATGTATATAACTTATAAATATACATATATTGGTGGTTCATGCTAAAAGAAATGTTTTCTTTTTACTGATGGGTTATATGATCCAAAAAGTTTGGAGACCAATGCTCTAGAGCACATATAAAAGAGAAACCTGGAAAAGTGGAGTTGGCAGATTGGGGAAGACTTTGAATGCCAAAAATCAGACTTTACTCAGGAGCAGTAGGGAGCCATTGAAGATTTTTTGACAGAAGAATTATATGACTAGATCTGTATACAAGGCACATCGTAGTGAAGGATGGAGGAGGCACAAGAATGGGTGAGTGTACACTAACATACACCCTAAAACTTTCCGCCATATCTGAAACCGTTTCTAATTATCATTGTTCAAACTTTTCTGTTTCTCTGCTTTTAGCAAATATCCCCTTTCCTGCCTCCTATTCTCTAATCCAACAACACAGGATTCTGGAAGACCTAGTAAGATAGAGGTTTGAGATCCTTTTCATCTCTCAAACTGATTCTGCAATTTAAAAGCTAATTGACAGTACAACTACAACACAATCAGCATAGTTAATTAACACTGTATATTAAACTAGGAAATTCCCTTGATTTAACTTGCACTTGAGGATAGTTCAAGTCACCTCACTGATGATATTAGAAAGGAAAAACCTGACACTTCATGGGTAATTGAGACCTATTTAGGATGATTGCTATTAACTTAAAACATAAATCTGACTTTCAAGTTGAAGCTAGATTTAGGAGAGGCCAGAATGGAGATTATTGTAGCCTGCTAAAATAAAGTTTACCAATGTGGAGAAAATGAAGAGCAAGTGAATAATTTTGCGCTAAAAAGGTGTGGAGAACTGCTTTGTTTTGGCTTGACAATTAGCTGCCAGCAGAAAAGCACCATTCCTCTTCCCACTGTAATTTTGTCACTAGCTGTAACTAGGATCTAGAATTGCTCCCTCTGCCTGGTCCATTTTTTCCCACCTCTTTTGGGTGGAAGTCTTTCCCTCTTGGCCATCAACCATATGTTATCCTAACCTTGCTAAATTGGTGAGGGTTTGTCAGCATAACAGTATTAAACCTCTTTTGGGCCTTAATGGCCTTTGCTGTAGAGCACTGATATTCCCAAGAAATAATAATGTGTGGAGAATTGGGGAGAGGGGGAAGGAAGACTGTCTTCAAGATGTGATTTCTAGGACTTTTTAGGGACTAGGATTTTTTGGAGTAGTTGTTTGAAATGGTAAGTGGATATCATCTATGGCTTCTCAGGCCCAGGGGTTTAGGGCCTTTGGAACAGTAAAAATTATTGAATGGTTAATGTCTCTTGTTGAAACCCAGCCTGGGGTTTTGCTACAGTTCCTGAAAAGCTCTGGTTTCTAAAGTGGATTTCAGCATTTCCCAGTAGAGAATTTCTTGTTGACATGTTAAAATAAACAGCCATCTCTGGTGGATGAGGAATTGATTATCCAGACCAAATTATCATGGGCTTTGCTTTTCCCCTAGCCTGCTTTTTTTTGGGGGGGGAGGGGAATGTTCCTTTCATGTCCCCCTTTCCCCATGCACATGCCCAAGATCATTAGGGAGAGGAGAGAAAGAAGCCCAGCCAATTTCATTCCTAGTTACGGTCTTTAGTGAAAGGTTTATTTGTAGTTTTAAGTGAAAGCTTAGAATTTTCTCTCCTCTGACTAGAGATACAAAAAAGATTGGGCAATCTTATATTTGTTCGTCTGGGAGAGACATCAGTATCCTCTCCGAGTATCCCAGTTCAGTCCAACAAATATTCATTTAACCATGTTATATGCAAGATACTCTGCTAGGCAGGATACAGAGACAAAGCAGTTCCTGCCCTTGGGGTTATAGGAGGTTTATGTAAGTAAGAATGATACCAGGTAATTTAAGGAAGGAGAAAAACTCTGAATAAATTGGGGAAAAGGGGGATCGGATCAAGGAAGGATTCACAGTGGAGGTGGTAGCTAAGCTGAACCTGAAAGACAAGATTCTGAGAGGCGGAGGTGAAGAGGGAGTAGGTTACAGCCCTGGAAGACATCCTATCTTAATGTCTGGAGAGAGGATAAGGAGTGTTGAATTCAGGTATCATTAGTCCACCTTGGCTGGAATTCTCAAAAGATACAAGTATGAAGTAAGATTAGAAAAGTATGTAAGAGTCAAATTATGGAGGGCCTAAAGGCTAGAGCTGAGTTGTATTTTATCTCAGAGCCAAAGGTCTTTGACCAAGGGAGCAACATGGTTAAACCTCTGCCCATGATAATTATTTAGGCAGCTCTATGGAAGATGGATTAGAAAGCAGGTAGTCGAGTTTGAAGGTTGTTGCAACAGTCAAGCAATAAGTGATGGAGGTCTGACGTGTACAGTGGTTAAGTCCTATGAGTGGAAGAAGGGGACAGATGCAGGAGATGCCATGGAGATAGAGTAGACAAGATTTGGTAACTGATCAAGCTTGGAAGAATGAAGGGGGGAGAGAGGTTGTGAACTGGGGCATCATCCTTAAGAGAAACAGAGAAGTTTAGTGGAAAGACGACTTAGAAAATGGATCAATTCTGTTTTGAAATTTTTGAATATGAGATTCCAACAGGTTAACCAGGAGGTGTCCAGTAGACAGTTAATTGATAATGCAGAATTGGAGTTCAGGAGAAAAATTAAAGCTGGTTATGTAGAATTGGGTGACTGAGGAGTGGTCAGATAGATATGAGGAGAACCCAGAGTGAACAGGGCCTGGAAAGTGAAGATAGGAGAGAGGATCCAGGAGGATTGGCTATCAACAGTGCTGAAACCTGCAGAAAGGGTAGAGAGGCCAAAGATTGTGAAAAAACAATTGAGTGCAGCATTTAAGAGATTCAATTCGTTTCATTTCCCCTAGTATTTGTTAGATACTGTGCTAGAAACTCGAAGTACAAAGATAAACCACGAAAGAGTCTCTGCCCCCAAGGAGCTTACGTTTTACTAGGGTATGTCCACTGGTCAGGATATTATAGAGGGGATTCCTCTTGGACTACTACGTAAAGTGTGAAGGGCTTTTCCAGATTAATTTCAGAGGTAGAGTAGAAAGAACACCAGCCTTAAAGTCATAAAACTTGGATTAAAACCTCATAATAGCTGTGTGAATTTAAGCAAGTTTAGTAATGTCTGAGCCTCATCTGTAAAACAGGGCTAATAATTGTACTACTTATCTCAGAGGTTTATTGTTAGGATAGAAATGAAAATATATTGAAATATTCTATAAGTATAAGCTATTAAAGTATGACGTATAGTAAATGATGAGAGTAGTGGTATTTAATCTATCCTCTGAAAAAATTGCCAAGTTGTTTTCAGCATGCTATGTTTATGGGTAATTAAAGTAAAACATTTAAAATCATAGGCATTAGAGATTAAAGAGATCTTAGAGGCCATCCAGGGCAACCCCCTCATTTTATAGATAAGGAAACTGGCCTACATAGATGAAATGAGTTGCCTAGGCACATAGGTCTTTTGTCTCTAAATCTAGTGCTATTCCTACTTGGGACACTACCTCTTAAGAGTTGCTGAAAATTTTTTTTATCACTCTGCCGCTTTGGATGTGAGGCATTACCAGACCTACACTGAAAGCCTTTCCTGCACAAAAGACCCTGTCAGCATTTGTCTTCTGTTGGCATGGCCTTTTGAGGGTCGCCTCCATACCATAATAGGATGTTGGAGGAGGAACAATTTCAGCAACTATTTTTTCCTTTTTAAAAAACATTTAATTTTTTTTCAACTGTCCAACATCTATTTTCTTTCTCTCCTGCCTCCTCTTCCACCCCCACTGGGGTGGGAGGAAAACAAAACTCTTGTAACAAATATACATATTCAGGCAAAACAAATTTCTGCATTGGCCGTGTCCAGGAAATATATTTCTTAATCTGCACTCTTGGTCTGTCACCTCTCTGGGTAACGTGTTTCATCTTGAGTCCTCTGGAATCATGTCTGATCACTGGGTTGATCGTAGTTCTTAAGTCCTTCAAAATTGTTGGTTTTTATAGCCTTCTTGTTATTGTAGAAATTGTTCTCCTGGTTCTGCTTGCTTTACTCTGCATCAGTTCATGTTAGTTTTACCAGGTTTCTCTAAAACCATCCCCTTCATCACTTCTTGTATAGCACAACAATATGAATTTGACATATTCTTATAGCATGATTTATTTAGCCATTCCTCAGTAATCTGGGCACCCCATCAATTTCCAGTTCTTTGCCTCCATAAAGAGCTGCTATAAATAAGTGTACATATAGGTCCTTTTGCTCTTTCTTTGATCTTTTTGGGGCATAGACCTCATAGAGGTATCATGGGGTCAATGGGTATTCACAGTTCAGCAATCTTTTCTGATTTAAATCCAGATTTCAAAGTTGTTTTTTTTTTAAGTGGATTATGAAGACGTGCAGGCAGTTAGCAGAGATAACCATTTTCTAGGAGCATGGCAGTGAAAAGGAAGAGGAGGAGATATAGCATAATATTCAATTCAGTTGAACAGCATTTATTGAGTGCCTACTATATACCAAGCACTGGGAATGAAGAGACAAAAAAATACTCCCCGACCTGAAGGAGTTTAATTTTGGGAGAAAAGCCACATACACACAGATATATGCAGAGTAAATTCAAATTAGATATGGAGTAAATAAAAATAATTTCAGGGGCAAGGGTAGGGTTAGGGAGAACACTTGGGAAGATCAGGTAGGTAATGCTTTGAAAAGAAAGAAGCAGATAAGGAAGGCATTGAGATGGGATGATTTATAAGGAGAATGGCAAGTTGGCATATTTGGCTGCAATGTTGAGATTATATAGGTTAGTAATATAAGATCAGTCTGGAAAGATGGGTTAGAATCAGGTTGTGAAGGGCTTCCAGTGTCAAAAAGAGAAGTGTTGTCTTTTATCCTGTAGGTAAGAAGGACCCATTGAAGCTTCTTAGGGTAGGGGAATGGCATGGTCACAACTGCACTTTAGGAATATTAATTTTGCAGCTCTGTGGTACAGACGGTGGTTTGGAGACAGGCAAGCTGAAGTCAGGGAGACTATCTTGGAGATTATTACAGTAATCCTAGAGGGCTTGAATTTAGGCAGTTCCTATTTGAGTGGAGAAGACAGGATGGATATGAGAGCTGCACAGAACTAAAATAAGTAGAACTTGGCAACTGATTATATAGAGGATGACAGGGAAAGTCAAGTCAGGCGTGACTCTTAGAGCCTGCAAGGATGGTGTTGTCCTCAACACAGAGAAGTTAGGAAAAGGCAGAGAAAATAATAAGGACTATTTTTGACATACTGACTTTGAGTTACCTATGGAACATCCAGGTGGTGATGTCTAGGAGGCTGATGAAGAGGGATTACAATTCAGAAGAGAGTTTGGTGTCATCTGCATAAAGATGGTGATTGAACCCTTGGGAGCCCATGTGAGAAAGAGAGAGATGGAGATCAAGAAGGAGGGGGAAGAGAGAGAGAGAAAGGAAGGAAGGAGATCAGGACAGGCTCAAAACACCTAGGCAAAGGGATATTCCATGGGCTGTGATCTAACCAAGGACACTGAGGAGGAGTGGCCAGATAGGTAGTAGGGAGAAATGTGTTTAGGAGTAGGGAATAGTTTCCTCTATCAAATCCTGCAGAGTGTCAAGAAGGGTGAGGCCTGAGAAAAAACCATTGTATTCAGCAGTTGAGATTATTAGTAATCTTCAAGAGAGTAGTTTTTGTTGAATAGTGAGATTGTAAACCAAATTATTAGGGATTGAGAAGTGAGCTATGGTAGTGGGAGGCTGCATGAGAGGAGAGGAAGGGATGAATGCAAGAGGTATTGTCCAGGTAGCATCAACAGAGATTGGCAGCTGATTGGATGGATGGGAGGGGCGAGGAAGAGAGAAGAATCAAAGAATGAATTTTTGAGGCTGGATGACTGAGCTGAGAGGAAGAGGATGTTATTAATAGCAGTAAGGAATTTGGGAGATAGGGCAGGTTTTAGAAGGAAGATTTAATTGTGTTTTGAACATACTGAATTTGAGATTCAAGTGGTACATCCAATTTGCTGAGTGAGGATGGGTTTAAGGATGCCTAGAATAGAGAAAAGAAGCAATTAAGAATCCAAGACTAGAGTTCTGGCCAGAATATGTACATTTGGGGATCATCTGCATCTAGGTGAGAGTTGAAGCCTTAGAAGCAGATGAGATTTTCAAGGGAGAGAATGTAGAAAAAGGAGAAGAGCCTTGGGGAACATTCAGATTTGGTACGAGAAGTGTAGATGAACCAAGAAAGGATGAGAGGTCAATCAAATAGGAGGAGAAAGAGGAGACAGTAGCATCCTATAAAGAAAGGAGGAGAGAATGAAAAGGTAGCGTGTAGTCAGGGTGTCGAATGCTACGGGAAGAGGAAAGGATTGACAAAAGGCCTTTGAATTTATTAATGAAGGTTTTGGGAAGGGTAGTTCTTTAAATTAGTAATGGAATCACATTGCAAAGAAGAAATGGAGCCATTAACTATAGAGGATTATATTAACTATATGGAAATTCATCAGTGTTGAGAAGAGATTTAGAATGATAGCTAGAGGGAACAACAGGGTCAGGAAGAGGCTTTTGTAAGGCCTGGTAGACCTGAGCGTGTTTGTAAATACAGGGAAAGGAGTCAGAGAGGGAAGGACTGAAGAGAGAGGAGGTAGGGCAGGGAATTAGTGATGGAATAACATCCCAGAGGATGAGATCCTGGGCACAAGTGGGGGGCGGGGTTAGTCTCAACAAGAAGGTAGGCCATCTGACGCTCAAGATTAGAGGCAAGGGTGAGAGGATCTAGACTTGAGGTGTGGATGAGGGGGGACGACAGGATGGATGGCCTCAGGCCTTTAAGTATGTTAGGATATCAGGTTATCTGCGAGGTGGAGGCAGGAAGAGTTTGGGAGCAGCTTCTGTCTAACAAGGAGTCACAACCAAAAACTAATATATGAATTGTACAAAGGCTGCGGTCCAATTAAGGATCAACAGCATGAATGTGTAGTGGCTTCAGCATGATGTCATTACGCCCTCCAGGATAGCCTGGCACCTCCAGAGTCAGAGCTGACAAGGCAAAGTGAATTGGGCATTTAGGGCTGGGAACAGAGGTGGGTAGGACTGGTATATGAATATAGCGCCTTCTTGAAAAAGGCGTAAGGATGATGGAGGAGGGAGGTAAAACTACTACAGGGCTGATGGAATGGGAGAAGAGAGGGTGATGAAGGGCAAAGAAGGAGATTCAGGCAGACTAAGGTGGTGAGAGAAATAGAAGGACCAGAGATTGGGGTCCAAGGTAACAACTTCAGAATGTAGGAGCCTGGCACCGGAATGATTTTGCCAGTGGTTCTGCTGCTTTACCAGTATAAGAATTACTGACTGCCCAAGCATATCCAACTTGGACCCTATGATTCACCTGGGTGGAGAACTCCTGGTGTGGAGACTTTCTCTACTGATGGAGATTAGCAGATGGTCTTCAAGAATTGCTGATGGGGTTAGATGATTCATGCTCAAGTCTTCTGACCCTCTGGCCAATGCTCTGTCAACTACACTGAACTGCTTCCACCTTATGCATAGTAGGCACTTAACGAAAGTGTCTTAAATTGAATTTTGTCCTACTATTTCAGATACATACTTCCAGCTATATTGCATCAAGGCCTGATCCCTACATACAGAGCCCTACCCTAATGTTTATATGTATAGTTTAATGGAGCATACAGCAGAAGAACCAACATGCCTAGAAACACCTCAGATGAATCATTTTTCCTTTGCCTCAGTTTCCTCAATGATAAAATAAGGAGGTCGACCTCAGTGGACTTTAATATTCCTTATAGCTATAACAAATTCAAGAGTATATAGGAAAAATATTTGATTCTAGAAACTATGTCAGACTCGTGTAGTTTCTTTAAAAGATCAGGTCATTTAAGGCCAGGTATAGGTATTCCTGAAACTAGCATTCATAGCCTCCAGCCTTAGCATTTAATTCCTCATTCACAAAGTTTGGCCCATACCTTCCTCTTGGTACTTACAGGATGAGGAATTTAAAAGATGCTTTCTAGTAGGCAGTCATGAAACACATTTTAAGTTAGAGCTGAGCCAGAGGGAGACAACTGAGTCAGGTTCCTTGAAAGTGTCCTAAATGAGTATTAGTTGAATAAATTTAGGATTTTTTGCCTAGAAAAGACTTGGGTGGAATGAAGTTGAAATATTTGAAAGTTGGCACCTAGAAGGTGGATTAGACTTGCTCATTTTGGCCCCAGAGGGCAGAACTAAGAGAAACGTATTTAAGCTGGATATAAAGAAGAACTTCCTAATAATTAGGCCAAAGGTGAAATGGGCTTTTCCAGGAGATGAATTCCCTGTCTGTGAAGGTATTCAAGCATAGGCTGGATGACCATTTGTTGGCAGTGTTGTAGTTGGGGACTTGTGCTTCAGATTCTGATTGGACTGGATGACCTTTGGCGTTCCAATTCCAGCATTCTATTGTGATTTTATGAAAAGTCCCAAGCCTCAAAGCTGGTGTGGTCTTGCCACATGGGTCATATCCTCAGCTGGGTCCAGAGTCTCCATCTGGGACTAATTCCCAGCTTCTTCTTGAGCCCCCATGATAATCAAAGCAGAGAAGTCAGAGTTGCTCTGTTCCACATCATCTTCTGAAACAGACTTTAATTTTTCCTGAAGGCCTTTTTTCCCACAAAACTTCTGAGAGGAGAGTTGATGGTGCAGAGAGCGTAGTGGAAGGAGCCTTGAAGGAGGCGTCATCAGAGCTGGAATCTATTCCTAGCTCTTCCCTTAACTAGCTGTGGTGTCTTGGGCAAGTGAGCCTCGGTTTCCTTACCCATAAAGTAGGGGATTCAGACTGGATGATCTCTAAGCTCTCCAGCAGCTATAAGACTCGGTATTCTGTCAAACCTTTCTTTGGAGCTTTTATGAGAGTCTAGTGCTCTATAAGGCCTGTCAAGGAGAAGGGAAACAGAGCTTTTGGCAGTCATCGTCATTAAGAGCCTTTACCATTCCATGACTATTATGCTGCATGTGGTGCTGTGCTAAGAGAATTCCATAGCCCTCTAGGAGGTTGTTCCCTCTAGGAGCTTATGATCTCAGAGAGGCCCTGATATGGACACACATTTGTTGGATGTACTCTCAGCAAAATAAAAACACTACACATAAACAGACTAGGTGTTCTCCTTCTCCATGGGGGTAAGTGTGTTTGAGGGAGACTGTGGAAAGGGATGACATGAAAAAGAGGGAGTGCGTCACAAGGGGGAGGAGTTGAGAAGGAGCGAGCCATGATACTTCCTAATTTAGCTGGGGCAGCAAGGGCAGCAGGAACTGAGGCAGGTGTCCAAATAAAATGTGGGAGGAGGCCAAAAAAGAAGTGGGGGCTGGTGGAGAGCATCAGCAATATCCAAGTACCTGTATAGATGTGCATGAGATGGATGCCAGCAAGGAGAGCACCCTCCCTGTCCGAGAGGGAAGTTAAGCAAGGCAGTCAGATGTACAACTTTCCTCCTACAGGTCTCTTACCTGGATAATTACGTGTCTTTTATATCTCTTCAGGGAGTCCTGCCAGGCAAGCCTGTAATTAACAGCAGTTAGCAGTCCAAAGGAAGAGCACATACTCTGTGGTCACAGCTCCTCGTAGTGTTTTTGGAGACCAGAAAGTTTCCCTTTCAGAAGCCCTTGACTGCATTTTCCTTTGTCTAGAAAAGTCAAGGGCAGATCTAAGCATCCTTTCTCCCAGTCCTGGGTTCCCTTAGTCTGATGACTGAATATGGGACAGGGGCTGGGAGAAGCCTTTGGAATAGGTAGTTCTGGAGTGGTTAAGCTCCCAGGGAGATTGGGAAAGGACCATATTCAGGCATTGTCAGAGCATCCTCATAAAGTATACTTTGAAATACAAATGAGGCCAAGCAGCTCACCCTGATACTCCATTCATGTACAGGGAAATCAGGTAAGAGTCTACCTCCTTCCCTCCATGGAATTACTTGAATGCTAGGCATAGAATCTGAGGCTCCTGGGCTCAGCCTGGGCCCAGCCTGGGCTCCTGGCTCCTAGGCTCTTTTGTGATCCTAGCATCCGTCTGGACCCTAGAATTAACTTCTTTGGTGGGATGTTAGTAGCTTTAAATCACCCCTTCCCTTTTTTGTAGCAGGGAAGATCGATAGGATCACGGGCCAAGTCAAAGTCAGTTTGCCGGCCTCCATCTGCTGCTGGGAATGTTAGCCCTTGGCTGCTGAGACAGCAAGTGGAGAAAGCCCTGGCAGGATAACCTGAGTTCCAATCTTGCCTCAACTACTTACTAGCTGTGTGACCTTGGGCAAGTCATTTAACTTCTCTCTCAGCCTATTTCATCAGGTGTAAAAGTGGGGAGAAAGCACCTACCTCAAAGGGTTGTTGTAAGTGTCAAATGAGATATTATGTGTAAAGTACTTTGCATAATCTTTAATCGCTATGTTATCATTATTATAATAATTATTCCCCTTTGACCCGAGGAGAGGATACATTTTGTGTCCCTCCAGTCTCCGGGCCTTGGAAGTCTGGCAAGAAGTCTGGGACAAAGGTCTGGACACAGGTCTCTGACTCTTTCTTGTCAGGGCTGAAGCCAGAGGTTGAAAAGTTCTAGGAGTTTGATATTTGACTCCTAAATGTAAAGTGGAGCTTAATTTGGGGACAGAAAGAGCATAAGAGGCTAAAGCCTGTGGGTCTCCATCCCCAAAACTCTCTCCCCTTCCCCCACCTCTTGTGTGCCCTCTCTCCAGGTACCTAAAGGAGTTTCGCACAGAACAGTGCCCGCTCTTTGTGCAACACAAATGTACCCAGCACCGGCCCTACACCTGCTTCCATTGGCACTTTGTTAACCAGCGTCGCCGTAGGTCCATCCGCCGCCGAGATGGCACCTTCAACTATAGCCCTGATATCTACTGCACCAAGTATGATGAGACCACAGGCCTCTGCCCAGAGGGAGACGAGTAAGTGTCCTGTGCAATCTTGGGAATGACTCACAGAGGAGCCAGATTTTAACTAGGACTTGTGTTCAGATATTCTCAAAGCCATCCAGCTAGATCCCTGGGATAGCAGACCGAGGATCAGTGTTTCCAAGGTCATAGGACTGTTTCTGCTCCTTCCTAATGGGAAGAGGCCTCACAGGGCCCTGGGTATATGTCCTGTTGCTTTGGCTTTACAACCCCCCCCCACAGACACACACATATTTAGAGTTCCACCCCCACCACCTAGGCCAAGGGGTAAGTGGCCTGCTGGACCAGGTAAACTTAGTGGGATTTGCTGAGCAGGCTGAAAGGCACAAAGTGATCCTAGTTTTCATGATCATCATTGCCCCAGAGCATTTATTGTCCTCTTGATGGTGCATGGCAAGAGGCTGGGGACCATGGAAGAGACAGGAAACTTATATTCTGAGACTGGTGCTAATCCAGACAGTCTTGTAACAAAACAGATGGCCAAATAGAAACCATGGACCAGTATAAAATTAGGCAGGAGCTTTGTTGTGCTCCCTTTCTGCCTTTTAATTTCTGATTCTTTTGCAAAACTTGGGAAGCAAGGCAACATTACCACCAAGAAAGGGGGTGGAAGAAGAACAGGTTGATTTGTGAGACAGAGCCCTGGGCTACCACATTCTACTGTGGAATCATAGGGGAAAAAAGACTTAATCTCTCTGGGTCAATGGGACACCTTGACAGTTTAAGAAAAGGTGTCTGGTAAAGTAGGACAGAGTCTGTTAAAAGCAGTTGACCACATTCTTCTTGGTTTTCAGGTGCCCATTCCTGCACAGAACCACAGGGGACACCGAGCGACGGTACCATTTACGCTACTACAAAACTGGAATCTGCATCCATGAGACTGATTCTAAAGGAAATTGCACCAAAAATGGCCTGCATTGCGCCTTTGCTCATGGGCCCCATGACCTCCGCTCTCCTGTCTATGACATCAGGTGGGGCAGGCACAAGGCTTAACTGAATTGGGCAAGCAGAGGTGGGCAGGGAGGGTGACTCTGCAGAAGGAGCTGGATGCCTTCCTGCAGTGGAGGGCAGGTGAAGGGAGAGTTAGAAAGGGGGGGGTAGACTTTGTCATTCATCCAGTGTCCCTCTGTGGTGACCATGCTCTTACCTGTCTTTGCAACATCTTATACTCAACACACCTCCCATTCTGTCTCCTTTGTGTTCTCTTCCAAGGGAGCTCCAGGCAATGGAGGCCTTACAGAATGGTCAGACTGCATCTGAGGGAAGTATCGAGGGTCAGTCGGCTGTGGCCGCAAGCCACGCCATGATAGAGAAAATCCTCAGTGAGGAGCCACGGTGGCAAGGTAAGAGCCAGAAGAGCCAAGGTGTGGCTGTGCCTCTCCGTGGCCCTCCCTCCTAGTTGTGAACTCTTTCCCAGTGCCTGACCTGTCCATGGCCATGTCTGTGTCTTCACACAGGCCATTTCCCCATTCCAGAATGTTTCCTTCCTCTTTCTGCCAGGGCATACCCCTTCCCATTGTTAAAAGTATTTGGAGCACACCTCGAGGGACCCTGGCTGGTCTAATTCATTCTGATGACTTCCTGGATTGCCCAGTGTGTGGATGGGCATTCAGACAGACACACATCTGGCTCTGTCCCCCTTCCATAACTTACAGTCTTTTACATGTTTCTCTTATATGTTTCCTTATGTCTTGTCTCCTTCTTTAAGCTCTAAACTCCTCAAAGGCAGGTGCTGTATTCCTCCAGCAGGGTGGCATGACTTCAGAGGACAGTGAGACATTTGTCCAGTGGCCTGCACTTCTCACATTAATCCCAGGGAGTAGAAACTGCAGTGCCTGAGCCCTTGAATCAAAATTGCTCAGTAGGCCAGTCTCCCAGGGATCTGCTAGGCCACCTCTGGGGAAGCTGTCCCACCCTTTTCACTGCAGCTACTAGTGTGAGACTCTTGACCCAGTCCCCGTGGTTGACTGAGCCCCGCCCTCTGTTCCTTTGCAGACACAACCTATGTCTTAGGGAATTACAAGACTGAGCAGTGCAAGAAGCCTCCTCGGCTCTGTCGCCAGGGATACGCCTGCCCGTACTACCATAACAGCAAAGACAGACGGCGGAGCCCCAGGAAACATAAATACAGGTCTCACCATCTAGGGAGAAACCCAGCAGGGGTTGGCTAAGCCAAGCTGCTGAGACTGCAGCTGTCTCCTCTGTGGGAGGGTCGGGGCCTTGGGGAGCACCAAGCCAAGGGCAGACATCAGAGACCTGGTGCAGGAGGAATGAGGACTGGGAAAGGCTACCAATGAGAGGGAGGCCTCATTGGGGAAGACCTTTCAGTGGCCAGAGCCAGGCAGACCACATGTTAGCTCTCCCCATGAGGTCAAGGTTGGGATTGGATATAGAAGGCAGGATGTTACTGGGTAAAGTGGTGGTAGGGCAGGGGGCCTTTCCTATAGAATACATACCGCCCTGAGCGAAGTGGCCCAACTGCAGGAGGAAGAAGAGGAAAGATCATCTCTATCTGTACTGTGTGGGAGCTGCTGAGCCCCAGGACCTCCACCGTCCTCCTTTACTGTCTCTTTAAGCTACTTCGCTTTCCTAGGCCCAGGGTGCAATCAGCCTAGAGAACATTTCCTATCTTTTTGCATTTAACACTGTCTTTCTTAGTGATATTGTTACCATGCATACCCAAAATGAGTGGTTCTGTATTTTTATTTTCAAAAGCTTATTTTCTGATAGTCTGATTTTTTAAGCCCACTATGAGGGAAAACTCCAGATGGGAAGCAATCAGTAGTGGCAACTTGTTCTAGTCTCCCTGTCCGGAATTTTCACCTTTATATCAGCTCTGGCCTTCCTTCTTTCTGATTTCCCCATAGTTATTCTGACTGACGTGTGGACAGAATCTCTTTTCCCTTTAATTTAGCCAAGCCAAGGTTGGGGTTTTTTGAAAGGAGCTGAGTAACACAGCAAATGTGACAGGTAACACAGTAAATACAGTGTGGCCACAGATTGTCTAGGCTGGCACAGTTTCCAGAGTACCTAGGTCCTATTCCTACTCCTCCCATCATCCTGAACTGAGGAACCCTGATTGAGGAAGATATTTCTCAATTTGGCCCCGGAGATTCTGTCCCTGAACTTCAGGCCAACTTGCACTGAACATGAAGTAACTCTCTGTCCTGGAAGTTGTATCTCACGTCTAGCCTGTTCCCCTGTCTGGGCCAGTTCATCCCTAAGGATATTTATTCACCAGCCAGCCATAATAATCTGGGCTGAGGCTCAGCATCTTGCCCTAGCTCCCCTCCCAGCAGAATGGCCTACTTGTGGGGCACTGTTATTCCTGGAGCCTGTTCATATGACTTGTTTCAGTGCTTCAGCCCTCTGGGTCACCCCCCCCCCCAATTCCTCCAATTCCTTGATCCTTTTTACAGTTGAGGACATTCCCACACTCCGAGCCTCATTGTTGGACCCCTCTTTTCCCCACTTAGGTGACTAACTGCTTCTTTCCCCAGCTTTTCTCTGCTAACTTGCTCACTAGCTCCCCAGGAGAGTGGTTTTTCAAACGGCCTTTTATAATTTTCCAATATCTGAAATTTCTTAAGCATATGATAAGAATAACAGACATTTTCCTCCAACAATAAGAGCAAAAAAGTAGTTCTCACACTCACACGGTTCTTTTCTGTGGGCCTGTGGGCCACTGTTCCTTTGCATGACTCCTTTTAAAGGTGGGGCAAAGGGGGCCAAATTGTGGATGAGTTTCCTAGGCATCACACCCTTTCTTCTCTGTTACCATTGCTTACGTGAGCACACACACACACACACACACACACACACACACACACACACACACCCCAAAGAGAGGCTCATTGTCCCCACTGTCTCCTTCTCGTTGGCCCAGGTCCTCCCCTTGCCCAAGTGTGAAACACGGGGATGAGTGGGGCGACCCTGGCAAATGTGAAAATGGAGATGCCTGCCAGTACTGTCATACTCGAACGGAGCAACAGTTCCACCCGGAGGTATGAGGGCGGCACATCTCCCTCCCTTTCTCCCTCCTAGAACCTCCTCACTGGTTTTAGGGAGGGTTCTGTGGGGTCTCAAGGCCAGGATACTTTGGTGGGGAGGAATATGCTGGTTTTGGATACCATAAAATGTCCCCCTCTTGGGCTATATTTTTCTCCCAAAGTTAAAGACACCAAACTCCTCCTGGTTTTCATCATCATCATTATTAGTATCCCAAAACCTTTATTGAGCTTTTAATGGTGCACAGCATGGGGCTGGGTACCATACAACGAGATAAATGCTGCTCCTGCCTTCAAGGAACTTACATTCTAAGACTGACACACTGACTCAGGGAGGACCTTTAGAGAGTGAAATATAAGTTAGGCAGTCAAAAATCATGCATCTCAAAGGGAGGGGTACTTGGATGGAAGGAAGTACATTATTAGGCTTAATTAAAGACAGGAGAAGTTTCTATGATTTTATCTCAGACCTGAATTATCCAGAAGGATTATCTGTACTGGTCAAATGACTGGCTAAATTCATTTCAACCATTCACTTGACCTTTGTGAACGAAGTGATTCTCTTCCTGTGCAAGATGGATAGAAGTGGGCTAGGTGTTCTCCACTTAGATGGATACAGAATTTGTTGAGCCCCAGGCCCCAACAATCTATATTGAATGGATGGGATGGGTAGCTTCTTAGAAAGAGCTATGGAAGGCCACAGTGCTCCTTCTTGGGCTCTATTCTGTTCAGTATTCTTATAGGGGTCTCACCAAAGACCTAGATATGAAGCTTGCCTTTCATAAAAGCTGAGAAGGATAGTAGTTGGGTGCTTTGGGTGACAGAATTTGGATTTTTAAGAATATGACTTGCTGAAATTGTGGGCTAAATTTGATTAGATGTGGTTTAATAGGGACAAATGTAAAGCCCTAATTGGAGCTCAAATAGGCAGAAGGCCTGGCCAGACAAAAGTTCACGTGAAAAAGGCCTTCACGATTCACTGTCTCACAAGCTTTATGTAAGCACTGACATGGTAGCCAGAAAAGTGATTGCAGTCTTAGGCTTCATGTATGAAAGGGTTATGTCCAGCTCAGAGTTATGGTTTCTATAGTCTGACATATCTGGAATGTTGTTTTGACTCTGAGGTACCACTTCATACCTATCAGATTGGCTAATATGACAAAAGAAAAATGAGAAATGTTGGAGGGGATGTGGGAAAACTGGGACACTAATACACTGTTGCTGGAGTTGTGAACTGATCACTAGGCATTCTGGAGAACAATTTAGAACTACGACCTAAGGGCTATGAAACTATGCATACCCTTTGATCCAGCAATACCACTACTAGATCTGTATCCCAAAGAGATCCCAAAAAAAAGGAAAACGGAGTGTTGTTTTCAGTCTTGGGTGCCATGTTTTAGGAAGGACATTGACAAGTTGTCCAGAGAAAGTGATCAGGTTGGTGAAGAGATTTAGAAACCACCATTATGACATATGGGGATCTTGGGGATAATGTGATTAAAGAAGTGGGGCAGGGTGCGTTTGTCTGTCTGTCTGTCTGTGATGGGGGTACATTTAGCCTGGAGGGGGAAGGAGGAGAGCACAGTAACTACCTTCAGATAGTTAGAGGGGTAGAGAAGAGATTTATTTTGCTTGGATCCTGAGGGCAGAACTAATAACAATAGATGGAAGTTTCTGTGGGACATACTAAGGCCTGTACAAGGAAGCATTCTAGTAATCAGAGCTGTCAGTAAAGGTCCAACGGCCTGCTCTCTAGGTTGGAGAATTCCCTGTAACAAAAGATACATGACAAAAAGCTTCCATGGCCCCTTGTCGTGAGTGCTACAGGTTCTAGTTGGACTCCATTACCTCTGAGGTCCTTTCTAACTATGAAATTTGATGATTTTGCCTCCCAACTTAGAGGGGTTGTTCCATCAGAATGACTGAGCCAGGGCCAACCTTTGGGAATAGTCAAGGTAGCAGCCACTCTGTTGACAAATCCAGAAGAGGAAGGAAGGAATCAGTCTTTTGGACCAAGCCTTCCTGAGGGGACCCACCCCCACCTCGTAGGCATACTGCCCTGAGTAGAGCATTTCAGGTAGTGAGGGTAATGTGTGGGCTGCTCTGTGGTTCCAAAGCTGTGTTTGTAAGAAGTGGGACAGACGTGGCAGAAGAGGCCTTTAGGAGGTTCAGAAGAGATGGAGGGGATAAGGATGGAAATAGCGAAAGATCGCGATGCCCAAGCCTAGTGAGGCCAGGCTTGCACAGAGGGATGACTCCTGGCCTGATTCCTTTGTCTGGGAGACCAGTGGGCAGAATGTAAGACCCATCTCCTCCTTTACCCTGACCCCACCCAACCTTTGCCCTTTCTCTCTCTTTGCCTCTCCCTCTCCCCAGACCCCTAACCCTGCTTCCATTTTGCCTTCTCTAGATCTACAAGTCCACCAAGTGTAACGACATGCAGCAGTCGGGCAGCTGTCCCCGAGGTCCTTTCTGCGCCTTTGCCCATGTTGAACGTATGCTATGCCAACTGTTTCTTGAGATTTGCTCCTCTCTCCCTGTTCCCATCCTCTTTAATTACAAACACCGCAGCCAGGGGAGAATGGTCCCAGCAGCATCCCATGTGCTGCATACACCCTGGTTTCGTTTGGCTTAGGGCCATTGGGGACCTCCTGGGCTTCTCCAGGCTCAGCCCTAGCTAACCCAAGCTGGATGGCAGTCATGTAAACTCAGCAGGACAAAGAATCAGAACCATATCTCCCCTGACCTCTTAGCCAGTGGTGGTTAGGGTGGTATCTTCTCCCCTAGGAAGATTTCACATCCTGACAATACAAAGCCATTGGGCAATACATCCTGGGGCTTGGGCTGCTGCTTCTACCCCAACTGGAGAAGTTTAAGCAATTGGAGCCTTCTCCCAGGATCTAGGGTGCCTTCCCTGTTGGAGCCAACAGCATGGCACAAGATACCTCTATAAGAGGAAGGGAAAATTTCATGACATAGAGACTAACCCTTCCTCACCCTCCAGGTGTAAGTGTTAGGAATGGATAGAAATGTAGCCTCCTGGTCACAGATTGAGATATATGAATCAAGGCCTGGGTTGGATATTCTGTCATCCTTGGGGAGGCCCCATCCCCTACAGCCTCTGGGTGGGTAGGGAGGTCTGGGTAACACCTCTGTCTTTCACATCTTTTACAGAGCCCCCCCTTGGTGATGACTTTCAGTCTTCTTCTGCTGTGCCCAGTCCCACACAGGCTGGCACCGTGATGTACATGCCATCAGCAGCAGGGGACTCGGTGCCCGTGAGCCCCTCCAGCCCTCATGCCCCAGACCTTAGTAATGTATGTGCCATGGCCTTGAACAGGCTGAAGAGTTGGGGGAATGGGGTCAGGGAGAGTGAGGGATACTAGTACCCAGTAGCAATTGACAAATAGAACTAGAATTTTACCTTCCCTAGAGGGACTTGAGGGGAGGGAGGATGAGAGATGGAGGAGGCTTCGATATACACTTAAACAGATGATTATCAGCAGTCTCCCCAAACCCCAAGTCAGTGTGGTTTTGTTTTGATGAGACATTTCATTCCATTGCACCTGACTGGTCCTCACCAAGAGTCTCCCCTCCCACTCGCCCCTTACTAAACAGAGCCAGAACCTTCAAGATAGGGGCAGGAAGAGGAAATGGCCGTCCTAGACAGGTGGAAGGTCTGTGATGTGGAAACCTGGAGAGGGGACAGGCTGTGCCCAGCCAGTGAGCAAGAGCTCTGAGCAAAGGAAGAGTCTACCCACCCTTCCAGCCTAGAAGACCCCATCTTGCTCCCTCCATCTAAGCAGGGACCCTTTGCTCTAGAGTTATGGTCATGTCTGTATGATCTGTTCCCTTACCCTTCTCATCTTTTCCCTATAGATACTTTGTAGGAACAGCAGTTTGGGTAGCCCGTCTAACCTCTGTGGCTCTCCCCCCGGTACTGTCCGAAAGCCACAGAACCTAGAAAGTATCAGCTTCCCTGGGGAGGCAAGCCCAGCACCTGGTAGCTACAAGAAGGCACCTGGCTTTGAGAGGGAGGACCAAGTTGGAGCTGAATATCTGAAAAGCTTCAAATGCCAGGTAAGGACTGATGGGACAGAAGGACAATGCCTGATAATTACCGAGAGAATTGCTGTCTCTTGTGCAGAGGAAGGTGGCTGGGAATCTGAGCTGTTGTTTAAAACTGAGTATGTGTTCTCCAGATTTGTCTGAATCCAGCATATATTCCATAGCCATTTAAGCACCTGTGTGTACCATGTCCTATGCTTGGGTGTAAGCACAAATACGTAAATAAGATAGGATCTCTTCCCTCAAGGAGTTCAGGGTTTGGTAGGGGAAGATAAGAGGCACACAGATAAATTCAAAAATAGAATCAGGCCTATGTGAGATCAAATGAGGGGGAAACCAATTCGAACTGGAGGAAGTAGGGAAAGTTGCAAGGAGGAATTGGCACTTGAGTTGGGTCTTGAAGAATGGGTAGTTTGTTAGCAGGTACCTATGTTGGGGATGGATGGAGGGATTAGGGAGAGGAAGGGTAAGGTGTCTTCCAAACATAGGAGAAATAATGAGCAAAAAAAGCAAAGTGTAGAGACTGGCGAGTTTGGGAGACTGGGGATCTAAGAGTAATCCAGTTTGGCAAGAGTCCAGATCACTCGAAAGGCAGTAGTGTCAGCTAAGCCTGGACTAGGAGCTAGTCAGCTTAGCTAGCAGCTAAGCTAGACTGGAGCCGGATTTTGAAGGGCCTTCAGTGTCAGGATATGGCATCTGGTATTTATTTGATGGGCAATGGGGAGCAATTGAGGATTTTTGAGAAGTGATGTGACACAATTAAAACCTATGTGCCAGGAATAGAAATCTGGCACTGTTAGGTCATGGAAGAGACTGCCTGCAAGAAGGCCCACCAGGAAGCTACTGGAATGATGGAACCGAGCTGACACGGCAGCTTCAGTGCTGGGACAGAGGCCTTACCCCTTAACCTTAGTAGCAGGTCGGCCTTGCTCTGGCTCCTCCTGGGTGTACCCTCTATATAATAATGTATACATAATAAGGGTATACCCTTATCAAATGACTTTTTTGTTAGTCAGGGGTAGATGAGTTTGGGTGATACCAAGGCCCTGCCCTCATGGAGCTTCCATTTGATGAATGATCTATGATCGTGCATTAGAGAGTTAGAACATCTAGGCCTGAATAACAGCTGAATTGAACAGCTGTCTAAGCATGGTTAGAGAGAATCCTATCCTGTTCCCTCTCTCGAGGAGGACTAAAGCCTGAGAGAAGAGGGAAATGCTAGTAATACAGTCCCTAACTTTTGGCCATTTGGCACACTTGTAGTGTTCACAAAACACTTCCATAGTCATCCTTTGATTCCGTAAGGCAGATATTATCATCATTTAATTTTTTCAAATAAGCAGTTTATTGTTCACTTTGAACAATAGAGAAAAACCCATCAAATTCACATTTATAATTAACAGAAGAAACAAACAAAAAAAGACCACATTTAGACAACATGATGGCAGTTACTCCCTCTTATGTCCTAAAGTAAGTGGTTTCCTCAAGATCGCTGGGCAAATAAATGATGGGTCAGTAGAGGTCAGCAAGGGTTCAGGGGACGAGCACTTGTCTATTACAGACTTGGCTCACTCTCTTTGCTGTTGCTCTTCTCCTCCCAATAGGCCAAAATAAAGCCCCACTCTCTGGAGCATAGGAGCCAGGAGCAGCCTCTGATGCAGCCCAAACAGGTAACACCTGTGTTCCAGCCAGGTGTATTTCCCAACAGATGGACAGTAGAGAATGAAAAATGACAAAGCAGGGTCAAGGACAGATGTAAGCTTATGTTGTGTGACCCAGAGACCCAAGTTTAGATGAAAGAATGGGAAGGAGAGGTCTTACCCCTCACCCTCATACTTTGTTCTTGTCCCAGTGGCAACTGGGATCATCTAAGGGGCTAAGATCTTTGCAGCCTCCGAAGTGATGTTCAGTAAATCCTGAGGGGGCAGGAGCCTCTCTAAGGCCTGGGAGGACAGTGGAATTCTCTTTGCCCTAGCTCCTGACTGCAGAGCTCTGTGCACCTCCTACCTTCAGGCTCTTCTTCAATCCCTCACTCTCTCCTTGCAGGACATACTGGGCATCCTCCCAGTGGGCAGCCCCCTGACTTCCAGCATCTCTTCTAGCATCACTTCCAGCTTGGCCGCCACGCCCCCCAGCCCTGCAGGCCCCAGCAGCATCCCTGGCATGAATGCAAATGCCCTGCCCTTCTACCCTACTAGCGACACAGTGGAATCGGTCATAGGTAATGCCTTCTTTTCTAGGACCATGGCTAGGGTGGAGGTGGGGGCTGGATGAGATGGCATCTAGGCTTCTGGGAAGACATGCATGCACAGCTCAGTTCTTAACTCCTTACCCTGGACCAAAACAGAGACCTGGCCATGGCCTTGGCACAGATAGACCCGCTACCTGTCCTATAGCGTTATTATCATTATAATTGTTAGTCCGGATCTGGGATTTCATCACTATGGGAACCTCCCAGCATGGAAACCTTAGGTCAACTCATCTGTAATTTATGGCCCATTGTCATGTTGTAGGTAGGGCTAGAGGGAGGACTTGAATCCGGGCCTTCCTGACCTCAAGGCTGGCTTTCCTCCCTTCATCACAGGCCGCCTCCAAAACAATTATTGAAATAATAGCGATATTGATATTTCGCATGTCTATAGTGCTTCTGAGGGTTACATAGCACTTTCCTCACAGTGAGCCAGTGTAGCAGGCAGTACAGCTGTTGCCCCCAATTTGTAGGCAGCTTCTTCCAGGAGACCCCCGAGGCTGAGCTCTTTTTGTTTCCCTGGCTCGGCCCTCCAGGAGCTAAAAGGGGAACATGATAGAGGGTACAGATCAGGCAGCGAGGAGCCCCTAGTATCCTAGCTCGGAGGTCAGCACCCAAGACCAGAGGTGGCAGGGCCAAGGATGGCTGACACCCAAAAGATGGCAGGAGGACAACATGCAATCTGAGTCACTCTGTCCAACAGAGTCTGCCCTTGATGACTTGGACCTGAATGAGTTTGGAGTAGCTGCCCTGGAAAAGTCATTCGACAGCAGCACAGTGCCTCACCCAGGTGGCATCATGATTGGTACTTGGGGAATAAATATCTTTACAAGGGGCAAGGGGAATGCTGGCACCAGGCCACTGAGCATGTGCTGACCGCCAGAGAGCAGGGCTGAGCTCTGGGGCAGGGCAGTGGGGCATGTGCCCAGGAGCCCAGGAGGACACGCGTGGCGTGTACCCCCTCAGCCAGGCACAGAGGAGCAGTGACCTGAGTCTGGCATTCTTCCCGAATGTCCCATCTCCAGGAATGTGTCCAAGCCTGCTCTAGGGAGGTTTGTCCCCTCTCACCTTAAGCTGCCTTCCAGCTCTCAAGTTCATCTTTCAGTGGACTCTGCTGGGCCCTGATCGCTCCTCTTAGAACTGGGGGAGGGAGGACAGCATCTCTCCACAGGCCCTCTGTCCATGGCCCTCTGCCTAGGAGTGCCTTAGTCCTCTGAGACCTCCCTGAGGGTGGGTGCCGTGCCTCCTCCTGGAAGTTCTCCAGCTTCGAGCAGGCCCAGGGTGGGATGAGGTGATTCCTTGCCTTTTCTCAATGTTACCACCCCCCTCTCCTTTCCTTGGCCTCTCTTACAGGTGGCAGTTTGTTACAGAGCTCTGCCCCTGTGAACATCCCTGGCTCTCTAGGCAGCTCGGCTTCCTTTCATTCTGCCTCCCCGTCCCCTCCCGTCAGCCTTTCCTCACACTTCCTCCAGCAGTCCCAGGGCCACCTGAGCCAATCAGAAAACACTTTCCTGGGGACATCAGCATCACACGGATCATTAGGTAAGAGGGGGCGAGGAACAGCTCTAAGACGTGTCCTGAAGGAAGCCTATAATAAATGCTAGAGTTTTCTGCTCAGTACTGTACAGAATAAGTCACACTAGCATGGGCCCTGTCCTCTGTAGGTTTTCAGTTTGACAAGCCCTGTGGTGAATAATCAACCCTGAGAGGACAGAATGAGATAAGCCAGGCAATTTGTGCTGTCTTCTGGCCCACTGAAAGACTATGTCTTTTACCTAGGGTTGACTACGGGATGAGAAATAGGTTTCGTTCATGGCGGTTCTGGAAGACCATCTAATAAATTATGGAGGGGTTCACTGGTGGGAGGACTATCCACATTGATGAAACTGAAATCCATGAAATCCATGTTTCTGGCCCAAACATCTGTATGCAGAGGGGCATGCCTAATTGTCCTTCCACTCAAACAGGGAAATATTCAGGGCCAGTCACAACAGCTAGCAGATCACCCTGCTCCACTGTCAGCCAGGAAGAGCCCAGCATTGACACACACTCGAGAGGCACTATGGATACACAAAGAGTGTCTGCCCTTAAGGTGCTAGAGTCCAGATGGAAAGACGCGCTTAGAAGGAGAACTAATGACACAAGGCAGCCTGTGCCCAGGGCCCTAGGAGCAACCGACCGGAACAAAGGAAGGGCCCTAAAGGGAGAACTTACTTGCAGAATAATACTAATGGTTTGGTCTTTCTCTACATGAGTTCTCTGTATTTGGGCAGAACCTAGTGGCTCATCTGCAGTCAGGCCTATACAAGTACACAGATGTGTCATTAGAGGGGTAGACAATAGAGGGAAAGCACTAGAATTTGGGGTTTGAACAGAGTGGGACTGGGGAGGAAGGTCGGTGATACTGAAAATGTGCTCAATCCCTCACACCTCCAGCAGTAGTGCAGTTATTGGGTTCTCCCTCACCAGATTAAATCTAGTCCCTTCCTTCATGGAGCCTGTGTCCGAGTAGATGCCTTCTGCTCCATAACAGTCCCCGAGTGGGTGTCCAGTGTCTCCTGCAGAGGGAGGGGCTGACTTCTTTCATGGGGGATTCTGGTGGCCCCTTGAAATGGACGGCTCTCTGAGGTTGGGGATTGTGGCTCCCTAAGCAGACCGAGCATACCCAAAGAGTGAGGGTCATGTCTCCCTCGTCCAACTGGGAACTAACTATCCAAGGAATCCTGTTCTCCTCCTGCTCCCTTTGCTGGAAGTACGAGGAAGGCCGGAACGAATTCCCTCATGAGGGAATTCCCCCACCCTTGGGTGGGGTTTTCGGCTTCCATGGCAAATTTAGATCTTCCCAAGAGTGGGAACTCCCATCAGAGTGGGCACCACCCATAAGTCTGAGAGGCCCTTGAGGACAGGGACTGTGTGTCTCTTCCGTGGGAATCCTACCAGGGTTCAGTATGAGACTGCATGAAGGAGTTGTTTAGTCAGTGTTCTTGCCTGATGGTTAGACCTGCCGATTAAAGATCAGGAAGCACAGTAGTGCCCCTAGAGCCCTCACTGTTAGGCGGGTGGGAGAGAACTGCCCTCAAGACACCCTCTCCCCCTAAAGCAGGTTTAAATGGAATGAACAGCAGTATCTGGGAGCACTTTGCCTCTGGGAACTTCTCCCCAGGCACATCGCCAGCATTTCTGTCAGGCCCAGGGGCTGCTGAGCTGGCCAGACTCCGACAAGAGCTGGATGAGGCCAACGGTACCATCAAGCAGTGGGAGGAGTCATGGAAGCAGGCCAAGCAGGTATGGGAATGCAGCAGAGGCCCAGGAGATCCAGGGCCACCAACCCCCGCTTGTGTCCCGCGGGTCTCTGGGTCATGGGTATTGAACCTCTTTCCTGTTTTCATGGTGCAAGGATTTGGACTCCACCTCTAAAGCCCCTTTTAGGTCTGATTACGGCTCTGAGCCTTCTTTATACAAACTTTTGGGTACCCTCCGGGGCTAGGGCTCTATCCACATGCCACCTAGAGATGCCAGCTGGGTGGGAGCTGAGTTTCTGTCGGAGCAACCTGAAGCTTCCACAGGCAGAATGAGCATCTTCCTCCTTTTAGACAAGGGTAGGAAGTGGGAAGTATGGCCTCCAGCCAGAAAATTTACTACCCAGGTGTGCCCTGGCAAGAGGCTAGAGGGCAGGCTGTCTGTTTGTGTTGTGGTGATGCCTAATGGGTTGGGCTCTGTGCTGAACCCCACAGGCCTGTGATGCCTGGAAGAAAGAGGCCGAGGAGGCCAGTGAGCGAGCTAGTGCTGCTGGCATGGAATGTGAGCTGGCCCGGGAACAGCGGGATGCCCTGGAGGTGCAGGTGAAGAAACTTCAAGAAGAGCTGGAGAGACTGCACTCTGGGCAGGACCCCCAGACCCTGTGCTCCTTCTCCGACCTCGAGGCCCTCTCGCTCTCCACCTTGTACTCCCTGCAGAAGCAGCTCAGGGCCAACCTGGAGAGAGTGGAAAAGGTAGGGGAGCCCCTGGGGCAGGACGTGGGTATGGAGGCAGGAGGAGCCAGGCTTGGCCTGAGACAAAGGATGGGGAAGAGGGCCATAGTGGCAAGGCTTTCCTTGGGACCTCAGAGGAACTTTCGTGGCTGACACCTCCCTGGGGCCGAAGCCACGAGCCTTGGAAACCCTGCCTGGCAGCCTGGCAGTAACACACCTGTCTAGCTTAGGCAGGGTGTCTCTTGCTTTATCAGATGGCCTCCGTTTGCCCAGCAGGCTGCCAAGGGCTTGCAATACTAAACCACTGGGCGTAGCATCAAGTCCAGTAAAGTGTTGGTGATCGTTTGTGGGTGCAGTCAAGGAAGCCCAGAGCAGGACAGAATAATAAACAACTCATATTTACATAAGGCTTTAAGACTTACAAAGTGCTCTTCTCACAACACCCCTGTGTAAGCATTATTATCCTCATTTTACAAATGGGGAGACTGAGGCAAAGAGCAGTTATCCCATGCCTGAGGTGACACAGCTTGTAAATGTCACAGCCAGGATTTGAACCTGTGTCTTGATTCCAGGTCTAGTGTTTATTCACACCTTCCTAATAATAACTGGCATTTAGATAGGCCTTTTAGGACTGTCAAAGCCAGTATATACACTGTTTCTTGTCACAACTGTGTGATTCATAGTTAACTGGCTGCCTCTGTATCCCCTATTCTAGCCTGTTCCACCCCAGAAAAGTCCATGTTTCTTCCCCTATAGGCTTAGAATGAAGTGCCAGTTCTGGGAGAGAACCCACCCTCGCCTCATCCCTGGGATTCCATGCCCAGAAAACAGAACAGATCCTATCAGTCTTCAAGAGCTTTTGGACCCACCTGACCCAAACACTGCCAGGGTCCTCCCCAGGACTCAGGGTCCCTAAGGGACCTAATAACCTGGGGCTCAGGTTTGCTCTCCAGTAGTCCCATTCTGAGTCCTCACAGGAGGTTCTGGGCCAAGCTGTTGGCCAACCTCCTCAGATCAGCCCACCTCCATGTGAGTAACTAAGCTGGATTCTTCACCAAAAAGAAGCTCAGCATTCTTGGGGTATCCTGGTAAAAGAGGGGGGCAAGGGCAAGTCCTTCAAAGCCAAGACCTGTGAAAATCCCCTCGAGGGGTCCGAGTATTGGGCAGAATGCCTAAGGAGTCAGGCTGTTCCCTACTGCCTACTGCCGTGCTTGGGGTGGTGGGCAGGCACCCCTTCCCTCCTCATTCATTCATTCATCCTTCATGTATTCATTGGTGTGGATTCAGCACTGTGCTGGACAAAAGGGAATCAGCCTTGTCCTCCAGGAGATGGCCTTCTATTGGAGGAAAAGAAAACGCACACACTTTTGCCCCCATTTGGAACAAACTGCTCTGTGGGGAAGGAGCGCCCTGATCTAAGCTGTGGCTCCTGAACCTGGCTGTTGTTTCCTTGCAGGGAGGATGAGTCTTTGTGGTTTAGTGGATAGGGTGCTAGACCTCGAGTCAACACAGTGATGGGATTGAATCTCGCCTCTAGTGCTTATTAGCCACGTGACTGTGGGCACCCGTAGGACCCTCCTCACAGGACCGTCTCAAAACGGTGTTAATAAAGCACTTTGTAAATCCTAAAGTGCTCTATGATCAAAGCCCATTACTGATAGATATTGGAGAAGACACTCCTTGGAGAGATGATGAAGAGCAGGCCACCTTTCCCTCTGTCCTTTGTGAACACTGGCTCTTCTTCGCCCTCAGGTGGTATTCCAGATGCAGTCACCTGCAAAGTGTCTCAAGTGTCAAGAGCAGCATCGGGTGGTGCTACAGTGCCAACACACCGTGCTTTGTGAGCTGTGTGCAGAGGACAGCGAGTGCCCGGTCTGCCACCCGAGTTGTGCCCGCCCTCCCCTCCAGTCATGACCCCCCGGGCCAGATTACAGCACATAGAACTTTTTAAAGTACATATATATACGTGTGTGTATGTGTACATACACACACAGGCACACACACACATATATATGTGTGTGTATGCGTGTGTGCGAGGACAGATGTGTGAAGGGTGTCTGTGTGTATATCTGTATGTAGATATAGACACACACTTAAAACAGAGCTGAGTTACCAAGCACTTTTAAAAAAAGATTTTGCAGCCCTATCCTTGCCCACTCCCCTCCCTTCCCTGCTTCAGAAACAAATCTGTCCCCTCACCCCAGCCCCAGGCCCCTGTGGCAGAGTCTCTTTATGTCTCTTTTTTAAATTTAGGAAATAACTTTTTTAAAATCTTTATTGGAACAGAAAAAAAACAGATGGGAAAATTGAGGGGGGCTCTTATTTGGAGGAATGAGGTCTAGGCCCCGGGGAAGCAGAAGCCCTGAAGAAGTGGTCCTATCCCCATGCCCCCTTGACCTGAGGGACCATAGATGCCAATCCTGGTACCATGACCTTTTTAAATTAGGAAACCCTTGGAATCCTGAGGGGATTCTGAGTTGTTGGGGTGGGGGTGGGGGCGGGATGAGGCTGAGAAACCTCCACTAAAGGGTATTGTATTTTTTAAAAAGCCAATTTGCATTCTAATCAGCTGAAGAGCTGGCTGGCCTCCCACCTACAAACCCTGGGTGGGTTGCCCAGAACTCAGAAGTATCTCAGTATTCCCTTGTTCTGGCAGAAGGTTAAGAAACTTTTGCCTCTCACTAAATGTTAGAAATTAAGAGGGTGTCAGGGGAGAGAAAGCCTGCTGCCCTGAATGGCTCCTTCCCTGTGTGTTGTTGAAGGATCAGGGGTGGAGAATGTAGCAGAATTAGGGTCAGCGGTGCTGTCTTCTGTAATCTTCCCTCCTCACTAGCACCTTTCTTGGGGCCCTTCTCAGCCCAGGGCCTTCACAAGTTCTAATCCATGTACAGGCCGCCAGTAATGTAGTAACCAGGAATTGGGGACACCCGTACCAACACAGCATCCCCAAAATCGGGGCCCCCTTCCAGAAAACCACATTGACAAGTGTCCAGTGGGCACAGGTGTAGGAGTGCTTGTGTGAGAGCCTACACTCACACTTAGGTGTAAATTTGTGGGTCTTCACGTGTGTGGTGTTGGCAGGGTGTTAACAAACTTTGGCTAGGCCTTTGTTCGGGCTCCAGCTCTGTATTTTTTTGCATTCTGGTGGCATGGGGTGGATTGGGGACTGGCCCAGGAAACTTGTCCCTAAGATTGCTACCCAGGCTGGTACTGATCTTTCTGTGCCCCCCAGCTTTGCCTTCTGTTGCCCCTTCATACGCTCCACCCTCCTCCCAGGCCTCAGGCAGCTACTTGGGGAAACCCCCGAACTGGAGGAGGGTGAACTGCCCTTGTGTGGCATGAGCTGAGGACCAAGGGCAGCCGGAGCACACAGCCGCGGTGCTCTGCTTTCCCCGCCAGGAAGGGGGTGAAGATGCATTCCCAGGTGCTTTCCAAGTGCAGCTGTTTTTCAGTCACTGTTTTCAGTGAGGATGTGTGTGCATGTGTGTGTGTGTGCGCGTGTGTGTCTAATGTATATTATTGTCTTAGCTTCCATTTTAAAAATTCTTTTGTACAGAGAGATACTGGGGCTTGGGGTGGGGGGAGATGGTTGAAGATGGTGGCAACCCTGGCATAGCAGCTGGGTGTCTGTACCATGTGGTGGGGGTGGAGGAAGAGCGCTGAACCAAGCGCTCCTCTCTTCCTCTTCAAGCCCCCATGGGCTCAACAAGAAAAGGGCTTTTGATGAAATAGATGAAATTTTTCTCTTTTTTTAAAAAGATACTGAAACAAACAAAAAAAAACCCTCCCAGCCATTGGAAATAAAGTATGAAATTGAAGTTATAGTGAATTCAGATGTTGGGAATGGGGTCTTCCGACCATGCTGGAGTGGGGGTGGGTGGGACAATAGCTGGGCATCAGTATAGCCTCCACAAGGCCTGAGCAGGGGCCAACCAGCACCTCCTTCCCCAGACCTGCCAGGGCTCTCGATGGGCCTTTGCCGTTTGTCATAGGAAGAGCTCTCCCCAAACTTCCTAGGTCCAGGCCTAAGAGCAGAGCACCCAGCACCAACCCTGGGTCCTTCAGGAGTTCCAACTCTAAACCAGTCTAGAAAGGCCTAAAAAGGCAGCCTCCTTAGGCTCTCTCCCAGGTGTCTCTTTTCCAAGTGTGGTTCCAAAGAAGGCAGGGCCCTTTTAACACCAAACATTTATTCCTGGGCACAATTACCCTCACACTTCACTGGTACCTCTAAGCCTTTTTTTTTAGGATTTTGTATCCAAGGGCTGCTGTTTATAGATTGTTGACTTTGTAGAAGGGGATGATGCAGAATAATTTTTCCCTGGAAGATTGAAAGTATGGGAAAAGTCTAAAAAAGGTGTGTGTGTGTCTGTGTGTGTGGGGGGGGGTGAAGACCATGGAGGTATTGCTCTCTTAAGACCTGAAGCTCAAGAGGAAAGCCACTCCCTGGAGGGGTCAGAGGCAGTTGGTACAAGAAAGTAGGCCTCAGCCTAGTGTCTCCCATAGGCTGACTATCTGAGAGTAGCACAACCTAAGCCTGAGGGAATGTGGGTCCCAGACCCTGCAGTCTCAGGGAAAGAGAAGGGATATTGGGAAAAGCCCAAGTTGGGAGGTGGTGAGGGCACTGTGACTTTAATTGAGGACCTCCCCATTCTAGAATGCCCCTGATATCCCTTTCCCAAACTCCCAGATTCTCCCCCCACACCATCCCTGCCACATTACACAAACAACTGGGCTCCATGGACTGGGGCACCTATTCCTTCACTGTTTAGGGACCCCTTTCAACTCTGGACCCACGTATCAGTCCTGAGGGAACCTGGCCTCTAAAGAAAAGGATCAGCCTTTCTTGTACTCTCCGGTTCTTTATTCTCCCAACCCAGAAATTTACTTAAATCCTAGGTTTGGTTCCTATCTTCCCAAAAAAGGAGAGTAGGAAAGCTCAGTGTACAGGGTAAGAAGCAGGTATGGGACAGTTATTTATTTTGCCACAAAAAAGGTAGACAACACAAGAGATTCACGAGTACTCATTAACAAAGACTTAAGCAGCAGTAATAACTTATATCTACTGTTAAACTCTCCTCAGAGGCTGATACTTAAAACATCAAAATATGAGGCATTTGTGGGATGCTGAAATGCTTTGCCTCTTCACAACTCTGCATTGCCCCAATAAGTGAATCCCTCTAGGTCCCTGCCTTCTGGCAAGCCAGGCCTGGGCTAGGCTACTGAAGTAATGGCCATCCTTCAAAAAAGTCCTGGAACATTTGCTAGGGACTTCTACCAAAGTGCAGCTCTCACCAGCTGAGGACCCAGGAGTTCTTAAAACTCACGTGGTTGCCTTCAAGTATGGGAATGTTTAACTCGATATTGCTCCTACTTGGGAAAGGAAGAGGCAGCCCGAGGCCAAGGCAGAGAGTGAAGTCATTCCCTTTAAGGTCTACTGAGTGGGTTACTTCTGGCTTCAGTGGCCAATCCCTAACACAGCCAATGACTGCTTCAGCTTTGAGCCACATGTTCATCAGCGTCCAGCATGCAGCACTCCATGGGATTAGAGTTAGAGCAGAGCAAGGGACACGTTTCCTCCCTTCTCCCAACTAGACATAGACATCTTTGAGACCCAATAACCCAGCTGAGGCCAGGACGACTCTCCTGGGTTTCATGTGGCTATTAATGGGAGTACTTATGTGGACGCTTTCTTGTGGCAAGGGCCCTACGCTTGGGTAATCTGAGGCATAGCTCTGCCAAGAGACACCCAGCTGGGCAGTAGGCCCCGCTCCACTTATGTTGAACACACTCACAGCCTTCAAACCCAGTGACCACAATTTTAAGCCCATGCCTATAAAGGCAGACATCCCAAAGCACAGTGTTTCCATCTAGAAATCCCGGAGCAGTAAGACAGATGTTTCTATTAAATTACCTGATAAAGTTTGTTTTTTCTAAAAGCAAATGATCACAGAAACAATGCCCTACCCAGACAAATACAGTGAGACTACAGAACTACTCTTCTCCACCTCCATTCTCTAACCAGCCACAGGCCCACCATAGCAGTGGGGAGGGAAGAATAGCTTTGTGATGAACTCAGAGGAGGGTAGGTGGGTGGCCAGGCTGGGCTCCTTACCATGTGGCCTGAGCCCAACTGTGGCCAAATGGGTCAAACTACAGAGAACACAATGGATTTTCTAGGAGAACAATATATTTCTATTGTTTCACTAAGAAAGAAAAATCAGTGCTGGGGGAGGGAAGGAGGGCTTTGACTCCTAAGTTGATGGCCTGTCAATCAGCTCCTGAGTTCCCATTACTCTCCTGACTCTGGCTGTAGGGTTCAGGAGCTTTCAGGAGATTAGGAATCCCTGGTAGCTCATCACAACCAGAGACCCGTCCACTCACTGAACCCAAGAGATAGGGCTTGGGTCCCAGCCCTCTCTTCCCTGTTCTGTTGCTCAGGGTTGGTCCCAGTGTGTCACCAAAGCAGCATCCTACTCCCCCCAACTGTCAATCCCCCTTCCAAATCCACTGGGCACAAGGGAGCAGAGGTCCAGGGAACCTGAGACTGATGAGGCCTCTGTCTCCTGTACTTCAGGGACTGAGCAGGTAGGAGGAGGCTTGGTCTCTGCCATTTACTATGGGCCAGTCACCTTTTTCTGAGCCTGCTTCCTTCTCTATAAAATGAAGAGATTGGATTAGATGGGTTCCTGAGGCACCTCCTGGCTCTGACATTCCTTGACTCTGACCATGACTGTTGGAACTGTTCAAACAGAATGATATTTTCTGTGAGAAGGAAGAAGCTAGTACAGACTTGTGTCTTTCCCCTCCCCATGTCCATCCCAGAGTGTTTCCCTGGTTTTGAAGAATGTGTCTGAGCTGGAGAGCAGAGGACAGTTGTTACTCCTTCCTCCTAGGGACCCTAGAGGAAAAAACCAGGATGTAGTAGGGGCATAATGGTCTGACTGAGGATCCCCAGCGGGGTTTTTGTTCTACACATACATACCCCTTGTAGTCGTTACCACAGTGGACTCTAGACTGTGCCATTCTGAACCCTTAAAGGGTCAACCCTTAATCACTGAGGAGCTTAGGGGTGCTGGGCTGGGCAGGTTAGGAGTATTTGTTCTGGTAGGAGATGAAGGGAAGATCCCAGACCTAATTCATCCCCTGGGCCCATGCAGATCCCTTCCACTTTTACTGCCCCAAACGCTCAGCCTGTTTGGCACGCTGCCTTCGGAGTTTAACAAAAGCCTGAGCTTCCCGATCACCCTTCCTGATGTCCAGCAGCTGCAGGATAGGGTCTCCTGGGAAAGAAGATGGAAAAATAGGAGGAGTTAGAAACCTGGAGAATCTAAGCTTCCTGTTCTTATTTCCTGTCAGGGCCTCACTGCCCCCTGCTAAGGTACTGACCATCCTGCAGCACATATACCCTCCCGCCTCCTCACAGCCTTCCTCCTATCCATCCTCCACAGACCCCCACTAACCAGGAGCCCCAGCTCTTTTCCCCAGCAGATAGCATACCATTAGAGGCAGGGTAGGTGAGAGGCAAACGTGTCTGAGGCACCTGGCCAGGATTATGGTCCCCAGAGAGCCCCAGGACAGTGTTGAGAGGGAGGAAGGCCTCTCCCTCCAGGTCATCAGTCCCCAGCCGGTCATGGTCTAGCACAGTGAACAAGAGGCAACTTCCTTCCTTCTGGCATGACTCTGGAGACACCAAGCTGAAGACCGGCCACATGTGAGTGAACCCCTAAACCCTCTCTCTCCTCACATGGACCAGAGAAATACGGGTTCAGCCCTTTCATGCAAATGAAACCTGAAGCCTGAAAAAGGACCTCTAGAGGGTGTGTGTGTACCTGGGATGCTTGTCATGGGATCAATAGGACATCTGGGGGTTTAGCAGAAGTTTTGACCCTTTATCTCCAAGACTTTTAAGCCAGAGATTCCCATTCTCTTCATTCAGTAGACTTTGCTGTAGCGAATTCAAGGTGTGAGATTTTTTTTTCCTTTCAGCAATGGGCTGAAACAGGGCTACAAACTTGACTCACATACCCTGTCCCAAGTTCTCTCTCTTTTCACTCCTCCCTCCTAAGTCCTTACCAATCATCTGAGACAGGAGCCTTGGGCTTGTTTCCCTGGGGAGAGGCCAATAGTAGAGGGATCCCAAAGCAGGTTGGGCTCTGGACTAGGCTTAGGGAAGGATAGGAAGGCTGGAGAGCTGATCTAGGCCTGAGGAGGGAGATCCCACCGAAGCACAGGTGGGATTCAAAGTGTGAAAGAAGGGCCATGACTCACAACTCAAAGGCTTCATCAAACAGAGGGTGCAGATCCTTTTTGAATTTCTGTGTCTCCCGAGGGGCCACTTCTGCAAACTCATGTCGTGGCTCCAGGGTCAGCTGAACAAAGGGATCACTGGTGCCTGGGGGGAAAGGAAGCAGGGGATTGGGAAAGGATCTCCTCTGCCATCTCCCCTAACCTGTCACAACCCCAGCACACTCCCCCCTGCCCCCACCATTTATTTGTTTTGGGCTTTTTTTTTCTTTTGGAGGGGGAAAGGCAAGGCAGTTGGGGTTAAGTGACTTGCCCAAGGTCACACAGCTAGTAAGTGTGTCAAGTATCTGAGATAACATTTGAACTCAGGTCCTCTTGACTCCAGAGCCGGTGCTCTACTCACTCCCCCACCTAGCTGCCCCCACTTGTCCTCATTTACCTGGGGCAGGCCTGACTTCCCCCAGTGACCATGGAGAATTGTGTCCAAAGCTGGCCACCCTAAATTTATTGTACCCTCTTGTCTTCCACACATAGCAGAATTCCTGGGCCCTCCAGGGAGGAGAAACCCCTCCTCTGCTAAAAAATTAAACAATTCTGCACTTCTGTGTCCTACATCCCCTATGCCTCAATTGTCTGTCCTCCTTCCTCCTCTTCAAACTATCCTTTAAAGGTCAATTCAAATGCCACCCCCCTGAGAAGCCTCCCCTGATTTTCACCCCTTCTCCTTTCCCCTCTGAGCAGTAATGACTTCTCTCCTCAGACTCCACATAGCACTTTGGTTTGTAGTTCTCTAACGCAACTATAGAATATAATTCTATAGATTACATCTGCCTGTGCTAAAGAAGACTCCAGGGGTTCTTGAAGAGTCGGGTCATGAAGGGTGGACATGACTGAAATAACCCAACAACCACAAAATGCCTTCCTTATTAACCTAGCTCGAGATTACTTTTAATTTTTTTGGCTGCCACATCATACTGGCTCTGAGCTTGGAGTCCACTAAAATTTCCCTATCTTTTTTGGACAAGTTGATAGCTAATCCAGGAACTGAGTTCAAATACCACTTATGTGACCTTGATTATGGAGTTTATCTGTGGGCCTTAATTTCCTTGTATGTAAAATGAAGAGGTTGGACATTTGGGGGGAGGAGCCCTCCCCAATGTCCTCTCTACCCCACCCAGGTCCTTTCCAGCTCTGAATCTATGGATTCTATGATCTATTTGGTCCTTACAAAGTTGATTTTTTTTTTAAATGTGAAGTATGAGACTTTGCATTTACCCTTAATAAATTTCTTTTTTTTGCTGATGAAACTGATACCGATGAAACCATGGATCCTTGACATTATGAAGTATGTTTTTATTTTATCTTCCTACTATGGTTGGAGGCTGTGTCTTATCGAAATTTTGTATCTTTTCCAGGCACTAGCACAGATCTCTGAATACAGCAAATACTTAATAAATCTTTGTCATTATTGTTTGAGAGGCCCAAAGAAACATGCTGCCCTCCCTGTGCCTGGCCTTGTCTCCCTGCTCACCGTTGGAATCCAGGGGTAGCAGGTTGGAGGCGCTGAGCACCTCAATCCGGAGCTTCTGTTCTGAGAGTCTGTAGGAGGCCTTGATGGTGATGGCCCCAAACTCCTCTGATGTGGTATCCACCTTTGGGAGGGAGGGGGTATGAGCAGCAGCAGCAGGTGAAAGTTCAGAACAGGTGATAAAGAAGATGGGCCACTCCAGGGGCTCAATCCTGGGTTATGTGAGTACAAACAGGCCAATGGGCATGGCTAGGGGGTACACTGTGGCACTCCACAAGGAGGAAGGTAGAGAAACCTGCTCCCTTTGGAGAGAGATGAAGAGGCACTAGGATTTTGGAAGAGGGGGATATTTTATGCTAACAAACACATGTACTCCCCAAGACCATGCATTCAAAATAGATGGGACAGTCTTGCATCCTGACCAGCCCCTGCTCCCTCTCCTGGGAAGACAAGGTTGAAGCAGGCAGAAAGAAACAGCCTCACCTGTTGCTGGATGCGGTTGTTGAAATATCTTTGAATGAGTTCCTGACTGGTGGATGCCTGCAGTTCCAACTTCCTCTGAAGATCCTGGAGGTCACAATAGACCATGAAATGAAGAGAGTTTAAAGGCCATCTAAGGCCTCATCTGACAGGCGAGAAGGACATGAGAAGAGAGAAATATTGTTGGTCAGAGAGGAGGGGAATGGAAATGACAGCAGAGCAGAGTCAGAGGGCACAGTCACAGGAGGCTGGGACAGTCAGAAGGCGATGCAGACCAGCCATGGTCAGGTGGGCGCCACAGTAAGAAAGGGGATGTCAATAGGGGTAAAATCAGAGACAGAGTCACAGACACAGATACCTGCCCCAACCACCTCAATCTCTGGGACCCTTACCTGCAAGGAAGGTGTGTGAAGGGCTTCTGAGGACAGGCCACAACCCTCACCGTAGAAACATAGCTCTAGGTTCTAGGCATTGAGACAACCATGATTACCCCCTGAGAATCTCCTTTCTCCCTCCCTCCCTTCCCTCCAATTCCCTTCCCATCGATGATAATATTGTTCAGCCACAGCTCATACCTGCAGGGCAGTCTTCAGCTTCTGGGAGGTAAGCAGTGAACTCTTCTGGGCCGCCGCTGTCTGGGTGAGCACGCTGAGGGTGTGAGTCCAGAGCAGTGACAGGAGACTGGACACCCGGAGAACAGCAAAAGACAGAGACAGAGATGTCCAAAACAGAACCCATTTTTCCTCCAAAAACATTTCTTCTTCCAAATTTCCCTATTTCTGTTCAGGGTGTTACCATCTTTCCAGTCTTCCAGGTTCTTAACCTCAGAGCAATTTTCAACTCTACCTTCTCCTTCATCCCTCACCTCCAGTCAGTTTCCAAGGATCACAATCTCTCTCTCTGTTTCTCTCTCTGGAGGCAATCAAGGTTAAGTGACTTGCCTAGGGTCACATAGCTAGTAAGTGTCTGAGGTCGGATTTGAACTCCTGACTCTATCCACTGCGTCACCCAGCTGCTCCCTGATATCTCTCGTATCACATTTGTCTCTAGTCACACTGCTTCTGCCTAGTTCAGGTCTACACGTTGCCTCTTGCCTAGACTATTGCAAGAGCCTCCTAATGGGTCTCCCCACCTCCATCCCCTCTCCAATCCATCCTCTACATAGAGGTACATAAGTACAGGTCTCAGTATGTCACTCCTCTGCTCAAGAAACCCCAGTGGTTCTCTCTTGCCTAGGAGATAAAATACAAACTCAGCTGGCATTTAGAGCCCTCCACAGTTTGGTTCCTGCCTATCTTTCCAGGCTTACTGAACATTAACCTCCTTTACAGGTACCACCTAATTTCAGCCAAGTTAGCCCCCTTGCTACTCTCTGTACACAACGATTCACTTCTTTCAGGGCCTTTGAACAGCGCTTTACCTGGGATGCTCACCCTGCTCCCCTTAGAAGCCCTAGCTTCCCTCGAAATTCAAGAGCTGCTTCCTACAGGAAGCCTGTTCTGATCCCCGGAGTTGCCAGTGCCCTCCCCACCCTCACTAAACTACTTTGAATCAATTTTGTCTTTTGTGTGTTTCCCTCAATAGAACATAAGCTCCTTGAGAGCAGGGCACACATAGTAGGTACTGTCTTTTCAATGAATGAATTCCAACCCCAATCCCTATTTCTGCTCTCTGTTCCCTTAACCCTCACCTACTTTAAGTGTGAGACTGAGAATAGGATTCCCTTGGGAAATAGTTTAATATTAGGGTGGGTAAGAAGGCCCATATGATGGGGGGTGGTGGAGAACAGAAGGGAACCTAGGGACTGGCTTCACTTAATATTTTTGTCGGTGCCTTGGATGAAGGCATAGAAGATAGGTTAATTTAATTGCAGATGACAGAGAGCTGGATAGCTGATAACAATGAACCAAACTAATAAGGGGATATTTGATGAAGGTGAATGGAAAGTCCCAAAACTCAGTTGAATAAATATAGGGTGGCAATTCCTGTCTTGGCAGAAATACATGTGAAACCATACACACCGACCAAAAGCTTGATAGAAGCCCACAGAGCAAGCTGGTAGCTAAACAAAACAAACAAAAACCCTCATGCCATCTTAAGCTACATTAATAGAGACACAGCAGCCAGACTCAGGATGTTTTCCATGGTTCTCTGTCTGGGCTAGCTGCGGGGGAGAGAGGGCACATTTCAGGAAGAATATTGACAAGCTTGTGCCTGTGAAGGGCAGAGAGGGCTCCGAAGACCCATCCTAGGAGGATCGGTTGAGGAGACTGGCAAAGTTTAACCTGGAGAGGGTAAGACTCGGGAGAGGGGACATCCTCAGGTATCTGAAGGCCTGTCATGTCAGAGAGGGATAAGGTCCATTCAGTGCTGCTGTGGGGATTGGGGGACAAATCCAAACCTGTTAAAGTTTTCCTGCACCAAGTTCCTGTTCATGTAATGAAGCTCCGACTCTAAGAACTTCATCAGAGGTAGGATGGCCTAGGGAGAAAAAAAAAATAAGAGAGTTGTTTCCCTGCTGAGATCTACCCCCGGCCCCTGGCCTGATCTTCCCAAAGCCACAGAATATCAGCTAGACAGGACCTCAGAGGTCATCAAGACCAACTCTCTCCTTTGACTGAAGGGAAGGGAAAGTCATTCATGCATGGATGAATGGTTGAAGACATCCCCGCTCCCAACAACCTGAGTAAGGTTATTGAGCATACTAGGTTTGGAGTAAAAAAGACAAACTGAGTTTCAGTCTGGTCTTTGCTACTAGGTGACTTTGGGCAAGTTTGGTTGGGGTTTTTTGAGGCAATCAGGGTTAAGTGACTTGCCCAGGGTTGCACAGCTAGTGTCTGAGGCCGGATTAGAACTCAGGTCTTCCTGACTCTAGGGCCAGTGCTCTATCCACTGAGCCACCTAACTGTCCCTGGGCAAGTTATTTAAACTTCTCTGGGTCTTAGTTCCCTTACTTGTACAATGAGAAGGGGGTGGACTAGATCGCTAAGGTCTCCTCTAGTTTTCAATCCTATAACTCTTTGAAACTCACATACCTATAAAGACTCTATCAATGCCCCACGCTCCCTTAAAAACGCCCTGGCCCAAAGGGCTCACTCACATCTTCAGGCACGGTGGTTTTACTGGTACCCACAATTTTCTGAATGTGTCTAGAAATGCCAGCCTCCAACTGCCAACCACAAAGAGATCAGGAAGTCAGTAAGGGGAACAGGGGATAGATAGGTGGGACAGAGTTGTTGGCTGAGATCCAGGCAGGGCAGGAACATGTTAGGAGTCATCAAGGATGAGGTTACCAAGTCAGGTTGAGGATCACGGTCAAAACGAGGTCAAGAGCAAGGGAAGGTTTAAAGGGACCGTGTCGGGGTGGATGTCGCAGGTACCTGCTCAGCCAGCGTCCGAACACCACTTCGGATCTCATGGTCCAGTCCAGCCAGGGCACCCTGCAGCTGGGCGTGTAGTGTATGCTGTAGCTGTTCTGGCTCTAAGATGGCCCCTGCCCACTGTTCCAGGTCTTTCCATGCCAGTTGGGTCGGGAGTTTCAGTACCACCAGCCGAAGCTGTTCCATGTTATTCACCACCACGCACAGCTAGGGCAAGGCCTTGACTCAGTTTGTTCCAAGACACTCACCCTTACCCCCTGCCCTGTCCCTGCCCCCGTGGTAATGCCCAGGAACAAACTGATCATGCAAGCCAGATATTCTTCCACTTGCCTCCTCCTCTAGACACCTTCCTCAGCTCCCACATATTTCCCCAGCACCATCCCATCAAAGCCAGGTTCTTACCATATTAGCTGCCTGTTCCTGGTCTTTCTGGTTGGCAGAGAGTTCCTTGGCTCGAGCTTTGATTAGGCTACAGTACACCAGAGCCAGCTTACAGGTGTCCTAGGGATGGATCATGGTCATTGGGAAAGGGAAAGGGAATAAAGAAACGTGACAGTCCCATGGGGGAGTGGATGGGAGGAGGGATTGATTCCAAGGGGCTCAAGAGGCCATTGGAGACTTTGGAGCAGAGGGAGGATGCTTAGGAGGAACAGCAGGGACGGAATGTTATGAGGAGTAGAAGAATCTCTGAAGATTTGCTCAAGGAATGAAGGTATTGAAGAGAATACTCAGAGAGTAATGTAAAAGAGATGGGAGGGTCAGGAATATTGGGGGACTATGTGGGCATCGGGGCAGTGGAACAATGGCACGAGGCCCTCCCTCACTACATACCTCGACAAACTTGACTGTGATCATGAAGGCCACCTCGGGGTCCGGCCAGTCTAGCTGTTGGGCAGTGTGGCTAATTTGGGCAAAGCACGTGGACAGATCCACAGCGGACGTGCTGTGTTTGATCAGCTCACCCAGAGGGACCAGCTTGGGGAGGAGAAAGAGAAGAAAGGAGATGGTATGAGAAAATGAATGTAGCACCAGGGAGGCCTGGGTTCAAATTCCTCTCCAGAAAACTAGATGTGGGCTCCTCAGCAAGGCCTCTACAAATCTCAGTTTCCCTATCTATTAAATGCGTATAATAGCACCTCCTTCAAAGGGTTGTTGTGAAGATCAAAATAAATAATATATTCAAGTGCCATGTAAGTACGAGCCAGCATTATTTATGAATGCAGTCTAGGGAGAGATGCCTCAGTCGACGCCAAATTTACCATGGGTGTGACATCTGGCACAGAAATGGGAATCATGTCTGAAAGTTCTTCTCTGCTGGCGACAGGGGGTAAGCATTTAGACTGTCCTCATTGCAGGAGAGTCACTGTAGGAGGAGGCTGTCTGTGACCCGTCCCCATTCTCAGACCCTACCTGGTCCATCTGCACTGCCCGCTGGAGCCGAGCCAACGCCACGCTGTAGGTCTTCAGCAGCCAGGCAGGAATGGCCGGGAGGAACCATTTGTGGAAGCCGTCCAGATCCAGGGCCCCATCCCTGTGAGAAGTGACAGGTGGGTGCAGGTCCAGGGGAGAACGGGCTACCCTGGACAGCTGAGTAGCTTAGTGCCCCTCACGCATGCCAGCTGCTATCCCAGGGTAACCTCTTTTAAGTACATCCCTCCCTCTATCCCCTCTTCCCTCTCAGCACAGGTACCTCTCAGAAGGAGGGGGGACCAGCTGATAGAGCTCCTTGAGGCTAAGATAGAGCTGGAATAAGCTCTCCCCCATCTCTGGGGACACGACGCTACCCACCATCGCCATGTGTTCCTTTACCCTCTGGGCCACCTGCAGACAGAAAGAGCCGTTGGTCAGGAACGCCCAGGGGCAGTGCCCAGTGCAGGGTTAGACCAGGCAGCAATAGCATCCCAGGGTGATAATGCTCTCTCTGGCCCCAGGCAGCTAGTTGGTGCAGTGGACGGAACACTGGGCCTGGAGTCAGGAAGACCTGAGTTCAAATGTGACCTCAGACCTGTGTGGTCTCGGGCAAGTCACCTAACCTCCATCTGCTCAGTTTCCCAACTGTAAAATGGGGATAGCCATAGCACCTGTCCCCCAGGGTTGCTGTGAGGACTGAATGCTCAGCACGGTGCCTGGCATACAGTAAGCGCTTTATAAACGTTTGTTCCCCTTCTCCAGAGTCCCTTTTGGAAGGGAAAAGGGAGAAAAGAAGAAGGGCCTCACAAGCTTCTGCAGCTCCAAGAAAGCCATGGAGAAAAAGTCAATCTTCAGTGTGCTAGAGAGAAGGAATGAGAAGAGGAGAAGGTTAGGCCAGGTGCACTTACTCCATGTTCTTTCCCCTGTCCCAAGCCTGGGTTCTAGGATCAATTCTTCCTACTTCCCCCAAACCTGGGCTCCCCACAGAGCCATAACTAGCAATTTAGGTTCATGGGCAAGCTTTGCAAAATACGTGGGAATGGGGAAGAGGAAGGAGGGAGGGCAGCAGGAAATTCAGACTCAAATCAATTTTCAAAGACAAATTCATGGTGGGCAGCAGGGAGGGCGGGGTTGGATTCTAGAACACTGGTGAGGAAGACACAGAAATCTTGGTCCCTTCTCCCAGGAAGTTTCTGGGAAACAGTCGCTATAGGGTTGATAGGGTTGAGGTGGGTTGTGGAAAGAAGGAACAGAGTTAGGCCAGCATGAGACCAACTCACTTGGACTGTGGCTACTGCAGAAATGCCATAGACTTTCTAAGTTTCGGGGTCCTGGGTCAAATCCCTTCTTGCCCTAGTGATGGCTCTGGCTCCCAGATCCCTATTCCTGGACCCACCCTGGACCTCCAGATTTCTAGCTTCCACTTCTCAGCTCATAGTCCAGAACCCCATCTTCTAGCTCCCAGTTCTCACAGCCAATGCCCCCAGCTCCCAGTCTGTTCAGTCCAGGTGCCCCTTCCCTCCTTCTGCCTCCCTCCCTCAGCTCAGATCCTCTGAAGCTAGGTCTCTCTCAGCCCAGGCCCCAAGGTCCCTTTCTGGCCATCTCTCACTTGTTAAAGATTTTGTTCCAGGTTCTCTGGCACTGATGCAGATCCCCGCTGACATCTAGAACCAGGCTCAATACAGACTTAGACATTTCTTGCATGTCCTAGAAGGGAGTGTGGATTGAGAGAAGAAAAATGAGCAAATCACTAATGGGGAAAAAACCTGAAGCCTCTTCATTCCAATCCATCCCTCCCAAGCGTCTGATCCCACGCCCCGCCTTTCACCTGGACCATGGGTTGATGGTGCTGCTGCTTCAGATGGAACCACTCGAGGGTGCCTGTCTGTGGGGGGTGGACTCATCAGTATCTGTCTCAGGAGCCTGGGAAACCAAGCCCTGAAGCCCACCAGAGAAAGAAGCCAAAGTGCTAAGGGTGAGCTGGGAAAGCTAGGAGTTGGAAGGAGGACCCCAAAACTCGTCGGGCCACAGGAGTCAGCCTGCCCAAGTAGGAGCATGGCCAGTGGTCGGCGACTGGATAGCCATGGGCATCCCACCCTCACTATCAGGAGATGGGGGACAGAGTAGGAGACATACCCGCAGCACCTCAGTCACCAGAGAAGACAAGGGTGCCCCATTAGGGCACAGCTCCGCAAATGCCTTCATCTTACACATTTGTATCAGGACCCTGGGCGTGGGAAGGAGAAGGACCTATGTCCAAAATGCCCATCCACCCTGCGCCCAAATGACTCATCCTCCTACCTGGCCCTTAGCCCAGATCTTTATGCACGATACTTGTGCTTCAAGTCCTTACCTTTCTCGCTAACTTAGAACACCCCCAATCTCACTCCTTCTTGTTCTCCATCCACTACCTCTCTCTTCAACCCAAGAAGAGGATCCCCTTGCCCACTCCAAATCTAGGGACACAGAGCTTTGGGTCCTGGAGACCAGAGTGGGCATAAGAAAGATGGGGAGGCATTTTACCTGAGGACAGACTGCAGACGAGCCGGGGAGCCAGAGGCTGAGAGGGGGAATACAGATCGGAACCTCCGGATCAAGGAGAGTCCATAGGTCAATAGGGAGTTGAAAGAGGCAGCCAGTTCCTCCCGCTGTGGTGGGTGGAGAGGTGAAAGAGTTAATCCAAGGGAGGGAGACACTAGTATATGACATCACAATTTGGGAGGCCCAAGAACCTCCTCTTCCGCATGACTACAAAGGGATCCTTGTCTTCTCAATATTCCTTCCTCCCCTCCTCCCTCATGAGTCCTACCTGCTCTGGTTTTAGCCTTCCCTGTATCCACTGATACTCCATAGCAGTGATGGGGTGTAGCAGGCAGCTCCCCGGAAACTCCAGACTCTGGTAGAGTCGGCTATAGGCCAGCCACTGCCTACATCGGGTATGGCCAGCATCAGCCTTGCGTAAAGCTGGGCACTGGTCCTCAGGTATGTTGGTCTTCATTAATGTCCCCTGCCCTCCTCCCCAAAAACCAGAGGCCCAGGTACAGGGTACAAAGGGACAGTGCCTTCTTTTAGGCTCTCGGATAGGGGTGACCTCAGCCTAGACTTCTGTGGCATTGGGGAACAGTCCTCTTAGAATACTCACGCCATAGACTGGTGGAATTCAGATAGGTCTTTCTGCGTGGCATGGAGGAAGAGAATGGTGGAGGCCTGGGGGCTCAGCTCTCCATCCCAAGAAGTGCTACCAGCCTGTAAAGGAAGAAGGAGGGAGCTCTGTGCTTAGGTACATTGAGGCACCCGGTTCTGAGGCTGCTTGGGGAATGTTTGACAGCAGACAAGGATGTCCCGGGATGCCTCAGACCTGTTCCTCTCCGCCCCTGGCTTCCCAGCTCCCTCCCCTGTCCCTGAACACCTCCCTCTCCCCTTATATGGTTACCTGGTGCTGAGTGACTTCGTGAGACACCAACTGCTGAAGAAGGTGGCGGTGCACGGTGTAGCTGGGATGGGTACGGCTGGTAGTGGTGGCTCTCTACAATACAGAACGGTCCATGGACATCAGAGAGGTCTGCCCCATGGGCCTGGGCACCTTCCCCTGACCAAGCCTTTATCCTCCCCATTGGGTCATTGTAGGTGAGTCACCAGAGAGAGAAAGGAAGATAGGTGTTGGGTCAGGCTCCAACAACCTCTGGCCTCGGATGCCTACCCTTCTGTCCCATTTACCCGCTTATGAATGAGCAGAAATTGCAGGTGGCACTGCCCTCGATCCGGGTAGGTCTCTGTTCGTGGTTCCAGTGGGTACCATTGATCCTCCCGGCAGCGTAGGTCCTGTGCAAGGGCACATAGATAGACATGAAGAAACATAAATGGATAAATGGCTAACTAGGAATGCTGGTGTCCAAGGTAAATTCACTTGGGGATGGGGGGAGTAAGGGATAGTAGCAGGCAGGGAATATGGTAATGGGGGTAGATGGAACCCAGAAAACAAGTGACTCTGGGATGACTGGCTGGAGAATTGACTTAGGGAAAGGATTACACGTGTGGATATCAGCAACCTAAGGCAAATCTCCAGTTGTCCCACCCTAGTTATGACTCCACAGGTGAACGTGGGAATATATGGACAGGTGTGAATTCTGATAGCTACATGGCACACAGGCACTGGAATACTGAGAACGTGAACACATACCCTATCCCTTAGGACATAAATAATACCCTGGCATGGATACCTGGTGCCAGATGACCCAAAGATATACATGTGGAAAAGGGGACATGGATGTAAGTACAGATATGTGACCAAGTCTCTGAACCTCTAGAGGAAGCTGAGTCACTGAGGGAATCTCTCCTGGTTCCCACTAGCTACCCACACCCATCCTCAAGTATCAGAATCTTCTCCACCCTTCAGACTAGACCTGGACCACTCTGATCTTTCAATCCCCTTCTTCCCCACCTCCCCATCCATCTCCCCCTTTTCTACCTCACCTGCAGCCTCAGGACCACATTCCCCAAGAAATCATCCTGTCCCTTGTCCTTTCGTGCTTCCTTGAAGATCCTGAGTCAGAGAGAGGGGCCCAGTGAGGAGGGGGCTGGGTAGGCTGGGCCAGGAAGGCCCAGAAGAGAGTGAGGCGGCATTCAAGCTGGGCTCTGATACCCCAAGTGTGGCCACTTCACAGGTCCTTAGCTGAGCCTGGTGCCAGGATGGGGCGGACAGTTCCCCCCCCCGGCCCTGAGAGGCCTCTGCCCCTGTTCCCCATGCCCATGCACCTTGCCTACGTTCCTTCTTACATATCATGGGGTCCTTACCTCCGGAGGCCGTGCAAATCCGTCAGCTCCCCCAATTTCTGCCTCACAGACTCCACCTGGTCTGCATCCCTTATGGGAAGAGGAAGATCATAGAATCAGTGGAGAGCTGGGAAGGACCTCAGCTATGCTGGGGTGGGGAGTGGGGGTCAGAGAGGCCTCTCTTGTGAAAGCATCCTATCTTTATTTGCAGATGCCATGAAACTGTGAGGGATAGGTGCAGCAGTGAATGACAGGGTCAGCATTCAGAAAGACCCCAATGGATAAGAACAGCAGTCTGCGTCTGTGAAGATTAAAGTTTAAAGGTAGAGATGAAGTCCTACAATAGAATTTAAAACAACCTCCCAAGTACAAGATGCGGAAGGCACGGTTAGACAACAGTCCTTGTGAAAAAGATCTGGGGATTTTAGTGGCTTACGAGCTTGGTAAGAGTAAACATACGGCAGCCCCCAAAACTCAGGTATCCATGACTAGAGAGATAGTAGTTGCCTGCCCATGTCTCAAGTACTAGGTTTGAATCTGTACACTGCATTTTAAGCACAAGTTGGAGACCATCCAGAAGAGGGAAACCAGGGGGAATCTAGATCGTTGATCTAGAGCTGAAACGAAACTCAGAAGTCATTGAGGCCAACTCCTTATTTTACAAATGAAGAAATTAAGACCCAGAGACAAAAGCTGCGCAGGAAGATTTTGTCTTGATTTAAGGAAAGTCTCCCTGACAATTAAAGCTATCCAAAGTAGAATGGGCTGTCTTCTGTGGGAAAGGGTTTCCCTTTCATAGAATCTTCGACTGGTCCGTAAGCATTTATTAAGTGCCTACTATATACTAGGCATTGCACCAAGTGCTGGGGATACAAAGAAAGGTAACAGAGTCTTTGTTCTTAAGTCTAATGGAAGAGACAGCATGCAAACGACCATGTACAAAGAGGATATATACAGGATAAGCTGGAAATAATCCACAAAGGGAAGGCCCTAGAATTAAGGGGGGATCAGGAAAGGCTTCTTGTAGAAGGTGGGGTGTTAGCTGGGGCTAGAAGGAAACCAGGGAAGCCAGGAAGCAGAGATGAGGAGGGAGAACTTTCCAGGGAGGGGGACAGCCAGGGAAAATGCCCAGAGTAGGGAAATGGATTGTCTTATATGAGAAACAAGTAAGCCAGTGTCCTTGGATAGAAGAGTATGTGGGAGGGTGTGAGGTGTAACAATCCTGGAAGGGGCGAGGGGGAAATTAGGAAAGGCCTTGAAAACCAAACAGGATTTTTTTTAAATTTGGGGCAGCTAGGTGGTGTAGTAGATAGAGCGCCAGGCACGGAGTTAGGAAGACTCCTCTTCCTGAGTTCAAATCTATCTAGCCTCAGACATTTAGTAGCTGTGTGACTATGGGCAAGACATTTAACCCTATTTGCCTCAGTTTCCTCATCTGTAAAATGAGTTGGAGAAGGAAATGGCAAACCACTCTGGTATCTTTGCCAAGAAAACCCCAAATGGGGTCACAAAGGGTTGGACACGACTGAAAAACGACTCACCAGCAACAACAAAAATGCCAATTTGTCAGTCGTGTCATGGAAGGAATTCTTGGCCAGATGTGGGTTAGATCAGGTGACCTCTGAGGTCCCTTCCAAATCTGAGATACTACCCACAGTATTTGGGGGTAGATTAACTCTCCCTTTGCAACCATGAGAATATGGCTCAGCCCTCACATACGTACCACATGTCCAAATGGAAACTGGCAGTGGTTATATCCTCAAATTCCCTGTGAGACAGAAAGGGTAGTTTTGTGTTTGAAGGGGAGGTGGGGTGATAGATCCCATTCTGCCTGTCTTCTCTGATCTCTCTTCCTCCTCTAATTCATATCCTTTTTTTCTGAGAAGAAAACAAAACAAAGCAAAACTGCCTTCTTGCCCATTCCCCAAAGCCCACTTCTCTTTCTCCCATCTCTGAGTCTTTGCCCAAGCTGTAACTCCTTCACCTCCTCTAAAATTGAAGCTCAAGTCTACCCCCTGTGGGAAGCCTTCCTGGATTCACTCAACCTATTCTTCACTTTGCTGACCCAGAATCATAGGCTTTCAGCTGAAATAAGATCTCAGAGGCCATCTAGCCGGGTGGGTAGTACACAAGACTGCATGAATCCTAACAATGCAGGCTTTGCTTGAAGAGCTCCCGTGAGGGCTGACCCGCTATCTCCTGAGATCTCCTACTCCACCTTAGGAATTCTTTTCTTATATAGAACCTAAATCTACTTTCACAATTTTCACTCATGACGCCTAGATAAGAACTGCCCACCCACCCCCACCCCCATTAAGGCACTTGGTATTCGTGTCCTTCGTCTGAATATTTATTGCCCATGTAAGACCGTAGGCTCCTTGGGGGCAGGGATTAGGTTTTTCCTTGACTGTGTACTTGGAACATTCAGTACAATACTGGTCCCCTTGGTGGACTCTGTGCAAGCTTGCTGTCTGCCTAGCTTCCTCTGAAGTATAGCCCCAGGCTGCTTTCATCCCACTCAGTAAGTAATAAGGTGAGGGGAGAGATGAAGCCCCCAGCTAGGCTTATAGCAGGATAGGGCAAACATGGGAATTTGGAAAGGGGCAGAGAGGGACTTACAGGAAAAAAGTCTCATCCCACTCAGGGTTGAGGGTCTGGCTGATGACCTGAGTCCGATGGGTCTGGTCTTCAGGGATTGTGTTCTTCACGACTGCCTTCTGCCGTCGCCGATGCCCTGGGCTGTCCTCTGACACGTTCACCCCCTGCTCGATAATGCCCAGAAGGCAGTAGGGGTCACTGTACCCTGATACCAGGTAAGGAGAAAGGAGGAGGAGGAGGAGGAGGAGGAGGAGGAGGAGGAGGAAGAGGAGGAGGAGGAGGAGGAGGAAGGGAGAGAAAGTCAATCTCAGTCCTTCCTCACCCTAATTTAAAGTCACAGAGATCTGTCCAGGGAGGGCACATCTGGTCCCTCTGCTTCTTTCTGGGGTGGGGGTGGGGAGCGGGGAAACCCAAGGGGGCCAAAAAGGAGTGAGAGATGAAAACCAGGCGTATAGGGGCCTGGCAACTGGTAAGGAGAAGCAACCAATTTGGGGTTGCACACTTTTGGGAGAAGGGCTTGGACAGAATCCCCTCCTGTCTCATTTGGAGAGGATCCTAGACCTTATAGAAAGAAATAGGAAGGACCCCCACTTCTCTACTCACCACTGACATCCTTTCCAAGAATGCCTTTGGCCCGCTTTACCGTCACTTTCAGGCAAAACAGGGGCTTCTGGAAGGAGGGAATCAGAGGGGGAGGCGCTGAGACCATGAAATGGCTGGAGTCACCCAACTGCAACACCCCCATACCCCCAGAGGCTTCACCTCTCCCACCCCCTTGCCTCCCTTACCTCAAGATCCTGAACCTTTTGGAGCAGCTGTTGATGTACCTCAGGCTTCATGTGAAAGGCCTAGGGAGTCAGGGGAAGGGGGCCAGGGGAGATGAGGAGATGGAGAGAGGGAGAGGAGGAGGATAGTGGGGGCAGGGGAATTAGGAGAGTAGGAGGAAGAAGGGCCTTGAGTCTGTATCACTTCAGCATGGTGATGTGATGTACAAGCTCCAAGGTCGGGGTGGGAAGTGGGAGGAGTGATGGAGGGAGAAGCTGGGAAGAAGGAAGGACAATGGGTCCTGTGTCTTACCTCCTGTAGATAGCTCAATAGCTCAGACGCTTCTGCTACATGTTTAGGCTCAGGTTGGCCTAGCCGGTGCAGGACCGTATAGAGGGCTTCCTCATAAAGGAGAGCCTGCTATAAAGTACCAGGTAAATCTAGTTCAGATCCTCCCCCAGGGGCTGAGGTCCCTGGTGGCCCCTTACAGTTCCCGAGGACCCCAATCCAACTAGCCCAGGGCATTACTTCCAGCTTAGCTTCTCCAACCCATCCCCGAGTCCCAGCTCTCTGAAGCCATAGCCCAGAGCATGGATGGGGTGCCCATAGGCAAAGTGGAAGGGTTCAGGAGCCAGGGGCTAAGCACCCAAAATGGACTTTTCCCCGATGCCACCTGTACCGTCCAACTCTACCTGAGACACCCATAGCAGGTGGGGGCTCCCCTCCAGGTCTCCCCTCTTTCTCCACCCCCTCCCTGACTCTTACCTCCTCTGGGGAGAAGTGATGAGATGGAGTCTCCATCTAGGGAAGAGGGACAGAAAGACCCACCATGTGAGCTCTGTGCTAGGGCCAGAGCTGGATATAACAAGGATCAGACAGTGCTATCCGAAGGATGTCAGCACCTCCCATACACCCTGAGAAGTGGTTGGCCCAGAGTACAGCCTGCCAGGCAGTGGCTGTGAGAACCTTTCAAAGGGAGCGTGAGGTCCTAGTGCTACTCATCCGCCAACTCAACTGCGGATTTTTCTTCCCCCACCCTCCCTGAATGGTACCATCTCCTCCCCTCCCAGGAAGGGGCAAAAGCCTAGGTCAGGGTAGAGGAGCCCAGCTACCTCTTCACCAGCCTGGCCATGCCTGAGGCCTTTGGAAGGCTCACTGTGAGGGTCCATGGGGCTTCAGGGGTGCCTGCCCTCAGCTCTCCTCTATAGAAGCTAGAGATATATGCCTGCTTTGTTCCGCTTGGGTCCCCTTTCTCCACCCCGCCCCCCCCCCATCCCCAGCCTACCCCTAGAGGAAACCACACTGCTTATCTAACCTCAAGCACTCCCCTACTAATACATCAGCAGCGGAAGTGTGAGGCCTCCTTCTGAGGACAATGTAAGACATGGGAGTTGTCAGGAGCTTAGGTGGGAGGAGGTTGGGGAGATAGATGTCCTGAGGGAGGGAATGAGCCAGCTGGGGCCCCTGAGTGTCTTCCTCTCCAGGGCACTGCCCACTCTTCAGCTGAGGCAGTGGAAAGTGCTGGGGAGGGAGGGCATTCTCAAATGGGGCAGGGAGTAGGTTGGAGTCTCTGGCTATTTACTCAGGTTTTGCTTGGTCCAGCTACAGAACTGTAGGGCTCCCTTCCAGCCACGAGTTAGGGAAATTAGGGTCCTAGGTTTTAGAAAACACCAGCAAGCACTAGAGAACCCGTGAGCAGAGCTCTGCTCCTAACACTGCCCTTTCTCTCCCAACTTTCCTCACTAAGGGGTCCCGGAGAAAGCTCCCCTTCTGCTAATGGGCCGTCACCTTGAAAGAGAACTCAGCCGTTACCCAGTACTATTTCCTGGAGCCTGTGGGGCAAGGGCGGGGAGGGATGGGGACTGGGACCACAGACCACCTTTCCCTTCCTCTGGCTCCCCTCTCATCCCCTGACCTCGGCTCCTCAACCTGAGCCCATGGGGGTGGAGCCGGCTAATGGTTTTTGATATCAGGGCTTCATCCACTTCTGAGCACAGCACCCTAGTCCAACACAAGGCCCCACCTCCCTCTCAACCCTGCCTAGCCTCCTCCCCCGACAGTTTTTCGTACCTCTTGGTTAGTTTGAGGGAGGGTTTCAAGCAAAAGACCTTTGGCCTTCTGGCGCCTTATCTTGATGGCCTGGCGCAAGAGAGGAAGACGCCTTAAGGGTTGAGAGAGGGGTGTCGCCATGGTGGCCAGTTCGTCTCTTTCCCTCTGATAGGGAAGACCAGCCACTGGGTTGTGCAAAACTGCTCAGGGTACAGCCACCCCAGTGAGGTAAGGCTGGATGTGTTTAGTGAGAGGGAGGCGGGGAAAGGGGGAAGAGAAGAAAGGAAGTCAAAGGGCCTTACTGGGTTTCACCATGCAGGGGTCTAGAGGTTGGGCCCCCAGGTCCCTTTCTTCTTCCTCCTGTCTGGATCCCTCCCTCTGGACTGTCCCTCCCCCTTCTGAGAGTCAGAAGCTGGGCCTTGTAGGAGGTACTCTGCTGCAAGGCACACTGGGAAGGTCTAGCACCACTGCCCTACAGTGTAGGTGTCTGGGTGTGTTGGGCCAGCCTGTCTTCTTTCCCTAGACATCAGACATACCATCCGGGGAGGATGGTCTAGAGATCTGACCTTCCGGTGTTCTGGGAGCTAGTGCCTCATAGGCTCCAAGAAGACCCAGGACTGCAGGAGGAGAGAGGGCTAAGCTTCTGCACCTTACCAGAATAGGTAAGTCTCCCTCTACTAACAACCACGTGCACAGCATACCTGGGAGGTTTATACCTAGCCTAGCTGGAATGTTGACATTCCACTGATGATATACCTGGCTCCACCCAGAAAAGCAGAGAGATACCTTCTTTGTTCTTAACCCAGTTTCACCCAAAGCCAACTTTCTCCTCTCAAATGCACTAGTGGGTGTCTCCCAGTCTGCCTCTTCCAGCTTTCTAGATACGAGAACCAAGTCTAGTATGGAGATAGATTGGAGCTGACGGAGGCTTATGTGACCATGTGTTTGTGAGAGTAAGGTAAACTGATGACAGGTCATAAGGGTTGGTGGGTTAGAGGAATTGGGAAGCCTAAGTATTTTGAGGGGATAGTGATTGCTTCGGGGAAGCCAATAGTGAACTAGCCACTGATGTTCATGAGGTCCATAGATAACTGCTGCAAAGGCTTTGCACAGGATGGAGGGTTTTTGGTTTTAACATGTGAAGTCATGCAAAATATATTTCCATGTTAGCATGTTACAAAAAAGCAAACAACCCTCCCCAAAAACAAACAAAAAAACAAATGAAGAAAGTGGGAAAAAAGCCCCCGGTTCATCAGTTCTCTCTCTCTCATTGGACAGCATTTTTCATGAGTCCTTTGGAATTGTCTTGGATCTTCGTATTGATTAGTCTTTTACAGTTGATCATTGTTACAATGTTGCTGTTACTGTGTACAATGTTCTCCCGGTTCTGCTCACTTCACTTCGCATCAGCTTTTCTGTCATTTCTTTTTGTAGTTCATTTTATTTTTTTCACTTAATAGTATTTTTTTTCTAATTACATGTAAAGATAGTTTTCAATATTCATTTTTGTAAGATTTTGAGTTCCAAATTTTTCTCTCTCCCCCTCCCCAAGACAGCAATCTGGTATAGGGTATACACGTGCAATCACGTTAAACATATTTCCACATGAATCACATTGTGAAAGTATCAGAACAAAAGGGAAAAACCATGAGAAAGAAGAAAAAAGTGAAAATAGTCTGCTTCAATCTGCATTCAGACTCCGTAGCTCTTTCTAATGCATGTGGATAGCATTTTCCATCATGAGGCATTTGGAATTGTCTTAGATCACTGCACTGCTGAGAAGAGCTAAGTCTATCATAGGTGATCATCACACAATGCTACTGGGTACAACATTCTCCTGGTTCTGCTCACTTCACTCAGCCTAAGTTCATTTAAGTCTTTCCAAGTTTTTCTGAAATTTGCCTACTTATCATTTCTTATAAAAAAATAGTATTCCACTATATTCATATACAATTTGTTTAGCCATTCAGTTGATGGGCACTGCTCATCCAGAATGGCTGGATCAGTTCACAACTCTGACAGTGTACTTCATGTCCCTGTTTTTCCACATCCTCTCCAGCATTTGTCATTTTCCTTCTGTCACATTAGCCAAGTTTACTAGGTGTGAGGGGGTACCTGTTGCCTTAGTCTGCACTTCTTTAAGCAATAGTGATTTAGAGCACTTTTTCATATGACTATTTGTAGCTTTGATTTCTTCTAACTGCCTGTTCATACAAATTGAAGGGATTCTTGATGACGGTGACAGAGGTCTGAAAGTGGCAAGGAGTGTGCTAGTTCCTCCTTCTGGCCCTAGGTGTCAGGGGTCATTAGTCTCATTAGGCTGGTGAGGGGGGCAGCTAGGTGGCGCAGTGCGTAGAGCACCAGCCCCGGAGTCAGGGGAACCTGAGTTCAAATGCAACCTCAGACACTTGACACGTACTAGCTGTGTGACCTTGGGCAAGTCACTTAACCCCAATTACCCTGCCAAAAAAACAAACAAAAAAAAGGCTGATGAGGTATGGTGTATTCAGGAGAATGACAGGCCTGTTTAACACAGGGGAGGGCAGCTCTTTCCTCAGTCCTGACTAATCTGGACCATCTCCCATGGCACAAATCCCCAGGCTGGGCTTCTAATCCAAATTGGGGGGATAGAGCCTTCCAGATATCCACCCACAAGATAATGGAAGCACTAGCGAATCCAGAAGGAGGGCACTACAAGTCTGTTTACCTTCCCCCCATTCCCCATGTCCCAGGGATGTTACCATGGGCAGCATAGACCTGGCAGCTAGGGTCCAACTCTGGTCCAAGACTTTTGACATGGCCTATGCTGAAAGAGAAGGAATTAAGTCTCTGGGAGTAGGAAAGTTACAGTCCACAGAGAGCTGGACATTAAGATGGGTCAACAGAGATTTGAAGTGGCCACATAACAGCCCAGAGCCCCATGGTCCTGCTATAGTGCACAGCCCTCTGTAACTAATAAACCCCAGGGTACATTAGATGAGGAAAAAGCAAAATGTCTTTTCCAGTCCAAACCACACCCACAACTGCATTCAACATTTTTTCATCAACAGCTTTCAGCCTAGGACTAGATTGCAAAAGAAAGAAAGCAGCAACAACCCCAAAATTCTTCAGCCCGTGGCTCTGGCAGACTTCCACATGGTGCAGTTTCTGAGCTGGGGCATATTGGGATCAAAAGTAGGGCTCAAGGTGAGAGCATGAAGCCTAGTGAGAACTGGTACTTCCCACTGAGGACTACCCAGATTCAACCCAGACTCCTTGGAGCCCCCAATACACGGCCCCAGGCAGGTCAGGGAGCCTTGCTCAGGCATCACACACACAGGGAGACAGAAAAGTCAAGCTACTTCATCTTTACTACTTCAAAGTTTTGGCAAACAAATCAAGGTGCAACAGGCTTTATTTCACATTAATATATTAACTGGATTTTTGTTCAAATAAATAGGGAGTTCTCTTTTAAATAATGATCTTCTCACTCTCTGGCCAGTCCAAGAGAAAATCAAAGGAAATTAGTGCATCCAGGGGAGAGTCACCAATCGGGCATGAAGCTTAAAGGAAGGGATGAGAACTGATTTGGGACTGACAATGGACACCTTTTTACTCGGGACTAAGCCAGGCCCCAAAGTTCATTGGCCCCAGGTACACCTGATTTCTGCCTATCGAGGAGCCCTAAGGAGCGGGAGATAAGACGTGCAATCTTCAGCTCCAGACCTAGGCAGCCCCTCCGCGCACAGGATGGAACCTCAAGGCCTTCTACAAGCATGAGTTAGGAATACAGGGGAGCAAAGCCAAGCAATCACTTCTATGATTCCTCCCCAGCTGAACAGTCTTCCCTTTATTCTCCCTCCACCAGTCCTAGGCATTGCAGGCTCACGATCAAAGACCACAACAAAGTGGTGGGGATATAAAAGGAAAGATAGGAGTTTGAACAGGTGTGATGCTCCAAAAGGGATGGGAATGGAAAAGATGGGGTTCTCGAGGGCATGCCACCACCCAAACTTATGGTCACACTGGAAACCCACACTAGACTTCACAGCTGGAGAGAGATTAGGGTGGTGACGGAATGTGGGTAGGGGCTAGAAAGGGACCCTTGGGGGACGAGTTCAAGCCATCTTCCCAGCTCTGGGAGACAGACACCTCTGTTAATCTGGGCTGGGAAGAGCCACAAGTGTAGTCCAAAATGAATTAAAAAGTAAGAGTGCTGGGTAGGAGCTGATCAGGAACAGTCCCCTCGTTTATGGGGAAGCAGTGTTAATGCAATAGGAGTAAAATGGAAATGGCGGCTCAAGTGGAAAGTCCCACTCATGAAGGTGAAGCAGAGATGTCAAGGTCTCTAGGCCAGCTGGAACTCTCCCAGGCTACTCCCCTTCTCTCCATGCCTGTTACTGCTATCTACACACAGGCCTAGAGGAAAGGCCAGGTCTGACAAGAGCCTCCCCATCAACTCCAAACTCAGCTCTGGGGGAACAAGGGAGCACCTGAGTGATGAGAAGACTGCAGGTGCATCTACTGGGTCTTCTTGTCTTCTGGGGGGTAGTACGGAGGTGGTGGAGGCTGGTCCTAAAGAGAAGAAAAAAAGAAATGGCACCACTCCAAGGGTAAACAAGAAATTTCCAAATGATTTCCTTCCCCTAACCCTCCCACAATGATTTCTAGCTAGTGGTTTACTCGGCTAGGCTGCTGCCCTCCAACCCACCCCTGGCACACTCACCGTGGGCATGTAGACATTATGGGGATTGACAGGGTTGTAGTAGGCGCTGGCAGCAGCTTCAGCAGCTTTTGCTTCAGCTAAAAAGAAACACACACACATCCCAAGCATGACTGGGTTATCATCCTCTCCCTTCTGTGACAGGAGATCCTAAAACAGTGGAACCAATAGTTCCTCTAGCTTCACTGATCCTAACGTGGAAGCAGCTGCTGGTATCCCTTCCACTCCACCCAGCTTGAACTGACTCATTGAAGCTGAAGCTGGAGACACTGGGAATCACTGACTCGAGAAATCCACTGATCCTCTAGAGGCTGCACTCAATCACAGAGAGAGGGGAGGCGAACATCTACTTTTACTTTGTCAGGTTCCTTCCCACTTTCTAGGGTTCTCTAAAGATGCCTGAACAATGCTAGCATGAATGAACTGCTTCTAGGGCACAAAAGGTCCCTTACCTGCAGGAGTAGATGGTACATCAGGACCACCAACAGGTGGCTCCATGGGTCCAGGATATGGAGGTGGTGGCGGCTGCATGTACCCTATGGCCCCATCCATCATGGGAGGTCCTGGATAAAACTCTGCTTGGCAAAACAAGAGCCAAATAACCACTCTGGACAGATGGCTCTCTATGGTAAAACACCTGACCACTGAGTCACAAATACAATTCAACTATCATGTCAACACACCCAGATATACTTGAAGTTTCACTGTTAAGCCTTAAACAAATTTCACATTTATACACACACTGACCCCCTTCCCTTTTACTCAGTGACCAGCAGAAGCAAAATAGACTCACCAGGTGGAGGTGGTGCATAGGGATAGTTTGGAGGATTTGGGTACATTCCATTGGCAGCTGGCATAGGAAAAGCATAGGCTCCATTGGGCATGTAAGAGTACCCATAGGCTCCATTGGGCACTTCACCTCTGGAGGCTGCAATCACAGAATAAAAGGGATAGAAGTCTTACTCTATTGGAGGACAGTGAGGGCTAGAGGTTGACCTGAGGTTCAGATGAAGGGGGTAAATGTCATCCTAAGAATTTACAGTTTTCAATCAATTCTTTTCTTTCCTTCCCTCTCAGAATGTAGTTCAGAGCACCTGTTTCCCATGTTTGAGGTTCTGAGACCTGACCCAGCCCGGGGTGCCGATACAAACCCAGCCAGACCTAAAACGCACTCTTTTTTTGGTACCCAGCTTTTACAGTCTTCATACCTTGGGCAGCCACCTGTAGCATCCGCTGTCCAAACTCAATGGCACCCCCTGCTGCAAAGGTCAATCTGTATACAGCTGATCCTTCCCAGCCACCTGGGGAAAGAAAAGGGGGAGAAACTATGAACAAATAACTAGGTGGAAAGAAAGCTGAGCTGTATCTGAAGAGATGGTTTTTTGTCCTCTCTGGGACCCTGTCCAACTTCCCTGGAAGCCTGCAGGGAAAGGTTTTGGCTTAGCTGTGCAATCTGATCAGCATTTGCCTCTCCCTCATTGCCAAGACTGCGCCCGGACTCTGGCCCACGCCAGGCCCTGGCTTAGCTGCATGGTTGCCTCCTTGTCATCAGAACAAAGAGCTTCTCCTGCACCAGCAGAGCCCCAGGTGCGAAGATCCTTACTGGAGCCCACCAGGCCTTGCAGATGGGGGATGCATTGTCACTAGGCCGGGTCAGAGGAATGTGGAGAGAGGCAAGATGCCAAGATCCAACAACAATGGACACAGCTCTCTTTTGGCTTTGACGCCGAGAGAAGGGGTCTCTCACCTCAGGTCTAAGCTTCAACAAAGCCAACAATAGCAGCGACTCCATGAGGCCAGGAATCTTCAGGTACGGGGCAAAGCTGTCAATAGTAATGTATTCTACAAGCCAAAGAGACCCTGAGTGAAGGCCACAAGGTGCCCTGAGGCTAACCACAGGCTCCTGAGTGGCAGGACCTGCTTAGGTGAGGAAGACCAAATGAAAGCACAGTTCTCTAGAGGCAGAAGAGAGAGATCTTTAAAGCCCTCTCCCCCAGAAGACATCTCTGCATCTAAAAAGGGTTCCTCTTTGCACCCAGGCTAGAACACAAGGTCCCTTCTCCCAAGAGTATTTAAAGTTCCTTTTCACAGCTGAAATTTCAAAGATAATGTTGTTTTCACTGGCATAAAAAGACCCAAGCTGTCATTTAAAATACTAACATTTTACAGGTCCTAGAAAACAAATATCCCTCTCTAGCCCACAGACCTCTTAATTGATCAGCTAACTTCTCAAGTTTTGATTTGGGAATTAAATACAGAATTGGGAAATGCACTGGGGTTAAGTAGGAGAAGGTAGAAGGAAGGACCCAATACTCAGGCAAGACATATGTCCCCAAGGCAACAGCCAATTGTAACTAAAAGTTCCTCTCTGGTAGCCTTCCTTGTCCATGCCTTCTCTCAGTCTCACATACCTCCTGCTTCAGCCTTCACTGTTCCTCTGATGTAATTTGCACCAAACACAGGCTGCTTGATCTCATAGTCCTTCATTAGGTAAAATGGCATCATGAATGACTGCATGGAGTCCCTTCCCTTGGTCAGAAAAATAACCTGTGGGAACAGACAATGATTGGCATCGCTGGAGAAAACCTGAGGCTGTTTCACTAGAATTTCCTAATTTTCCAAAGATTTTCTCTTGTTCAGCAAACGTACCCCCAGTTTCAAAGGGTCTCCATCATACTAGAGTAACCAAACAGTGTCATCTCCACCGTACTATAGTAGAGCCACTGGAGGACAGTGGTGGTGGTGGTTCTGTGTATGTATGCATAGGACGAGGAATTCTTATCTGAGGAGGCTAAATTCACAAGAATTTCTTAAATACTTGCTATAAGGCAAAAACTATACTAAGCAACAAGGACCCAAAACTAGCCATGCAACAGTCTCTGTTTTCAAGGAGCTTATATTCTGTGGCAGAACACCCGAGGACACACAAAGCATAGACAGGTAGATAGATGTATGATCATATAAACAAACATATACGCAAAATACATGTGATGAAATTGTGTGAATATGTGCAAGGCAACAGGCCTCACACAGGATGTGGCACTTGGGCTGAGCTTTGAAGGAATCGAGGGGGTCTAGGAGTAGGAGCTGAGAGGAAAGGCCATGCCAGGTCTTAGGAGCAGCCTCTGCAAAAGCCCAGGGACAGGAGATGGAAGGTCATGCACATGATATGTGAAGAACAGAAGGAACACAGTTTGGCCCAAACCAAGCGTGTAAAGGAAGACAAACATGGAATAAGAGTTATTCTTGTGCACGGGAGTGACATGGTCAGACCTGTGCTTCAGGACCACGTAACAAAGTGAGAAACTTTAGGCAAGAGGGCCAGTTATATATGAAACAACAAAGCAACATATCCTGAGAAGGGGCCTGTGGAAGACCAGATATAAATACAAGACAACATGAATCATGTAAAAAGTAGAAATTAAGGTAAGTTTCCAGGTTATGATGATGCCGTGGCACCTAAGTGTTTGGGGAACAGCATAGGGTAGGTATGGAAAAAGGCTTCTTAGGAACAACTGAAGTAAATCTTGCATGTTATAGGCAAGGGGAAGAACAAGGGCCACTTAGGGGCCGAGGTGAACTTCCTAAGCTCCTGAAAGTGAGGCAAACCGCTGCAAGCTCAACAGTCTCCCTTCCATACTGTTCTGGGGCAACCGAGCAAATGACTTGGGAAGGCCAGTTTTCAAAATGTGTCTAAAATCCTTCTGTCTTGATTTACCTGTTTGTTTGGACGAAATTCAAGATGGTGACTTTGACCTATGGATACAGGGCCAGTTTATATGAAATCTTCCCTCCTCCTTTAAGCCACAACAATTAAGAATAACAGGATGTCCCTTCCAAGAGACAACACAAATATGCCCTTTGGCAACTAAAGGGAAGGAGTCTTTTCCAGGGAAAACCTTTTGTTCTCTGGAGCTAATAAAGCCCAGTTTATTAAGCCTTTGGGAAATAAGCAAGCCCTGTTTTTGCAATCTGGTATTTCTCACTCTACAAGGCACTGCTGGCCTATTTTCCTGGCTGGGGCTGCTTTGTCACCATATTCATCATTTTGTACATTTTGCAGAGAAGCTTCAGGCTGACAGTTGCTTTTGTTGAAATCGTAATGAAAAATACTCAGCCTATTCTAGGTCTATGTCAATCCAGCAGCTCTAGTCACCTCTATACTAATGGAAGGTGGCAGCGTTCGAGTTTGTAGAAACTTACTCAACAGCTGTCAGGTCAGCAACCTGGAAACACTGTAGACTCCCAGAGTCCTGGGAGGAGCTTGTGACAAAAGAAGATGGGAGATGGGAAAATAAAAGTCATTAATGTTTCAGGGGCCAACCAACTCACTGACCTGTGTGTGTTGCTAGAAACCTGAGTCACTCTCCTAAAATGTCAGGCCTCAAAATGACAGGTAAGGACTCCAAGACTTACTCTGTAAGGAGTCAAATAGAGGCTGCCTTTCTTGGTTCCTTTGAAGGCATCTGTCATGTGATCCATGTCACTGAAGGAGAGCTCCACATGATCGTAGGTCATTAGAATGCTACAATGGGAAGGGAGAAAAAATGTTATGATAAGGGAGACTGGAGATCTGGCTTGAAGTCTGAATAGAAAGCTGTGTAATTTTCACAGTCTCTCATATTCCTCTTCTCCATCCACTCCCCCCACCTTCACCCCACCCCTCAACAAGCAGTGGTCGACAGAATCCCCAATACACTGCAACCAGCTTCATCTAGAGTAAGTGCCAGATGAGGAAGTGAAATTCCAGTTTGCAAGGCTAAAGCTGATGTCTTCACAGTCAACTCTTTCACCCTCATCTTCAAAGGCAGGCTGGATGGCAACTTATTGCGTTTACTATAACATGCTTGTAAGAATAAGGATAGGACTAGACCAGGGGTAGGGAACCTGTGGCCTTGAGGCCACATGTGGCCTTCTAGGTCCTTGGGTGTGGGCTTTTGACTGAGTCCAAGTTTTATGAAACAAATCCTTTTATTAAGGGGATTTGTTCTGTGAAGTTTGGATTCAGTCAAAGGGCCACATTTGAGGACCTAGAGGGCCACATGTGGCCTCAGAGGCCACAGGTTCCTCACCACTGGACTAGATGATACATGAAGTCCTTTCCAACTCTAATTCTATGAAATGCCTAGTTGCAGGTATGACCACTAAAAGAAAATGTAAAACACATAAATTATGAAATGATGCTTAAAGGACTCACTAAAGAGTCCTTTAACTGAGAAAAGTACAAAAGAGGTTCAAATTTTAACTTCAATTTATACACTAATTTCCTGGAATGAAGCTAAAGAATTTATGTAAAGCAAGGCATATCCTTATTTAACAGTCACAAAGCATTTAGAAGTGTGGGAGGCAAAGCTAGAGACAGTCCTTGTCCCAGAAACTCCCACTGAGAAAGAATGAAAAATAGTCACAAGAGATGATACTGAATGACAGCAACAGTGTTTCCTTGTTCCAAGAGCCTGTTTGGACACAAAAAGGTCACAAACCAATGAGCATCATGGGATATCTCTGATTACAAGATAAAAATCAAACAACATTCACAGCAGGGTCTGTCTTCCTTCTACTCCAACTAATTAATCACCCAACATGCATTTATTAAGCACTTACTAAGTGCCAGGCACTGTGCTAGATGCAAGGTATATACAGACAAAAAGGGGGGGAAAGTCCTTGCCCTCAAGGTATTTATATATGCATGTACATTCACAAAATCATTGAGCTAATTTGAACACGAACAGATGGGGGAAAGCGTAATCAGGAAAGGTTTCATGCAGAAGACTTTATTTTGAGGGAAACAAATGATCCTAAGAGAAATTCTAGACATGGGGGGCAGATTTCGCAGGAGCATGCAGACAGAAGGAGTGTCCTGCATGAGAAACATCAATAAAACCTTTCAACTTGAAAGAGGATGGGTGGAACAGAACATGAAGCAAATGCAGGTGGAGAAAACAGATTAATGACTAGAAACAGGATGAGCCTGTTAGGTACTGTGTAGGGAAGAAGTTGAAGAGGTCTTATTTTTGAGGTCTAAGCTCAGACTTGAGCAAATTTGCTTCCCAAGAGTTCTGGTCCCTCTTAACTGGCACAGTGGTCCTTTTGACTTTGTGGGGATCGTGAGGCTTAGTAAAAGGCAGGAGCAGCAAGACGTACTCGAGGGGTAGCATCCTTTCCTATGTTGAGGGGAGGGGGAGAAATAGTACTGGGGTTGATGGGGGGGGGGGGAGCACTGCACTATCATTTATTGCCTGACCACCCTAGCCTCCTCCAAACAAGAGGGAGTACTCGATGAATTTAATGAGCCTCCATCAACGTGGTGAATTGGGGGGGGGGGGGGGCGGGAGGTGTAAAGCCTTAGCTACCTCTCCCTGGCAGCGCAAAAAGTTGTGGGTTTTAGAGCAGAAAGGGGTGTGTGTGTGTTAAATAGGATGGTAGGTAGGAATCCAGGGCTCAGTCTCTCTTTCTCATCAAGTTCCCTTTTCTGGCCTTCATAATCCTCCATCTGAAAAACTGAAGGAGTTGGACCAGATGACCCCCAATATCGCTCTCAGCTCAAACGTCACTCTCCCTCGGCTACATCAACCGGGCTTTGGGGGTGGGGAAGCTCGGGAGGCTGGCTCAGCTGGGCCCGCAGGTGAGGATTAAAGGGGATTACAGCACCAGATGCGGAAAGTCCTACCCTAAGGGTCGTGAGGCTACAAGACCCAGCCCAACTTTCTACCCCAATCTCCTTCGGGGCTACCCTCCCCCCCAACCTGATGCTGTCCTTGGTGCCTAATCCCTCCCCAACAACACCCACCCAGAAAGCTCAGTTCCCTCCCCCTCTCCTGAGCTGTGGCAGTCCTGGGTCCCTCTCGCAGCTCCCTGAGGGGTATGTGTTGGGGAGGGGCCCTAGGATTTCCCGCCCCCCCCTCCCTTCCTCCTTCCCTCGCCGTTACTCTCCCCGCCCCTCCCGGGTGTTCATTTTTCTTCCTCCTCTTTACCCCCACCCTCGACGACTCGCCCCCACCCCAACCTTCCCCCCTCCTCCGGCCCTCCAAGAATCCCCGACGGATCCCTTCGCGGCGCTGCTCACTTCTCGGTGTTGTTGACAATCACTCCGCTCTCCGAGTGGTTCCTGTTGAGCGCCATGGCCGTGCCGCACAGACGCCCAGCTCCAGAGCCCTGAGAATACTGCGCCTGCGCTCTGGGCCCAGCCCCGCGTGTCGTCGTTTGGAATTAAGGTCCAGCCAATCACGGGGTGTGTATGTGGGGGAAGGGGGGAGAACAACCACCTGACCCTCGAGTCACGTGAACTCGCTTGCTTCTCGTTTCTTTCCCCCTCCCCCCTTCTTCCGCCCTCTGTTGCTTTCCTCTACCCCTAGACTTTCTCTGCTTGTAAGGAGTTTCATAACAAACAAGTCTGAAAACTACAATTCCCAGCATGCAATGCTCCGGCCTCGCCCTTGACTTAAGGAGCTGTTGAACTTCCGGAGCACCAAAATGGTGAAGGGCCTAGAGTTCTTGGTTTAGAAGGGCTGCTTGAAGGGACTGGGAGTTTTGAGTCCCGAGAAGAGAGGCCTAGGGAGGAAACTCTGTCATCTCCCGTGCCCAAAAATCTCAAGTTGTTCCTTGTTTCTTCTAGAACAGGGTTTTTTAAAAATTATTTTTTACATCACCAGAATTTCAACCATTGGTTGTCCCCTTCCCTACCCCCAGGGATCCATATAAAATAATATTTTTAAAGAAAAAAATGAGACTACCTACCCCGCCCCCTCCCCCCAAAAATAAAAGCAAAATCAATACATTGAAAAAGTCATAAAGCGTATGTTATGCACCACACTCGAGGACTTTACTTTCCTGCCAAGGAATGGGGTGGGGTTGAAGAAAGAGTTCTCTTAACCTTTTGCGTGCGACCTGGACACTTGGAGCACCGATGAAGCCCGTGGACTCCTCAGAAGAGAGGTTTTAAAAGCGTGAAATACATAGGATTACAAAGGAAACCAACTATGTTGAAATGCAGTTATCGAAATATTTTTTAAACCAAGTTTACTGATCCCAGATTAAGAATCCTCGTTCTAGCATAAAGTACTGGCACGCCAAGCTTTGTGGTTACATCACGCGGCAGTCACCCACTGATTTTATCTTCTCAGAAGGATTCAGAATTCTCTTTCACCAAAGCTTTGGTCCAGCTAAACAGACCTCCTCCTGCTTCTGTGCTTTAGCAGAGTAGGTAGATTCCTGGTCCTGGAATAAGGAGGATTGTGGGGTCCTCTCCTGCCTCTCCGGTCCTCAGTTTCCTCATGTGCAGTATGAGGGGAATGGACCCAACCACCTCTAAGGTGGCTTCCAGCTTTGACTCTATCATCTTATGATGATGTGTCCTGGCTGTTCCTCCACAGATATGATACACTGATTCCTTACCTCTGCATCCCCAGCTCCCTTCAAAGCTCGACTTTCTGCTTCCTATCAGAGGCTTTTCCTGAATATCTGTAGGTGCTAATGCCCCACCCCCAAATTACTTTATATATTACTTTATTTGTCATTATTTCCTATGTTAGAAAGTAAGCTCCTAGTGCGCAGAGAACGTTGTCTTCCTCTATTAGTATATGGGCTTTGTCAAAAGTGGATTCTTTTTTGGAGCATGTAAGTGACTTCATTTTATGTTATATTTGTAATATATTTTTTAAATTTTTCCGTGTGACACTGAATGCACAAAATGTCTCCCTCAGTACCTCCCTTCTGCCAATCACCTTACAGTTACAAAAGAAAGTTCATGCGACTTTGAACAGTTCTCCCAGAACTCACCCACTTCTCTTTATCCTAGATAATTAATGAGTTGTGATAGTGGGAGCTTAACAAATGTTAATTAATTGACTGATAAAGAAGGTGCTGTTTTCTTTGGACTAGTGTAAGTGGCCTTTGTAACAATTTAAACATTGTTTTCTTTTGCTAAAAAGCATTCTATTTTCTGTCTTTGGGAACTACCAGGTGTTTTCCATAAATCAGGAAGATACACACACACACACACACACACACACACACACACACATCTTGAATTATGTGACTTTTCCTTATCTAAATATTTATGGGCATATACTATGTTGTGGAATGTTAATGGCAAATTAAACACAGAGATACTGGGTTGTAATTTCAATTGGCACCTTGACAACTATCTGATTTGTTGTATTTGCAATCTATTCCATTAAGGAAAATCCTTGTCTTGTATTATAATTAACATACATGGGGGTCATAAAAGTGATGTAATGCAGGCTGCTGTGTTGGAACCAAAACAATGTATTTAAGTTTTCTCATTTCTTTGCTCGGGGAGTCAGACTTAGTCTGGCCCCCATGCGTGCATGTATCCCCTAAGTTTAAAGGGAATGAATAAATAAGCAATATGAATTTTTCTATCACCTAGCCTGTTGTTCCCTTCAACCAAATTCAGGTTTAACAACACACACCACACACACACACACACACACACACACACACACACACACGCATATGTCTATATAATGTATGTATATTGTGATACTTGAGAAACCAGTTATCGCTGACTACTAGCCCTTGACAGAAGACCCCTGCCCCTCAGCTCCTGATAAAACCCCCCAGTTTTCAGAAGGGAGAATGGACTTAGACCTTGCCAGTTAACATTTAGCAAATGTCCCTGGCATCCCGTGGCTGCTCCAAGGAATGTCAATAGATAGAATTATCCCACCAAACATAACCTGTCGGGGTCTTTGTTCCTGTTCCCCTGTACCTTGTGACATGGCCCATAGATTTCAAGAAATAATTAACCACTGCACCTTGGCTTCTGTATTGTTAATAAGTTCAGTATAAATGTCTCCCCTTGAGCTCTGTTCGGGGCTGTTCTAATTTGGGTTGCTTGTGCCCCGGACGGTTGCTGGCTAATAAATTCTCCAATTAAAACTTATACTCTGTGACGTGTCTTGCTCACTGTCAGTACAATATATCATATATTATGTGTGTATTGATAATCATTTAATATCAGTTTAATAACCTCAATAAGGGCCAGAGCCTCAACTAATCAACCAGAAGGAGAGCCTGGACCTAACAGCTTCTTTATTCTCTGAGTAAACTCAGAGAATACCTCTTCCTATGTCAACAAGGCCAGATGGGGTGGGCTTTAAGAGCCTTCTTTCCTCTGTTCCTGGCCATTAAGGATGGGACCCTTAAACCAAGACACTATCTTGAATAATGGGACCTTTTCTTATCTTAATATCTTATGGACATATAATATGTTATGGTATGTTAATGGTAAACAAAATACAGATATCCTGGATTGTAATTTCAGTTAACACTTTGTCAACTTTCTTATCTTATTATATTTACTGATGAGGGCATGGTCTCTGGGAACCCCCTTGAACCTGGAGTACAGTCTCTGGGAAACTCCTTGAACTCTCCTTGAATCTTCCAACTGGATCTGGCCTTCCCCTAAGGCCATAAGCCTTACATTATCATTAGGCCCAAATCTCCATCTAGCCTAGCCCTCTATTGTCCAGCCACTTCCTGCCCTTAATCCTCATCAAAATATCTATACCCTAGCCCTATTACCCTAGCCTTCTGTTGTCTTTCCTCTCCAGGTAGCCTTCAGCTAGTTCCCCATCCTGGAGTCTGACCTCATCTTGGTCCTCCTTAGACTCCTCCTCAAGACCCTCCCTAAACCCTTCCTCTAGTCATCCCAGATCACCCCTCAATCCCTCCTACAATCTTTATGTATATAATCTCCATCTTGCCTCCATGAAGGCACTCAGATTGAATCTGGCCCGCTTGTGAAAACAGGCATTATGAAGGGTGGGATTTCTTAAGACAACCTATTATGGTGAATCCCTAATAAACTTTGTCTTTTTCTTTGGCTAAGAAGGCTTGAGTCGAATTCTTTCAGCAGGACCCGGTGTGTCGGTATTTTGGGGTCTCGAGCACCCCTAAAAACCTATGGTTCCCTTACCTATCATAATTTTTCTTTTAATCTCTTCATTACCACCTATTCAATTAAGAAAATTCCTTTCTCATACTGATGGGGTACAGACTGTGGGAGCCCCCTTGAACTCTCCTTGAATCTCCCCACTTGAAGAGGTGTTTACCTGAGGCCATAAGCCTTTCATTATCACCAGGCCCAAATCTCTAGGTTACTCTTAACCTAGCCTAGCCCTCCACTGTCCCACTGCTTCCCACCCTTGATTCAATTAGAGTCTACACCCAAATCTGTTACCCTTAAACTAGCTTAGACCTATATTGTCAGTTATCTCCAGGTAGCCTTCAGCTACTTCCCACCCTTAATCCTATTCCCTTGGTTCCTAAAGTCAAACCTCACCCCAGTCCCATCAAGATCCTCCTTAGACTCCTCCTCAAGACCCTCCCTAAACCCTTCCTCCCATCACTCCAGAACCACCCTAGACCCCTCCCACAACCTTTCTGTATATAAGATCCATCCTGCCTCCATGAAAGTGCTCAGATTCAATCTAGTTCAGTAGAGTTCAGTAGATTGAATCTGCCAGGCTGTGTCAAAATGAGCACATCACAAATGGTGAGATTTCTTAAGACTACCCATTATGGTGAATCTGTAACAAACTTTGTTTTTCTCTTTGGCTGAGAAGGCTTGAGTCGAATTCATTTGAGCAGGACCTGATGTGTTGGTATTTTGGAGCCTCGAGGACCCCTAAAAACATGGTTTCCTTGACCTCATCAATACCATGATTAAACATACATGGAGAACATAAATTTGAGTAACACAGACATGCTGAGTTAGGACTGTTCTAAAATGTATTTAAGCCTTCTCATTCTTTTCTTCAGAGAGTCATACTCCATACGTGTATGTATTCTGCTTGCTTTAAGGGAATAAATAATATGAATTTACATATCACCTAGCCTGTTTGCCTTCCTTAACCAAATTTTCAGGTCGACAGTTAATATCATATACTGTGTGTGTGTGTGTATGTGTGTGTGTGTGTGTGTATACATACACACACACATATAATATATATATGTCATCTGTGGAATTGTGAGAAGCACATGTCCATCACCTACTGAGGGACTATGTCACATTGTGGAGTAGATAAAAAAACTGCAGTGTACCTGTCTGTAAACTGTGCTGGCTTAGTCCTCAAGTGGCTGGGAAGCCCACTGAAAATTCTTACAGCAGGTCCTTGAGGGCAGGAATCATCTTGTTTCATTGAACCTTTAGCATTTGGCACAATTCCTGGCACATAGTAAATGCTTAATAAATGCTTTTTCATTCATGGATTCTTTCATTCATTTTCTGGATAGCCAGAAAGACATAAGCAAATGGCTAGAATTATGTACCAGAAACTTGTTCTTGTAAAACTAACTGAGAACAAATTCCCTGCTACCAAAAGAAATATCCTTGAGAGATCAATAGATAAACTGTAGTGGAACCAGAGTGTCATTACAGACTGAATGGTTGTCCACAACCCCTTAGATATAACATATATATAAACACATCGAAGAACAGTGTTTTAAATAAATGTCACCTCTTCAGGGTCAGCCTTAACTTAGTTCAGCCCAGTGAGTGATTCAAGCTTGGGACTGGAATGCAGTATTGTGTCCCTTAAAATGCAATAAAAATAAATTTAAATGCAATAAAATTAAAAGTATACAATTTGCCAAAATCAGATGCCGCTGTCCTCTGCATCTTCATTCTCCAGGACAACAATGCTGGATGAAAGCAATGGGAATTCCACCAAACCTCAAGAATACTAACTATACACAGGCTAGACTTCTGATGACTCTAGTCATCCAGACTAACCAAATCCTGAAGATTTAAAGAGAAACCATATCAACTCTATGTAAAAATACTATTCCTATCACATTCCACCCCCTGGTAGCAAAGTCCTGAAGAAAGAGAACAATTTACATAATAAATACTATAACATAAAGGAAAACAACATTGAAAGCCATCAGAACCCATGGTCCGTGCAACAACCAGAGATTTGAGGTGAAACATACCTTGCTCCAGTTGCAGAAAGACAAGCACAACATTCTTACTCATAAATCTTGGGTGCACTGTCTCACAATATACACAAAATTGCTGGGAAGAGTGGGCACACACATTGAGTACATTAATAGAAAGGCACACATATGGGAAAGGCAATGCTGGTAGAGCCATGAATTGTTCTGACCATTCTGGAAAAACTAAGGGTATATGGTCACATAGTTTTAATAGCTGCTTCAAATAGTATAGTAACATGAATAAAAAATTAAACAAAGTTTACAAATATTGGTTGTATTAGCTACAACTGGAATCCAATGGATATCTTTCCTCCCACCAGGTCTGAGGGAAAACAGAAAATTAATGGCTGGACAGGTAAGTAGGTGGCTTCCTCTGCCAAGGATGGAGGAAGAGAAGAAGGGTACCGTGGACTGTGTTTGAATTTCTCACTGATAATATACCTCTTAATTGGTCTGTTTGGCCTAGAGATGACTCTCTCCCCTTGGCTTCAGTCCTGAATCACCAGTTGCCTGTTGGACATTTCAAACTGGATATCCTTGGAGACACTTCAAACTGATCATGTCCAAAACTGAACTTATTTCTCCCAAATCCTCCTTGTTTCCAAACTTCACTATTTCTGCCAAAGGCATCACCCTCCTCCTAGCCTCCCAGGTTTGCAATCTCAGCATTATCCTTGATAATCATTTAAGATCGTTTGAAACCCAATAAGGGCCAAAGCCTGAACTAATCAACCAGAATAAGCACCCCAGAGCCTAACAGACATGCCCTTCTTTGTTCTCTAGGTAAACCCAGAGAATGCCTCTTACTGTGTCAACAGCTACAAGGCCAGATGAAGCTAAGAGCATCCTGTGTTTATGGCCATTAAGGATGATACTATCTTGAATAATGAGACTTTTCTTATCTTTGATATATATTATGTTATGTCATGTTAGTGGTAAAAGAAACACAGATATCTTGGGTTGTATTTTCAATTGACGCTTCATCAACTCTCTTATCTTATTGTATTTACAACCTATTCAATTAAGAAAATTCCTTTCTCATGCCATGGTTAAACACATATGGAGATCATAAATTTGAGTGACATAGACATCCTGAGTTGCAGTTGTTCTAAAATGTATAAAAAACTTCTCATTCTTTTATCAGTCAATCAGAATTTAAATTCTGGCTCTATGTACCTATATTCTGCTAGCTTTAAGGTAACAGACAATATGAATTTTTATACCACCTAGCCTGTTTGCCTCTTTTAACCAAACTTTCAGGTTGACATCCTCAACTCTTCATTCTCCCTCACTCCATATATCTACCTGATAATAAAATCCTCTCATCCCTTCTTTCTACTAACACTGATACTACCTTACTTCAGGTCCTCCTCATTCCCTCTTACCTGGATTATTGCAGGAGCATTCTTATTGGGCTCCCTGCCTCAAGTTTCTCCCCACTCCATTCCATCCTACACACTGCTGCCAGAGTGATTTACCTTAACCCAGACCATGTCACCCCTCTACTTAATTAACTCCAGTGGCTCCCTATTAGCTATAGGATAAAATATATGTAGCACATTGTTCTGGCTCTGTCTCCTAGAGCCAGACCTGCTACCTCTATTCATCAGGGTGCCATGGGGTACCCTGAGAGATGAGATGTTTTTCTTCTCAGTGACTATATTCTGCCCCATCTAATGTTAAGGGCCAGTTATTAATGTCCCAGTTCCATTTAACCACTTTAACATCAGTTAGTTTTCACAAAGGGATATTTCCTTCAAATATATCTCAGTCATTTTTTCAGTTGTGTCTGACTCTTCACGACCCCATTTGGGCATTTCTTGGCGAAGATACTGGAGTGATTTGCCATTTCCTTTTCCAGTTCATTTTACAGATAAGGAAACTGAGGCAAATAGGGTGAAGTGACTTACCCAGGGTTACAACAAGTATCTGAGGCCAGATTTGAACTCAGGTTTTCCACTGTGCCTCCTAACCACTTTTAAAGATATAACAAGAAGAAAAGCACAAGCATTTTCCCCACTACCTCTAGGGGCATTCTCTTCCACTTAGCCAATCATCTGACTGCCTACGTCTGGACTGGTATGCAAGAGTTCCATTCTTACTATATCCAAAGGACAATCAAACTGTGCATACCCTTTAATGCAGCAATACCACTACTAGGTCTGCATCCCAAAGAGATCATAAAAAAGGGGAAAAGACCCACATATGCAAAAATATTTATAGCAGCTCTTTTTGGTGGAAAAGAATTGGAAATTGAGGGAATGCCCATCAATTGGGGAATGACTGAACAAGTCGTGGCATATGAATGTGATGCAATATTATTGTTCCATAAGAAATGATGAGCAAGCAAATTTCAGAAAAACCTGGAAAGACTTAAATGAACTGATGCTGAGTGAAGTGAGCAGGACCAGGACAACATTGCACACAGTAACCACATTGTTCGATGATCCACTATGATTGACTTAGATCTTTTCAGCAATACAATGATCCAAGACAACTCCAAAAGACTCATGATGGAAAATACTATCCACATCCAGAGAAAGAACTATGGAGTCTGAACACAGATAGAAATATACTATTTTCACTTTTGTTGTCTTTTTCTTTCCCCTGCCTTTTCTCTTTTGTTCTGTTTTTTTTTTCTTTCACAATATGAGTAATGTGGAAATATGTTTAACATGATTGAATATGTATAACCTATATCAGATTGCTTGCTGTCTTGCAGAGGGGAGAGGGAAGGGAGGGAGGGAGAAAATTTTGGAACTCAAACTCTTATAAAAAATGAATTTGAAAACTATATATGTAATTGGAAAAAAATAAAATACTATTCCAAAAAATAAAAATAAAGAGTTCCATCTTTGCTCCTTGGGGCGTCCATATTTTGTGGTATATCTCACTGTACTCCATGAGCAAGAGTCACCAAAATCTTTCAAGAGGGTTTGAAGCAAAAGGGAGAAAAGAAGTTGGCTGATGCCTGCCAATAGGCCTTTTTGGATGCTCCAAAACCAATCAGAGAACCTCCCTTTCACTATGTGGTTAGTTGACCAGAACAAATCAGGTCTCTTTGTGCTCCACAGTCTCTCCAAAATACTTCTTTTACACATTATCATCATTCCCTTAGGCTCTTCCATGTGGAAAGGTTGCATCAGTAGAGCACGCTGATGGGGTTTGTGCATACACCAGACCTTCATTAAATACAAACTCCTCTGTTTAGTTTTTAAATTCCTTCACAACCTAGTCCCAACCCATCTTTCTAGCCTTATTCAATATCCCTCTGCCCCATACTTTGTGATCCACAAGTGAGAGGACATTACAGACCTAGGCAAAGTTGGGGCTTCTCAGGTTAAATCCCACTTTGCAACTGGAAGCCTGCCATACATCTCTATTACTCTGTCCAGCAAGCGCCTGAGATTTGGTAGCTTCTGTCATGACCAAAGACCCAAGAGGGACAATGGCAGATCATGACTGTATGTTATACCTTCATGTGATTGCTCCAGTCTAACTATATTTACATTATCAGGTGGTATTGCCCATTTTTCTATCAGATTGTGTGGCTGAGCATTCACGTGAATTAAAAAATCAGAGGGCTTCTGTCCTTTGTACTGAGTAAAAGGATGGATAATATATCATACGTTTCCTGGGGAGTCTCACCACTGAACTGCCTAAGATCCCAAGAGAAATCCACCCTGAGTCCAAAGCCTATAGATGATGAAAACCTATCTGGACTCATTACTCAATGATTAACATGCCCCCCTCATGATGCCCTCCCCATCCCCGTGATTCTGAACCCCTAGTTATCATCATTCAAACCCCATTCTCCATCCCCTCACTGACTTATCCCTTATTCCCATTTTCATAATAATGATGATGATAACTAGCCTATATATAGCACTTATTATGTGCTAAGCACTTCTCAAAGAGTATCTCATTTGAACCTCACAACAATGCTGGAAGGTAGGTGCTGGAGGAAACTTTTGAGAGTCCCTTGGACAGCAAGGAGATCAAATCAGTCAATACTTAAAGCAATTAAATCAGGCTATTCCCTGGTAGGTTGAATACTGAAGCTGAAGCTCAAGTACTTTGGCCACATAATGACAAGATGGGACTCATTGGAAAAGACTTTGATGCTGGGAAAGATTGAAGGCAAAAGGGAAAGCAGATGGTCAAGGGTGAGATGGAGAGATGGTATATCACGGAAACAATGGACATGAACTTGGACAGACTTTGAGAGACAGTGGAGGGTCAAAGGGCCTGGTGAGCTATGGTCCATGGGGTCAGGAAGAGTAAGATACAACTGAATAACCACTAAATCGTATTGTCTTGTACTTGGCAGATTTTAGCAGAATTAGCTAGGAACCTCTACAAGCCACTTTGAACAGAGAAGCATATCTGCTAAGAGCCGGACGTCACTGAACAACAGGTGCTGTTATTATTGTCATTTTACAGTTAAGGAAACTGAGGCAGAGTTTAAGTGATTTTCCCAGAGTCATACAGCTAGTAAGTATCTGAGGCTGGATTTGAACTCAGGTCTTCCTGACTCCATGTCCAACCCTTTATCCATTGGGTCACCTAGCTGCCTTCTGTGTGTATGTACATATCTCAACTCGTTCCCACAAGTATCTCATTCTAAAGGTACTTGTGCCTATGTACCTTCCTTTGGGCAGAGGAGGGAGAGGAAAGAGAAAAGAGAGAGAGAGAGGGAGAGGAAGGAGAGGGGGGAAGGGAGAGGGGAAGGGGAGGGGAAAGAGAGAAAGGAAGAGGCTATTCACAGGTTGTGTTTGTCCTTCATTCTCGAAGAGGACCATGTCATCAGGGAAATGATGATATGACTTTGATTTGAGTGAGGGAGGGCTGTGCAAGGTCACCAGCCTCACTTTCTCCTCCAGAGCCATCTGGGTCCAGTGGCCTGATATTCACTGGGCCCTCACTACTGCAAGGCAATCCTTTTACTTGTCTCTAATTAACTAATTATACCATTAGCCAATACAGCTCTTCCAAACTTTTTCATCTCTCCTCAAATTTTTCTTGGCTTCCCCACCCCCTACCCTTTTAGCTGAAAAGCTTTCCTCATACTTACTGACAGATTGAGGCTATGCACTGTGATGTCAAGCAGGGTGGGACTTTTTGCCTTTGTTTTTTCTTTAGGAGTGCTTGTGAGTACTAAGGCAATCAAATACCTTTGTTGAGTCTTGCCTTTCAAATGTAATGGCAAGCAAAGTGGGACTTTTTGTTGTCTTTTGTTCTGGAATGTTTCTCAGCACTGAGGTAATCAAGTGCCTTTGAGGAGTCTTGCCTTTGTTTCAATCAGGAGTCTTTGATTGAATCAAGAGTCTTTGATGACCTGCTTAAGAAACAAGAAAGCACCAGGCCCCAGGCCCCATATCCTTTTGCTACGTAGGTTCTAAGCCCCAGGGCCCTGAGAAGTGTATGTATGATCTGAGGTTGGCATTTTGTTTTGGGTTTTCACTCATTGGAAGAGTGGTCGAGTGGTTTGGCCAGACAGCTTTGAAAACCCAGATGTTGGTGCTTCTTTCTTTGGTAACTATATATTGTGATTTGGTCAGACAGATAGAAGCCTGTCTGTTGATTTGTGTCATTTTGCTCTGTTTATAATTTCTGTATTTTCTCTGAAAGTTCAGGGGCTGACTTTTTCCCCTGAACTAAGTGAATGATATATGTTTGTTTAATTAAAGTAAGATTGTTAACCGCTTAAAGTTGCTTTCCTTAGAAAAGCAGATCAAAGAACCTGTGCTAGCAGCCCTCCTGTGTGCTGGTGTTATTGGCCTTACACAGCCACAGCAGCTGCAAGTAACATTGTTGTTTCACACACTGAGAGCTCCTTCTTCCCCACTCCTGATCTTATGTTACCCAGATGCCTTCTGCCACTGTCTCCTTTTACCCCTGCCTCCCATGAAAGAGGCAAAGTCCTTCACAACCTGGCCTCTACCTTTCTGGTCTTCTTACACCTTACTCTCTGCCCTTCCCCTCCCCTTCTTCATCCTGTGACAGTTTTCCTGGCTGTTTCTCATGCCTAAAATACCTCCCTCTTCATCTCTGTCTCTAGGCTTCCTTCAAGTTCCAGCTAAAATCTCATCTTCTATGAGGAGCCTTTTCTGATCCCTTTCAATGCTAGTGCCTTCTCTCTGCTGATTCTCTCTCATTTATCTTGTGTGTGTATATAGTTGTTTTCATACTGTCTCTCACGTTAGACTGTGAGCTCCTTGAGAGCAAGGACTCTCTTATCTTTCTTTGTATCTCCAGCACCGAGTCCAATGTACTGAGCACATAGTGGGCACTTCATAAATGCTTATTGAGTGATCACCACGAAACTGCTTCTTTAGTTTTTGCAGATATGCTTGCTTTATGTTTTCAGGCTGTGCAACCTTCAATTCCTACACAAGTATAAAAGCTATTCCTTTATCTACCCATCATTTATTATTACTAATATTTTCTTTCCAGTATTTATTTACTCTATCTTGATTCTATCCAGAGACTTCCTGAATTGATATAGTAGCTATTTTTTTGGTGGCAATTGGGGTTAAATGACTTGCCCAAGGCCACATAGCTAGTGTCTGAGGCCAGATTTGAACTCTGATCTTCCTGACTCCAACACCAGTACTTTATCCACTGTGCCACCTAGCTGCCCCTTTAGCAGTTATTATTTTAAATGTCATATGGTTTTTTTCTTATTATTGTCCTGTTTTAGTTTTTCTCTTCCTCCTTTAGTTCTGCCTACATCAGGTTTCTTTAATACCAGAGCTCAGGGTTAACCAGTAACAGCCCTAAAATCATTTCTTTAAGAAATGAATTCATGTTGGCAACCAGTTTTAGAATGGGAGATGCTTTCTGTCTATTTAAAGTCATTGCCTTTCCTCTAGGCCTGAAGGGATTAGGGTAATGATCAGAAGGACAAAATCTCTTTGATCATTTAAGTTCCTCTTTGGCCAGCTGGACAGGAGATCCTTGAAAGGCATTGACAAAGAGAGATGGAATGGTTGTAGGAAAATAACTCCCTAAGGGTGGGTTGAGTTTAGTGATGAAGCAAACTGTAAAATGAACCTTTCACTGAACTCTTGTAACTGTGTCTTATCATACTGAAAAATGTCCCTTATCCAAGATTCCAATAAATTGTAACTTCAGAATGACTTCTTGCAGAGAGCTATTCAAGGGCATGAGGGAATTCTGTCAATTTGGACATTTCTTTCTCTAAGCAGAAAATGCTTAGATTAGAATAATTTTAAGTTAATAAAAACTGTTTCTGGAAGACTTGTGCTAATAATGCAGAGCACAATAAAGAATTTTCTGTCAGAGAGCTCATATATCCTTTTTTTTCTGGTTCAGGACGTTGTCCATGGAGGCCCAAAACTCTCAAAGAAAGTGACTTCCTAATATAAGAATTCACCCAAGATTAAGCCCATTGTGATGTCCCTATCTCTCACTACAGGCACACACCTCTTCAGTCATGAAAGTAATCTTCAAATCTTCAGTTGAACCTCCCCACTGAGTTGAGACTCCCTGTTTCATTCCCTCAGACTTCCCTCTATTATACTGTCTTGATATACTTGTCTATACTATATTCCTATAGCCCCACTTTGTATTGAGAGTCTATAGGTGGGCCAATGGACACAACACAAGGTCTGGAGTCAGGAAGACTCGTCTCCCTGATTGAAATCTGGCCTCAGACACTTAATAATTGTGTGACCCAGGGCAAGTCACTTAACTCTGTTTGCCTCAGTTTCCTGAAATGTGGAATGAACTGGAGAAGGAAATTGCAAACCACTCCAGTAGCTTTGCCAAGAAAACCCCAAATGGGGTCACAAAAAGTCAGACGTGACTCAACAACAACAAAAGGAAATGTCCTCTCTTAATTTTTTAAATCATCAACTTGGCAGGACGGCATCACTCGTCCTCCTCTGCCACCCACTTTCATCCACAGTAATTGAGTGCTGCTCTTCTACCTTCCTATTTCTTTTAAGCTCCACTTGCATCTTTGTCCCATTTTGTGTTATTAAGACTTTGATTGATTCCCTTTTCTTCTCTTTTGAGGCCAAAACACAGGGTAAGTTATGTGATAAAAGAATTTGTTATTTATTATTTCCTTGGCAGTTGTACTTATTTCCTTTTCCTGTGATGATATCGTTTGGGGTATTTACAAGCCAAATATATGTCTGATTTTATTTTTGCCAAAATGCTTCAGATACCTCTCTTTCTGTTGAATATTGATATTTTTTCATTGATAATTTGGCTCAGGTATGTAAGGTATGTCATTTTGTGATGCACCTTGAGCTTCTTTGATTTTTGGAACATACTGTTTGTCGTTCAGTCATTTTAGTTGTGTCTGACTATGACCCCATTTGGGGTTTTCTTGGCAGAGATACTGGAGTGGTTTTCCATTTCCTTCTCCAGCTCATTTTACAGATGAGGAAACTGAGGCAGACAGGGTAAAGTGAGTTGTTCAGGATCACACAGCTAGTAAATGTCTGAGGCCACATTTGAACTCAGGTCTTCCTGACTCCAGGGCCTAGCTGCCCCTTTCCTCTCACTTTGGAATTCATTTATGGGTTCTTTCTTTTCTATATTCAAAATTTCTGGGCAGTCTTTTTGTATTATTTCCTGCATGGAGGTGTTCAGTTTTGTTTTTCATTTGTCGCGTTCTTCTGGGAGCAATATGATCCTTAAGTTATCTTTGTGTAACCCTTATCTTCAAGGTCAATCAGCTTAGCCTATATGTGCTCTTTCGCTATTTGCTTTCCTCTTGCTAGATTTTCCTCCAGTCCATTATTTTTGTATTCCAAATTTGTTCATCTATATTTAATTTCTCTTCTTTTTTTCTTTTTATATTTAATTTATTTATGTTCAGTTTTCAACATTCATTTCCTTAAGTTTTAAATTTTCTCCCTGTCCCTCCCCCTTCCATCCCCAAGACGGCATGCAGTCTGATATGGGCTCTACACATACATTCCTATTAAGCACACTTTCACATTAGTCATGTTGCACAGAAGAATTATAACAAATGGGAGAAACCATGAGAAAAAAAAAACAAAACAAAACAAAAGAGAAAAGAGTCTGCTTCACTCTGCATTCTGACTCCATAGTTCTTTCTCTGGATGTGGATGTCATTTTCCATCATGAGCCCTTTGGAAAAGTTATAAGTCCTTGCATTGCTGAGAAGGGCTAAGTCTATCAAAATCAGTCTTCACACACTGTGGCTATTACTGTGTACAATGTTCTCCTGGTTCTGCTCACTTCACTCAGCATCAGTTCATATAAGTCTTTCCAGGTTTTTCTGAGGTCCACCTGCTCATTATTTCTTATAGTACGACAGTATTCCACTACATTCAAATACCACAACATACCACAAGGAGTTATCCCCCAGTTACCCCCAGGAGTTCAAGGATGCCTCCATTATCCATCTCTATAAAGGTAAAGGAAATAGATTGTCCTCTGACAATCATAGGGGGGTCTCTCTCTTAGTCATTGCTGAAAAGATTCTTGCCAGCGTCCTCCTTAATACGCTGATCCTTCACCTGGAAGATGGTCATCTACCCAAGAGCCAGTGTGACTTCAGAAAGGGCCAAGGAACAGTCAATATGATATTTGTTACCTGACAATTCCAGGAGAAATGCCAGGAGCAGAACGGAAGTCTGTAAACAACGTTTGTAGATCTGACCAAGGCCTTTGATACTATCAGTCATGAGGGCTTATGGAAAATTATGTCAAAATTTGGTTGCCCAGAGAAGTTCATCAGCATTGTCCATCAGTTTCATGACGTTATGTTTGCCTGGGTTAATGGACAATGGATAATGGACAATGTTCTCATGCTCTCCCAGTCACCAGTAGAGTGAAACAAGTCTGTGTGCTTGCTCCCATGCTTTTTAGCATGATGTTTTCAGCCATGTTGTCAAATGCTTTCAATGAGGATGAACACGGCTTCAAGGTCAGCTACCGCACTGATGGTAAATTCTTCAACTTGAAAAGGCTATGAGCCAAGACCAAAGTGGAGGGAATGTTGGTGCATGATTTTCTGTTTGCAGATGATTGTGCACTCAGTGCAGTCCCTGAAGCTGAGATGCAACAAAGTATGGGTCACTTCTCTGCTGCTTGTGCTAATTTCGGCCTAATAATTAACACCAAAAAAACACAGATGCTCCATCAGCCACCACCACATCATGCATCCACTGAACCAGAAGTTACAGCAAATGGAGAAATTCTGAATGCTGTGAATAAGTTCACTTACCTTGGTAATGTACTTTCCAGGGATGTACACATTGATAATGAGGTTGACGCACGCATTGCCAGAGCTAGCTCACTGTTTGGGAGGCTCCAAAGGAAAGTGTAGGAGAGAAGAGCTATTAGACTGACTACCAAACTGAAGGTCTACAGAGCTGTGGTGCTCACCTCATTGTTGTATGCCTGTGAAACCTGGTCAGTCTACCAGCACCATGCCAGGAAACTGAATCACTTCCATTTGAATTGTCTTAGGAAGATTCTGAAGATCACCTGGCAGGATCACCCACTACACAGTGAGGTCCTTACTCAAACTAAACTGCCAAGCATTCAAACTCTGCTGCAGAGAAAGCAACTCCGATAAGCTGGCCATGTTGTTCGAATGCAAAATATTCCCTTGCCAAAAAGACTATTTTATGGAGAACCCACACAGGGCAAGCATTCACATGGTGGTCAGAAGAAGCGATACAAGGACACTCTCAAGGTCTCTCTTAAGAACTTTGTGGGGGGGGGGGGTGCAGCTAGGTTGCTAAGTGAGTAGAGTCTCTGGAATCAGGAGGACCTGAGTTCAAATCTAACCTCAGACACTTGACATACTTGCTAGCTGTGTGACCCTGGGCAAGTTACTTAACCCCAATTGCCTTCTCTTCTCCCCTCCAAAAAAAAAAAAAAGAACTTTGAAATTGATTGTGTGACATGGGAGACACTGGCACAGGACCACTCAGCATTGGTGCCCACAAATGAAGGATAACAACCATACTACAACTTGTTTGATTGGACATCCCAATTGATGGACATCCTCTCAATTTCCAATTCTTCACCACCACAAAAAGAGCTGCTATAAATATTTTTATATGTGTGGGTCTGTAACAACACTACCTGTGTAAGGCCAATAACACCAGCACACAGGAGGGCTACCAGTACAGATTCTTTGATCTGCTTTTCTGAGGAAAGCAACTTTAAGAGGTTAAAAATCTTACTTTAATTAAATATACATATATCATTCACTTTGTTCAGGGGAAAAAGTCAGCACCCTGAACTTCAGAGAAAACACAAACAGAAATTATAATATATTATAATATATATTATATTTAATATATATACATAATATTAATAAAATGACACAAGTCAACAGACAGGCTTCTAGCCATCTGACCAAGACATTACATATGTAGTTACCAGAGAGAAAAGTACCAACATCTGGGTTTTTCAAAGCCAGGGGCTACCCAGAGTCTTATATGATCAAATCACAAGATACTCTTCCAGTGAGTGAGCCCCAAGCAAAATGCTAACCTTAGAGTACACACACACACACACACACACACACACACACACACACACACACACACACTTCTTCAGGGCATCACAACCATGTGACTCAAACCCATGTGACCTAGGCCTTCCCATGACTTAAGCAGGTCATCAAAGACTCTTGATCCAATCAAAGACTTTTCATTGAAACAAAGGCAAGACTCAAAGCTTTAGTGATGAGAAGTACTCCAAAACAAAAGACAACAAAAGTCCCACTTTACTTGCCATTACAGGGTCCTAATTTCTTCTTTTATAGTTTTTATTTCTTTTTTATACCATTCTAGCATTTTGTTGTTGTTGTTAAACCATGATTTCTTGGAAGTCCCCAAGATTCTGCATTCCATCAGTCATTGATTCACTTTTCTTTGTCTTGTGATCTTTGTTGAGAGTTTGTGTTCTCTTTGAATATTTACTACCCATCCTTCCTTCTGGTTTAAGTATCTGTCCATTTATCTGCTTATATTGTGGGCTTTCATTAAGGGTTTTTTTTTTCTTTAAACCCTTGGTCCTTCAGCCTTTTTTCATATTCTCCCATTGTTTACTTTCTGGCTCCTCTCTCTTTGTTGGTGAATTTTTGTGGTTTGTTGTTCATCCTTCTCTTTCGAAGAGGACCAATGATATGAGGAGGGTGATATCTTGACTTGGAAGTAGATTGGATTTAAGTGAGGCAGGGCTGTGTGGAGTTATCAGCTTCATTCTCTCCTCCAGTCATCATAGTCCAATGATAAGACATAGGTCAAGCTGGTAAATATATCCTCAAGACCTGCTTACAAAGCTATTTCAGACTACGTGAGTTGGGTTGACCAGCCTGTCTTTCCTCCAGTACCTTCTGGTAGGACAGAAATGGCCCTTGAAGTTTCAGTACCTTTTCTGGATGACCCAGGGAACATGACTAGCTTTCCTTTGCCAATCCAGTTTGTCCAAGAACTTTTTACTCTTAATCTAAAGTCTTTGATTTTATTGGTTAATTGAGACTAGTTTTCACCTCATTAAGGAATCAGGGCATCTTATTTTAATGGGGTGGGGTGTCTTGATTGGTTTGCTCAGTTTCACTCTCATACAAATAAGCAACTAAAGAAATAAAATATCCAAATGTCAACTGCATTGTGCAACCAGATAGCTTTCTTCCCAGGCATACCTCCTGCCACCAGGGTGGATAGAAAACAGGAAGTAAGTAGTCAGAAAGGTAAACAGAAAATAGCTTTCCAATCTCCAGGCATGGCAGTAGAGAAAAATGGTGCTCTTCACTTAGGTTAAGTATCTCACTGGCCATAATCCTGGTTTTTGTGTCTCAATCTGCTCTCTGTTACTTGGCTTCAGTCCCCATCTTGGCCTCATTCTCTACTGTCCTCTCCTCACGTTCTTTGTGTGTCTAGTCCACAGTTGGATGGTCTAAATGAAGTTATTGGGGCTATTTTGCTCCTTGTTGAATCCCAATTTAAAAACAGAATCTGTTCTAAGAAAGGGATAAACAAAATTAGGGTGTGCATGTCCACATTTTATTTTCTCTTAAGCTGGCTTGACATGCATTGCACAGGAGTTCAGTCCCTCTCTAACGGGGTGTTTCCATGAGGTGCCAATCAACCCTGATTGATCAACACACCAGAACGTGGGCTATATGAGGTCTTGAGTATTTGACTTAGGTCACTTAATACCTTTTCAACAGGGGCTGATATCATCCCACCATCTGCACAGAGGAAATACCAGACCACTCCTAGTCTTGGGCTATCTATGCAGAAGAATCTATCTCCATCTAAACCTGAGCAGATTAAATCAATTCAGGCCTGGGTTGGAGTTTGACCAGGATAAGATTCAACACAGTCTTATTGGAGGGGCTGGAAGCTTGAGTCTCCAAGACACCAATTACCAAGAAAAATCGTTTTTCACATTCTCCATGTGGCTTTATTTGTGGAAATTACTTTAAGGTCAGAAACTATGGGAACTTGGAAAATTCTAAGTAGCAGATACTTCCAAACCACCAAATCTCAATGGTAATGACTCAATAGGAGGGGCAATCTATAACGAGACAGAGAGAATATTAATTACAACAACAACAGCAATAAGTTTTATAAAGCACGTTAAGGTTTGCAAAACACAGTATATAAAAATATTTTTAAAAGAACTTTATCTTCCTCCTCTAAGCTAAGGGAAGTGATAGGCTTATTAGAAGGCTGTAGTTGTCCAACAGAGTTTATATATTGGACTAATATGTTTAACTACATTGTTTTGTTATATGGGAGTGTAAGAGATGGGGGGAAGGGTGTTGTTTCCACAGAGTTGAAGGTGTCCTTCTACCCCTCCCCCACCCCAGCTTTAGCAGAATGTACATCAGGTGACTGACTGGAACTACTTCCAATCAGAGCTCTGATCTAGCAGAAACCAGGGCTTGTGCGTATGATTAAAGGAGCCATTTGAGGAGGGCATGACATAGGCAGTCAGGGGGTTGTGTCTGGCCAGTGAAGAGCCTGGTGGGAGATTTAAGGTGAGGGTTTATTAAAGGACTGGCATCCATCTGAGTCTTTTGTACTTTCTCCTGTACTCTGTTCAGGGGAGGTACCCATTTGTTCAGGGGGAATAAATGTAAATTATAATTAAAACGTTCCTGACTTCCCAAGGAGTCTTGCTCCTTGGTCTAGGAATACCTAGACAATGGAGGGGGGGAGTGAGGAATTCCAGGTGTCAGAGTTGTGGCCCTTTGATAACACAAATCAGAAGGCATTCTTGGTGGTAAGCAGTGCATAGTTCAAGGCTTGATAAGGAGATGTCTCCAAAAACAGGATATTCCTACAGAGAGCCCGTAACTGAAGTTAAGAGAGTCTCTGGAGATAAGGTTGTCCCCCTCCCAAAATAAACCACAAAACAGGATATGTCCATAGTCTAATAACCTGCAGTCAGGAAAGTCTTTGAAGGTAGGGATGTCTCTTGAAGGTCCATAAACCATCAAATGGCTCAAATACCTCAAAACATACCTCAAAAGTGGTATGAGCTTTAATTGGCTTCAGAGCTGCTAGGTTTACTCTCAGTCACTGCAAAGGATTATTGGTTTGTCAAGCCAATACAGCCAGTCCTTATACAGTTCTTCTAGTTACCTGGATAATTGGGGATGGGGGGTGGGGGTGGGCTTCAAGAAAATCAAGGTATCCATTTTCACAATGTGCTTAGTCAAGGAAAACAAAATCCTGAATTATCCCAAAATGGATGCCTCATTCAGCATCTTGAGTCTTAAATCGCTTCTTAGCCAGGAGGTGGCTAGCATAAATCATTATCAGTTCTAACTATGGTTGGTTATTGCATTCATCAGTCTTTTGAAGTTGTCATCTGCACAACTTTGTTATTGTATAAGTTGTTCCCCTCATTCTGCTCCCTTTGTTCTGCATCAGTTCACACAAATCTTTCCAGGTTTTTCTGAAACTATCTTTTTCCTCATTTCTTATAGAATAATAATATGTTATTACAGTCACATACAGCCACTCCCTGGTTGATGGGCACCCCCTTGGTTTCTAGTTCTTAGTCACTTCAAAAAGAACTTCTATAAATCTTTTTATATGTATGGTTTTTTTCCCCCTTTCTTCAGTCTCTTTAGGGTTTAGGCCTAGTTGCGGTATTGCTGAGTCAAAGAGTGTGCCCAGTTTAGTGACTTTTTAGGCATAGTTCTAAATTGTTTTCCTGAATGACAGGACCAGTTCACAGCTTTACCAACAGTTCATTACTGTGCCCAACATTTTGTTTTGTTTTTTTTTTAATCAGCCCTTGGACTCTCTCAAAGAAAATGAGTCAAGATCCCTCATCTGCTGCTCTAAAATTCACATCGCATGCTGAATGTGAAGAAAACATATGGCTTACGTCAATCGATATAGGAAAGGTGTATAGGAAACTGTCTGGCTTATCCAGAGGTGAGGCTTTTGAAAGCTCTCTGGGCACTAGGCTAACCCACCTTGATGGCACTTAAAAAAACAAAGCAGGATCAGCTGAACCCTATAGGAAGCAGAAAACCTTGCAAAGCTGAAGGAGGGTGACTGAAGTTTTACCACCTAGACTAACAGTTCTAAAACTTTTGGGTCTCAAGACCCTTTTATACTCTTAAGAATTATTGAGAACCCCAAAGAGCTTTTGTTTATGTGGTTATATATCTATTGATATTTACCATATCAAAAATTAAAACTGAAAAAATTTTAAAATATTTATTAATTAAAATAATAATATAAACACATTACATTTTAACCTAAGTAAAATATTTTTTGAAAAATAACTATTTTCCAATACAAAAAAATTAATGAGAAGAATGACATTGTTTTGCATATTTTTGGCAAATCTATTCACTGTCTTGCTTAAAAGAATAAAGCTAGAGTCTTATGTCTGTTGTATTCAATTTGTTGCAGTTTGTGTTTCGGTTGACCTTGCACAGATATGTAGTTGGAAAAGAAAGGAGCATTTTGATGGGCAAATAACTTCTTAGTATTACTATGAAAATAATTTGACCTTATGGATTCCTGAAATGGTTTTGGGGACATGGGGTGAGGGGTGCCAGAAATAAGCACTTCTGTTCCACAGGACCAGGTTGCAAAATGAGAAGACCTCAGCCCTTCTTGGCTCGCGCGCGCACACACAACCATATACTTTGTCCCTGTACTGGGAGAACAGGCAAAGAGTGAAAAAAGGCACGTGCATTTTTATGAAAATATTTATTGTCAATTTTGGAAGACTGAGGACCTCTGATCCATGCTATGAACAACCACAATTCCAGAGGATTTATGATAAAACATGTTACACACTTCCTGATAATAGTAATTAATGACAATAATAGCTAACATTTCTATAGCAATTACTATGTGCCAGGCACTGTGCTAAATGCTTTATGATTATTATTTCATTTCAGTCTCACAATCACCCTGGGAGGCAGGTGCTACTATTATCCCCATTTCATAGTTGAGAAAACTGAGACAGAGGTTAAGTGACTTGCCCAGGGTCATACAGCCCTGTGTCCATGGGCAGACTTGAACCCAAGTCTTCCTGACTCCATGCCTGGCTTGCTGTCCTTCTGATACGGAGGTGATGGACTAAGAGTGTAGACTGAGATAAGGCTGGGGTTTTTTTTGGACATAGCCAAAATTTGTTTTGCTTTTCTTGCTTTCTCAAAGGAGTGTTGGGGTGAGAGGGAAAGAATGTGGACCTGAAAAAATTGAATTAACAAAAAGAAAGTTTATTGAGCTAGAAGAGGAGGAAAAAAAGGAACAGTCAGATGAGAAGAAACTTTCTTCCACCCCTTCTGTCCCTCTCCCAAGTCCAGTGTGTTGGAGGAAGGATAGGACACAGGGGAGAACAGTACAGGCATTCTCTAACTCGTGATTTGATTTGTAAGTAGGTCTTTTGAAACTTGGAAAGCATTTTTCCTGTATAAATATTATAAAATAGTGCACAGTTCCCAAAAACCTTTTAAAAAAAAAAACAAAACATGTAACTAACTTTTGGCAGGGAGCTCCTCAGAAAACAGCTTAAGAGCCAGCAGATAGAGCTGCCTATGATCAGAGAAGCTCCCTTTCCTGGGCTCTCTCAGCTCTGAGGGGTTTCAGATTTAACTTTATAGCAAACTACCCAGAGTTCTAGCTTTGACTCTCATCTTGAAGGCTGGTGGATAGAGAAAAAGCCCAGCAAACAAGCAGGAGAAAAAAAAAAAAAGAAAGGAGAAGGGAGGAGTGAGGAGAGGGAAGCAAAGAAAGACAGTGACCTAGCGGACAGATGGAGAAAGATAGTAATTCCGTGCCAGCCCAGCGTGAGCCTGCATATACTCAACCGCACCATCACAGGTTGAGCTGGTGATACCAAGCATTAGTCCTGCCAGGGACTGATCCTAACACCAGCCGGAGACTTTCAGGGATGCAGAAAGCTGTGGTGAGGCTGCTTTTTAGCTGGCTGGGTTATTCCCTTGCTTTCCACGATTCCCAGTGGAGAATTGACTGGAGGGGGGGCCCATCACAGCCCTCCTCACTCCTCCGTCTCACTCCCTACTCGCTTGAAACAGCAGTCCAGGGCAGCTGGTAAAACTGCCATATCTGCACGCCATATGGCTTTAAATACTTTCTCAGTGCATGTGGGTCTACATAATGGTCATTGAAGCGGTGCCAATTCTGCTCACTTGAATGCTAGTAACGATCGTGGGAACCGCGGAAGTCCAAAACCCTGGGAGGGCCGCAGATTTCGAGTTTTGGGTTTTGTGTTTAAGTTAACGCCGCCAGAGAAAGACCTTCTGGCTGGAGATCCAAGCATTAAGAGGCACAATAGTTCATTTGAGGCCCACATGGGCCCAGTAAAGGGGAGAGAAGAAACTGGAGATTGGGAAAGAAACTGACATCTCCTGCCTTTGCCCAGAAAACCCCAGATGGATTTAAACCGAGGCTGAAGGGAAAAGGAGGCGGGGTGGGGGTGGGGGGCAGTGTTGAAATGGAAATAAAGGAGCATGCTCAATGGGTCTCGGCTTAGTGGATGACTGACAGCTCAGGCGCCTGAGCTCTCTGGCACCGCCCGGTGGTTATATGTTAAACTGGAAGTAACTAGATTCAACCTCATAAATCTGTTAAGCACTTATTTAGTGCTTATTATGAGGTCGCTAGGTGGCGCAGTGGATGGAGGGCTGACCTGGACTCAATTTTGACCCGCCACTAACTAGCTGTGTGACCTTGGGCAAGTCACTTAGCCGGTTTGCCTCACTTTCTTCATCTGTAAAATGTGTTGGAGAAGAAAATGGCAAAACTACTCCAGCATCTTTGCCGGGACAATCCCAAATGGGGTCATGAAGAGTCAGATATGATTGAAATGACTGAACGAAGAGTCCTAGGAATCAAGAGACCTGGGTTCTGACGCTAACCAGCCTTGACCTTCCATTAAGCCTATGTAGCAAAGGTCCCTTGTGCTTTACATTTTACACTTGCTTATAAAGCCTCTAGAAAGGGACTCGTTCCAGGTCTTAATGAAGTTATTTCAGGGGGCCAAGTAATATAGCCAAGGGTCCAACAGGGCATGTTCAAAACTGCTGGCTCTCCTTCCTTGAGGACTTTGGGGATGATGCCCCTGCCTGTTTCTGGTGACTCAGGACCGAAGGACACTTTCTTCTTATTGGCAGGAAGAGCTGATGATTCAGTGGACCTTAAAGAGGAGTGATTCCACCCCAGCTCTCTTCCCTGGACTCTTTCCATGTGGCAAGGAGCTCTCCGGGAGAAACGGAGGCATTTTCCCTCCCTCCCAGCACAAATGAGGAACAGCAGAGAATGTAGCTATTAAAGCATGTGCCCTGTCTAGGCGGACCCGAGCATGGATGCTGGGTTACTGCTTCTATGTTTCTTTGCCTGATCCTAGCTAACTGAACACTGATCTTGGGATGGATGTGTTCAGGCCTGGAGGAAACCTAATGAGTTCAAGAGATCTAGAGATCCTGGGATCCACTAGGTAGCACTAACTGGTGGCAGAGGAAGTTTCTGACCTGGCTGCCTGGCAGACAAGGACTTTGAGAGGACAGTATGGAGCCTCAGGGTGAAACATAACAATGCCTATTCAACAGTCCCAGAAACTGCTTTAGGTTCTTATGTGATTTTAAGCTCACCCTCCCAGAAGAGTAGAACAGCCGGTTATTATTGATACTTTAGTCAGCTTAAGTTTTCGACAATGTGCACTCAGGAGAGCCTTTTGTGTTAAGCATTTCTTTTGAGTACAGGAAAAAAAAATATCTGTCCCATACCTGACTTTAGTTGTAATTGAGTACCTTTTACTCTCCACCCAGCGTACTGGGGTGGGAATATATTAAGCTGAACAGTGTGAGAAAAGGGAGCCTAAGGCCTCCTGATATAGGCCAACCCCTTCCTAGTCTCCAGGACTACACGCATGGATCCAGAGAATATAGGACACTTAGTGGAAAGGGAGTGGGAACAGTGCCCCAGGCCCTTGGTGCAACAGCAGTTTCCATTGTTGGAGTAGGAACATGGGGTTGCCAAGGGAACCATGTTCAAAACCACTGCAGCAGGAGCAACGGGGGGCCCCCACCCAAAAAGACAACATCCGGTGACTTAGGCAAGAAATGAATGGCTGGGAATGCTGTAAGAAGAGCTATTTTTAGCGGGAAGGGAAGCACCAGGACTTGTATGGCCTTGCTGTATGTCTCTGCTCTGCACAACCCTGCTCTTGTCCTGTCTGACCTCAGCAGCTGGCACGGCTAACGAGTCCCAGTGGCTCCCCTTCTTTCTTGCTCCTGCCTGGTGTTGCCCAAACCTGCATCCAGACATCGCTATGTTATATGGAAAGGCTGGGGAATGGAGTTAGGAATTCTGGCCACTTTCACCTCCTTGGCTCCAAACGTCACATTTTTCCTTTGGATAAAATCTGAATAGTGCTCCAAACGTGAACTCCCAGTTACCTCTGTTGGTGAATTCAGGGCTCTCTGGACACCAGGGTATAAGAGGTAAAGACAACCACCAAGACTGTACTTCCCTTTATTGCAGATACACATTGCTACTGATACACAGATCGTCTTAGGCATTTCCCTTGGGAAGTTGTGTGAGCAGCAGTCTCTCTCCCAGCCCTTGGGGCACATTTGTCACAGTAGGGTGGACTTCTTGCCCAATCTCAGTATAGCCCAGTCTCCAGAGGCCCATTCCAGCTGTTGAGAATGGTATCTGTGTTTGATTTTGGGCAAGGCCAAGAGAAAGAAAGGTTTGGAATTATGCTACAGCAACAGGGATGAAAATAGCTGGTGGGAACCCAACCTTTCCAAAGCAAATACTCTGAGTGCCCAAAATGGATTGCTGTGGTCAGGACCTAGGGGGAAGGAGGTAAGGAGGTTACCTCTGGCTGCCCCTGCACAGAATTGCAGCTGGAGAGAAAAGAGACAGGTGGGACGTAGAGAAATTTCCCCTCTCTTTTCCAAGTCCCCTATGTTCCTGAAGGGATATTTTAGGGCTGTAGCTCTGTACCTCTTTCCTGCTCTAAGGGCAGGCTCACCAGACAGAACTCAGCTCTGTCCCCTCCCTCTTCCTTCCTCCTAAGCACAGTGTGGTGTTGGTCATCTTGATCAAAATTCCAATGGGGAAGGCAGACAGTGACAGCAGCAAAGACAGGAACTTTTGGGAGTCAGGAACATTGTAGGGAGGGAAGGGGAAAAGTAGGAAGGAATTCAACAAGGAAGGTTTGGACTTTCAGGGTCACTTCTGGCTTAGGCCGAAGACTCCCACAGTGATAAGGGATGAGGGTAGACAAGGTCACTTTGGAGAGTTAGATAAGGCTTGGCAGGCTGGTTAATCCCTTCCTAGCCCTGGTTCAGCCTGGCAGGAACCATGTCTAATAGCCATACAGTTGCATGATGCTAGCCACCTAATATCCCAAGGGAGATTGTCAGTGGAGGTGGTGAGGGAAGGTAAGGACAGGGCTCTCTCAGAACCTGCCTCCAGGGATAGGGTTGGGGATAGGTTGTATTAAATATAATGTTGGCAGTTTTCCTGGGGTATCACCAGAGAGGGCTCAGAGCATCCTCCTGGGAATGGAAGGAGAAGGAGGGGGGTCCCTCCTTCCCAGCATCACCTCCTCTTTAGCACAGAGATGCATGACTTCTTGAGAGGCCCAATCTGCAGGTGTGCATCCACACTCTCCAGAAAGAAAGCTGGCTTGAGCCTGTGGGTGAACAGGTTGGGAAAATGACTGTCCAGCCTGCTTTGGAAGGGGGACGAGGAGGAAGGAGGGGACCCACCTCGGCGGGGCTTAGAGGCCCGCAGCCTATGCAAGAGGCTCACTTTCCCATCCCTCACAGCATAGAAAGCCAGGGCCCGGTCAGCATATTCCAGGCAGACCCCCACGGTGGGGCAGAAGGGGTGAGGAAGGGCTGCCTCCAGCCCATAAAACCAGACGGAAAAGTTTCGGCCGTTCCACTGCAGGCAGCAAGAGTAGGCATTTCGGCCTAATCGGCCTCGATCATAAGGCTCTCGGGGAGAGAAGTCCTCAGCCATGACGCCCACGCTGACCCATCCCTCGATGATCTCCACCTCCCAGTAGTACGTGCCTCGGTCCAGGCTGCCCTCTCCCAGCACCTGCTCACAGTGGGTGAAGCGCATGGGAGACTCAGGGTAGCTGATGGGGCACAGCACCCTCTTCACGCCCTTTGTGCCAAACAGCTGCAGGAACTTATCTGCTGTGTCACTGTCCAGGTCTACAATGAAGGCAACTGGCCCCCGGGGAGAGAGACAGAGCTAGAATCAGGTTTTCCTCTTCTAATATAGCAGGGATTCAATCCCCCATTTTCACCCATACCCTCCAAACACATGAGAAATACAGGTTCTCTCCACCTAACTCTCTCAACACTCAAGACAAGCAACCCTCTGAATCAGTAGCAGGACTAAGGCTTGGGAACCTTGTCAGTCTGACTTCAGGGCCCCAGAGCTCATCCAAATACCGTCTAAGTGATGCCACAGGTTTTGATCAGGGGGGTGTTTCTGGTACCAGCCCCAGGGAGCATGGAAGACCCATGAGTAATGAATGCCCCAGAGGCCTGGGGCCAGGCAAACACTCACACTTAAGAAAGTAGTCTCTTGACTCCTCGCTCTCCAGACCATTGGTGCTGTCAGGATCTTGAGATTCTGTATCAGCTACAGGAAGAGGAAAGTAAAGGGTTTGGTCCAAGACAATGCAGAAGATGGTGGGGAAGTGGTTTGTGCAGACAGTCCCTAAAATACTATTTTGGTCAACACTGACTAACCAACAAAGAAACCAAAATCCAGGGTGGTTACGTTTCACGCTCACCAGCCGCTGGCAAATGATTGACCAGCTGGCTGGTCTGCTGGTTGACTGTTCTGTCTGACTGACACACAACCAAGCGTCAAGAACAGGATTATTAACTAAATCTTCCTAGACTGGGCTGGGTAGAACGTTCCCTTTCTGAGCCACTTCTTGAGGTATCTATTTGATCTTTAGAGCAGAGGTTACAAAACTTATTTGGCCTACTGTGCCCTTCTGAAAAAAATTACTCAGTGTCCCACTGGAAATCTACTTTCTTTAACCCTTTAATGTTCTTTTTTTTAAAATTTGTGTAATTTCAAAAAAATATAAAATATTTTTTAAATGACACATTTTCAATTGAATATTTGTTGTGAATTTATGGGTTTTTTCCTGCATTAAAATTTTGATGATGCAATGTTGCATCATGTAACTAAGAGTATCAATAGTAACATATTGTAAACAAGTCATTACATGAACATATTCCTGCTGATGCATACAGGACTTCCTGACAATGCCAACATGCTCACCTGCCAACACTTACTTGTTAAGACCTGTCAGCAGACTTGACCACTGGTTATAACTTGCATTTTGTGTGTTTATTTTGAAAATAATGTAATCACTATGACTTTAACTCTATTACACAACAGATGAAACATGTACAAATGGCTTTTCAAAGTTTTCTTCTCTTCCCTTCTTTCCTTATGCTTCTACTGCCCCCTTATTTTTATTTAATGCCTCCCAATTGTACCAGAGGCTACTACCACACCCCCATCATTCCAGCATCTCACAGGGGGTGAAATCACCCACTTTGGGAATCTCTGAAGAGGGAAGCAGGAGAGAAGGAAGGGAAGGAGAGAGAGAGGGAGGAGTGTGTGTTGCCACAAGAAAGAAAGAACGTAAAGAATACTGGATTTGGAGTGAGAGCACTGTGCTACTCCAGTGTGACCTTGGGTCAATCATTTTCACTTTTCAGGATCTCAGTTTATTCATCTGTAAGATGAAACGGTTGGACTAAAGGCAGCGAGGCGACATAGAAAGTAGAGTGCTAGACTTGGAGTCAGGAAGACCCAAGTTCAAATCTTTCCCAGTTGTGTTTCCCTGGGCAAGTCACTTAACCTCTCTCAGCTTCGGGTTTTCCTCTCTTTCCCTCACAGGGTTGTTGTGTGGATCAAATGGGATGACATATGTAAAACATTTTGCAAACCTTAAAGTGCTAGATCATGATGGTCATTATCACGATCACATCATCTTTAATATATCCAAAAATCATCCTATGAGTTTAGCAAATGAAATGGCCTTGTCAAGGCTATATCAGCAACCATGCCTCCCCTGCCAGAGCCCAGTGCCTTGAGTGGCTATGTCAAATGACGGAGACAAGGGCCAGCGGGGGATTAGGGTTAGGGGATGGGTTAAGACATCCTGTCCTATTTACAAATGAAATTCTAGCTTCTATGTTTTAGATCTATTGCTTCCAGCTACCCTTCTTCCCACCTTCTTCTTAGCCCAAAGACCCAAAGACTCAGACTGTCTTTGAGGCAAGACAGGCTAGGACAGGGGTGGGGAACCTGCAGCCTCAAGGCCACATGTGGCCCTCTAGGTCCTCAAGTGCAGCTCTTTGACTGAATCTAAACTCTACAGAATAAATTTGTTCGGATTCAGTCAAAGGACCACACTTGAGGACCTAGAGGGCCACATGTGGCCTCGAGGCTGCAGGTTCCCCACCCCTGGGCTACGACAATCCATTCTTGCTACTGAAGAAGAATTCTAAGGGGTTAAATTTCCTTTAAGTACTCCCTGCTGCTAGCCCCATCCAGCCCCTCCCTTGGGGGGCCGATCCTCATTCTATCCTTAGCCAAGGATAAAGTTCCAAGTGTAGCCATGGCTCTGGCTCCACCCTATACCAGGAAAAGTTTCCATCCTCAGCTCCTGGGTGGGCACCAAGGACTGGAGGGGAGGGAGGTAGGGGGAAGAGAAGAGGTGAGTCACCTGGGGCAAGAATGAGTAATGAGTCACCTTGGTGGAAAGGCACTCACCTTCTAGACCCAGCTTCTGTGAATTGTCTGTATCCCTGCCCATCCCCTGTAGAAATTCCCACTGGTTAGCACAGGCCAAAGTCAAGAGGTCTCTAACAGCTTTAACGGCTTGGGATGACTTGGTAAAACTCAGTTCTTTTGGGGGGCCTGACCCAGAGGTACCTCCTTCCTCCAGTGCCAACTTCAGTGCCAGAAGCTCCTGTACCAGGGTAGAATGCCAGTTATAGTGGTTAAGACACTGCTTACCACAACCTCTCCCTTGCCCAATCCTCCCACAACAAAGATGGATCAGTCTTTACCAGTAAACTGGGTGTAGCCCAAAATGCCAGGTCACTGGGTACAGTTTCCAAAAGCATATAGTTATAGAGCTTGCTTATTCTCGATTTCACTGTTCAGGTAGCCCAGATTCCTTCCTTGGACTCTTACCCTTTCCACCCAGAATGGCAATAGTAAGTCGAAATTCTCCACAGTTCACTGTACTTAGGATACTACTCCCTCCAGGCCCTGTTTCCTCTTCCCAGAACTTCCACCCTTCTTCCTGACCTGCCCCTCCTCACCTGGAGAAAACTAATGGAGTCGATTTCAGGGCCCTGACTCAGGTTCTGTCGGGCAGAGCTCAACCGGGTTCTCTGCTCCTCCTGCTGCCGCAGTTCCCCCTGGGCCCGACTTAGCATGGCCGCCTCCCCTTCAGCAATGAAGCCCATCACTTCAGACTGGAAGCCCTGGAGGGCACCTATTGCCTCTGTGAACAATTGGCTCACCTTTTCTCGCTCAGTCAGTGCAGCACTCTCCATGGGTGGCGGGTGTGGGGAAAGGAAGGGAGAAAAGGAAGAAAGTTAATCTTTGGCTCCCCGTTCTCTAAACTAGAGCTGTCCTAGGGCAGCTAGGTGGCACAGTAGATAGAGCACCAGCCCTGGAGTAGGGATGGAACTGAGTCCAAACCTGGCCTCAGACACTAGCTGTGTGACCCTGGGCAAGTCACTTAACCCCGATTGCCTAAAAAAAAATGAGAACTGTCCCCATAATACAAGTGAAGTATTATCACCACTGAAGATGACAAAATAGCCTAGATTGCCACTCAATGGGCTTGGACAGAAGGAACATATATTTCTGATAAGGGATTGGAATAGATCATTTCTAATGTCTCTTCCAACTCAATGAATCTGTAACTTTAAGATTATTTTTTGCCTTCTTACTATGCATAGACTTGAACCCATAATTCCACATAGAATAAAACAGTTAAGCAACCCACATAGAAAGGCACCAATTGTGTAACTCTGCCCTGGATCAGACCTAAGTGGGAGGGCATGTACCTGGGGAAAATCTATGCTATTTGTACTTGGGAAGAGGGAAAGCACCACAGAGATCTGCCTAGTTTGCTTGGTGAATCCCACCTTAGATATTGTCAACGTCAGATAAAGGAGAAAAGGTATCCCAAGCCCCACTTCCTTCTCTTCAGAATCCAAATGTCTCAAGAGACTTAGGAATCTTACCTTTATGAGGGCCACTGTACGTCTAGACTGTGCGATACTAGCACCCAGCTCATCCAAGCGGTCCTCTGCAGCGCTCAGGACCTCGGGGCTCTCAGCCTGAGGGAGAGAGCATTCATCTCTGAACCCATTGAGCTAACACAGACTTGGTCTTCCAGGGGTCCAGGGGTGAAGGTGTCTATGGATAGCTGGGGATGGGGTAATTCTAGAGGGAAGCATTCATTTATTACAGCTAGAGAACAACCAGGAGGGTGGAAACCATGCTGTATGAGCACCTGATGAAGAAATAAGGGATGTTTAGTCTGGAAAAGAGAAAACTGGAGAGTCCTCAAATATTTCCTTTATTTGAAGGAATGTCATGTGGACACGGAATTGTTAGACTTGTTTTGCAAGAACAAAATGTAAACTAATAGATGGGAGGTGGATTTACGGTCATAATTCAAAAACAAAAGCAACTTTCTAACAATCAGAGTTATCCAGAAAAGGAAAGGGCTGCTCTAGGTTAGTGAGACTAGAAGAGGATGGTGAATTTCTGTTTCTTATCAAGCCACACCAGGCATCTATGGGATAGTTGTCAAGGCAAACACATTTTAGTTACCCGTTGGGCTAAATGACCTCTGAGGTGTCTCCCAACTAATTCTCTGATATCCAGGCTTGGCCCAGAGCAGCAGCAAAAAGCATTAGGTTGTCAAGTCTGTCAGTTTCTCCTCAGCCTGTTGGCTACTGACCAGTTAGCAGTAGGTAAGGTGGCAAGTATGAGGCAAGAGACCCAGTATCATTTAAACTCTATTTGAAGGGAGGAGGGGAAGGACGTGCGGGGGCAGCACCCAGCAAGTTGTCTTGATGGGGAGGTATCCCCAAGTAGTTCTACAAACAGGCAATTCTAGGCAAAACCCTAGGGTAGCATGAGTCACTCCCTCCAGGCTGGAGGTGGTGGGAGCTCCAGGGAGGAGACGGAAAATCCCGTGGCCAGAGGCGCCAAGACTGGGACTAAAGCCAAAGGAAACGGTCGGGATTGGAGGGGGTGGGGGGAGAGTAGAGTGCAGAGAGGCGCTCTGAGAGGGAAGAAGAGAATGGGCGGGGTTGTGCACATGCTCCCGCCAAGAATCCCAAGGACAGCTGGACAGAGAGGATCTGTTGAGCTCGGCACTGCCAGCTAGCCACATCCCATTACCCCAAGACCGCTGACCCTGAAGAGCAGGAGAAAGTCTGATCAACTCAGGCTCCAGGTTCTGGGACAGGAAGGGCATCGGGAGCCTGGGCTGTGTAACGGTCCTCCAGACCAGTCTGTGGGAGCTGGGGTGGCTCAAAGATGTGGAGGGAGAAAAAAAGCTGGAAACAAGACCAAGGCTCCCTCCCAACCTTTCCCACAAGGTTGTATTAGGGACCCAGGTGTTCAGCCCAGCCCTCTCCTACTCCTGGATCTCTTGTTCCCCCAACTTATCTCTTAGAGGTCTGCCAAACTTCTGTTCCGAGCTTTTCTTGTGCGCCTCCCCGCGCCCCGCCTCCTCCCCCTGCCAAAAAACCGCTAATCTCTGGAACTTCACTTTCCCCACTCAGCTCTCTCAGCCTGCTCTCTCCCACAGAGTTAAGCCCCCTAGACCTCTACCTCTTGGAGGGCTCGCTCTTGCTCTAGGGAAAGTAGCTCATGGCCTTGATGTTCCTGGGCGGCACAGGCGTCGCACACGCAAACTCGCTCAGTTCGACAGTAGCGCTCCAGGGGCCGCAGGTGTCGGGCACACAGGCTTTCCTCGAGCCGGCGCAAGGGAGGTACCAGGCGGTGGCTGCGCAAAGCTGGGCTGCGCTCGTGGGGCCTCAGGTGGGCAGTACAGAAAGAGGCCAGACATGAGAGGCAGGAGCGAGCCGCAGGAAGGGCCGCGCCCTCGGGGCACGCGTCACAGCGCACTGGCTCCTCGCCCTCCGGCCATGGCTCTGGGGCGCAAGGGGCCGAGGGTTCCGGGACCGAGGCTTGATTTGGGGCCGGAGCCGGGGCTGGGGTCTGGCTGGGGCCAGACTGGCGCAGCTGCAGCAGTTCGCATAGCGTGTGATTCTTGCGCAGCTGCAGCCCGTCGGGGAAGGGCTCCTGGCACAGTGGACAACGGGCAGTGGCACCGGATCCACCGGGTCCCCCGGGCCCACGGTGCGGCCAGAGCGCTTCCAGGCAGGCGAGGCAGAAGTTGTGACCGCAGGGCAGTGTCACGGGCTCCCGAAGTGGCTCTAGGCAGATGGGACAGCTGAAGGGACCGCTCACGTCCATCGCTTCCCAAGGGCTCCGCCTGCACTGCTCCAGCCCAGGAGCTAGCAGAACGCGGTAGCTCAGCAGCACCGCCCCATTGAGCTTCGGCCCAAGGGTTCAGCCCCTTCCCGCCCCCACCGCTCGCTCGGACCGCCCCCCCTCTTTTTTCCCCAGTCCCGCCTTTGGACTCTCCAGCCCATAGCTCTAAGCCTAGCCCCCGGAAGGTATCCTGCCTTCACTAGCTGAACCTTCCCATCTCTGTGTTTCAGGAAGAGCCAACAAGTACCAGACTTGGCATTCCCTTGGGAGGACTAACAGTCCTCCTTATCTGAGGGGATGGACCTCCAGTAGAGAAGGATTAAGGACTATTGAGGGTGGAGAGGGGCGGTCCTAACAGATATGTCTAAGGGTATCTCCCTATTCTGAAGTTACCCCATCCAAGACCCTCTTGGGTTAGCATTTTTTTCATCATGGCACTTCCTGCAGCCTATTATTAAAATTCCTGAGTTGCTGACTCTGACGACAAACATTTCTTACATCCTTCCCCTGTCTGTTCTTCGCCTTAGCTCAGGGGAGGGGGACCTTTGTTTAGACCTGCCTCTCTTTCCCATCTGCACTACAGGTAATGAGTGAATCCTTGCTAGCAGCTCTCGCCCTGCCAATCAATACTCCCACTCCCTTTACCTGTTCTCCCTAGATTCTGCTGTTGCACTTGCTTAAATGTTTCTTACTCTGGTGACTTCCCTACATCTCTCCCCACTCCTCCAAATAAAATATTTCCCTTCTTTCTAATGGGCTGAGAAAAAAAAAAGGAAAAAAATTGCTTAGCTTACGGTTTATCCCTTAGTTTCATATTTAATGGGGAATTGGTGGCCTCCTTAGATCTTAATTAGGGAGCTGACATCAGCGTTCTGTGAGGGAAAACCCCAGGGAGGGAGGGATCAGTGCACGTGACTGTGCATAGCTCTCCTGCACTTGTCTTTCGTTCCTATGGGCCCCAGCCCCACCTGCTCTTTCTGGTAACTTTGGCTTTGGATAGTTGTTGCCTGACTATTCCCTTTACTGTGTTTCATCTAGTCTGTCCAAAATTGTGTGTATGTGTGTGTGATCCCAAGCAGGGTATCCATTCCCACTGTCAGAACTGCCCCCTTGGGACACAGTGTGAACTGGCCAAATGCCCTTTTTACCTTCGTTCAATTCATCCCAGACATTGATGTCAAGAAAAGGAACTGGCAATTGAATATCCAGTATATGTATGGTGGAGGCCATTTATAACTACAGTGAAACTTCAGATAATGATGCTGTAAACTCCAATTCTATGGGCATTTTTTTTTTCCTTTTAGCTTTTCAGTAAAATTTCTCTTTGAAAAATCCCATCCTTGTGTCAGCTGAACTTTAAGGGAAAAGGATTTATTCATGCCTAGGTCAGGAACAGAGGTGAATGAGAGTGACCCAAAGGTGGTGGCAATTGGTGGTACCCAGCTTGAGACAACAGGAAAAGTGGATGGTGCTAGATTTAGAAGGAAGGAAGGAAACAAGCATTTATTTAGAGCCTACACTGTGCTAATTGCTTTACAAATATCTCATTTGATCTTCACAACAATACTGTGAGAAAAAGTGCTATTTTCTCCATTTTACAGATGGAGAAACTGAGACAAATGAAGAAACTTGCCCAGCTCACACAACTCACAAGTGTCTGAGGCTGGATTTGAACTAAAGTCTTCCTAACTCCAGGCCCAGTGAGCTTTATCTGTTGCACCATCTTGCTGCCTCAGGCTGGTAGGAGATCGAAGTAAGGGAATTTTGCCCTTCAAACTTCCAGTCAATTCTATATGAGAACCCAAAGAGGCAAGTGGCATATTTAGTCTGGTGGAGGAGGTGAGAGAGAATCAAGTCAAGTCAAAAAGCATTTTTAAGCTTCCTACTATGTGCTAGGCATTGTGCTAAATGCTAGGGATTCAAAAAAAAAGGTTAAAAATATTGCCTGGATCTCATAGTCTAATGGGAGGGACGCTTAGTATTAAATATAAAGATGGAAGAGGAAGAAACGCTTTAGATAGATGTTCTTAGCAATACCTTCAATTCAACAAGCATTTATTAGGGGTCTACATCTGGTAGGCAATTCATACATTGCACCCCTATGGGGGAAAATTAATACAGTGACACTACAGTTTTTGTAGGAAGGCAACTTTTGAGTCACACAATAGAAAGATCTCAGTTTGGGGAGCTAATGTTCAATGTAGCAGTGTTATATGCAAGAAGTAAATATGGAGTCATTTATGGGGACATGTACAGTACTAACTGTAGGAAATCAGAAAAAATCACCTGTAGGAGGTGGCACTTGCATTGAGCCTCAAAGGGAGCTAGGGATTTTGAGCAAAGTGAGGAAGGAGAGCATTCCAAGCATGGAGGGAGGACAATTTATACAAAAGTCCAGGGGTAAGCTGTGCAATGTCATGTGTAAGGAGCAGCAAGTAGACCAGTTTGGCCAGACTGCAGGATGCACAATGAGAATATAAAATCTATTTACAACCTGGAAAGACTTATATGAACTGATGCTGAGTGAGGGGAGCAGAACCAGGAGAACATTGTACACAATTACAGCCACAGTGTGCGATGACTAACTTTGATAGATTTGGCTCTTCTCAGCAGTGCAAGGTTCTAAGACAACTCCAAAAGACTCGTGATGGAAAAAATTATCCACATCCAGAGAAAGAATTACGGAGTCTGAATGCAGATCGAAGCAAACAATTTGCTCTCTATTTTTTTGCTTTGTTTCTTCTTTCTCATGGTTCATTCCATTGGTTATAATTCTTCTTTACAACATGACTAATGTCAAAATATGTTTAATGTGAAGGTATATGTAGAACCTATATTGGATTGCATGCCATCTTGAGGGGGGGAGGGGGAAGGAGAGAAAAGGGGAGAAAATTTGGAACTCAAAAGCTTGTGGAACTGAATGTTGTAAACTAAATTAACTTAAAAGGAAAAAAATAAAAGCATCTGGACCCCTCCCATTTTTTTTTACAGAAATAGGATGGAGCCAGATTGTAGAGGGCTTTAAATGCCAAACAGAGGCATTTGTATTTATTCTAGAGGCTGTATTGTATCAGGAAGCTCTTTGAGCAGGGAATGATAGCTGGGCTTTGGGAATATCAATTTTGTATCTTTGTGAAGGATAGATTAGAGAGGGAAACATCTGCAGGTGGAGAGACCAATTAGCAGGTCATTACAATAGTCCAGGCGAGAAGTGACAGACTGAAGTAAGGTGATGGCTGTGTGGGTCAGGGGAAGGGCAAGATACAGGAGACGTGGATGCAGGGGATGCGGAGGTAGAGTTATCAGGATTTGGTAACTGATTGGATTTTGGAGGGAGAGTGAAATATCAAGGATGACCGCAAGGTTGTGAATCTGGGTAATTGGAAGGCTGGGAAAATTTAAGGAAGAAGTGTGAGTTTGAGAAAAAGAGAAAAGGCTCCTAGTTTGGATATGTTGAATTCAAGATGTCTATGGGACACTCAGGCAGAGAAGTCCAGCAGGCTGCTGGACTATACAAGTCTGGAGTTCAGGAGGGAGAAAAGGGCTGAATATATCTCTCTGGGAGTCATTTGCATAAAGATAATAATTGAACCCGTGGGAACTGATGAGTCCAACAAGAAAAAATAGAGTGAGAGAAGAGAAGAGGAAATAGGACAGACTCCTGTGATATACCCAAGCAAAGAAAGTGGGATATTGATGGTGATCCAGCAAAGGAAGCTGAGAAGGAATAGTCAAATGGGCAGAAGAAGGAGAGCCAAGAAAGTGAAATGTCACGACAACCCAGTGAGGGGAGAGTATCCAGAAGGAAGGGGTAGTGAACAGCATCAATATCAAATGTAGATTGGTCAAGAATGACAGAGATGGAGGGTGGAGCCAAGATGGCAGCTGGAAAGCAGGGACTTGCGTGAGCTCCCTTCCCAGGTCCCTCCAAAAACCCATAAAAATGGCTCTGAACAAATTCTAGAGCTGCAGAACCCACAGAATAGCAGAGGGAAGCAGGGCTCCAGCCCAGGACAGCCTGGATGGTCACTGGGTAAGGTCTATCCCACGGAGCTGGGAGTGGAGCAGAGGCCAGTGTGGGCTGCGCCTGGACCAACCAGACCTGGAGCCGAGTGGAACAGGCACTAGCACCCTGAATCAGTGAGCTGTGGCAGTTACCAGACTTCTCAACCCACAAACACCAAAGACAACAGAGAAGGTTAGTGGGGAAAGCTGCAGGGAGTGAAAGGAGTTTATGGTTCGGCCACCGCCCAGGGGGGCAGCGAAAGTGGTGCATCTCTGAGGACAGAACTACAGCTGTAGTTGCTTCTGGCCCCAGGCCCACCTGGTGGGAGGAATTACGTGGCAGATCAGAGCAGGAGAGCAGAGCTTGCTTAAGATCTGAGTCCAGTCTGGGTTGGTGGTTCTTGGGGGAGGAGGAGCGCTGGTGTGGCAGAGCTTGCTGTGTAGCTCTGAAAACAACATCACAGCCCCTCAAGCTTAGAACAAAGTACTCTCTATTCTATAAGCAGTCATACCCCCACGAAAAGTAGTTGGCTGGGAACATGGCCAGGCAGCGAAAACGGACTCATTCAGACTCAGACTTTGGAATCTTCCTTTGGTGACAAAGAAGACCAAAACATACAGCCAGAAGAAGTCGACAAAGTCAAAAAGCCTACATCAAAAGCCTCCAAGAAAAACATGAACTGGCCTCAGGCCATGGAAGAGCTCAAAAAGGATTTGGAAAAGCAAGTAAGAGAAGAAGAGGAAAAATTGGGAAGAGAAATGAGAGTGATGTGAGAAAACCATGAAAAACAAGTCAATGACTTGCTAAAGGAGACACAAAAAAATACTGAAGAAAATAACACCTTAAAAAAATAGACTAAGTCAAATAGCAAAAGAGCTCCAACAAGCCAATGAGGAGAAGAATGTCTTGAAAGGCAGAATTAGCCAAATGGAAAAGGAGGTCCAAAAGACCACTGAAGAAAATATTACCTTCAAAATTAGACTGGAGCAAGTGGAAGCTAGTGACTTTATGAGATATCAAGATATTATAAAACAGAGCCAAAGGAATGAAAAAATGGAAGATAATGTGAAATATCTCACTAGAAAAACCACTGACCTGGAAAATAGATCCAGGAAAGATAATTTAAAAATTATTGGACTATCTGAAAGTCATGATCAAAAAAAGAGCCTAGATATTATCTTTCAAGAAATTATCAAAGAGAACTGCCCTGATATTCTAGAGCCAGAGGGTAAAATAAGAATTGAAAGAATCCACCGATAGCCTCCTGAAAAAGATCCCAAAAAGAAAACTCCTAGGAATATTGTCACCAAATTTCAGAGCTTCCCAGAAAGAAACAATTTGAGTATTATGGAAACACAATCAGAATAACACAAGATCTAGCAGCTTCTACACTAAGGGATCGAAGGGCTTGGAATATGACATTCCAGAGGTCAATGGAGCTAGGATTAAAACCAAGAATCACCTACCCAGCAAAACTGAGTATCATGCTCCAGGGCAAAATATGGGTTTTCAATAAAATAGAGGACTTTCAAGCTTTCTCAATGAAAAGACCAGAGCTGAATAGAAAATTTGACTTTCAAACACAAGAATGAAGAGAAGCATGAAAAGGTAATCAAGAAAGAGAAATCATAAGGGACTTACTAAAGTTGAACTGTTTTGTTTATATTCCTACATGGAAAGATGATGTGTGTAATTCACGAGACCTCAGTATTAGGGTAGCTGAAGGGAATATATATATATATATATATATATATATATATATATATATATATATATACACACACACACACACACACACACACACACACATATATGCATATATATGTGTATATTTATATATGTGTGTCTGTATGTATATATATATGCATATATATACATACACATAGAGGGCACAAGGTGAGTTGAATATGAAGGGATGATGTCTAAAAAAATAAAATCAAATTAAGGGATGAGAGAGGAATATATTGAGAGAGGGAGAAAAGGAGAGACAGAATGGAGTAAATTATCTCACATAAAAGTGGAAAGAAAAAGCAGTTCTGTTGGGAGGGAAGAGGGGGCAGGTGAGGGGGAATGAGTGAATCTTGCTCTCATTGGATTTGACCTGAGGAGGGAATAACATACACACTCAATTGGGTATCTTACCGCACAGGAAAGAAGGAGGAAGGGGATAAAAAAGGGGGGACAATAGAAGGGAGGGCAGATAGGGGGAGGAGGTAATCAAAAGCAAACACTTTTGAAAAGGGACAGGGTCAAGGGAGAAAAATGGATAAAGGGGCATAGGATAGGAAGGAGCAAAATATAGTTAGTGTTTCACAACATGAGTATTGTGGAAGGGTTTTGCATAATGATACACATGTGGCCTGTGTTGAATTGCTTGTCTTCTTAGGGAAGGTAGGTGGGGAGGGAAGATGGGAGAGAATTTGGAACTCAAAGTTTTAAAAGCAGATGTTCAAAAAAAAAGTTTTTGCATGCCACTAGGAAGTAAGATATACAGGCAATGGGGCATAAAAATCTATCTTGCCCTACAAGAAAGTAAGGGAAAAGGGGATGGGGGGACGTGGGGTGACAGAAGGGAGGGCTGACTGGGGAATGGGGCAATCAGAATATATGCCATCTTGGAGTGGGGGAGGGTAGAAATGGGGAGAAAATTTGTAATTCAAACTCTTGTGAAAATTAATGCTGAAAACTAAAAATATTAAATAAATAAATAACAAGAAAAAAAGGATGATAGGGATGGAGAAAAGAACTTTGGATTTAATCACTAAAAGATTATTGGTTGCAGGGGAAATTTAGACAAAAGATATCAACAAAATATATTTTAAAAGCCTATTGATAACCTTGGAGAAAAGCTTCAGCCAAGGGTTGGGTTTAGAAGTGAGTAGCAGCTGAGGAAGTGGAAGCAATGAGTAAAGATAGCTTCTTCTAGGAGTTGGATCCCTATTACATGAGCTTGCTTTTTTGAAAGTATATAATAAATCCAACATGTTCTTTTCCAAGCTGTGCTGCTCATTTGTATTTCCTTCTGAACCTCCTTCTGTTCTCTCTGCAGTTGAACAAATGCTTCAATGAAAAGGGGTGTTGTCTTTTTTTTAAATTTGTTTTCTTTTTAAAATATCCTCAACCTGAAACAGCATTTCCATATATACAGAAGAATATAAAAATGGAATTATGTCTAAAACCATAAGTGTCCATTTCATATTACTTGCTTTAAAAGTAATATATACAATTCTTAATTGGCAATTAATAAATTAACAAAATATTTTTGGACATAGTCAATATGAGAATTTGTTTTGTTTGATGAATATAACAACACATATTTGCTACAAGGATTTTTTTTTTATTTCAGTTGGTGGGAGGAGGTGGGAAGAGAAAGAAAATAAATGCTTGTTACTTGAAAAAACAAGTTAAAACCAATTTAAGTATATAACAAAATGCACACATTACTTTCAAATCTGTCTTTTTCTATGCCTCCTTTTAAGTTTCCTCCTCTTCTCTCTTGTGCACTTAAAAAAAGCTTTCAATGTCCCTTTTGGGAGGCATCATTATTGCTGACCCCTATTATAGGAGGCCTGTTAAAAAGCGTATGCTTCTTTCTGCATCTTGTGTCCATTTATCTCTATGAAATGATAGGTAACATGCTTCATCATCCTGTCCTCTGAAGACAGAATTGGTCATTATATTTGTGGTCAATGGGGTCATCCTCATCACAACTCCCTACTCTCCCACTAACTAGTTGGGAACTTGGCTGGTTTATATACCCCTCAGGATTCTAGAAGAGAACCTGAGAAGCCAGGGTAGGATTCTCTAATGCTATTGGCTCAACCCTCTGCAAATATGCTTCTCCCTAAGATTATCAGTTGAGAATCATTTAGCCAACCAACCTTAAGTAGCTTTTCAAAAGAGGTATTTAATAAGGAAGTACAATAAAAGTCTGTGACACTCTTCTCAACTACAGAGTCCAGGAGAAAGTGGGCTCAATACTATGTGCTATACGAAATGATGAACAACAATAAAAAGAAGTAAAAGTGGGAAAAAAAGAAAAAAGAAAGAAAAACCAGTTATGAAACCTAAGAAAACTTCTGCTGAAATATAAATTTATATAGCTGTTCTCAAAGAAAAAGTGAAGATGGCAAAGAAAAAGAAACTGGGAGCCCTTACTATGGAGGAGAAGATGGAAGCCGATGAAAAGAGACAGAAGAAGAAAAAATGAGAAGCAAAAAAAGGACTTGAGTTAGAACAGGATTTGTGTATCTTTCTTTCCTTTTGTAAAGGAGTTTTAGACCTTGACCTTTGTTTCTTCATCTGAAAAGTGAGGCTGTGCAATGGGACATACTTTTGATAATTTAAATGAATCTTATTTCATAAAACAAGGCTTTCTCTAAATAAAAAAAAAGTTTTAAGTAAAAAAAAAAGAAATGATGAACAAGATGCGCTAAAAAAAAAACCTGGAAAGACATAAATGAGGTGATACAAAGCAAAATGTACTGCGTACAAAGTAACAGCAATATTATCAGATGATCAGCTGTAAATGAGTTAGCTATTCTCAGCAATACAATGATCCAATGTAACTCTGAGGGACTTATGGTGAAAAATGCTATCCATCCCCAGAGAAAGAACTGATGGTGTCTGAATACAGACTGAAGCATAATTTTTCTTACTTTATTTTTCTTGAGGTTTTTTTCTCTATGCTTTCTTTCACAACATGGACTAATGTGGAAATATGTTTTGCATCACTACATATGTATAATACATCAAATTCCTTGCCTTCTCGATGAGGGGATAGGGGAGGGAGGAAGACAGAAAATTTGGAACTCAGAGTTTTAAAAACAAATGTTAAAAATTGTTTTCACACATAACAGGGGGAAAATAAAATGCTAAATATAATTTAAAAAGTATCATCTAAAGTGTGCTCCAGCTAGAGAGCATATGAAGCCTTGTTGTTGCTCATACTTCAAGAAGGGCCAATGACATGTAACCTACAGATAGCGCAGAGTTAATGTTTGCTAGAAGTCCTTTTGTACTGTCTCTGGGGGTGTTCAAGAAGTTTTCTGTAGGTATGGTGTGGCACCTTTCATGGGCTCTTTGTAGAATTCTGAGTCCAGTCTGTCCTTGACTCCCAATGATGCAGACCCTGCTGCCAGCTGATCTGAGGATGCCAATTAGGACACTGATGGGAAGATAAAGAGGACCAACTTCCTCTATACCCTTAGAAATTTGCAAGGTCTTTATCTGTCAAAGAACAGTCAAGGGAATCTTGTAAGGGTAAGATAGAAATTACCCTTCCCTGTTTTAGATCTGATAATTTAACTAGGTGAGAACATGTCTCAATCAATGAAAATACCTTAAGTGCAAAAAGGCCTTCAAAACTAGAGTGAAGTCATGCAAGAATCTAATCTGAATAGGGAAAGGAAATTTGACTATATAAATTATCTATATATCTAACATCTATAAGTTACCAATCAAGTTGAGAAGAGATTCTGGAAAATGGAGTAGGTATGAAATCTTAGCTGAAACCTCAGAGAAGGAACTCTCTCCCCTCCCTGCTTCGGCTGGAAAAAGACACTTCTTTCAAAGAGTCCAAAGGATTTTAGGCCTGCCCCTCTCTGGGAAACCATCAAATTTCCTCCACCAATACAAACTTCTTCAGGGCCTTTTTGCCCTTGGTGTTGTTCAGTCAGGTCAGACTCTTGGTGATGCCACTTGATGCTTTCTTGGCAAAAATACTAGAGTGGTTTGCTATATTTCCTTCTCCAGCTCATTTTACCAATGAGGAAACTGAGGCAAGCAGGGTGAAGTGACTTGCCCAGGGTCACACAGATAGTAAGTGTCTGAGGCCAGATTTGTACTCAGGAAGATGAGTTGTCTTGACTCCAAGCTCAGAACTCTATTCACTTAGGTGCCCCCCTTTTGACTTTAGTCTAAGGTTTTTTTGATTAATTGATGCTTGTTCTTCTCTAGTTGAGGTGGGGGTGGTTTCCACCCTATCCATACACATTAATCTGAGGTCTTAAGTCTTTCAAAGTTGTTTTTCTTTATATTGTTGCTGTCCTTATACAGATCATTTTCTTGGTTCTGCTCAATTTGGTCTTCATCAGTTCATTCTACCTAGGATTCTCTAAAATCATCTCTCTCATCATTTCTTACACTGCACTAATATCCTATTCATATACCATGATTCATTCAGCAGTTCTCCAATGGCCTAAGAGACTATCTGAGCTGTCCCATTAGGTTTTAGTTATTTCTTTTCCTCCCTCCCCTTTTAATTCCCCATTAGGCATCAGGGGTGTATGGGGTGTTCAGGGAGGACTAGAACTTTTGATGTGAGGGCTTGCTGAGCCCTTTTCAGCGCTGCTCATCCGTCTTTGGTGTCTACCTATCGCCTAACTCTCACCTGTCACCCCAAGGAGCTATAGCAAGCACAGCGGCCACACCTTGCTAAACTGTCTTGACGGTCAGGCTCAACCAGGTTGAGGGTAACCGACAAGCCCTCAAACCCTTTGGTGAGTTGGGGGGTGTCTACCCCAAGCATATAAAGACTATGCCAGTGAGAACAATTTATTCCGAAGGACATGAAGCAGGTGTTGTGGAGCTCTTACAGCTTAGTCAGGCATTGAAGATGGCAAGGTCATCCACTGCATCCTAGGCCATTGACAGTTGTCTTGACTTTTGTTCTGCCACTGGACTCAGATGACCCTGGAAGGGAAAGTTAAGCCAAAGACTTTATGCAACTCTGCCTCACTTAAATCCAATTTGCTGGCAAGTCAAGACATCATCCATGATGTCACTGGTCTTTTTTGAAAACAAAAGATGAACAGCAGTATCAGGAAGTTTGTTATACTTACGGATATTCCCTCCCTGGCAAGGGTGTATGGGAGCCAGCTCTCACCAGTTAAATTTTCAGTGCGAGCGTTTACACCTGGGAAATCTGCCAGCACTACAAATCAGGGCTTGATGTATGGTTTTGTAGGCTTTAGAAAGTGATGGAAAAAATGTTAATAATGCAGATTATATGTCATGGAGTTTTTTTCTCCTAGAGAATTTTTTTCACTAGCATACACCTGCTCCCAGATATTATTCTCTCTCTTAACACCCCCTCCCTCCAACTGTCATCTACCACTGGTTTCCCTATTGAATCTTGTTTTGGAGTGCTGGCTCTCTTCAGCCCATCCAAAGACCCCAGCCCCTTTGACATCCTGTAACATTCTTGTTTTGCCCTGGAGTCTTTTTTTTAAAAACTTTTTTTTAGTGAGGAGGCAATCTGGGTTAAGTGATTTGCCCAACGTCACACAGCTAGTAAGTGTCTGAGATCAGATTTGAACTCAGGTCCTCTTCACTCTAGGCCCAGTGTTCTATCCACCTAGCTTCCCCTCCCTATTGAATCTGATGTATTTCCACACTAAACTCTGTGTTTATGTCCAGCCCTCCCTTATCTGTTTCAGATAAGAGTAAAGTTCATCTAAGGATGCTCACATCCCCATCCTGTTCTCCATATTTGTACATTCTTCTTTTCACACACCCCAATTATAAGAAAGAGCACGTTTCACTTCCTCTTCCTCCTTTCTACACTAATCTATTCCTGTTTCCCTAGGGGTAAAGGGAAGGGTCATTTTCAAACCTCAATTAGGGCACACAAATGATGTCCTAGGTTTGGCCTCCAATCGGAAGCCTGGCATATCCTAAAGTATCAACAAGTCTAGTTCTTTCATAAAGTAGATTTAATTCCATAAGCTGTAAATTGGCCCAATCTGTGAGGTTCTAATTGACTGCCCCTTTAAAGCTGGGCAACCTTTTTATCCCCATCCTCCAGGTCTCCAGAGCTCAGAATCAACTCCTTTTTAGATTTAAAAGCTATCACCTTCTGACGAGTTCCAGCTTCTAGCTTGAAAGTGCTTCCTTCCTTCCATTTGCCAAGTTGGAAAGAGTGCCATTGGGTCCAGATGTTTGCAAGTTGATGAATGAGTCATTAATAAGCTCCTGCCTGGGGTGTCATTCACCTCATATGCCCTCCCTTCTCCATCCCCCCTAATGGTCACTCAAAGCCCTATCATACAGCCTTAGAATGTCTCACCACTTTGAAATATTAGAGTAACAATTCCTACCCTTGTTAAGACAAAGATTGCTTCTGTCCTCTGTGAAAGAAACAGAAAGGCTGGGGCAGGAACCTCCATGACTTTGAGTCCTCCAACCCCATCATGCCAGTCTTTTTATACCTTACATATCCACACTTCAATCCAGTGACATTGCCCTTGCTGTTCCCTGAACAAGATACTCCATCTCTCAGCTCTGGGTTATTTTCTCTAGCTACACCCCTGCCTGGAAGCCTCTCCCTTCTCATCTGGCTTCCTTCAAGCGTCAGCTAAAGTCCCATTTTCCACAGGAAGTCTTTCCCAATCCCTTTTAATTCTAGTGCTTTCCCTCTGTTGATTATTTTAAACAATAAACATTTATTATTTCTTATTTCTCTTGTGTATGGCTTGTTTGTACATATTTGTTTGTATCTTATCTCCCCCATTAGATTGGGAGCTTACTGAGGGCAGGGACTATCTTTTAAAAAATTTTTAAATTTAATTTTTATTTTCAGTTGCAAATTCTCTCTCTCTTTCACCCTCTCACCCATCCATTGAGAAGGCAAGAAATACAGGGACTCCCTTTTGCCTTTTTTTTACTATCCTCAGAACTTACTATAGTGCCTAGAATAGTATTTTGTTGTTCAGTTGAGTTAAACTCTTTTTGACCCCCTTTGGGGTTTTCTTGGTAAAGATGCTGGAGGGGCAGCTAGGTGGCACAGTGGGTAGAGCACCAACCCTGGAGTCAGAAGGACCCGAGCTCAATTCTAGCCTCAGATACTTACTACATATGTGACCCTGGGCAAGTCACTTTACCCTGATTGCCTTTAAAAAAAATGTAGATACTAGAGTGGTTGACCATTTCCTTTTCCAGCTCATTTTACAGATGAGGAAACTGAGGCAAACAAGGTTAACTGACTTGCTTAGGGTGACACAGTCTGAGGTCAGATTTGAACTCAGGAAGATGAATCTCCCTGACTCCAGACCTAACACTCTATCTGCTATGCCACCTAGCTGTCCCTGACACACAGCAGGTGCTTAATAAATTCTGGTTGACTGATTGACAAAGGACCTGGGATACAATGGCAAGGCCAACAAAACTCTAAACTTTTGCAATGCTTTCATAATGTTTGATCTGTGTCATTCTAGATCTCTTTCTTGTTATGTGTGTGCATAAGGGTATTATCTTGCATCAGAGAATTTCGCAATTCTAAGAACTAGCCTTCCTCCCTCTGAGGAATGTAAATGAATTAATATTGCTTGTTATGCATGTTTATACATAGCTCTGTTAATAAGTAAGACCTTAATCCCCTTGTTAGGATCTTTGTGAATTGTATGAGTTTATTTCCTCTCCCCTATGGAATCTGAGTTAGCATTTTACAAATAGAATCCTAAGGGGTGGGGGGAACCAAAGCCTTTGATTCCTCCCTTGAGAGGACAACCCAAGGTCATTTTCCTAGCACTTGCCAGAGAGTTGGCATGTATCCTGTGTTAGCTATTCCTTGTTTTTTGCCCTCACCTCTAAAACTAGCCAAGAAGCTCTCCTCCTCTTTACCCAGTCATAACTTCCAAAATAAGCATCTGTCTGAAGCCAAAGTCCCCTAGCCCCCAGCATTATAGGTGATAACCCTCTATATCCCCCTAATTAGCCAGCTTTGAGTAAATCAGAAAAACATTACACTCCCATCCCCCTCAATCAATTACTGTGCTCCAACATTCCAAATCATAGGTCTGGCAGTAAAGGCAGCAGATAACATTGCTCCCCACCAATCACCATCCTGGAAGCCCCCAAAGGGAAGGAACATCCCTAATATGTTTCAGAGATGGGAATTTTCCCGTACCAAAAAGAAAGGTGGGACAACCATCTTTGGAACTACCATTATCTCAACCTCAATGTTGATTTGGAGGCCTCATCTGCTGCCTCTGGCAAGTGTACAGAATAGGATTTAAATGACATTTTAAAAATAATTGATTTTTTTAAATTAACAAGCTTTTCTTTTCTCTCTCCCATATCTCCTCCCCACCACTGAAGAGAAAAAAAAAGTCTCTTAACAAATGTGCACAGTAAAGCAAAGCAAATCCCTTCATTTGCCATGTCTAAAATGTAAGCCTCATTCTGTAATTTGCATCTATCGTCTCTCTATAGAATATTTTGAAGAGCAAGGACCACAATCAAGACCAAATGTTGCAGAATTATAAAGAATAATCCTGGCCCCAAAGAAGAGAAATGAGAGGTCCCTCCCCCAATCCTTTACTCCTTTGTAGAGATTGGCGTCCACAGGTTTGGAACATTGCATATAACCTCAACCTTTATTTTTTTTTGATGTACAGGTGGCAGAAGTTTTTTCTCTCTCCTCTTCAAAAAAAATGTCTTAAGAGGTTAACTTTGGGGAGGGGAGGGGAGGAAATCTCAGGATTGTAAAAATGTAACAAATAAGAAAAATCTACTTATAAAAATAAATCTCCTTTAGACATTGCTCATATGACAGTTTCCTTTCTTCCTCTCAAGTGTGGATGGTTTGTTACAAAATCCCTCATTTGTTGAGGCATTTGCTGCCAAACACAAGAACTGAATTGGAGAGGAGAAACTGATCAAGTCTCCTTATTTTTAAATCCCACAAACTCAAGGGGCTTTCATTCCAACTGTGGCAAGAAGTGTCCTAATTCAGGTAGCTAGGTGGCACAAGGGCTGGATCTGGAAGTTAGGAAGACCTGAGTTCTAATCCTGTTTCAACACTTACTTAACTGTGTGATCCTCAGGAGGTCCCTTAACCTCTGGTGACCTCAGTTTCCTCACTTATAATATGGGGATGATAATAGTGCCTACCTCCCAGGGTTGTTGGAAGGATAAAATGAGAAAGCTGTAAAGCACTTTGTAAACCTTAAAAGATGATATAAATGCTAGTCATCATTGGCGTTGTTATTTAGATACTGCAGACCCCAAATTGGTAAGAGCTGAGTCCCTGGCTCGGGGAGATCCCTTGGTCTCCAAGAAGCTACCAGTCTATAGACCTGGGTCAGTCTGGGCCTCATTGCAGGAAATGGAGAAAGTTGCCCCATCTTTCCCTCACCCATAACTGGTAGGTATAGAGAAGCAAAGTCAGACCATGAGAGTCATACAAGATGCCTAAGGAAGTTGGGTGAGGTCCATGGGGCTAAGGGAGTCAGGAGGAACACCAAGACACACCAACATGGGGCGAGGCAGGGTGCTCCTTTACACACCTTCCATTTACACTCCAGAATCAGTTTCTGGGTATGTCTACCCTGATTGATCCCACCTAGCCCTGAATCATTCACTCTACTTTACCACAATGTTTAACTCACACTACAAAGTTTCTACTGTATTGACTATTTTAGGGCATGTGCTGCTGCGTAAACATTTAGTTTGGGGCATAGTGTGAAGAAACAGGACAGCCTTTGTCACCCCTGGACAGAAAGGACTCACAGGAGCCCAAAGACAGAAACTGAGAACACATGAATCACTCTGTGTTTCTCTTCAGAAAGACCCTGTCCCAGGGTTACCACGTAGGCAACATTCCAATACCCTGATGAATCCCTAGCTCTTTCACAGGGTCCTACACAACCTGCCCTGTTTCCTGTGGTTTGTACTCTCATGGTGGAGCCTCTGGAACAGCATCCTTCCCACCCTTCCCTTTCTATCCCACTTGGCCTATCCTAATAACTCACTATAACCCGGTTGTCCCAATGTCTGGATCTCCTGTTCCCTCCTCCAGAAAATCCGCTCCCGTCACCCAGATCCTGGCTCTGTACCCCGTCTGCAGGGATTATGGTTGCTTTTCTTTTTTTCTAAGAGAGACAGTGCTCAGGACCCCCACCCCCTTTTATCTTTTTAGATTAGGGAGAACTGTGGTTATTTCTATGACACGAACCTCTTGGACAATCTCAACCCCTTTTTGGAAGAATGTTTTTTAAAATGCACAAAATAAAATTCATAGAATTATAATAGAAACAAAATTTTTTAAAGTTATCAAAATAAAAATTTTTTAAAGTTCATAGATTCTCAGGTTATGAATCCCAGCTCTACAAGGTCCAATCTCTGAACTCTCAAATTTGAGCCAACTCCTAAGGTAACCCCTAAGCCTATGTGCAAACATTCTTAATGTGTGTGCATATGTGTGTTGTCTACTTGCCCTGGAAGGTCCTTAGGGATACTTCCTTCTCTACCCATTTTACAGCTCCACACTGAGAATGGATGGAATGAATTAGGGGAGCTGGGTGACTTCAGGAAGTCAGCTCCTCCAGGCCTCAATTTCCTTCTCTGGAAAATGAAGGAGCCGAACCTGATGGCCATTTCTATAGCTCCCAGCTCTAAATCCTATGATTAGTTATGAGGTTGACTGTCTCCGTGCAATCCCTGCTGCCCCCATTATTCTCTCCTAGTTGTCCCTGTAGTCCTATGAACGTCAGATGGCAAAAGCAACAATAATCTATTTCATAACACAAAGGAGCCAGAGAGGACGTATGTTTGGGATATTCCTCTGTCTCTCTAAGATTATCCAAACTTGGAGTAGGCCTCTTCTGTGCTCCAGGGACTGGCTCTGGTTGTTTTAGGTATTAAAGTATCCAGCGTGCTGAGGACGGAGGTTTGGGGCAGAAACAAATATTCAGGCATCACTAATGGAGAAACTGAGGCCTCAAAAAGAGCAAGGATTTGCTAAGCATTTCCTGAAGAGCAGGGCACTGGCTGTAAAAATTGTTACCCAGTTTTCTTCTTTCCTTCTAGTCTGGGAAACAATTTTTACAGCTAGTGTTTCTGATAAGGCCTCATTTCTCAAATATATAAAGAACAGAGTCAAATTTATAAGAATACAAATCATTCCCCAACTGATAAATGGTCAAAGGATATGAACGGGCAGTTTTTAGTTGAAGAAATTAAAGATATCTATAATCATATGAAAAAATGCTCTAAATCACTATTGATTAGAGAAGTGCAAATTAAAACAATTCTGAGGTACCATCTCACACCTATCAGACTGGCTAATATGACAAAAAAGGAAAATGATAAATGTTAGAGAAGATGTAGGAAAATCAGAACACTAATGCATTGTTGGTGGAGTTGTGAACTGATCCAACCATTCTGGAGAGCAATTTGGAAGTATGCCCAAAGGGCTATAAAACTGTGAATATCCTTTGATCCAGCAATAACACTACTAGGTTTGTATCCCAAAGAGATCATTAAAAAGGCAAAAGGACCCATATGTACAAAAATATTTATAGCAGCTCTTTTTGTGGTGACAAAGAATTGGAAATTGAGGGGATACCCATCAATTGGAGAATGGCTGAACAAGTTGCAGTATGTGAATGTAATGGATACTATTGTGCTATAAGAAATGAGGAGCAGACAGACTTCAGAAAAACCTAGGAAGACTTAACACGAACTGATTCTGAGTGAAGTGAGCAGAACCAGAAGACTGCACACAGTAACAGCAACACTGTGTGCCCCTGCTGCCTCTTTACCATAGCTGTATTTCTCTGGGCTCTCCCACCCTCTTTGGATACTATTCAGCTGGGACTGAGTGCTTCTCCCTGGGGCCCGGAATAAGGCTTGGCCCCAGGCAGCTGACGGAGGGTGATGGTTCTGCCTTCACAGAGCCAGAAGACAGGGTACAGGGGCTGGGTGAAGAAGGCGTTGAAGACATGCAGGAGCTGGACCTGAGGCTCCAAGCTATAGAAAGAGAGACGTCCAACAGGCAGGTCCAACTCCATTCCCAAGAGGTGTCCGGGTTTGCCCAGAAGTCGCCGAGCCTCCCCGTTGTGCCAGGCCTGATAGCCATCCTCCTGCACCCGGAGCCCCCAGGAACAAGGGTTTCTCCCAATGTTGTCTGTCTGTCCGGGCAGGTTTTGCCGGGCAAGTCCAGGGTAGGTGACACCCAGGGTCACGGAATGGTCTGACACTTCTACCTCCCAGTAGTGCTTTCCTGCCTCGAAGCCTTGGGCACACAGCACTTGCCAGAGTTGAAACCTCCCAGGCCGGGTAGCCTGCTGGGACCTGGAGCCATGTTTTACCCGCTGGTTTTGGCAGGATAGGTAGAGGTGGTGGTTGGCAGTGTCAGGGTCAAAGGTCAGGTTTCGGTAATCTGTGAGAAGAAGGACATGCACAGGGGTGAGGGGCTGTAGGGTCACCTCACTGCTCTACTGCCACCCAAGGTGTGACTTCCCTACCCCACCAGTGGAAGGGCTAAGGCTCTTCCCGTCTCTGGGCTTCTCCGATGCTCCTTCCCACAGCTGAGTGACATCCCTAAGACCCAAAGACCAACCTCAAAGAGGCAACCACCAGCACAGACATGTATGTAGACAGTACATGAATGATACCCACATCTGTGCATGCACACACACATATACATGACTTACTCTGTTTCAGTTCCTTCCTTAGACCGCACACTGGTCTTGGGACTGATTCCAGGGGTCCTCTGTGCTCTAGAATTAAGAGGATGGGGTCTGGTGGAGGGAGGCTGATCCCCTTTTCTTGGGAGGTCCTCCACTTACTATTCTAAGGGAAAGTGCCCTGTGGGGAGCACTCAGCTTGGTCTGAGGCTGGGCAATGGGTGGTACTATCACTTAGGAAATAACTTTGGCCTGGTCCCTGGGGCTGAGGGACAGTCCCAGACAGTGAGGGAAGAGGGGCATTGGTAAAGGCCATCAAGGGTAGAAGGTCAGCCTTACCTTTGAGGCTAGGATCAGCATCTCTAAGAATCACAGGGCCAATTTCATCCCTCAGCAGGAGTTGATAGATTTGGTCTAGTGTCTTCTTCAGCTCATTCAGCTGACCAGCATCTTCATCCCACTTCAGTGAGGGCACTGGTGCCAAAGACCCAGGAGGTGTCAGAAGTAGAGCCTTCTGAACCATCAGGGACATGGGACCATCAGTCAGAAGGCCTGAGGTGTCTGGAGTCCCGCTCAGGAAGGAATCCTCCCCTCTTCCAAGTCTTCTTCCCTTCCACCTGTGATTTCACCCTCCCCTCCTGCCCACCCCCCCGCCCCAACTCCTCATCACTACACTAGGTACCTGGAGGAAGCTCATGTCTTCAGGACACGTCAGCAGCTCCTGGATCTGCTGGGTGTGCTGTGCCAGGTGTTCTAGGTGGTCCTGAAGCCACTGCTCGGTCTCCTTGGCCTGTGCCAGGGCAGCTGACTTTTCCTGTTCAATGCTCTGGAGCGCCTTATCCCGTTGGGTTTCGAGGGCTCGCAGTAAGCAAGAGACTTTGTTGGAGACAGCCAAGGCCAGAGCGTGGGCTGAGTTCTGGGTGGGTGAAGGAGGAGGCTCAGGTTGGGGGCAGTGGAGGTAGGCAAAGACTAACAGTGACAGCCCCGGGGCACTAAACCGAGTGGGATCAACTCTGCGTGAGGTGGAGCAGGGCAGCGACGGGCTGGGTCCCTGGAAGATCTGTCCAGGGGCCCAGCATCACGAGGACATCATAAGTACCCATCCGTTCTGGTAAATTAAATACTGGCCCCTCATACTTTTAAGACTTGCAGAGTGAGTTCCTCATAACAAACCTACAGGGGCACTATCTCATTTTACAGCTAGGGAAACTGAGGCTTGGAGTGACTTGCTCATAATCCCATTAAGGGAAATAACATGGTAAAGTATGAAAAGAAATCTACTGGAAGTCGGAGTCCCCAGGTTCAAATTCTGGCTCTGCCACTTCACTGTGTGATCTTAGGTAACTTACTTCCCCACTCAGGGCCTCTCTTTAACAATAATTAGTAGGATTTATGTAGCCCTGGAAGGTTTGTCAAGCACGTTCCATATGTTATCTCATTTGGTCCTCACAACCACCATGGGAGGTAGGCGCTGTTATTATCCCTATTAATAACCCTAATAATCCCTATTTTACAGATGAAGACACTGAGGCAGACAGAGGCAAAGCAACTTGGCCAGCATCACAGAGTGTCTGAGCTAGGATTTGAACTCAGGCTTTGCTGATTCCAAGTCCAGCTCTCTACCCACTGTACCACCCAGCTGCCTCTTTAACATGAGGGCAGAGGATGGATTAGATTATCTTTGGTGTCCCTTTCAACTCTAAAGCTATGATTTTATAAGGTTAGGAGTTGAACCCAGGTCTCCTGAGAGAGCTCTTTCCATTAAACCAGGCTGCCTGGAGATCATCCTTTTCTTTTCTTTTAGAGGGGGGAAGGCAGGGCAATTGGGATTAAGTGACTTGCCCAAGGTCACACAGCTAGTAAGTTGTCAAGTGTCTGAGGTTGGATTTGAACTCAGGTCCTCCTGACTCCAGGGCCGGTGCTCTACTCACTGCGCCACCTAGCAGCCTGAGATCATCCTTTTCTACTAGTCTATAGGGGTAGAGAGAACCACAGCTTAGTTAAAGCAGCAACTGCACAGAGTAAGAAGATGCTTTTGGGTTACACTGCCAAGTGTGAAAGGGGTGAGGTTGAGCAGCCTGCTTCCTTCTCCCGGTTTGCCTCTACCAATTCAGCCAGCCTGGTGCCAGAGGCCACACAGAGTGGCTAACCAGTCCCCTTCTTACTCCCCAACCAGTAAACATAGCAATGTGAAGGCTATAGAAAAGCCTAGCCCTCCCAACCCAAAGGGAAAAAAGCCCCAAATAACAGAACTCCAATCAGGAACTACACAGAAAGACATCCAGGACACAGCGGAGACTGGAACAGAATTCAACCAGAGAAGTCAGAGAAAGTTCTAGCAAATGGAATCATGCCAGGGAAAATATAAGTAAACAGAAGAAAACACTAGACACAGTGAAGAAATACTAAGGATTAAGAGAAAGTCAGGAGGTAATCCTAGATGAAAGAGTAATACAAATACAAATACAAGTAGGATCCCAGAGAGAAATAAATGGCTTGGCTACGAGGATCACAAAAGTTTCTGGAAGAAATGAAGCAAAACCAAAAGCAGAAAGCCTTACCCAAATAACGAGTGCTCAGAAAAACAGAACAATCAGAATTCAAGGACTCCACGAGACAAGAAATATTAGCACAAAGCTAGATTAAATGAGATAATACATGTAAAGCACTTTGCCAATCTTAAAACCCTTATATAAATGTGAGCTGTTGTTAAAGTCAAAGAAATGAAAAAAGAAAAAAGAAGAAAATGGAAGGTTATCTACAAAAACAACTGATCCGGGAAAAGGAGTTGAGGAGAGCTAATCTGAGAACATTAGACTCCCTGAAAATCATTACCAATCAAAAACCCTACATATTTTATTTCAAGAAATCATAAAACAAAACCAATCCATTAGAACCAGACAACAAAGTGTAAATAAGCACATACCACTTAGCCCCAAAGTGAAAACACCCAAGAATGCCATTACCAAATTCCAAAGCCTTTTCGTCAAAGCAAACATAATGCAAGTAGCCAGAAACATTTCAAGTGCCAAAGAACCACAGTCAGGATTATACAAGACTATGCTGTGACTATCATAATGAGCAAAACTTGGAATACAATTTCCTGAAAGGTAAAAGATAAAACATGAACTTGGATAGACTTCAAGAAACAGTCGAGGGGGCAGCTAGGTGGTACAGTGAGTAGAGCACCAGTCCTGGAGTCAGGAGGACCTGAGTTCAAATCCGGCCTCAGACACTTGACAGGCTTACTAGCTGTGTGACTTCAGGCAAGTCACTTAACCCCAATTGCCTTGCTTTCCCTCCTTCCAAAAACAACAAAAAAAGAAACTGTAGAGGAGAGAAGGGCCTGATGTGCTCTGGTCCGTGAAGTCACAAAGAGTCACAGCAAGAACAGCAATACCACCAAAACCAAGGATAATATACCCTGCAAAAAGTGAGTGTCACCCTCCAGGGAGAAAACGGATCTTAACTAGAACAGAGGACCTACGAACATTCCTGATGAAAAAACCAAAGCTGAGTAGAAACTTTAAATGCAAACACAGAAGTAAAGAAAAACCTCCACTGAAGCAACTGGAAGCAACTAAATGATGATGAACTTCTTTCATTCTAAAGAGGGGAAAAGAGATAAGTATCCCTTCAGAATACCCCGATTTTCAAGGCTTGCAGATGGGGGTAAGATGCACACAAACACAAAAGTGTGAGTGTTATTTTTTTTTTTAAGAAAGGAAATAAAATGGAGGGCTAAAATGAATAAACCAGGAAGGAAATGAGAAAGAAAGGTAAAGAAACTACTATTTTGAGTAACTGGGGTGCATCAAGAGAAGACTATGCAAACATAGAGGAAGGGGTAGGGATGGAGCTCTTACGATGCTTTTACCTGGATGAAAGAGCGTCGAACATATACACTCAAAAGTTTGGTATAAAAATAAATTAAACTCAACTAAGAAATGAGAAGAGACAGGGAAAGGTAAGAGTATGGCTCAGGAATGATTAAAAAGAAAGAACATATAACTAGCATTATCTATAATTGAAAAACACTAGATACCTTTCCCATAAGTTCAGGGGCAAAGCAAAGATATTCATTGTCACCACTATTATTTGATATAGTTCTAGAAATACTGACTACATCAAAAATACAAGACAAATTGAGACAATAAACATAGGCAGAAGAAACAAAATTAGCCAATTTGTAGATGTAGGTTTATTTAGACATCCCTAAAGAGTCAACTAACAATATAACTGAAACAATAACTTCGGGAAAATAATTATATTAAATAAATCTACAAAAACCATCAGCCACTTCCCTGTATGCTACCAGCAAACCCAGTCATAAAGGTAGAAAAATAAATCCCTTTAAAAATAACTAAGCTATGTCTAAAATATCTGGGACTCAATCTACCAAGACATACAGAAATTTTAAGAATATACTCTATGTAGAAATAAAGACAGACTAAAGTAATTAGAGAGATAGCAACTGCTTATGATCGGGATGTATCAATATAATAAAAATGACAACGCTTACTAATTTACAGATTCAGTGCTATGCTAATCAAATTTCCAAAGAGTTACTGCATAAAAATAGAAAAATAACTATAAAAGCCATCTGGATGAACAAAAGGTCAAAAATATCAAGGTGAAACATGAAAAAAAGAGTGGGAAAGAAAGATACCTAAAATCACCAGATCTCAAACTACTCTACGAAAATAAGTCATCATCAAAATTCTTTGGTATTGATTGGAAATCAGAAAAGTGGATCAGTGGGAAAATTAGATACACAAAACCCAGAAGTAATTACATAAAGTCTCTGATAATCAACCAATCAACATTTATTAAGTACCTACTATGTGCCAGGCACTCTAAGAAAAATAACTATTCAAGACTTAAGACCTACAATTGATGTAATGATCAGTCACTATTCCAGAGAATCAATGATGAAGCTAGCTTCCTACCTCTTGGCAGAGAGATGACAGAGGAGAGGTTCAAAATGATGGATACCTTCTCAAGCAAGGCCAATGTGTAAGATTTGTTTGATTTGCTTACACCTCTTTGTTACAAAGGAGGGTTTTCAGTACTGTGATCCTCAGTGTCTCCCTCCCAGAGAGCCATCCATCCCATATATCAAATAGCATTTTTTAAAGCGACCCAAAAAAAATCACAACTGATTTGTACCAATGAAAAAATATGAAAACACGTGCAATTTTTAACACCTGAGACATCCCATCTCCATGAAGGAGTGAGTTGGAGACATCTTCTCATACCTCTTTATTTGACTTATGCTTGGTCTTTATAATTTTGTTACATTCACTTTTGAATTTTAGGTGTGTGGTTGTAATGGGGTGCTTGGGTACCTGTGCTTGGACCCCAATTCCAAAATCACATTTCTCCCTAGCTTCAAAACACTATCCCTGGCAGCTTCTCCCCAGCCCAAGGACACTAGCAATTACTCATGAGAAGGCCCCAGCAAAATACTTCTCTCTCTTCCTGGTACAGTAACAAACTGCACCAGTAAGAATTATGAGCTTGAACTGGCTTTGTACTAGCTCATAAAGATACTCAGTACCCCCTGGACTATCTATACCAACTCCCTACCTCATTATATGCATCTTGGACTCCTCATGATGTGTATCCTTGACTTTAGACATATGAATACTCCCTACATCTATCAATCAAGACATTGATGGGTGGCAGACTGGGCAATTCTCTGTTGGCCCTGACCCCCAGTTAACTTAGTGATGGAATAGATACAAAAAGTGCATATTCCTTTAAGAACTGACGACTCCTTAACCACTCCCTAATCCCGCCCTGAATCACCTAGTTAGCATACTTGGCACATGTTTTACTATAGTTTATCCTATATAAACTTTAACTGTACCCCTCTAGGATCTCAGGCTCCTTAAGAACTTTTGCCCACTGAAAAGCGTAAAAATAAACCTTAGCCAACTTGACTTAAAAAATCTTGAGTCTATGAATTTTTTCCAGACAACCTGGACCTTCACTCCAGTCTTTGAGGGGTCTCTGAACCCCCCTCAAAATGTTGTTTTTTTCCATTTACACTATTGTAGTAACTGTGCTATTGTTTTCTTGGTTCTGCTAACTTCACTGCAACATTTCATGTGGATTTTTCCATGCTTTTCTGTATTTATCACATACATTATTTCTTATAGCACTGTAATATTAAAATTAAATTAATATACCAAAAAGGAAGGGGAGTTTTTTTGTGGGGCGGGGAGGGGACTGGTGAGGTAGTGATAGTGAAAACAAAAAGAAAAGAAAAAAAAGATTGTCAGTGAAACAAAGTAAAAAATACATTGAAAGGAGCAGAAAGAATTTCTGAAAGGGAAATAGACAAGCAGGGCAATGTTGGAAGTATGGTCTTAAATTTAATCTATATTTTAAAGAAACAATAAACAGTACGAGGTATCATAAGTAATCCCCTTTTTCTGTTCTTTGTATAAGGAAATGTCCATGATTGTCATATTCATAATTAAAAAGGAAAATTTTTTTTCTTTCCCTAATGCAAAGGGTAGTGATCCGGAGGGGTCAGGAAGGGCTACATTACCCGGATCTCCTCACTCTTCTGCTGCACCTCCTGAAGTTGTTCCTCAGCCTGGACTGCCTGGCTCCAATTTTCCTCCAGCTGCTCTTCCAGCCATTTCTGTGACACCAGGGAGACAAAAGCACAGAGAGGATCCAGGGCTAGGGAGTAAATCCTGAACTCTCCTTCTAGCCAATGCCAATATACCAGGTACTGTGAAAAGCACTAGCATGGGAATCAGAAGATCTGAGTTCTGCCAAAGGGCTTTACCACACACACTATGTGTGACCTTGGTCAATTCACTTCCTCCTTTGGCCTCTGATTCTTCATCTGTAAAATGGGATAATAATACCTACCATACCTATCCCTTAGGTTTACTGCAGAGATGGAGGAAAGCTCATGGCACCTGTAAAGTGCTAAATAAGAGGTTCTTAACTTGGAGTCCACAGATTTCAGGCAGTCTGTTAACTTGGATGAGAAAAAAAAATGACATCTTTATTTTCATTAAAAAACATTATTCGGAGAAGGGGTCCATAGGTTTCACCAGACGGTTAAAGAGGTCTATAACAAAATAAGTAGTTAAGAACCTTGTGCTAAATATATGTAAACCATCTCTATGACTTCCTAACCTCAGCACTAGGTTCGGGCAAAAGGAAAGGGTCTTGGTTCATCTCTTATCATTTCTCCCCCCTCCCTAACCCCAAACCCCAACATTCCCTGAAGAGCTAAACAATTATCTAGAAGTATCAGTACGAAGAGATAAGCAAATTGACTAACTTGCTATTCCCTAAACTCACCATTCCATCTCCTGCTCAAAAGCTTTCCAATAGTTTTCATAATCACTGATTATGTGGCTCATTGTTTAGGTTTGGATGGCTTCGAATGAGTGTAAAAGTTTTCTGTTTCGGCCAGAACCTCAGAGTCTTCATCTCCCAGACAGACACTTTTGCAATGGTAAATTGGGCCATCTTTGGTCTCAATTCTTACTCCTTAATTATTGAATGGTCATGGCTTCAGGCAAACTGAGACCTGGCAAAGATCTTAATTTAGAAAGGGCAAGGTTCACACACAGCATCCAGGACCCTCACTTAAATCTAATTCACGTGCAAGTCAAGAAATCACCCTCGGTAATATATTCCTTGGTCTTCTTTGAGAAGGAAGGATGAACACCACCACCAACAACAACCATAGGCTCTTCCCCATGCCTGGAAAGCATTTCCTCCTCACCTCGGCCTCTTAGAATCCCTAGCTTCTTTCAAGGCTCAGCTCAAGTGCTTAGCTGGTTTCCTGAGGTTAGTGGTCTCTTCCTCCTCTTCATATATATCTATATCTATCTCTGAAGCTAGCTAGATATAGATATATAGACAGACCTATAGATAGATATAGATCTTTATATAAATATATAGAGACAGATATCAAGATCAATACAGATAGACATCATTATTGATAGTTATATATAGATAGAGCAGTAGATACATCTATTCAATACAGATATATATCGATCAATATAGATATATAGGTAAATATCAATATGGATAGATATGCAGATCAACATAGATCGGTAGATAGATATACATACAGATATCAATTTCGATATATTGATATATTGATATATATTTGACAGATGTAGGTAGATATCAATTTCGATATAGATGTCAATAAAGATTTAGATCCATTGATACACATCTATGTATATAAACCTAGAGATCTATATATGTATACATACGCATTACATAGACAGATGTGTATATATAGAGATGTATAGATGTAGATAGATGTAGATAGATACGTACATATGTATACATCTCTATAATGATAATATATATATATATATGTATTTATAACAGGGATTTTGGCCACAAGAAGGCACATTTAAAAGAAAAATAAATGTCCTTCCTGAGCAACTTTTTTTCTTTTATTATACATTTTGTCTGTGAGTGGGCGTCACTGAGCTGGTGGACCAATTACCCCACCCCACTTAATGCAAGGGTCAAGATACTAAGTCTTGGTATCTTACCCAGGTGAGAACAGTTTTCTATGTGAAAACAATCATAGGTTTTAGATTAAGTGCAGAAAATGTCCTGCATCATATGGATGCCTTTGAAAGTCACTAGATGAACTGGAGAAGCACTAATTAACATCTATTCATTAAATGGTCCTTACATATTCAAGGGTGTTTCTACTTTGTTTTTATGGATTAACCTCCCCCCCTCCAAATAAAAAGTTTAACATGTAGCGTAATCAGGGGAGCTTTTTGAAGGGCTGGTATTGTTTCGTGTTGTCTTTATATTTCCAGTACTAGGTAGGTGATTAAAAAATAACGGTGTTTATACAGGTTACATTTCATTTGATTTACAGAATAACACTGCGAGTATTATTATCACCATTTCACAGATGAGATAACTGAGGCTGGGACTGGTTAGTGTCTTGCCCTGATTCACACAGCTAGCCAAGTGCCTGCATCGGGACTGGAACTCGGGTCTTCCAGGCTCCAAGCCTAGCGCTCCACTATCCACTACGTGCCCCAGCCGCCTTCACAAGCTGGGTCAGGGTTGGTTGGCAATGGGCTGGCTGCGTGGAGGCTCGGTCCAGACTGTCCTGGTTCTGCCCACCCCTCCGACTCCCTCACCTCCTGCTCCTTGCGCTCCACATCCGGCAGGACGCGCCGGTGACCCTGGCACTGGCTCACCGTGCAGGCACAGCAGATGCACAACTTCTCGGTCCGGCAGTAGAGCTCCAGGGCTCGCCCATGCCGCGGGCATCGGGCTGCCTGGCTCCGGTCGGGCACGGGCTCCACTGCTACTGGCTGCCCCTCGGCCGCCCGGAGGGTGTCCACCACGTCACACAGAGCCCCGTTTTTGTGCAGCGCAGGGCGCTGCGTGAACGGGGTCCGGCACTGGGGGCAGTTCACCTCGTGCCTGCGCCAGTGGTCTTCGATGCAAGCCCGGCAAAAGTTGTGGCCGCAGGGCAGAGTGACCGCTTCCCGGTATAGCTCCAGGCAGATTGCACAGACCAGTTTCTCTTCTAGCTGCAAGGTGGCCATTCTTTCGCTCTGGCCAGGGGAGGGAGAACTCCAGGACCCAGGAAAGGAAGTCCAGCAGTTTCTCGAAGCGAGGAGAGAGGAGAGGGGTTGGCCCTCTCTCCTAGGCTCCTCCCCTCCTTTGAGTCTTGGGCCTGGTAGATGAAACTGAACCTGCCTTAGGATGTCTCCTCCCACTTGGGGTACGGGTGGGAGGGAGAGGGGAGGCAGAGTCATAGGGTGGAGAACTGCAGAGTGTGCTTTCAGAGGCTACCAGCCACCACACCCCGGAGTTCAGACTAGACATTGAGTCTGACCAAACCTCTCCTCTCAAAGTCTGGCTTCTAACCTTCCCCAGTTCCCCACCTACTTCCTGTTTGCCTCCTCCTTGCTTTGCTCCTGCCCAGAGCCCCGTCAATCCTCTTCTGCTTTAATCTGACCTGCCTAGCCTTGGCTGGATGGTCACCCAGGCCTTGTGACAAATGGTAGCTGTCTTAGCCCTTGCTCTTTCTGCAGCCATTTATTAAGCACTCTGTGCCTAGCGCTGAAGATACAAAGACGAGAGTAAAACCTTCCCTAGCTTCAAAGAACTTTAATTCAAACAGGGGACACGTGTGCATATGGTACAAGAATATACAAAACAGACCCGAGGAAATGGGGGTGGGGAGGGTGGAGTTGCAAAGGAAGGCAATGGTAGCTAGGGGGACTCAGAAAGTCCTCCTGCAAAGGATAAAATTTGAATTGAATCTTGAAGGCAACCAGGAATTCCAAAAGGCAGAGATGAGGAGGGGGTGCATTCCAGGCATGGAGGACAGTGAGAGAAAACATCCGGAACAATTTTCTAACAAATTACAAACAACAAAATAGCAAAGCATATGTATTCATAAAATCCTTTACATCTTCACATTTATAAAATAATTTTGATGTTATAAAATAAATATGCTTCATCTTTATTATGAGTAAGAAAAAAAGGACAATTTCTTCCTTTTGGTCAAAACACCAGTTAAGAGAATTTTTTTATTTCTTTTATTACTTTTTATCATTTAGAACTCAGGCCCATTCCTCTTGCAACTTTTGGTTAACTAAAAGCCTGTCTTCTGTTAATATCAACCTCACCTGACTAAAACTTGATTCATGAAATTGAAATGATAGTGTTAAAAAATTTGACATTACTCAGAAGTCAAAGGGGAATTTGACCTTCCCAAAGTGATACAGTTATTTGAAGAAGGATCTCAATTAATTGTTTTCTTAGGGAATGTATGAGATTGTTGAAGGTTGAAGGAGACGAGGTCCAGGAACGCCAAGACTGGAGTTTCAGATGTTGTACCAGAAGCGAGCGAGACACACCACAGAGTATAAGTTTTAAGTGGAGAATTTATTAGCCGGCGGCCATCGGGGTACGGCACCACAAATCAATGGCAAATGTGTTGGGGTGATGGCTTGGCTTATATAGGATATGGGGGTACAGAGTAGGGGGGAAGAGGAACAAAGGTCCTGGCTGATCAAAAGATTCAGTCAGGTTATCGTACTAGTGGGATAATCTCATTTACATTCCTTGGTGGAGTCACAGAGTCCCAGGGATATCTCCCAGGAAGGGTCTATCAAGTTATCTCTCAGTGGGATGGTCCTATCTATTGACATTCCAGGAAGGAACCAAGGAGTCTCAGGGATATCTGCTAGACAGGATCTGCCAGGTTATCTCTCAGTGGGATGGTCCTATCTATTGACATTTCAGGAAGGAGCCATGGAGTCCCAGGGGGTTTGCTAAATACCAAAGATATCTGAATCCATTCTTTCTGGGGGGGCTTGTCAGTAGCTAGGGGTTACTCAGGGGTTCCTAATTTTCCTTGTATTACACAGACAAGGTCATTGAGAGGGAGTGCCCCTCAAAGACCGGAGTACTGGAGAGGGTCAGGCAGTCTGGAATGAATTCACAATCTCAAACATTCTTTAGGTCAAGGTGGCAAAGATTTATTGTTATGCTTTACAGCAGGCAAGTGTTCTTGGGGAATGAGCAATTGAAAAGGGAACACAATTATATCTTATATAAGGCATTTTGGGGTGGGATTAGGGTGTGGCTAAGGCGTGGTTAGTTCTTAAAGGAACATGCACTTTCATTATATATGGTGCTTATTACCCAGAGTTCACTGGGAAATAGCCCAAGGCAGAGCTAGGAGGAAGTGTGGTTTTGACTGTAAAAGGTCACTAAGTCAGCCAACTGTCAGGGCTGAAGATATCCAGCTTGCTTCCATCAAGTGTCTTGTTAGTCAAGATTAATGTAAGGGAGTATACATTTGACTATGACTAGGATACATATCAGTAAGGTCAGTAAGCAGTAAATATTGTTATGTCCCAGTGCACAGCCAATTAGCAATACGTAGGGAGTCTAAACTATAAATTCTATAGGTGCAGCTGGTCACAGTATCAGGAGGAAAGATAAGTGTTTTGCTAAGGCATGCTTCTCTTGAACTGGAGAGAATCTGCTAGGGCCAATATTTTGAAGCTAGGGAGAGATGTGATTTTGGAATTGGGGTTCAGGCACAGGCACCCAAGCAGAGGCTGTTAGAATTAGGGTCCAAACACAAGCACCCCATCAAGATTATGATTCTGCTTAACCAAGTTTGTTCAATGTTTTTAACATTGAAGGAAGCATGGGATTATATATCTGTCTTTTTTTATCTTTTATGGCCTAAGAGATGTATGAGATTGCAATGTGCAAAAGAATTATTTTTCTGTCTCTCTAATGTAATTTTGTCAATAAAAAGCCTTGTTAGAATCCTAATATTTGTTCAGGGTTACTTTTCTTTAAATCCTGAACCTGTGCTTAAGCATAATAAAACCTAGGGTGTTGCCTCTATAACTTCTGCCCTGCAGTAGATTTATTTCAGCAGCAGTAACCTAACACACAAATTCAAAGAAGAGATATTTCTCCCATAGCACATCCTTTGAAGATCCTTTTGGATCCTTTTGGCACAAGAAAGCTAGAGTATTTTGCAATTGTAGTGCCCTTTTGGAGGTCAAGGAGATCTACACGATGGAGATGGATACCAGGTGCTGGTATTTACATTATCTACCTCTACTTCCTCCCAAGGAACTATCCCTTGAAACAAAGTATGAAGAAAGAAAAAAGTTTCACAAAATTAAAAAACGTATAAAAAAATCTTAACATTATATGCAGTATCCCAACACCCATGGTCTGCCACTTCTGTAAAGAGGGTGGGAGCGTGTCTTCTCATATCTCTTCTTTGGGGCCAAGCCCACCATTTTTAACTTTGCAGCATTCACTTTCAATTGTTTTCTTGTTCTTTTCAATTACATAAATATAGGGAGATATTTCTCCCATAGCACATCCTTTGAAGTTCTTTGGCACAAGAAAGCTAGAGTGTTTTGCAATTGTAGTGGCCTTTCAGACATCAAGGAGACCTACACAATGGAGATGGATACGAGGTACTGGTATTTACATTATCTACCTCTACTTCCTCCCAAGGAACCATTCCTTGAAACAAAGTATGAAGAAAGAAAAAGTTTCTGGTCAGGACAGAAATCCTCATATTGTTTCTCTCTTCAGCCTTCACAAAGTGAACCTTCATGTGGACTGATAAGAGAAGGCTGTGTCTGACCAGTGACAGATTCTCTCCTGAGGGAAAAGAAGAGAATAGGCACTGTCCTGGGGTCATATAAAGGATCAGAAAGGCAAATACAAGAGAAATAAATGGTGGAGCGGGAGGTACCTTGGGAAGTTGCATTGAGAAACCAGGAAAGCATAGTGTTCATCATCACTGAAATGGAAGCAGAGCAGCACCTGCAAGCTCAACAATTTTTGATTCCTAGGCCATAAGAAACGTTTAGGCAGATCCTGTTTTGCTGAGCTCACTCAGAGGGACGGCTCCATGTCTGGCGATTTCTCTTCTCCTTGCCTGGGGATGGGGAGGGCAGAGGCATGGTAGGAAGAAAGTTACCCAATCTTCTTAAGAATTTGTTTCATTTTCTGTTTTGCCATTTGTTTGAAAAGAAACCAATTTCTCTAATACCACATGGTCATTCATCGAAGTACCGATCAGTGTGTATCCTTGAGAGCTGGAATATAACTGAGAGAGTGTAGTCTGTGAAAGAGCTTCATAGATTTTAACTAATGCTAAGAGGTATTCTCCAGATAACAATGGAAGCCTGGAACATGAAGAGAGATTTTATTGGTACGTTTGTATAGCTTTCCCAAAACACAAAAGAGCAAGAGAATCTGGGCCAATACCTAGACCCAGTGAGCCTGAAGCAGTTTTGGAGAGGGAAGGCAAATGAGCTAGAGCTACAGTGGGGTTGGGGGACCTGTGGCCTCGAGGCTACACGTGGCCCTCTAGGTCCCCAAGTGCAGCCACAAGTTCCCCACCCCTGAGTTAGAGCAACTTTCAGAGGTGGTTTCCTCAAACATATTCTATTCCATTTGTTCTTCCTTTGATATATTTGAAAGGTAAACTATAATTAAGAAAGAGTTAGTTACAATGCTCATCCATTGGGGAATAGTTAACAAACTGGCATATGAATATGATTGAACATTACTGGGCCATAAGAAATGATGAACATGGTGAATAGAGAAATACGGAAAGACATGGACTGATGCAAAGCAAGCCTTAGCAGGACATAAGCAGAAGCAAGGGAACAATACACATGTATCTATGACTATATCTATGTAAACAGAAAGAACAAGAAAATGACTGAAAGTGAATGCTGCAAAGTTAAAAATGGTGGGCTTGGCCCCAAAGAAGAGGTATGAGAAGACACGCTCCCACCCTCTTTACGGAAGTGGCAGACCCTGGGTGTTGGGATACTGCATATATACTTTGTTTAAGGAATAGCTACTTGGGAGGAAGCGGCAGTAGGTCATATAAATACACACACACTTAAAATTTTATTTAAAAAAAAAAGCGAAACCATATCCTACAAGGGTTGGAGCCAAAGGCATCGCCGAGGAGAAAGGCAGAGAACGAGTGATACTACCAAGCACATAAGGTGCCAGCCAAGAGAAAGTAACTAGCACTACTCATCAACCTTTCGTCTTTTCACCCCTCTCCCTCCTCCTCCCAATTTTTGTTGCTGTTCAGTTGTTTCAGTCATGTTTGACTTCATAACCCTCTGGTTGCAGACCCTCTGTCCGTGGAATCTTCTTGGCAAAAATACTGGAGTGGTTTGCCGTGTCCTTCTCCAGTGGCAAACAGAGGCTAAGTGACTTGCCCAAGGTCAATATGAGTCAGAGGCTAGATTTGAACTGAGGTCTTCCTAACTCTAAGCCCAGTGCTATATATATATCACTATACCACTTAGCTGCCCCTCCTTCTCACCCCCCCCCCGCCACTTCTAAAAGTATTAACACCCTCACTGCTGGACAATAATATAGAAGATTCCTATCTTCTGCTTCCATAGTGTCATACTACACATACCTGCTTCCGTCCTGGGCTGCTTTATTCCCAAATGCTTAACTGTCTTTTAAGAGCTAACAGGGGCACAGCCAACCATTATTTAGTCAATCGTCAGGGTCCCTTTCTTAACAAGGAATTTGTTCATACTAGATAAAGGTATGATGAGGCATCTTACCTTTAGTAATTTAGTATCATTATCAGCCCCTTATTTTTTGTGCTTAGATCCTTGGCTGGAGGGTTGATCAGCTCCCCTACATGAATATTAACAAATATTTTAAACATGAAACACTTTGTAGTGCTGTCGAACAGGCATCTCTCTTTCTATGCAATTCACAAGCCCAGACCTTCTGCCAATCAAGGGCTTCAGGTTTTGGGCTATAGAGACTTCCTGGCATTATACTCTTGTTCTCTAGTAGCACTGCTGTTGTAGAGATCACTTCCTTCTGGCTCAGTCAGCACCTGACTCTGAAATTCCCAAACTCTTGAGCTCACTAGGTAGTTACCATGACTAGACATGCCCCTCTTAGGATCACTCTTCAATCACTTGTACTTAGAGACAGAAACACAAAACAGAAGAGGCAGCCAGGTTCTCGAGGTACATAGACTTTACTAAGTAAGCACGTATTCTTGCTGCTCTGAGCATGTAGCTGCCAAAGCTACTGTGTAGTGGGAGGTGGGGAGAGAAATCTTGCAAATGCTATAAATTTATGTCACTGAGGAATTGTTTTTAACTTATTAAAAGCACTTAGTTTTCTCTGAAGGAATTTTCTTATCCGTGTGGAGGCAAAGAGAAAGAGGCCCTATGTTTTTCTTTTCTTGACATGAGTCACTCTACTTTAGAATTCATCTCCATGGTAAATTTAACAATCAGCTCACTTTATATTTTGGTTTACTTCTGGCACGGTCTACTTACAAAGCTAAAGGTTACTGTTTTAAGAATATAATTTGAAGAAAGGGTAACTAGTCTCCCTGAAAATCTAAACCACTAAGACTTTCATAATACATTTATTTATTTATTATAACATCATGAGTTTCCTTCTTGTAGCAATGAACTAGGCAGTAGGATATGGCGAACCTATGTCTGAGAACTGCATACTCTTTTCATCATTCGTTGTGTGGAATATTGTTACCTTGAAGTTAAAAACAGTTATTTAGCATAATGGACCTTGATAGTTACGTCTTCATTTTCTTCAATATCTAGTGGATAGAAATTGTTTGGAAGAGATTCAATTTGGTTTATAGAGATGTTTGAGCCAACTGGTTTCTCTGTGCCAAGGCTTATAATATCAAAAAACTTGTACCCTAAATGTTGAGCTGTGGGTCTTTCTCACCGTTAATAGTCAATTGCTATATAGTGGGGGAAGGGATTGATAAGAGGACCCTTAATCAATTGATGTCTCCTTTAGTCCAGTTGATGAAATTGAGGGGAAAACAATAGAGACAAGTTCTTCAATAAAGAACTTGTCAAGCGTTCATACTTTGTTATCCCCTTTATGAGAAGTGAAATTTTTCACTCAAGCTTGATAGAACTAGCAGGAGGCTAGTTTAATGACCAGATACTCCTGGTGGCCATTTAAAAATTTCTCTAGGGATACGTTTGACGAGACAATTCTGAGTGAATCTGAGTTCTGGCAGTTGAGAAGACAGCCATTTTGGAAGAAAAATTCAGCTTTGGAAAAGGAATTGCTGTTTGTCTCTTGTATGTATTTATGGGAGAATGTACCCCCAGTTCTATACAGGGGAAGTGTTTTTGCTATGACTGTTCTTATAAAATCATTGTAATAAATGCCTTTTCTGGGAGTCAGTTAAATGGCTGACTATTAAAGGAAAACACACAGGTGGGGGCTCATGAGCTAGTTTTAGGAGTACCTACTCACGGAGTAACTTGAGCCTGAGTTAGTCTTCTCCTAGGGTCTCAATCTGAGTAGGAATCAGTGAGATAACCCAAAATGGAGCATTACAGATGTATTTGTTGGGAATCTCACACATGGGCTAGGTGAGGAGGTATCTCCATACTTTTCTGAAGCACTTTTTCTGCTCCATTTTTGTTTTTAGTTAAATCTCTTTAAGTAAACCATCAAATCATCTGCAAAGTGATCATTTTGCTTCTTTTTTGCCTATGCTTATTCTCTCTATTTCTTTTCCCTGTTGTGTTGCTATAGCTAGTATTTCTAGAACTGTATCAAATCATAGTAGTGACACAGGACAACCTTGTTTCATGTATGTGTACTACGAGTATAATAGGCTCAAAATAAAGGCCACTTCCCTGGTTGCTAGCCCTTAAGGGGGAGAGAGCGAGGGTAGCTCTAAGCATATACTGGCTGTCTTGACCTCTTCCCACCAAACACTCTACACAAAACACCATAACAAATAGTGAATAGAAAATAAAGTGGTAAGTCTCCCTCCAAAGTCTCTAGGGAGACACGCTAGAAATCAGGAATGTGTTGGGGAGCCAGCTTCCACTATAGCTTGCTGTCCGCAGCTTCTGAATTCTTTCTCTTTCTTGCAGTTGAATTCAAAGAACATCTATAACTGTATATATCCACCACTTAAGTAGATAGACTGCCTAAACATGTGTAGTGGAATACAAAATAGATACGGAAACCTGGCTTACACTGGAAAGGCCTTGTTTTTCTCCATTAGAGAAGAAGCTTGCAAATGGCTTTAGATAGATGTTTGTTGTTTCAGTCCTTTCAGTCGTGTTCAACTCTTTGTGACCCCTTTTGGGGTTTTCTTGCAAAGATACTGGAATGGGTTTGGCATTTCTTTCTCCAGCTCATTTTACAGATGAAAAAACTAAGGCAAACAGAGTTAAATGATTTGCCCAAGTCACACAGCCAATAAGTGTCTGAGGCCAAATTTGAATTCAGGTCTTCCTGATTCTCCATTGCACCACCTAACTGCCTCTTAGATAGATTCTACTTATCATATTAAGGTCTGTTTCTATGCTTTCCAGTGATTTTAAAAACAAGCAACATATTGCATTTTGTCAAAAAGCTTTTCCTATATTTATTGAAGTAATCATGGGTTTTATTGATTTTGGTATTAGCATGGTCTATTATGTTTTTAGTATGTTTAGTATGTCTATTATGATTTTGCTCATATCGAACCCACTATTCCTGGAATAAATCCACTCTGGTAATAATGTATGATCTTTTTTAATGTTGTTGGGGTTGCATTGCCAAATGGTTCATATTAGAAGCTGCTTTGGTTTCATTAATGGAAGTGACATTTAAGAAGATAATCATTTGCTTTGATACTGAATTGAGGACAACTGGGCCTTTCCATCTGACTTGTAGCTGAAATCCCCTATTCATACTATCTCCACTTATTAGGATATGAACTTCTTGGGGCAGCTAGGTGGTGAAGTGAGTAGAGCACCAGCCCTGAAGTCAGGAGGACCTGAGTTCAAATCTGACTTCAGACACTTGACATACTTACTAGCTATGTGAACTTGGGCAAGTCACTTAACCCCAATTGCCCTGCCTTCCCCCCTGCAAAAAAAAAAAAAAAGTGAACTTCTTGATAGCAGGGACTTTTTGTATCCCTAGCCCTTAGTGAAACGTTTAGTTAATTCTTTTAATTAGTTATTAAGTAGTTATGGGTAGGTGCTAACTAATGCATCTTCATTCATTTCTGTTACTTTATTGAAGAAATTGCCTCAATTAGTTTGTGATTTGCTGGGGTTTTCTAAGTAAATCATCCATACGGCAACTAATGCTAGGTTTTGGTTTTACGTAGTTCTTAATCATTTTTAAAAAACAGCCCTTTGATTCCTGGGCTTTGTGGTTTTAGTAGCATATGTGTGCTCTACTTTGAAAAGGCTTTGACCTATTGATATACTCATACGGTTAAGTATTGTCTTTTAGTGGTAATACTTTTTGTTTTCCTATTGTTCCCATCTTTGTATCCCTCATGGAAACCCACCTTGGTCACAGCGATTTCGTGTGTCTGCGTTTGTGTGTATGTGTTCGGCAGTATTCTTTTTGTAAAGATTTAAATATTTTTGCACTCATTCATCATTGACATTTGTTTATAGTTCCCTTTGCTTTGCTCTTTACTAGTTTAGGTATTAGGACCATATTTGTTTCATAAGATGGGTTTGGTAAAGTGTTTTTCTTCCTCAGCGCCATATTAATTGCTCTTTAAATATTTGATAGAATTTGCCTATAAATCCGTTCAGACAAGGGGTCCCCCCCCACTTTTGGTAGTTTCTTTAAGGCTTTTTCAAATTACCTTCTTGAAACAGGGTTAAGATCTCTACTTCATATTCTGTTAATTTGCATATTACTTATCTTCATAGGTAAAATTCAATTTCTTTTAAGTTTTCAGTTTTGCTAGGATATCATTTTGTTTAGAGGGCTCTGAAAATTCTTATTTTCTCTTGTATTTTCACTTTGTTCCTTTTCGCTTCAGCAATTTCATTTTTTTTGTTTGTTTTTTATCATGCGAAGGGCTTCTTGGTTTAATAATGGTAAAAACAGCCAACACTGATATGTTGCTTACTAGGTTCCAGGCACCGTGCTAAGCATTTTACGATTATTTTCTCATTTGAACTTCACAACAGCCCAGGGAGACAGGTGCCGTTATTATCCCCATTTTACAGCTGAGGAAACTGTGGCAGATAGAGGTTAAGTGACTTGTCCAAAGTCATATAGCTAGAAGGTATTTGAGGCTGGATTTGAACTCAGGTTCTGGGACCAACTTTTAGGGGCAGCTAGATAGTAAAGTGGATAGAGCATCAGCCCTGGAGTCAGGAGGACCTAAGTTCACATCAGGCTCAGATCCTTACTAGCTGAATGACCTTGGGCAATCATTTAACCCTGATTGCCTCCCCCACCCCCAAAGCAGCAGCTTTTAGTTTTATCAATTATATCGCCTTTTGTTTTCTAGTTCTAAAAAATCATACTCAGTTGGTTTATCTTTTTTTTTCTATTTTGTTAACGGACGCCTTCAGAGATATCGTTTTTCTTTAAGGTCTGCTTTAGCTGCATCCCAGTGAAGTGAGCAGAACCAGGGGAACACTGTACATAGCAACAGCAACATTGTGTGACGACCAACTTTGATAGACTTCCTCTTCTCAGCAACACGAGGATCTAAAACCACTTCCAAAAGAGTCATGGTAGGAACTATGGAGTCTGAATGCAGATCCAAGCATACCATTTTCTCCTTTTCTTTTGGTTTCTTCTTTCTCGTGGTTTTTCCCTCTGGTTCTAATTCTTCTTTACAACACGACTAATGTAGAAATATGTTTTTATGATTTATATGATTTTACACGTATAGCCTATATTAGGTTGCAAGCTATCTTGGGGAGGGGGGAGCAGAGGGAGGGGGAGAAAATTTAGAACTCAAAATCTTATAGAAGTGAAAGCTGAAAACTAAAAACAGATAAATTAAAAAAAAAACAAACCCTGTTCCTAGTGACTCAGCAATTCTACTACTAGGTCTGTACCCCAAAAAGATCAAAGAAAGAGGAAAAGGACCTCCATGTACAAAAATATTCATAGAAGCTTTCTGTGGTGGCAAAGAATTGGAAATTGAGGGGATACCTATCAATTCAGGAACGACTGGACAAGTTGTGGCATATGACTGTGATGGAATAGTACTGTGCTATAAAAAGTCACGAGCAAGATGGTTTCAGAAAAACCTGGGAAGTTATGTGAACTGATACAAAGTGAAGTGAGCAGAATCAGGAAAAACATTGCACACAATAATAGCATTATTGTGTGATGATCAACTGTGAATAGTTTAGCTATTCTGATCAATACAATGATCTAAGACAGCTCCAAAGGACTTATGATGAAAACTGCTATCCCACCTCTAAAGTAAGAACTCACGGAGTCTGAATGCAGATCAAAACATACATGTTTTACTTAATTTTTCTTGGGTTTTTTTTGGTCTATGTTTTCTTTAGTAACATGGCTAACATGGAAGTATGTTTTGCATGGCCTCATATATATCACCTATATTAAATTGCTTGCCTTCTCAAGGAGGGGCAGGGGAGGGAGGGGAGAGAATTGGGGACTCAAAATTTTTAAAAAATGTAAAATTTTCTTTACATGTAATTGAGATTTAATGAAATAAATAAAAATATACTGGGGGGGTAGGGTGGGGAAGAATAGTGCCTGGAACACTGAGAGGCTAGTGCCACACATCCAGTACATGGGACTTGAACCCAAGTTGTGCTACCTTTAAGGTCAGCTATCTACTATACCAAGCTGCATATCCAAAAGCCCTGGTTCACAATCTCTGACTTAGATATCCTACAGTTTCTTCTCACTCCCAAACCATTGGATAGAAAAGCACGGGCAAGATAACAGGCTCAGGGAAGAGCTTCCAGGCAGCTGATGGCTGGGAGCCTCTAACCTACTGCATGTTGTCCTTGAAAGATGAAGTAGGCCAGGGTGGCTCTGAGGGGTCACCTCGTCCCTTCCAGGTACCCTGTATGCCTGGATGACTCAGTCCTTCAGTAGATGCCGTAGGTGGGTTCATCGCTGTCTCGGTATCGATCTAAATACCGAAGTGGTTGTCGATGAGGGAACTTCTTCTGTGGGGGATGGTAGGGGGGTGGGCGTACAAACTCGAACACTGGCTCTCGCATGTCTGTGAAATGGATGAATGGGCTCAGGAGGATGCTCCCCACCCCTACTAGTTCTGAGCTTCCCCAGAGAAGGCATCCTACCAAACCCCCAGATTTCCTCCTTGTTCCTACCACGTTGTGACAGGGCTCAGAGCAGGGAGCATGGGCCAGCTTGTGTAGGCTAGGTGGCAGTATGGTCTCTTGTACCCCTTTCCCTATGGGATCTTGCTCCCTTGTAGTGGACAGGGAGAATACTACCTCCCTCCCCAGTGTCCATCCTGTCCTACTTACTGAGCAGGTGGTGATAGACGTGGGTGACAGAGTCATCCCAGCGGCACTGGAAGAAGGCCAGACCAGCGGGGGTCATGAAGTCCTGGTGCTTCTTATAGAAATCAAATGTGCGGAAGGTTCTCATAGCAAGACGGTAACTACAAGAGGAGATGAAAGAATCTGAAAAGGTTAAGAGGTTTTACAGATGCCTCAGTCTTTCCCAGAATCTACCCTAGAAAAAAATTCTGCAATTCTGCCTAGCACATTCCCCATTCCTCTAATCAAATGTCAGAAGGCTTAGACTCAGAGGTCACTAAGAACAAGGCTCAACCATTCTGGGGACACCCAGGGTGAGGCCTCTGAGGAGAAGTTACCAGGGCATGGGACGGGCATCTTCAGAAAAGTCGATGGGCTCGTGCTGCTTGAAAAGGAGGAAAGCGAAACGGTGAAAACCAGTTCCTCTTGAGGGGAAGGGTGGGAGATAGTGGCACGTCTCCTGTCCTGCAGACACATCATTGCCTGGGATGTTGGTCCTAGTCAGGGAGGAAATTATGTTTCTTGTCTGTAGGTAACCCTTCTCCAACGCCAAGACTCTGGGAGGTGGCATATCCCCCCATCTTCATGCCAGCTCCCTCCAGAGTACATGCAGAAACAGAGGTCAGGCAGTGGCCTATGTCCCCCATTCCCCTCAAAGTTCCACGTTCATGGCCTGGCCACTGACATTACACCTCTGTAGAAGCTTACTCACAGAAATGGATTTTCACCCATATTCTTCAATCAGAACCCAGCGGAAACAGCCCTCCCTCCACGGTCCCCTTCTTTCCCCACACCTCACTTGGGTGCCTCCCAATGCCCGCCCTGTTACACTTACACCAGCCAGTGGATGTATTCAGCATCGTGTTCCTGCAAGTGTCCATCTGCGTACAAAAAGCAGCGGCTTACCACGGAGCACGGGGTGGACCTGGGGTGTGGTGCTTGGCGAGGGGGCACCTTCCAGCCAGGACGGCTCTAGAAGTTATCCCCTCTATCACTTCCCCTCTGCTTCTTGGGGCTGTAGTTTGAGGGGCAGTTCAATGAGGCCAGAGGCCCAGGAAAGAAAGGAGGGTAACGGCCTCTTCAGCCAAAGCTACTTACCCAGATTGGTGAGCAGCAAAGTCCACAATGAATCCTTTTCTGCCTCATACATCACCTCTGGGGGATTAGTGGCCTGACAAAGAGAAAAGAGGCTACAGCTGGACCACAGGGAATAAAGACAGTCGAGGGCACAGACCACAGCTCAGCAGGAGCCACTGTGTCACCAAGAGGCAGGCAGGACACCAGGGGGGTGAACGAGAGGCAGGATCATAAGGTTCTAAGCTTGCAGAGATTCTGCTTCTCTGAACTGCTCAGAACTGTGCACCTAACATCACACCATGCTGATGAAGACATCCCTGAGGCTCTGTAACCATGATGCCCTGGGACTGAAACAGGAGGTAGGAAAGGCATGCGTGTATGTGGGATGGGCACAGGTTACCTCCGTCGGGGTAACCTCATTCCCCTGGAACACAGGTATCAGCTCTTCTCCCAGATTGAAGGCAACATTCAGTGGGACCCGGGGCACAAATGTGGCACCGTGGAACAGGTCTCGGTAGAGGCCATAGTACTCAGCCAGGCGCTGCTTATGGTAAGGGCCAACAGTCTTCTCCCAATCGGCCTTCACCTCCTCCAGTGGGATTAAGACTGTGAAGAGGAGGAGCACATGGAGAGGTGAACCCAGAGAAATGGGTTCATCCTGCCCCACTCTATCCTCGATCCTTGGAATGGCACTCACCGTCACGGAGGTGGGCAGCCTTCTCCATTCTAGCCCTGTTCTCCCGAAGGACCTTCTTCCTTTCAAGGACCTGTTGTTGCCTCTGGAGCACCTTGTTGGGAGGAAATCCAATGTCTATTTTTTCTTTGGGATCTGGATGAAAGGTAGGTCCATGAGGATAGAGATTTATATCACACCTGGTACATTCTCACAACTCTTTTCGGATTAAAATACTTTTACACATTAACATGATTAAAAAAACAACTGAAGCAATCTTAGAAGTATCCTGATGGTTTCAGAAAAACCTGAGAAGTGAGCAAAACCCAAACCCTGTACATGGTAGCAGCAATATTCTAAGGATAGTTAACTGTGAAAGACTTAGCTGCTCTGATTGAGACAATTATCTTACACAATTCCAAAGGACACACAATGATCAATGCTGTCCACCTTCAGGGAGAAAACTGATGAACTCTGAGGGCAGATTAAAAACTATTTTTCTGTATATGTATGTGTGTGTGTGTGTGTATGTGTGTGTGTTTTCTTTTACAACATGGCTCATATGGAGATATGTTTTGCATGTGACTTCCCATGTATTATCGATATCATATCGCTTGCCATCGCAAGAGAGGGAATTCGGAACTCAAAATTTAAAAAAAACATAAAATTTTTTTTTACAAGATTGGGAAATATTTAATAATACAAATAAAAATATATTTTAAAAAGTATCCTGATACTACTAAAGGGGAGTGACCTTCAAGATCATCTAGTCTAACACCACCATTTTACTGAGGAAGAAAGTGAAAGCCATGTGACTCGTGAAAATGTGTTTAGTAGGAATGTATGCATAGAACACATCTCGGATTGCATGCCATCTTGGGGAGGGAGGGGGAGATAATGGAAAAGAAATTGAAGGCCAGGGAGGGAGAGGGCTTGCTCAAAATCAAAGAGTTAGCGACAGTTAGTGGTATGGCCTAGATTAAATAACTAGCCCCGTCTAGGCAAATGATGGGGTTGGACTAGATGAGCTCCCAGATTGGCCCCAGCTCTAATCTGCTTTGTTTGATATAATAAAGATGCCGGCAGTGATTCCCCAACCCAGCCGGGGACATGAGCAGAAACTATGCGGGAGCTGTGGGTGATGTAGGAACGAAAGTAACAAGGAGAGCATTCCAGCTGAGGCCTGTGCTTCCTCAAATGGGGGAAATGAGGAAGTGGCTTGGGTAGAGGAGAAAAGGCAAGGCCCCAAGAAGGTCAAAGTAAAACAGTTTTTCGATTTTTATTTAAATAATTGTAAGGGCACTTCTTGTGGCTGCTGCTGTTTGTCCTTCATTTTCAAAGAGGACTGTGACATCAGGGAAGTGATGCCATGATTTGCAAGTGAATTGGATGTGAGGAGGGAGGGCTGTGCAAAGTCACCAGCCTCACTTTCTCCTCCAGAGCCAAGTGGGTCCAGTGGCCGGATATGGGTCAGGAATGGATGCAGCAGAGAAGAACGAAAGGAAAGGGTGTGCCCATAGGTGGGGGAATGGCTGAACAAACTAGGGAAATACTGAGGCAGACCCAAGACTGAGAGTGACCTACCCCCATGCCATCATCCCTGGAGCCCTCCCATCTACGGCTACTCTCCCTAGACTCCTCCCAGTACGGCTAGCAAACTCCCTGATTGCCCGAGAATAAACCAGCCTCCATCGTCAGCTCTCAACCGCATCCACCTCAATTCAATCCAACGTCTGTCCACTCCAGCTCTGCCAGCTCCTTCCACTGGGCCCTCTGGAATTCCCATTCCATTCAGAGTCACGGGAGAATAGCTTTGAACCTAACTCTTCTGATCCAAGTTCAGTGCCCTCTCTTTTACTCCAAGCTGCCTTCCTACTCCTTTCCAAGCTCTCTCCATCGTCTTTTTAAAAAAATTCTTCTATAAGCACATATTATCTCTCCCTTGCACTGTTCCTCAACTGAACAATTAAAAAAAGAAAAAGAAAACCCTCATAACAAGCATAGTCCTGCAAAACAAATTCCCACGTTGGCTACGTCCAACAATGTACGCCTCATTCAGCGTGTGAAGTCCTCCTGATTTTGGACAGTTACAAAGACTCGGACCCCCGACAATGCATCCCTGGCCATTTTTCCAGTCCTGCCTGCACCTTCTCCTGATGCTCTGGCCCTGGAGGGAGCGTGACAACATTCTTTGCCTGTTGCTCAGCAACCCTTCCTCCTTTCAGGTTCCCTTTATCCAAATTTTTGGCCCAATCCAGATCTTGATGGTTTTTCTCCCTCCTTTGCTAATGAGTTTGGTCCCCAGCTCACAGTTGTCCTGCCTTCGCCGCCAGCTCCTGCCCCTCTCCTAGGAGACCTGAATACGTACAGTGATGTTCCCTGGAGCTTCCTAAACTCCCAGTTCTTCAATGTACTCGGCTCTCAGGACCTCTCCTCTAGTCTGCCTCAGCCTCACACGGTGAGGGTGGTACCCACAGTGTTACAAGTGACTCAATTCCGTGATCCAGAGGGCTGAAACTGCTTTATCCGATCACTCCATCTCTCTCTCTACACCTTACATCCCCTAAATCGAGACTTCCTCCTCACCATGCTGTCCCAGCTGTTCACACCTCAGTACTGTCCCAGGCCATTAGAACACCTAGGAGGGGTTTGTCCCGCTTTACTTGTCCCTGGGCTCTGTACTGTCACAGTGACCTCCAGAGCCTCCACCTGTTAGTCCAGGCCATGGCCCTTGCTCTGGCTCTCAATCCAGTTAATTAACTAGTTCAACTCTACTTTATTTGCTCCTCTGTCTTAGGCCAACCCACACCTTGCCTGCCCCCTCCCCCACCCCATCACTCCTACCACCTGCTTCCTCTGCTCCTACCTGTTGTTGAAGAACAGTGATGGGTCCACTACAACTCTTGTGTTATCTAATCTCAGCTAGGCCCTCCCACGAGGGGCCTAGAGTCAGAAAGACCGGAGTTCAAATCTGCCTGCAGATACTTACTAGCTGTGTGACCCTGGACAAGTCACCTAACCCTGTTTGCTTCAGTTTTCTCATCTGTAAAATGAGCTGGAGAAAGAAATGGCAAGTCATTCTAGCATCTGTGCCCAGAAAACCCCAAATCTGAGGACTGAAATGACAGAACAGACCCTCCCTGAAGTAAGGCCATGGTCCTACTCTTCACCGGTGCTGTTCCAAACCTCCTCTTCTCTTCTCCCCCTCCTAGAGCCTCACACTGGGACCTCAACTCAGTAAAGACTGAGAAGATAAAGGCCAATTACCCTGATCTCCCTCTCTGGCAAAGCGTGCCTCCGCTTCTCAGCAGAAAGGTGGTGGACTATGGGTGCAGTATTAGGTATATTTTCAGATGGCCAAAGTATTCATTTGTTCTGCTTAATTGTACCTGTTAGGAGGGAGCGTCCTATGGAAAAGGGGAGTTACAGGAAGTGATGGTGATATTTAAAAAAACCAAGGAATATCGATAAAATATCTTTGGAAACAAAATCAATGAATTTGAAGCCGAGCCCAGTTTTAGCCTGGATTCCACTACTTGTCATTTGAGAGCCACGGGCAAGCCGCACATACGTACTGCTCTCACAACTTAAGGGCAACTCTCCAGGGCATCCAGCTCCGCCTCTATCTAAGGTTGATTGACAGGAGAAGGCAGGGGACGGGGGAGACGGGGGGGGGGGGGGGGGAGCGGGGGGGGGGCGAGGAGGGCGGGTCTCGCGATGATAGGGAGCAGATCCCGAAGCGCCCTCGCGCACCTGAGGGCTGCCGGAAGTAGTCGCGGTAGCCCTTCCACCAGTGTGGGGCGTTCGCCTCGCGTTCGGCGTGGCGCCGGTAGCGGTCAAAACTGCGATACTTCTCTAGGCTCTCCAGCGCGCTCACGTCGATGTCCTCATTGGGCATGGGTCCCAGGGGGGCGGCCCGGCGGCTCAGGACGGCTGCGGGGCGTAGAGAACCAGGGAGTCATCGGCGGAAGGATCAGATCCTGCCCACAGAGTGTGACTCCGACCCCAACCCAGACCCCGTTTCGTCCCTTCCCCGTCCCTGCCGCTCACCCGCGGTGCCGAAGCCGCGGGCACTCCGCGTTCCGTACAGCGTGACTCTCCACCAGGGCGCCGCCATCTTCCTCAGGGCCGTAGCGTTAGCGCCGCCGCCAGGACCCCAAAGAGGCGCCCCTTGCGCTGCCTGAGCGGAGAGGCCCGTGCCCGCGTGGCCACGCCCCCAGATCGCCTTCGTCACCGGGACTCGCCCCAGAGGCTGGGAACTAAAGTGGAGGGGGCGGGGCAGAGTTTGACTGGTGTCTAGGATGCGCCCACGCTCCAACCTCGGTTCCCACTGAATAATGTCCGTCCTCTGTCCAACCTCATTCCTTCTCTGTGGTTTCCTTATTGCCCTCCCCTCCGTCAAATAACCAAACCCAGTCCAGGCAAATCGACAAACATAAAGCATTTGCCATGTTCCAGGCAAGGTGCTAAGTAGTTATGTAGCATTTATTTATTAAGTGCCCTCTGTGTGCCAGGCGCTGTGCCAAGCATTGAGGATACAAAGACAAGAAAAAGGTCCCTTTTCTCACCGATCTCACGGTCAAATTGTGGAGACGATGCCAGCAACCATGTGCAAACAAGATACATGCAGGATAGCCTGGGAATCATCAGTAGAGGGAAGCACCAGCATTACGAGGGCTATGGAAAGGCTTCTTGTAGCTGGGCCTTGAGGGAAGCCTGGAGGCGGAGACAAGGTGGGAGAAGACAATTCCGTACACGGGGAGCCATCAGTAAAAATGCCCAGTCACGAGAGTGGCCAGTCCAATGAGAGGAACAGCAAAGGGGCCGCAAAAAGTATGTGGAGGGAATTAGGTGTGAGAAGACTGGAAAGGCAGGAGGGGGACGAGTTATGAAAGGCCTTAAGATCCAAGCAAGATTTTGTATTTGATCCTGGAAGTAATAGGGAGTTGGTGGAGTTTATTTAATGGAGGGTAGGCGGGGAGTTGGTGATATCGACGTAGCTGCGCTTTAAGAAGCTCCATCTGGCCTCCGACTGGAGGACGGGCTGGAGTGGCAAAGACAAGACAAGAGAGACTGAGGAGAAGACAGTCTGAGTAGTCCGGGCATGAGATGATGTCAGAAAAGAGAATTGAGGGTGGGTGTAGGAGAGATGTTAGGTTTTTATGTTAGGACAGGACTACGTTTGGTGTGCCAATTACTTGGAGGAAAAGTAAACATAAAATTTGTTGAATAATTCAAAAAACTTTGTAACTTTTATTTTAAACAACTTTTTACTTTTAAAAAAAATTTAATATATAATGATTTCCTTTTGCTGTAATCTTCTGTTTTTCGTGATTTGGCACTGAATTCGCAAGATTTTGACATTCTTTAATTTACCACGAAACCACTTAAGCATTGATGAACTTTCATTTTTCCAAGTCTAACTTTTATTATAGGTCATATATTTATACTTGTTATATATAATATATAGTGTATATAATGTATTACATATATAGTTCATATATGTTATGTTTGTTATAGGTTTTCAGGAGAGCTCTTGTGCTATTGAAGCATATTTATATTCATTTCTTGGATAAATTTCTTAATCTTTTGTGATTTGAGGCATGGGACAAGGTTGTGTTGCAGTATTCCATCTCTGTTTGGGAATTTCTCCAAATCCAAAACAATTGTGCTTCTCAGCATAGGGGTAAAGGGTTGGGGGCTAGAAGAAGAGTGTTGATTGAGTAATTCAGATCAGCCTTTTCCATTAGTGTAAGTGTGAAGACATTAAGTTCTGATAGCCAAGTGAGAATTATTTCTCTAGCCTATCAATTATAGGCTTTTGACTAAGTAAAAAAAAGGTCTTTGATCAACAGGACATTGCATAAAAATTGTGTTCAAATTGGCTGATTAAGTTTGGTCGTGCCCTGGGGGGCATGTATAAAACCAGGAGCTAGTTCAGAACTCATGGAATTCAAATATATATCAGCATGGAGGAAACATTTGAGCCAAGGATAACCCTAAGAAGAAGTTGTTTTAGGGTAGGAGTATGCTCGTCTTAGCCTCAGCCTTTGCTTCTTTTCTCCAGTGGCTGGAAGAAGAACACCTTCAAAACTTTGCAAGGTCAGAGGATTTGGACTAAATTTTAAAAAATTTATCATTATTTTAGGCTGCATCCCAGCTGTTCATCCACAGCTACAGCAGTGGCTCTGTTGTACCCCATAGTATCTGCATTGAGTCCCAAGGGCAGATTAGACAGTTTCACATCTCAGAAAAAAACCCAAACAAAATCCCAGGAGGTTAAAAAACAAACAAAATGCTATATTATAATTAAGGGGAACATCTCGAGGATTCCAGCAAAAGGATTGTCAGGAACTATGGGTCACCCCTTTGCCGCATGTGGTCAATAAGCTTGAGCCCTTTACCCTGGACTTTTTATGTACCGGGTGGGAGTGTGTATCACAGACTCTTGGAGGAATATTTTGTAAGAACTGTTCCTACTATACCATTTTATAAACTTTACCCCTTTCTAAAAGCTAATTATGTCTGAGTGATTAGTTGATAACTGACTGATAATCAATGAAAGAAACACACAAATGGAGCCTCAAGAGTTTTACACTAGAAAAACAATCCCACAGCCCATCAGGAGCCATAGTGCCCTGAGCACTGAGTGGATGCCCTGGGTACCCAACCCATCAGTGAAAGTGAGAGTTGGGATAATAGCTCTAGAGTAGAGGTTCTTAACCTGGGGTCTATCAACTTGTTTTTAAAAATATTTTATAATGATTTCAATATAATTGGTTTCCTTTGTAATCCCACACATTCGATTTTATGTATTTAAAAACATTCTGAGAAGGGATTTATAGGCTTCTTCTGACTGCCAAAGGAGTCTATGACACATTAAGAACTCCTAGTCTGGAGGCTACATGTACTACATCAATAAATCAATATATTTATCAGTTATTCCCTTAATAAGACAGCCCATTGGAAGTAAACAACAACCCCATCCTTCCCCCCAAAGAACACATTATGTGGATGTTTTACATTCTAATAAAAATGCCCATGTCTTACAGGCTGTTTCACAGATAACACACAGGAGGCATAGGAGTTTCTGGATTCCAGCCTCGAACAGGTTCGCTCTCGAGTCAGACAGGAAGGACAGGAGGACAGCTTCGGAGGGGTTAATAATCTTACTTTATTCTAGTCTAGTCTTCTCAAAAGGGTTGCTGACAATGGGAGCGCTAACTCCTACAGCATTCCCTAATCACCTTTCTTGGAGGCGCTAGTGAGAAGGGGGGTGGCAATCGAGACAGGAACAGCTTGTGCACTCCCCTTGATGGGGGCTGGTCAAGGCACACACAGATTCCCCTATGGTTTCCCCGCTCGCTGACCAGTGCCTACTTGCTTTACAGGGCAACAGACAGAAGGCATCTTGCCAGCGTTAAGGTCACAGGTTAACTTTAGCAATATCGTCATTCTGTGCAATCTTACTAAATATAAATTATGTCACCCCTTACCTCATGGCACAGCCTCAGCAGGACTGTCTATCACTATGATTCTAGGAATTACTGTCTAGGATCCTTGGGGCTAGGCTGGGAGTTACTATCTAACACCTGGAAATTAGACATTGCCCTGGCCATGGATCCTGAGAAACTGAACTTTAAAAAGGATAACAAAATCCTCCTTACATACACAGGCTCACCTGGAATTCTTTTGACGGTGGTTTTGGAATAGCTTTAAATGAAAAAGTTGATTTCATCAGTAAAATTCACCTTTTTCCAATCTTCAGTACCTAGTTTTTGGATTGTCTTGCCGATGACAAATGTGTTTTCTTCATAGGAATGGTTAGTGGCTTTTTTTTTTTAAACACCTTGTTCATTCAAGAAGCCTATGCCATACTATAGAGAAAGAGCCAATAACAGCCCCTCCATCTGCTGGGTCACTTGGAAAATCTTTGTTTTTTGAGGATTAATTAGGCTATTAGCAGCAATAGTTGGTTTTCAACAGCACTTTCTTTTGCACGTCAGTGCAACTAATTCTATTTCATTGTGGGCTTGAATGATCTAAATGCTTAACTTCCCACAAACAGCCATTGCAATATTTCCAACAATCATAGAAATTTTTTTTTCAGTTATTAGCTCCCACAATAATTGAACTCAATTGAATAATGGTACTCTTTTAAGAGCTACAACTTTTGCATATTTCCTTGCAGTAATATTCATCCTTACAATGAATACAGATAATATGTATATATTAAATGTATATAATACAGATAAAATGGGTAATACAGAATTAAAACGACAGAAAAGTGCAATGAAACATATTTGGTACCAAATCTATCACTGAGTTTATGGAAAACTAACCAAAGGTGGGGAAACCTGCTCAATCTGAATTTATCTGGTCAAGGACAGATGTTCTGTGTCAGTAGAAGCACACAGCCATCATCATTGCTGCCACAAAATGAAGCCATATCAAAATTATTGCTTAAGTAACCTCAGCATGGTGTGGCCCTCCATTCTTGCTCTCTAGACTAGTTCACTCATTCAATATGCACTCATGCTGGCAAGTTTGGGGTTCTCAGAGATGGATATACCCTCCTGCTAAAACTCAAAACTCTCAAGTTTCAGGGGTAATCTTGATGTGGGAAGAATATACTCCTATTACTCGACACTGTAACATCTGAGTCCCTAGTGTGCTTCACATTTACACAAAATCAGTCAACATAATGCCATTAAATTTTTTGTTCAAAAACTTTTTTTTACTAAATCATAAATCCCACAATTTATTAGTGCTTTATGTCATAAATATGTATTGCATATAAACAGGAACCCAGTACAATTAAACCATAATGTTTCTATATTTACTGTGTATTATTCTTTGTTTTATGCAGTCACTGTATAGATTATAGCACTCCATTAGAAAAAAGATAATTAAGTAGGTGATAAACCTGGTAATGAGTCAAAGTGGGGGATTCATATTTAGTTTAATATTTAAATATCAGTAACTGGTATTTAATTGTCAATGCTGCAAGACAACATAGAATAAAAATCTAATCTTGAATCATGTCCTGTATAGAGTAAGAGCGTTTGAGGTGGAGGTGTGGATGCTTTAGGATTCATCAGCAAGAAAACCATGAATGTCCTTGCAGAATGTGATCTAGGCTTTTAGTGGACCAAAATATTGATGGTGCAAACAGTTTTTGTTATCTCACATAGAATCATAGATTTAAAGCTCTTAAGGATCTTAAAGACTACCTAGTTTAGAGGTTTTAGTTGGATATCATTAACTTTTTTTAGATTTAAATATTTTATTTTTTAAGTTATGTTTTTTTTTCAAGTTATGTGTAAAAACAATTTTCAACATTCATTTGTAAAAATTTTTGAGTTCTAAATTCTTTCTCTGCATCTCTCTCCCTTCATTGGAAAGACAGTGCATTAGGAGGGCAGAGTTTATAATCTCAAAGAGGATCATATACATGTCTGAAAGGTTCGGAACCGCCGGATATAAGAAACTCTCAAAGTAGAAGGCAGAAGAATCAAAACATATATTTAGGCTCCACAGTAACCAACCCATGAACCAGCAACCCCATTTTGATATATTGATCAAAAGCTTCCAGGCCCAATAAGTACGCCTTGAAAGAGTAACCAGGAGGCTACAGAGAAGCATGATTGCATAAAGCAAAATCATGCTTCCCCCTCTATGGTAAAAAGATTACCCACTGGCCTGAAGTCCTTGTTCAGCTTCCTCCCGTAGGTCAGCTCTGCCACTGGCAGCTCCTGCTTCAGCTGTGGCTGTGGCTGTGGCTATAACAGCCTCTGGCTCCAACGGGAGCTGCTTTTAACCATCCGGCTTCTGCGGGGGTGTAAGGTACGCCGGGGAAAGCACAGGTTCTTTCAATCTGCTTAAGCAAGGTGAAGGGGTTGACCAGGAAAGCACAGGTTCTTTCCATCAGCTTAAGCAAGGTGAAGGGGTTGACCGGGAAAGCACAGGTTCTTTCCATCAGCTTAAGCAAGGGAAGCAAGGTGAAGGGGCCAACAAGCTTACTCCAGTCCAACATATAAACAGCATTCAGTTCAGGGGAAAAAGCCAAACTAGTCAAGGGCACTTGTTGACTAAGTGCTAAGGAGCCCATTTTTGGTTGCCAACACAGACAAGCAATTTGATACAGATTATACATGTGCATCATGACATCATTAATTCTTAAACATAAAAACATTTGCTAAATGATAAAGCAAAAGCAATAATAAGCATAACTTTAAATTACTAGGAGACAAGATCAGGAATAATAAAAATATAACAGTCCATCCCTAAAATTGGGCTATACTCTCCCATCAGGACACAGTGTACATAGGCAAGAGTTGGCAGACACTTCAGAAACCTCAGGGGTAGATGCTTGAAGGTATAAGCCCCATATGCATGGGGCAATTCATGACTGGACAGCAGGCCTTAATATCCTGGATCTCTTTAAAGAATAGTCTAACATATATTACCTGCTGGGCAACATGACTCCTCTGCTAAACGTTTAGCACACAGCAGTTCTTGGTTGGGTTCTCAGAAAGTGTAATGCTCTTTCAGTGACAAATACTTCCCTTAACCAGAACTTTTAAGCTCCCTTTTAATAATGGCAAAGAATTGGAAATTGTATATGATTGTGATGGAATACTATTTTGCTATAAGAAATGATGAGCAGGATGCTCTCAGAAAAACCTGGAAAGACTTAGATGAACCGATGCAGAGTGAAGTGAACAGAACCAGGAGAACATTGTATACCATAACAGGGATATTATACAATGAACTACTGTGAATGACTTAGCTGTTCTCAGCAGTACAATGATCCAAGATAATCCCAAAGGTCTTCTGATGAAAAATGTTATCCATCTCTAGAGAGAAAACCATGCTGTAGATGGCAGCATACTTTTTCTTTGCTTTCTTTATTTTTTAAAAATCTGTTTTCTTTCACAACATGACTGATGTGGAAATATGTTTTGCATGACTGCACATGTATAACCTATGGCAAATTGCTTGCATTCACAATGAGGGGGGGAAGGAAAGAGAGAGTTTGGAACTCAAAATTAAAAAAAAACCCATGAATGTTAAAAATTGTTTTTACATGTAATCAGGGAAAAAATAAAATATTTTCGAAAAAAAACTGTTAAGGTCTTTAGACCCCCCTCCATGGACCCCCCCCCCCGCCCCATGCCCCCCATGGACCATGGCATGACAATACTGTCCATGGTTTGGGTTATTTTTGAGGGGTAGGGGAGGGCAAAGATACTAGAGTGGTTTGCCATTTCCTTCTACAGTGGATTAAGGCAAACAGAGGTTAAGTGACTTGCTCAGTGGAGGAGGGGGTGGTCATATGGCAGGTAAGTGTTTGAGGTGGGATTTGAACTCTGGTCCTCCTGACTCCAGGCCAGGTGAGGGAGCTTTCAGGAGCTCTCTCTGCTGTACCACCAGCTACCTCCCTTCCTAGTCTGAAGAGGGCGCTAAAGAGCAATAGGCCTAGTTCAAAAAGCCTCAGGATTCAATTTTCCTTCAATGAGACCATCAGCTCCAAGTAAAGCAGTTCCTGTCTTCCCATCAGCATGACTCGCAGCAAGACTGCTGCAATGCTGTCTTATTGGCCCAGCTCCTGAAAACTTTGATATTCTAGAGCCTTCCATTTTTCTCCTATTCACCAGCTTGCCCCAACTCCTAGGCCTAAGCTTCCACCTACTGCTCAGAGGAGCTGCATGTTCATTCTCAGAGGCAGGCATGGGCAGTGAGAGGCCACCAGGGGGAGTGGGGTGATGGAATATATTCCTTTCCGTAAACTCATCACTTCCTGGTTTAAGACCATTAAGTCATCCCAGTAGCTGAATGCTAATTCACCACCAGGGAGCAGCAGCATCACAGGAAAGTCCTCAAAGCCCCTCTGATTCATGTAACCAAATCTCTGATCTGGGGAGGCAGGACTGAGACAAAGGTGAAATTTTTGGACTGGTCTCGGGCAAAATTGTGTAGTAGGTGGATTTTTATTTTTTTTTTGTGGGGGAGAGCCTCCCATTTCTCTATAAGTGGCCATTTCTTGTCTCATGGTGGCATCAATTTTTACTCAACTGTCAGCAGCTAAGGTATTTATTGGTATCATAGTTTTTTTGGTTTTTTTTTTTTTTTGGTTCAAGTTTTATTCGAGATCATATACAAAACGTTTCCAGACCCAAGAGGGTTTAATCCTCCTCCTCTTCCTCTTCTTCATCCTGGTTGATCTGGAAGTACCGTAATTTGTAACTCTCCTTGCTATTGGCCACCACCCGAAGCCAATCTTGAAGATTGTTCTTCTTTAAGTACTTCTTTGTCAGGTACTTCAAATACCTTTTAGAAAACGGCACCTCTGACATCACGGTGATCTTGCTCTTGCTTCTCTCAGTGGTCACAACTCCGCCCCCGAGGTTGCCAGCTTTTCCATTCACTTTGATTCGTTCTTGTAAGAACTGCTCAAAATTAGCTGCATCCATAATCCCATCTTCCACAGGATGGGTACAATCCAGGGTAAATTTGAGAACTTGCTTCTTTTTTTTGCCGCCCTTCATCACAGATTTCTTCACGGGCGCCATGGCGATCGAGGAGCCAGAAAGGGCTTGGTATCATAGTTTAAACAGCAGGGTCCCCAGACTATTGTGTTTAGAGCACACTCTTTGGAGTACTGAGTCTGGGCTCCGGCCTATTTCCAAGGAAACATGCTCAGCCCCAAATGGGTAGTGCCTGTGTCTTCCCTCTCCCTGTTCCATGACTGGTGGTGGGGGCTGGGGAGCTGCATTAGAGAAGAATGGCCCCTGAACCAGGAAGAGCTACCTCTTCAGCAGACTTTCCAAGGAGTGACTATAACCTTTGGTTCTCTTTTACTTCCTCTTTCCAGGACATGGTTCACGTAACACTTTTACTCTGCCAGAAATGGATGCCATTCACATGGTTCACACTGACAGCTGGGACAGGGGCTTGGCTAGATGAGCCTGAGCCTAGGTCTGTGGTTGCCTCTTTTACCTTCTGTTTCTTTCCTCGAGCATGGGTAATTTATCAGTGATCCTGAGACAACTGTTTCCAGCTTTGGAGGCAACCTTCTGAGTTTGAGTGTTAGAAGCTCCTAATTACAGAAGGGGTCAGCTGTCCTTTAGGATGTGCCCCCAAGAGTTACTACAGCGTGTCTTCCCACTGACAGGAAGAGCCTAGCTCTCTGGCATGACTTGCTAGACAATATGGACCTCAAAGGAGGCTGTGCATTGCAGAATGAGAAATGCCTATTAAAGAGGCCTGCAAAAATGCTTCATGTTTTGATGTTTTAAGCATCACCTTCCTTGGAAGACCATAAAAGTAGTTATGGCTACGTTTCTAGGTCTTGGTTGAAGGCATGCTTGTGAGTTTTTTGTGATTTAAGCATTTTTTTTTTGTTTGAAGGAAATAAATAACTGTCCTATGACAGATTTACACTGAATATTGAATACTTTTCTAATTCCCATTTTGAGGAAACCCTAGCCAAACCCAAGCTTTAAGTGATTCTCCCCAAGGGCCTGGGGTAGAAGTGTAAAGATCCAGAAAGTCTGAGAAAGAAACTGGCCCCTTTCTTCTGTGGACAGTCTCCCCCCAGGACTAAACCCAGTCCATGTGTGGGGGTCCAGAGCTGAGGGAATTCTCTCTTGTTAAGAAGAAGAAAAAGATGAAAAGTAAAGAAAGAAAAAAAAATAGCTCAACAAAATTTACCCTGTGAAAATACTCCTAGGACCAACATGCCTGTTTTCTATGCATTTCCTTACCAGGTAGGTACATTGGACACAGAGTAAGCCTGTTACCAAAAGGAGCCAATCAGGAGCCTATAGTGAGCCAAAGTCTTGTTTACTCCCAGATGCCTTTGCTGGTGTTCTCTGGTTGACGTAGCTGAGCTGTGTATCCCAGACTGGCCTAAACCAGCCTTGAAGTCAACTGTTCCTGCTTCTGTGTCCCACCAGTTCCTGGGAAAGACTGTCCATTCTTTACCCTAACCCATTCCCACCTCTCCGTCGTGGTTTTCAAGCACAAATTGTCCGTCTCTCCTAGGTTGCGGACTCCTTTGTACTTTTGCTGGGGTCCCTCAGCACGAGTGTCTGATTTTCCTCCTAAAAAGAACTTTTCTGCTTTCAGCTCAGCTTGCACTCCTCTGCATTTTGCGGGGTGGGTTTTGCCTGGTTGACAACACGCCTCAACATGTCTGACAATTTATGCATGAATGAAGTTGCTTTTTCTCCCTCATGTTACTGTGGCTTATCAGATTATCTTTTTCAATGCTACTTTTACCCCTTCATGCACATTGGACCCACTCCCTCCTAATTTCCCCCCGTCCCCAAACAAAATAAAATAGTTTTTGCCCATGTAAAACAATTATTAGTTTTGAGCTGGAATGACCAGAGAACGGCAGCCAGAATGGTGAAAGGCCTTGAGGTCCTGCCATTTGAGGAGTGGTTGAAAGAACTGAATATGTTTAGAAGAAAAGACTTAGGGGCAGCTAGGTGGCGCAGTGAGTAGAGCACCCACCCTGGAGTCAGGAGGACTTGAGTTCAAATGCGACCTCAGACACTTTGACACATGTACTAGCTGTGTGACCTTGGGCAAGTTACTTAACCCCAATTGCCCTGCCAACCAAAAAAAAAAAAAGAAAAAAAAAAAAGAAGAAAAGACTCAGGGGGGAAACATGAAACAGGATTTGAACCTAGGGACTCAGACTCCAGAGTTTATGCTTTTTTCACTTTATAACTAACTCAAGTTAATATTGTTGCATTTCCTCATTAGTAAAATGGGTGTAATACAGAATGTCCCAAATGTTTTGGTGCAGTTTTAAGCTCACGCTTAAAGTACTGGACTCCCTATGCTCATTGTATCAACCTTAATAGAATTGTTGCAAAAATCAAATGAAATAATACGTGATACTTCCACTCCACACCTATTGGGTTAGTGATTCCTTGGAGGACAGCCCTGTAACCAGAGCGTCATGCTTCCTCAACGTAAGGGAATGTGACTCCTAACTGTCTGAGAGATTCTTGACCCTGTGACATTATGTACCTGTGTAAGTGTAGACGGGACTTCAGAGGAAGAGTTTGAGAGAGGTGGTTGGAAGAAACGAGCGTGAACTTTTGAAGGACGGCCTGGAGATCTCAGCGCCTAAGACATGTGGGGAAGCCAGCCTCTGCCACGTCCCCTGATTCACAGAACCTATAACCGTAGTACTCCTAAGAGCAGCCTTGCCTCAGTGAGACCATTTCATCTCTCCTTGGTTGATCTGAGATCTTCACCTCTCATCAGAGAGTTCATTGACTCTTACATATTTTATCTTTTCGTCTCTCAATGTCTCCACTTTCTTTTTACTGATGAAGACCTTACTAATTATTCATGAGTCTTGTGCTCAAACAGAATTTGATGGGAGGGAGTTGTTACTGCTCCTTTTGGAATGATCAGGGAAAGTATCTTTTATTCTGATAACCTCTAGGCTACATATGAGCAGCTAGGTGGCTCATATTCCCAAGTTCAAATCCGGCCTCAGACACTTACTAGCTGTGTGACTCTGGGCAAGTCACTTAGGCCTCTTCTCTCAGTTTCCTGATCTGTAAAATGAGCTAGAGAAGGAAATGGCAGTATCTTTGCCAAGAAAACACCAAATGGAGTCAGGAAGAGTCGGACACAACTAAACGACCCAGAACCAGCAGCCATCCCCCTGCAGTAGGGAGCAGAGGCTGTTTTTTGAGTTTCACTCCAAACAATACCTAGCTCAGCCCTGGCTCCTGGCGGGGCAGTAGCCTCATAGAGATTTCATTATTTTAAGATGTTTGGATTGGAAGGAACCTTAGGAAACATCTAGTCTAACCCCTTTTTTTCTCCATGAGTTAACTCTGGCCCAGAGAAAGGTGAAGTGTCTTGCCTGAGGTCATAGCTAGTAGGTGACAGCCAAGATGAGAATCCAGACCCACCTCCTGGATTCAGCAATTTTCTTGCCCCACTGCATGATAGAACACAAAGAGCACTGGTCTAGGAATGAGAGGGCTGGGGAAATTAGCCTTATGTCTACCAAAACTGATGCCGCATAGAGCTTTAAAGTCTACAACGTGCCTTGCGCACAATAAATATTTTAGTCTCACAACAGCCCTCTGGGGTAGGTGCTGAGGATATCGGGTCCCCATCTTACAGACGAGGAAACTGCAACAACCACAGTCCCCCATTAAGAAGTCAGAGGCAGGATTTGCAGCCATAGTGCTCCTGATTCCAAATTTAGACTTATGTGCTACGTCAGAGGTGTCAAACACTGGGTGGCCTGCAATCTTTGCAAATGCAGCCCAATCCAGATTAAAATGTAATTGGGAAATACAATAAAACACATTAATATGTGGTTTTTCAAAGTTAATATGCAGCCCATGAGCTTATGTGTGGGTTAGTGGCCCCCATTTCTATTTGTTTGACACCCCTGCTCCACATCCTGCTGCCTCAGAGTAAAGTGGTTACTGTGGATCTCCCTCATACCAGGCAACCCACAGAGCCTCCTCAATACGCAGGTTATTTGGTTGCTCTCCTTGGCGTTAGTTTGGGCATCCACCCAGAGGGCGTTTTGAAAGAATCTGGACATTTAGAATTTTGTAGAGGGTGTTTGTGGGGTTGCTATAGAGCAGGAAGACATCTCTGAAAAAGGTGCTTAGCATTCAGAAGGGTCTGAGACCTCCTTCCTGCTCTTTGGAACGAATTTCAAAGCGTGCAATTGATTATTAAGCATATTTGAAAAACAAGGAGAAACTGGGTGAGATGCATTGTAAATTGTGGGAATTCGGGACTTAGTACCACTGGAAATTTAACTGACCTAGTGAGCAAAAATGTGAACTACAGAAAAGGTAAGTGAGAGGTTTCTGTGCGATGTTATGAAAGATGAGGCAGCCACATTTCACCTCTGGGTAGCCCAGGCAAATCTTGTATCCCTGCCTGTTTGCTTCACCGATGTTTTCTGATGGAAGTGATAAACTGCTTACTGGTAGAAGCAGCTTTAGAACTGTGATTTTATTTGAAAAGCTAAATTGACCTTGGTTCCACATGGAACAATTGCTGATTCCCCAATCCTCCCTCTCCCTTGCCATCTTCCTGGCCAGTCTTGGCATACCGCCTACAAGCTAGAAAATTGCAACGGCAGAGGCCTGGACACAGTAGATTCCATTAGCTGCTCTCTGGAGCTGGAGCAAAATGGAGCTGTGACATCTGCTGCCGTCTGTCTTCATTTTCCCCATGGCCTTGCTCCATGGTAGGTGACACAAATGGGCAGCATTCGTTCCCCAGCTCCCTGGTCCCCCCTGCACATATGGAAGAATCTAATAAACAAGCTTGTGGGGCTGAGTGCTCCAGCCAAGTGAGCCCATTAGCCCGGCAGACTTGGGGAACAAAGAGAATGAATGGACTTGTGTGCAAGAGTGGCTGGTGAAACCAGGAGTCTGCTTAAGTTCCACCAGAAATCATGCACACCTGCTCCAGCCTGCCCCAGGGCCAGGTGTCTAAAGGTCTGGGGGAGGAGTCTGTTTTCTATCAGGGAGGATACCTTGTGTCAGCTGCTCCTCAGTTCTCTGAGGCCGCTTCCCTGGGAAAAACTAGTCCTGTCACAAGACTGTCTAAAGAGTACAACCCCAGTCATTCTGGGACACCCTGGCTGCTGTAGGAGCATTAGCATTCAGAGCCACTGTGCTAGCCCCTCCTTCCCCGAGCTGGGTAAGCTCACTAAGATGGTATCTGAAAGACATTAAATGGAAATTTACTGAGGGTTCTGCTTCCTGAATCCTGCTTTGTTTTGTGTTATTATGTGGTCAAGAAATATTGACCCTGGTCTAGCCTTGAGGTGGTACATAGCTCTGGCAGGCCGGGAGGCTGGTCAGATCCTTTGGCCAGTAATGAGAAGCATCGGGTATTGAGATGGAACAGAGCAGCACAGTGATGAAGAAAAGCTTGTCCCCTACTCTTTCCCACTCACTGTTGTTGACATGGGATGTGGTGACCACGAACATGTGGCTGTGCTTAGGCAAACAGGTGTAGGTAGTCCACTGGGTGCCTCAGAGGCACAGGGGAGGAGCCTGGCATGGTTTGTGGTGGTACGATCTCTGCTGATGCAATGAGATGAGAATTAATTGGCAGAGTGCAGTAGGTATAGATTCCAGCCCCTGAATCCTCCCTGCTGGAAGGCCAGAGCGGTACTCTGGTACATACTCAGGCTGTATAGGGTGTCATGCTATAGGAAGTTTTCTTCAGTGTTTCCAAGAAGAATTTCTCATCCTCCAGAAAGTCCCGATCCTACAGGAAGGGGTGCGAATGAAATCAGGGCATAGGGAGCCTTCTCTCCTTGAGAAGAGAGAGACCAACTCCCCATTGTACATACAGAGGTAGGACCCTAGAATGGACAGCTGGCCAACTCCCATCTGATACATTTCCCTTCTTGTCCATCTCAGTGAGGGTGGGACAGCCATCATTCATTAATTCTTGGGCCAGCCTCACCTCTGTACCTTTATCCTCTTGGAAAATCAGTGCAAATGGACCTCTCTGCAGCTTAATGGGAATGAGGCCACAGCTGATTGCCCAGGGAACATACACTCACCTTCTCAGCCATGTGTTTCAGCAGCACCAGTTTGGCATGCAAGTGGGAAGGGCTCAGGCCTGCAGAAGGCTGGCTGTGTCCAGGAATGGTGATGGCAGGAGGGGTCATAGCTGAAAGAGGCCCATGAGAAGCTCTTAGAGGGGACAAGTTCTCCTTCAGGCCCACAGAGCCTGGGGGTGAGGGGTGGGGAGGGGAGGGAGCTGTCAGGAACAGGACTTTGCATATTTTTGTCAGGAGTCAGGAAAACTAAATGGACCCAAGACTTCTTCCCTATGAAGCTGGCTGTGGATTGCCACAGCTGCTTTTCTCATATTTACTCTCCCAGAGATCATCTCAGCAAGGTATCTCTTACTTCCATGGCCAACTCACCATTCAGGCCAGAAGAACTGAGGACCTGGACAGCAGGGCTTAGCCTCATGATGGGAGAGGGAAGATCCAGTCGAAGGTGATCTAGCTGCTGCCTCTGTTGAGCCAAATTCAAATTCTCCTGTTTCCACCCCACCCAGAGAGAGAATGAGGAAGCCATGAAGGTGCAGAACATCTTGTACAATTAAGGCAGAGGAGAATGAGGAGACAGAGATGGCAGGGGAATTTGGCTGGAGAAGTGTAGGACCAACTCTACCCGAGCTTACAGATGCTGCCCTCATGTCAGAGGTCCTGCTTGACTCTGTTCACAAGAGAAGGCTCAGAGGGATTTGGGGGACCTCGGGAAGGTTAGAGACACCAATGAATGGGAAGCACAAATACAAGGCGAGGTGGGGGGAGGGTCTACAGAGACAAGGGGAAAGAGAAGGTCCCTGCCTGGTGAAGTTGCTGCTCTTGCTGCCGGAGTCGTTCCTGTTGCTGCTGCATGACCTGGAGCCGGGCCTGGTGCTCTGACTGCAGCTTGTGAGCCTCCCGAAGAGCCCTCTCTCCCTCCTCATACTTCTGAGAGGCCACCTGAGGACAGGACCCAAGGGCGTGTCTCTCCTGTGACAGTTCGAGATGCCTTGGGGCAGACCCCCTTCCCAGTGCCCCCAGGGGCCCAAGTGGCATCTCCCTGGCTTCCCACCTTGCTCATGTTCTGAACTTCCTCAGCTTGGAGTTTGATGCGTAGGGCAGCTGCGTTGACCTTCTCCTTCTCCAGCCTTAGTTCTTGCCGTTCCCGCTCCAGAATTTCCCACTCCCCAGCCAAATGTTCCTCTTGAAGCCGCAGCTCACTCGCTCTGACCTTCAATTCTGCTTGTTCCTGCAAAGAGAATGTCCTTTATCTTCTCCAATCAAAGCCTCAAGCCCCTTTTTCTGTGTGTGTGTGTGTGTGGGGGGGCACCCAAGGGCCTCTCCTTCAGGTTCAGGCCTGTGTACTTTTCCCAAGCTGGTCCATCCTCAGAAAGCAGTAACCTAAGCATCATACTGATCATATTTGGCAAACAGCTAAACTCTTCTGCCAGAAAGAAGGACAGTCAAGTCAAGGTTAAGGCCTGGCTTGGACAGAAGCAGGGATGGTCTGTGTCCTTGGAAGTCCCAACAATTCTGGAGAACAGCAGCACAAAGGTGAGGCCCCATACCTTGGCCAGACTGACGATGGCGCCCTCCCTCTGGGAGTCCACCTGCAGCACACGCTCGGCCTCACGCTCTGCCCGCTCTTTACTTAGCCTTTGCTGGGCATAGAAATCGGCCCACTCTGCAGCCAGCCGCCGTCCCTCCTCTGCACACTTGTGCATGATTGATTTCTGCTCCCCTAGTAAAGCATTCTGGGAAACAGGAAGGAGAAACAGAGGAGGAGGAGGGCATGAGGAGCCTGTCTGGTGAGATGGCCCTGGGTTACTGATGCTCAAAGCTGCTTGCTCACCTTGGCCCTCTCCAGCTCCTCACGCTCCATGCTGAGCTGCTGGTTCATGACCCTCCTCTGTTCCTCCAGGGAACGCTGCGTGGACTCTGCCTTGGACTGCTCGGCACTCACTCTCCAGCGCTCCTGTAGGAGACCCCCAAAGTCAAGGTTTAAAGGGAGTGGTGCCTTTCTCTAGAATAGGATCTGGCCCCCTCCCCAGGAACTAATAAGTTAGGCCACTCCATGCCTTCCTTTTGTGACATGTCACAAGCACTTTCTCAGAAGGCCAGATAATGAATAGGAAGATGGCTGGAATGGGATTCCTATGGACCAGCTCCCATGAGGATGTTAGAGTGAGGAAGGGGAACCTTTTATTTCTGGTCTGACTCTCACTGAGACTAGCTTCCATAGAAGTTGTGACGTACGAATTCTTTCAGAAATGCATTAGGCTAAGGATATCTGACAACCAGCGCTATCCCTGTTCCTGCTCCTCCCCCCTTCTCCCCACCTTTCTGTGCTCTGCCAGTTGCTAAGTGCTTCCTGGTACACAGAGGGATAGGCATTGCCCCTCCCATCAAGGTACAGTCAGGGTAACAATCCTAATACACATATGGCAAACAATAAGGGAAGGCTATGGAGCTATATGATTAATTGTAAAATTTGTGGTGATAAATCTAAGTTTAAATTCAGAAGACAGAGAGATTGATGAGAACTGGAGTAGATGAGAAGACGTGGGAAGTGAGGCCTTAGAGGATGGCCAGACTGGACAGAAGGAGAAGAGGGAGGCCATTCCAGCTTAAGGGCATGACATGAATGAAGATGAGAAGTAGGAACAAACATCGTACATCTGTGAGAGAAGCAGAGGCCAGTTTGATTTGAAGAGGGAGAACAAGTTGGAGACAGAAATAAGAAATAACTTTAGATACAAAGGGGAGTGACAGAGTATGGAGGGCCTTGAAAACTAGGCAGAGAATTTAGAGAAGTCCTGGAGTATATGAAATCACTGAAGGTTCTCAAGTAGGGAAATGACATGACAAAAATCATGTTTAATGGTTGATCTGAAGCCTCTATACGTGATGGACTGGAGTGGGGAGGGACTGGGGTCGGGAAAGCCAGTGAGGCGGCTGTTCATATCTAGGCATGAGGTAATGAAGGCTTAGATTAAGGTGGTAACAGTGAGAATGGAGAGGCAGGGCTGGACACGAGATCCAGAAACTCACCTGCTCTAGAAGACGGCTCTGTTCACTCAGTCGGGCCTCCATCTTCCCAATGATCTCATGTAGCCTGTTCCTCTCGTCCTCCATGTCCCGCTGCTGCAGAGTCAACCTTTCCTGCAGGGCTGTAGGCAATGCCCCTGAGACGGTTACTGCCAGATCCTGACCTCCAGATTGACCCATGGCACATCTCCCTTATTCCTAGGTATTCTGGGTAAGTTGGGATGGTGTGTAGAAACAGGGGGAACAGTACCTTGGAGTTGCTTATCACGCTGACGGGCACCTATCTCTAGCTCTTGGGAATTGGTAAGGTGAGTGGCTTCCACACGGGATGAGAGCTCATTAAGGCTACAGGAGAACTTCTCCATTTGTTCAATAACCCCATTGAGGGACCTGAGAGAGGTAAGGCATAGTTTTAGGCCACACAATCCCAGATGACGAGTGCTTATGGTGTTGTATGCTGAAGGAGTGAGGCACAGGGCTTACCGGGTATGGGAAGTAGCACTTGTAACGGCATCAATTTCCCGGTCTTTCAGCCGCTTCAGTCTTTGTAGCTGCTCCTCATGGTCTTTTTGTATCTCTGAGATGGATGCCCTGAATGCCAAGGAGAAAACCATGGGAGTAAAGGAAGGGACAGCTTTTGGCTTTACTGCCCTAGGATCCATGTATAAGTAACAGTGGAGAGGGTAGCTTGCTTGTGATACATGCCTCAATGTCAGATACCTCCTGGTTTTATACGGCTGTTTAGCAAAGGTTACGCTGCATAGAATTAAAAAGCTAGATGAAGAGGAATGAAAGTAGAGGAGGCCATCAGAGAGGACAGGAAGATAATGGTGCACCCATATCCAATTTGTTTTCCAAGGCACATCGATTTCACCTTTGCAGGATCTCTCTAAAATGCCCTCCCTGCTCCCACCTCCCTTCTCTGACACCACCACAACCCTGGTGCAGGTTATCATCACCTCACGCCTGGAATACCGCAGTGGCCTGCTTCTAGGCTCTCCCCATTCCAGACCATCCTCCATTCAGCTACCAAAATGACTTTCCTAAAGCACACGTCTGATCACACCATCCTCTTACTCAGCAAACTTCACTGGCTTCTTAATTGCTTCCAGGAGTAAATACAAAATGCTCTTTGGAATTCAAAGCCCTTCAGAACCGAGTCCCCTCCCACCTCTCCAGTCGTCTTACACCTTATTCCCCAACATATACTCTTCAATACAGCCATGTTGACACTCTCTCAGTTGCAGGCATTCTCTCTGGCTTCCCACATGCCTGGAACGCTCTCCCTCCTCTGCTTTGACTACTGACCTCCCTGGCTTCCTTCAAGTTCCACCTGAAATTCTACTCCCTACAGAAAGTCTCGCCCAACCTCTCTTAATTCCAGTGCCTTTCTCCTGCTAATTATTTCCCATTCATCCTGTATATGTAAGTTTGCCTTGTATATGTCTGCCTATTCTCTCCCCCACTAGACTGTAAGCTCTTGAGGGCAAGGACTGTCTTTTGACTTTCTGTATCCCCAGCACTTAGCCCAGTGCCTGGCATGTAGTAGATACTTAATAAATTGATCGATTGAATTTGCAAAATTGAATGCCCTTAAATAGCCATGTTAAGCCCCTCTATTTCTTTCTCACCCTTTTCTTTTTCATTAAGAAAAACAACAATGGCTCCACATAAGGGATAAATAGGATAAACCCCTTTCAGAGTTCATCCTGGTGAAATAGTTGGAAGAACTGTACACACTCTGAAATTTGGTTCCTGGCCTTTTGTTCTACTTCTGAGATTCCGGAATCCACCTAGGGCTAGCACTATCCCAACACTGGCACACCAGAAGGATAAAAGGGGTTAGACTGTGAGCTCTGTGGGGAGGGGGACTGTCTTTTGCCTTTCTTTTTATCCTTAGCACTTAGTATGGTTCCTGGCTCATATGTGGAGCTTACTAAATGTTTATTGACTGATTGAGTAGGAACCTAAGTGTGCTACTAGTCAGAAGCTGTCTACCTTGGACTGTCCTTTTCTAGGAAACAGTTTCCCAGGAGCAAAGACAGAAGAATGCAATAGCTTACACTTACATTTTCCCTAAGGGGAGAGCCCTTCTGGGCCGGCCTTCCCCAAATTCCCCATCCTAGGCCTTCCCCTTACCTCTGTAAGTTCTGGAGCCTCTCGATCTCCTGGTCCTTCTCTTGCTCAGCAGCAGCCAGGCGACGCTGATGTTGTGCCAGAAGCTCAGCTCGGGCCTTCTCGGCCTCCTGGCAGTGAGACAGATACTGAACCGTAAGCTCCTCGTTCTCCCTCTGTAGTCGCTCCTCTCGCTGCTGGTACGATGTCTCTAGCACCTTGATCCGGCTCCTGCCAATAACACACATCTGGCTGGACTCAAAGAGGGGAGTGTCTAGGACCCAGACTGGCACTTCAAGTCAATAACAAGTATTTATTAAGTACTTACTCTGAAAAATGCTTTATTATATGTTTGGAAAATATATTAGCTTTTATATTGTTTAACTTTTTGTGACCAGAGATTATCTGAACCCAGAATGTCATCCTGACCTCAGTAACTGTCCAGGAATACCGGAGATAGCTACAAAGAATATTCTGGATTCCTCCAGGTCCTGGATCCACCCACATCTGTGCTTTGGGTCTGTTCATCCAAGTCTGGTTTGGGTTCCACCAAAAGCTCATGTTTTGGCTTTACCCAAATTTTACACAATGTTTATACTTATTGATATCCATCTCAGTGACTTTTAATTGCATGGGTGTGGTTTATGTGCAGGTGTTCTAGTTAGAATCCTATATAATGTAGACCTCCCAAAGCCTGGATGAGAGACAGCCACACCCTTTCTGGCTTGCTCTCTCTTGCCAAATGACCAAATAAATTTTTTTCTAAGACTTTTTCAGGTTTAGGGATTTATTCTTGGATAGCATTACTCTGTGCTGTTAAGCTGGTTGGTTGTTGTCCTTCATGCGTGAAGAGGACCAAAATGACATCTCTATGTTGGGGTCAAGGTACAACGTGTCCAACTGTGGCTGATCAAACCAATATGAGCCTGGAAGGCTCTACCACAGGTCAGGCATAAACAGTCCATATGAACATCTGGAGTGCAGACAACTCTAAATTTGTGCCTCTCACATTTCTTTTGAGCTATTTCAATTCTGCTTTGCTCATGGAGCACAGCACCTTCTCTGATGGGGGCACACCATGCTGGGTGGTCCTGTGCCGGTGTCTCCCATGTCACACAATCGATTCCAAAATTTTTAAAAGAGTGTCCTTGTATCACTTCTTCTAATCACCATGTGAGCGCCTGCCCTGTGTGAGTTCTCTATAAAAGTCTTTTTGGTGAGCTACGTACAAAGGCGGGGTACAAAGAAAGGCAAAAACAATTCCTTCCCTCGAAAGGCTCATAGTCTAAGGGAAGACAACTTGTGACTAGGTAAGTGTAAGACAAGCAAAAGATAAATTGAAGATAATCTTGGAGGGGAGGAACCAGCACTAAGGGGGCCTGGGAAAGGCTTCTTGCACAAGATGGGATTTTAGCTGAGATCTGAAGAAAACCAGGAGGCAGAGACCAGAAGGGAGAGCATTCCAAGCATGGAGGAAGTCTTAGAATTTTCTTTAAATACCATCAACTTAGTCTATGGGATTAACACTAAGATCCAATGCAAAACTGGGGCTGGGATTTCACCTGGGGAAGCTAAAGAAATCTAGCTAGGCCTCTGGGCTTGGTACTTAGGTTTACAGTAGAGTGAAGATGAGCAGAAAGGATACCTATGTGCATTCTCAATGAGCTCCAAGTCTGCCTGGTGCCGCTGTTGTAAACTTTCAAGCAAGATATGCTGCTGAGTTCTCTCTAGTTCCAGCTTCCGTACCTGAAGGGTGTTGGATCAAGGAGGAGGGAGAGGAAAGATGTTTCTCAGACTTTCCTTTCCCCTTTAGGTCTCCTGTTGTTTTGTTTTTTACACTTTTGCACACTTGGTGTTTGTATCCCTCTGACTAGCCCACTCAGATCCCTGCCCCAAACGTCCCTCCTCTCAAGGCCCTCCAGCCCGCCCTTCACCTGGGTCTCCAGTTCTGCCTGCCGGGCCTGACTTTTTAATAGCTCCTCTTGGAGTTCTACTGTGCCACACTGCAGCTGGGCCTGTGCAGCCAGGACCCTCTTCTGATACTCTCCTCCTGGCAGTAGACTCAGGGCCAGGCTCTCTGGGAGAAGGCCCTGCATGAGTCAGAAGAAAACCATCAGCAGGTTAGATGTGAAATAATGGAGAAAAATCTGGCCAGAGAAAACTGCACCCCAACTCTTCAGCAGCCAGATAGCCATCCAGACCTGATCTGTGGACAGGGTACCACTCATCAAAGTAGAAAGACCATGAACTCACAGTTTGAAAAAGGAATCACTGCCTCTTTCTGCATAAAATAGGAGGCTTTAGTCTCCTGTCTCCTCTATCCTCAGTAAAATGCTTTAGATATCTAGATAAGTTGCCAAGTCTTAGGGTCAGGATGAAAACTCCTGATAAGGGTTCAGAGCCTTCTATGGGGCTCTTAGACCACTTAGATCAAAGGTTTTTAATCTGGGGTTTGTAAACTTCTATGGGAAAAAATAATTATTTAATTATATTGTATTAATAATTTAATTATGTAATTATATAATAATTATTTATTTTTTTCTAGCCTTTGTTTCTTTTTGTAATACTAAGTATTTTACTTTTATGCATTTACAAACATTATTCTGAGAATGGGTCCATAGGCTTCATTAGATTGTCAAAGGGTCCAGAGAACACCCTGCCTTTGAGGTCCTGGAAGCTCTACTCCTATCATGAGAGCTGCCCCAGGGACATGTTGTATGGGTTCTCTGTAGTGCACAGCCACCTCCTGTCCAAAGGATCCAGAGCTAGAGGTGACTGGCTGATTCAAGAAATGGGGACCTGAGACTGGGATTGAGGGGTGGAAAGGTCTGAGGGTGGAAAGATATTTTCAAAATGAGCTGGTAGGATAACTGTGGCCTCACTTTATGGTTGGCATTTTTAACTGCTCCTATCTAGATGGTAATTGTGTCTCCCCTACCAACTCTGGCTCCATACTAATGCCCAGAAATGTCTAGGATGGGAGTTCTAGAAACACCAGGTGAGGTTTCTTTCTTAGAAGATTTTTTCAGGGAGCTACCTGGAGTTAAGTGACTTGCCCAGGGTCACACAGCTAATAAATGTCTGAGATTAGATTTGAACTCAGGTCCTCCTGACTCCAAGGCCAATGCTTTATCTACTGCATCACCTACCTGCCCCTCTTAGAAGTTTTTGAAGGAAAACATTAGCCTCTGAGTTAGGAAGAATTTCCTTAGAAGAAAAAGACTGAGGGCTCTGAATACCTGTTCGCCTACTCCTCCCTACCTGTACAGGCATGGAAGTCCCTGTTAGTTCTTGGGATCTCCGGAAACAAGTTGCAAGGTCTGAAAAATGCAACAAGTGAAAAATAAGTAGCAGCTGAAAAAAGAGATCAGAGGTCTGGGGGACAGGTCTCTCGTGGATGCCCAAGGGAGAAGCTAGCTTCAGTGAAGATTCATCAGGGGCCATTATTACAAAGGTACTACTACAACTGCTCCCCAGACACTTACTAACAGCCTGTGGTTCAGCTGCCATACAGGAAAGAGAACCTACCAGCGCTGGGAACTTCTCCAGGAAGAGCGTCTCTCTTTGGTTCAGCTGCAGGAAGTACAAGGGCAGTTGGTGTCTTGGGGTGGGCCTCAGTTGGGGGAACCCTAAGAGATATACATAGAGATTGGAGGTGGGTGGGAAGGGGAGTTGGAACAGGACTCTGTGCAAAGGGAAGGAAAAGAAATCTCTCCTTTAAGGAATAAGGAGAAGGGAGAGGGAAAGGAGCTTCTCGTAGAGCCCTGAGAACCTAGAATGACATGGGTGTGGGACCGATTTTGGTGACGGATGAGGGCAGAGGGACAGACGTGGCTTGTTTCTTATGAGTCCCAGTTCACTTGGAAGTCTAGATTATAACTGGAGGCAACTTAAAGTATTCTGGACCAGTACCAAAGTTCCAAAGAAGTAACTGAGACCGTGGTACAGTTCACCCACTGCACCCCTCCTCCGCCCTGGCTCCCACTAGCAAAAGGGCTTGCCACATCTACGTGCCAACCTCTGTTAAGGACACAGTCTCCTCTCCCCCAGGGGCCCTGGGTGTTGACATACCCACTGCCCCTGGGGCAGGTGTGTGCAGCTTCTGGTGCTGTCCCTGGGGTTCCAATGGCAGCTGCTTGCTCGGGTCCTTGAGTACTGGCAGCAGGTTGACTGAAAAAGGCCAAATCATAAGGTAAGGACCACTGAAACTTCAGGCCTGGCCACAGAAGGCTCCCCTTCTCTGTCCAATGGTTGGCCTTTCATTTCTTCTGTACATGGTACCATCAGTTCCTTTAAGACTACGTCCTTGAGGTTCATGGCCTTTCCTCTTTTATTTCTGCGATGTGGCATGCACAGGGAGTCGTGAAAAGCGTATAAACTATTAACATGAAGGGATGTAGGGGTACGAATTATAGTTAGAATAGGTAAATACTAAGTATTTGTTCAGTCTCATGTGATTCAAGTCAATTGCAGCTGGTGGGTAGTCAGGAAGACCTAGTTCAAATCCAGCCCCAGACACCAGCTATGTGACCCTGGGGAAGTGACCTAACCTCTGTTTGCCTCAGCTTCCTCTGTGACCTGTAAGATGGGGACAATAATATCACCTACAATGCAGGGTTATTGTGAGGATCAACTGAGATGGTAATTGTAAAGTGCATTATATAAATGCTAGCTATTCTACGATTGACTTCTTTGAGTCACTTTTCTTTTCCTTACGGTTCGGCTCACAACTTCTACTCCCTCAATCCAAGGCCTGAAAGATGCAGGCTCCTTTCTGTTTGGCCCTTAGCTTCAGGCCTTAAACGGTAATGCCATTGGGCCACTCGCAGACTTTCCCTGAACTTTCATCTCTTCTTTGCAGGGTACACAGCACCCTCCTGAGCAGCCTCCACCCTTCTCAGTTCATCATTCCTTTTCACCTTCACAAACCCTCCCTCCCAGAATCACCACCAAGGCTTTCCTTTTCTGAATCACAGCCTCTTCAGGCATTCTGGCTGATCCATATGCTTACTCCTTGAATCTTGCTTTAAGATAATATCTGTAGTTAACATGAGCACATCTACAACTCAACTGTATTTTATTTACTGATCTAGCTAGCCTGAGTTTACTCCCAAATCTACTCAGATTCTAGGGAAGGTTTTTTTTCCTCATACCACAAGGGAGTTTAGGCAGGAGTTTCTGTCAGGAACCCAGCCTGCTGCCAAGACAGAGGACTCTTTGAGTTTCCCTCTGCCTCATCTTTATATCTAGGAATAGAGGTGCTATAGTGGTTCCATGGACCCTGATTCCTCTGCCTAGATAAAGCCCTAAAAATGAAAGGTCTTCTGTATATTTTCCCCAAGGTTCCACCTATAGGCTCAGAAGAGGCATAGTAAGATAAGGGAAAGGAACTGAAGTCAATAGACCACACCTGGTTCATGCTCCTGGGGTTTCCTACAGCCCCTGCCTGTGTGACTGATCCCCAGAGACAACTAGCTTGCAGTGTGCCAGACCAGTCTCCACATCTGTACCTGACAAAGGGTAGATCAGATGTTTCGGTAGGGCTCAGGCCTTTAGAAGTCCCAGACTGCTCCTCTTTAGCTAAATTCTGAGATTTTTTTCGAGACAAGGCATGGCTTAGCCAATCCTCCTCTTGTTTTTCCTCTGATGTTCCTCGCTTGGGAGACAGGTTGGGTTTGTGAGGGATAGCTGCAGCATCAGCAGATGGCTTCATCCCTGACCCAGGCAGACTGGAGGGAGCAGAGTGCCGGGCTGTAGGACTAGGTTCCGAAGGTGTAGCCATGGTTGAGCCAGCCTTGCTCGATTCTTTGGTGGGAGATGGAGGGAGCCGGTCAAAGTCCTCATCCTTGAGGCCCAGCCAGTCAGCTCCTCCCTTCCCAGTATGAGCAGGGCTGGCTGTGACTGGTATACTCTGTTTGGAGCATTGCTCTCCCTTGGGATTGATGAGACTCTCTGCTGAGAACCTGCTTCAAGACAAGGGTGTAAATAAGAGCAAAGGAGAGAGGTCTGTCCCATGGCCTGCTCTGTTAACCTTTGCCAAACAGGGCCCAGGTTCAAGTATCCAAAATAAATAGTGATGTTATCAGTGTAGGTCTGCTAGCTACCAGGCCACTGCTGGTCCTACTACGCTATGCTACATCTAGAGGACAATGGTTTTGTTATCTTCATCTTCCACAATCAGAATGTAACATAACATGGTGTGGGGGTTCTTAAACTATTTTGTGGCATGGAACCCTTGGACATTCTGGTGAAGCCTATGGACCTTCTTCTCAGAAGGATGTCTTTAAAGGCATAAAATCAAATATATGGGTTCACACACGAAATACATTTGTCAATAATATTCAAAAAACAAGTTCACAGGCTGCAGGTTATGAGCCCCTGGTATAGTGGCATATAAGGCTGGTTGATTCTGACAGAAGATGCAAAGGGCTTGAGAAAGGTTATTTCTCAGGGGATACAATGCTCCAGTGGCCCAGTCAGGTCCCTACTCACCTGACAGACTGTCTGCGGGACTGTTGGCTCTCAGAGGAGGAAGCCACTGTGGGCTGGTAGGCTCCAAAGGCAAAGTCGTCATCTCCCCAGGGATCTTCTTTTTCTGTGAAACAAGGAGCCTGTGGCCATGTTTGGGATGGCCCTCCCTTTCTACCTCTAGATAGGTGTGGGGTCCACTCACCAAGCTGTTTCTGGTACTTCTTATCCAGCCTGAACTCCCGGAGCTCCCCAGTGCCTGGTCTCTCCAGGAGCCTGGAGGCAGTTCCACGTCCCAGTAGCTCATCCAGTTTAGCGCGAGCAGGACGGGGCCCATCCCTGACATGGTAGAACGACAGAGGCATAGGTACCTCCACAACATGAATTACTTCTGTCCCCACTGTCCCCACCCTCCAAATCCATGCCTTTGCTCTCTCCTTTATATAAGGAGGAAGCCATGCTGCTCAGACATGGGCCTCTCAGCTCAGAAGAGTGCCTTACCGGACTCCCTTTTCCTGCTTCCGCTCTGCCTCTGGACTGTCTCCAAACCCAAGGGTGGCCATGAGGTCATCCCCATCATCAAACTTCAACTCCTCCTTCTTTTGAATGCTGGTGTCACCAGGAGTTGAAGAAAGAGAGGTACCTAAAAAAATAGAACTCTGGGTAAATAACAGCAAAGGCAGGACATGCAGGGTCATAGAAGTACAACCAACAATTAATGCTATAGGAGTTTGGAGGAGTGAGACTGCCAGGGGCCAGAAGCTGGGTTGCATAGAAGATGGGAACAAGACTTGAGCTGGGCCTTAAAAAAAAGATGTGACTTAGAAAAGGGAAAAGGAAGGGAGGGCATTAAAGGCATAGAGAAGACTATGTTCAAAGACTGGAAGGTGACAATATGCATTTTGTGTTCAGAAAGAGAACAGGTGATCTGGAGTAGATGGATTCCCAAAGAAGTGATTCCCAACCTATGGGCAAAGGACTCTCAGGAAGGCAAGGAATCACTGCAAGAAGTCCATAAATCCATTATGTCCACCAAGCATTGTCATTTTGAACTTAATTTGGCCCCCACAAAATGAGCAGCATGATTCAGTATAAGAAGCAAGACAAGCTACCTTCTGTACACTGATTAAATGGATCTATTATTTTTCATATGTATATACATCACTCAAGAACTACATAGGGAATAACTACCCAACACTCTTTAAAGAAATAAAGAACAACTTAAATAACTGGAAGTATATTCAGTGATCATGGCTGGGCCATGCCGATGTAATAAAATGATGATACTACCTAAATCAATTTACAGATTTACTGCAATACCCAGCAAATGACTAAAGGGATACTTCAGAGCTAGAAAAATCACATCTGATGAATTTTGATTCATTTGGAGGACCAAAGGTTAGAAACTCAAGGCAAATACCGAAAATAAAGTAGGAATGACAGGAGGAACAGCACTTGCAGGCTTCAAATCCCATTGCAAAACGGTAATTATCAAGACTATTTGGTATTGGCTAAAAAGTAAAAAAGGAGGCCAGAAGAATGGACTAGACGAGAATGACCTAGAAACAAGCGAACTCAACAACCTACTGGGATTCAATAAACATGAGAACATACATTACTTGGGGAAGAACTCCCTATTTGACAAAAACTGCTGGGAAAATTGCTAAGAAACTGGGCAGAAATCAGGTCTAGAGCAGTATCTCCTTCATAAAGCACAGTGAGCTTACAGCTGGGCACACAACTGAACGTTAAAGATTCTACAATGAAAAATGCACAAGAGAATCACATCAGACACCTTTCCAAGCACAGTAAGGGGGAGACTTCTTAACTGAACATTCAATCACAAAATGCAAAATAGATAATTTCAATTGTACTAAAGTGAAAAGCGTTTGCATTAACAAAGCCAACACAACTAGGATAGAAAGGAAAACTGTTGACTGGGAGAAAAAACAAAATCTTTGCATGAAACAACTCTCATAAGGATCTGATACAAAATATGTAGGGAATACTAATATATAAGAATAAAAGCTGGGAGGCATCAAGGTGCCACAGTGGATAGAGTACTGGCCCTGGGGTCAGGAGGGTCTGAGTTTAAATCTGGCCTCAGACACTTACTAGCTATGTGACCCTGGGCAAGACATTTAACCCTGATTGCCTCAAAAAAAAAGAAAAGAATAAAAGCTGCTCCCCAATGGATTGGTGGTCAAAAGATATAAGCAAATGTATGTAGATACTGTTGTAATTAATAAAATACAACTCTGCTGAAAAGCAAAAGAAACCTAATGGAACTCATAACACAATGCCTAAAAGTTTCTTGCTATAATCAAAGAAAAGCAGCATTAGAGGAGTGTAGACTCATTGGATTAGTTTCTGATCCTCAGTTATGAGGGGGTTCCTCCTAAGACAAAAAATCTATACTACCCCAGTCCAAACTTTCTGGTTGGGCATAGAGAAAGGCAGGCAAGATAGAGGAGGTATCTTGCCCACCAGACTCCCCCTCCCCCCATTCTGGTCTGCAGGACCTGTCACAGCCCTATGCTCACATGCCCCATGCTCCTGCCATCCATATACATATCCATTCTGGCCGGGAGTCCTTTATTTTGTCTTAGGGTTTTCCTGGGGTGGCTCCCTTCCCCTGGGCTGGGCTATTTCTTTAGTATGGGAAAAGCCTGGCCTGACATTCTGCAACCAGCTAAACCTCTCACCCAGTGAGAACAAGTCATCCATCTATCCATCCATCCATCTCTCCTCTTACCTTGATTTTTAACTGTGGTAGGGCTCTTTTCAGGGACTGCTTTACTCTCTTTCACAGGTGGCTTCTTGGCAGTTCTTTCCTCTTCATCAGAGAGAAGCCCTGCCAAGGGGTCCTCCAAATCTTTCATCCAGAAAAGAAAGATGAAATCAGGTTCCAGGGAAATTTATTAAAAGCATGACTTAATTGTAGAGAGTCATGCTCTTAGCCTTCCTTTAAGTTAAGATTTCCAGATGCTTAATAAATACGAACTGTTACTAAATCCTATTAGATTGCTGTGTGTTAAGAGGGACTCTGACTAAAGACGGGCAGTCAGGTGGTCCCCTAATCCCCCCTCTAATATGAATATACTACATTTCAGCACACCATGAGTCTATATAACTTGTAATTCATAGCTCAGATGACAAGACACAAATGTAACATGAAGGGAAAGGTGACTTTTTAAATGATTCATAGACATAGCTTGACCAGAAGCTACAAAGTCTACGATCTTGTTTTGTAATTAAGTTCCTAAAATTTATCTTCCACACAAAATCTGATTGGGTGCCTCCCTCGGGCCCCACCCTGCCAGGTGGGAATAAAATCTTTGGCATCAGTCTTTACTCTTCATCAGCTGGTGTATATTGTGACTTGCTTCAAAGTAAAGTAGGCAAATGTCTATTGCTAAGTCGGCCATACTCTAAAAACTACAGAGACCTTAGGAGTATAATATAGGGACTTGGGGTACCATCAAAGGGAAACTTCTTGTATGCGCGCCCAGCGCTCCCAGTGGAAGGCACAGGCTTCTTGGTGGAAACGGTCTCTCCTGCAAGAAAGTATGGGAAGTACAGTCATGCAGTTTTTGTTGATCCTCATGGTCCCCATATATCTCATGTCACCCAAATAGACATGGGCTTCTGGAAGGAAGGATATGAAAATGAGCATTCCTAAGGTGAAATGCATTTCTTCCTAGGCCACTGACAGAGCTGACTTACAGTTCATGGGAAGCAGGCTCACCTCCATCCAATTGTAACAAGATTCTCCAGAACAACCTAGTCTGGGAGCTAATTCCATGAGCCTGGAGACAAGAATCTCCAGATGAAATGAGGATTCAAAAGAAATTCCGTAATATAATGTTCCATCTTAACCTAATTGGGCTTTCCAGGCCCTGCTCAACTAGGGCTCAGAGGTGCTAGAGTAGTCCTGGAGAGAACAGACTGCGTCTACACACATTCTTGGTTTTTTTTTTAGCCTCATGACCCCAGGGTAGAGGAAAGTATACTCCTCTAAAAGCTTCTCTTTACACAATCTGTGTTCTAGACAAGCTACATCAAAGAGCAAAGGTTTAGAGCTGGAATGGACCTCAAGAGGTCATTTAGTCCAACCTCCTCACTTTACAGATGAGGTACAGAAAGGGTGGTGACTTGTTCAAAGTCACACAGGTAGTGACAGGATTTGAACCCAGGGTCACTGAATCCAAATCCAACACTTGCACCATACTTCTTTTCTAGCTGTTCTTTTCTTGCCCTTATGTACTGTGTGGTGCCTAATGTTTGCTGAATTGAGTATACAAAGACAAGAGATCTTTAATCCAAACTTCTTCCAAATCTCTTAGTCTTCACAATGGATTCATAGAGTTATTTCCTGCTCACCTTTCTCATTGGCTATTACTTTTCCTGTAGATCTAGAGAAATCACCAGGGAACTCCTCTTTTCCAGAACCTTTTGCAGCTGTTTTATTACCAGTTAGGTTAGACTTCTTCAGGCCTAAGAGATCAGCATCCATGTCATCCATATCCTAGAAAATCAGGAGGGCAGGGAGGGAACCCCACTGGAGTACTGTTGGTTTTCATTAGGCAAAGGCAATCAATTCATTTGGCATTCCTTGCAATAGCTTTGGGAGTTATTACCACCCTCACTTTTCAAACGAAGAAAGACAGACTTCAATGAGGGGAATGCCCTATTATAAGATTTCTACGCTCAAAGGTGTTCCTAAGACTCCAAGACTAAGTTTCCAGTCTCTTTCTTCGCACTGAGACTCACCATTTAGTACTTCCATAGGTTCTGGATTAGCTCTTTTGGGCTGGCTACCGAACAGGAAGAACTGCACACCTATTTTCACTGGCTAGAGGGGACTGGCTTACAGCTAATTCTGAAACTCTCCACTTGCTGTGCAAATAGGAATCGAAATAGATGTATCGTGAGCTAATGAGAAGAAACCCTTGAATAAATGGAGACTTTAAATTGGACCCCTCAATGAAAAGGTACCACTCAAAAGTAACCAGGACAAGGTAAAACCAAAAGTAATGGTGGACTTCGGGGTATTTTGCCCGGCAGAGGCAAGGCAAATGGAAAGCAGTTAAAAGGAAGGCATATACTTGTTTTGATAATGTTGTCTTCCTGGAGGACAAGGTGCCTAGCTGACAAGATATGAAGGAATGTGCACTGGTTCATCTTTGAGAGGGAAGGAGCCATCCCGAAGGAGATAAAAATTCCAGGCTGACCCAGGTAGGTTTGTGTCCTCAGAGACAACGTTGTGAGTAAACAAAGGGAGCTAGAGAATTTTTTTTAAAAGAGTAGGACAGGAAGAGACCCAAAAATGTGATCAGAGGCTCAAAATTCCAAAGGCTGGAACCGAACTAGCACATCAAATGGCTTCTGTGGAGGGAGTTTTTACCTAAAGCCAGAGAGTAAACCTAAGGCTTGCACTAGAAAACACTCTCACTGCAAAGACCCGGGGAACTGAAGGCTTAGCCTGGGTCTGACTGTGGACAGTGGTGCCAAGGGGCAGGGCTAGATGAGGGAGCTTGCTGAAATAAAGGAAAGTGAAAACAAGGAACACAGAAGTTATTTAATGCTCTATACATGGGTGACACCAGATTACACAACTGTACTTCAGCTTAATCCTTCAGTTTGGCTGCAAGATTCCCTTAAACTGGTAACGCATACTTGTGTATTTGAACAGACAAGTGTAGTCACTGCAGTGGGCAAGTGGTAGGGTACTAATGAACACCGGGAAACACTACGACCCCACAGAAGCAGTCTTTGGAAGAAACATTTTCTCCCTCTCTGTTTCCCGGATGATAGCAGTGAAACGTTGCAAATGGTACAACTAGGAATGTCTTCTACCTTGGGATTGCCCCATTTCATCCCAGGCTAATAGCTGCTTCTGTCTTTACCAAAGGCCTGATCACTGTAGCCACTAGGTGTCTGGTAACCTCCATTTTTGTAAAAGAAGATCCTAGCATTGGGAAGCCTCTCCACACTGAAAGGGTCCATTTATACACAAAGGTATAAATACCAAAAAGGTCACTGCCTGTATCAGGCTCTGCAGAGTTTTATTTAGTTTTATACAAAAACCCCTCAGAAATACAATTAAAATTGGAGAAATATTTTTAAAAATGGAGCAAAAGCCCCCCAAAATAAGCTCAATTCAAATGTTACTTTCCTCCCAAGACTAAGAAATGATGAAAATAGTTCATTACCTTCATAGACCGTAGCAAAGCCTGTGGGTCTGCATCTGAGATATCAGAAAACTGAGCTCCCAGGAAAGGAAATATGTAGAAGGACACACATTAATAAGCATAAAAATACCAACTCTACCATAATATCACTGTAAATGGAGGGTCAAATTGCCAAATGAAATACCTAGCAGTCTCTATGCCTTTCTATTCTTTCCAGGTAGAAAGGTCATTATAACCACAAGCACTCAGAGGCTTTGCCAGCTCCCTTCTCCAAGGCTGGGCATGATTCTAGGTACCCATGGGAAGCATGCAGGAGGAATAAAATCCAAGTAAACAACAGATTCATGGAGTTCCAGGGATTAGCTGAACTTTCAGGAGAAAGGAAAGTTCTTGGCTTTGGGTTCACTAAGTAAGTTTGGAGTATTACTTTATTTTAAACATAAACTAGGCACTATGAGAAGTTTAAAAGCTTTTCATAGTCATAACTTAGGTCATACTAGCCATCACATACTGCCCCTGGCCAACAAGTACAGAGTGAGGGTAGTGATCTGGGTCTGTCTCACCTCAGCATCTGCACCTGCCTGGGCTGCCATGGTGCTGAAGAAGTCGTCTTCCAGAATGGACCTGGCAACAGAGTTGGAGAATTACAAACACATGGATTCCCTGACTGTAGCTTACAATTCCAAGAAAGGCAGAGAAGATGGAGGTGCAAATGGCTTTCAACAATTTCTTCTCAGTAAGAGTCAAAATTTTAGTGCTGGAGGGATTTTAGAGATTTATCTAGTCCAATTCTTAATTTTTTTTTTGTATTATGTACATTCTTGTAGTCTAGTGAAGTCAATGAACACTTCGGAATGTTTTTAAATGCACAAAATACAGTGGATTATAAAGAAAACTAATTATATTGAAATAATTACTAAAATTTTAAAAAATAAAACAAGTTCATGGACCCAAGGTGAAGAACTCCTCATCTAATCCAATACTCTTTTCTGATAAAGAACAGGAGGCCCAGAGAGGTTAAGTTGTCTTTTTGAGGTTACCTTGACAAGTAAGGGCAGGAGCCAAACAAGAGCACAGGTATCCTCACCAATGTCACGGTACTTCAATGAACTAACAAGTACCATCAGCAAGGGATGGGACAATGGGGCCAGAAGCAAAACAAAGAGTAAAGGAGAAGGTAGGAAGGTCAAGCTGGCAGCAAGAAATGGTTGATAAAAATGGGTGTCCAGAGATCCATATTGGCTCATTCTCACTTTTTTCTGGCCCTTGAAGAAAAGCCCCGAGACGATCCTAGGCTATCCCTGGGATTTGCAGCTGGTTGGAGAGGTTTCTCAGTTGGCATAGCTGAAAGTAAAAATCAGGGGTCATGTGGTTACCCCAGGAAAAAGGGCCCAGGATCAAGAGAGTGGAAATTTCTATCACCCCTATACAAATCTGCTGTGGGAGGACAATTGTACATGCCATGGTCACCATATCCTGAGGATGAAGTGACTACATCCTTTAAGTGGTGAATTTGTGTATGTGAGAAAGGAAGGGAAGAAATGAGGCATTACAACTAAAAGGATTCCAACACTAGCCTTCTGAGAGCCAGTGTGAGGGTGGGGGTGGAGAGAAGGATCTCATCACTCACTTGACCCCACCTTGAGGAAATGGAGGACCTATGGATATTCCAAGTTATAGGGTATGTGGTTCAAATAAGGAGTCCCTTTCCCTAATGGCCGGAGTGGCACAAGAGTCACTGATGTACTTCTATATCCCAAAGAAAATATTATTTGAACTGGAAGGAGTGGAATGTATTTATTCCCCTAATCAACTGGGATTTGGGCTTCTGGTGACCGTATCCAAAATCCTTCCAATCCACAAGGTCACATTCAGACACGTCACTAACTGATTAGAAATTTATTGAAATAATTCTAAATTGAATGTGGTTGAATGGGCTCTGGGTACAAAGAGGAAAGTAAGGAAAATGGAAGACTAACTTTTGGGGGAAATACCAAGCCCAATCTACTCCAAAAGAAAACCCAATAAAGGAACATTTACTGTCATCATCCAAGAGGTCACCAAGCACATCATCAATCGAGCCTGGAACAGAAAAGGGAACATCATGAACTCAGAAGAACAGTGAGGAGAATCAAATCAGATGCATCCTAAGATCTAGTTAAAACTCCCATGCAACTCAGGAATGAGGCTTAGCCTTCCCCTTCATTTCCTATAATCCTGCTGTCTACCAGTCAGAATACCAAATAGAGTCTTCAAAATTAAATTCTCAGAGGACTGGGGGAATTAATGTTAGTATGGACTCTCTATTACATGCGATTTCAAATCTTCTCTTTCCCAAGCCTCCCACATTACTCCCTTAATAGAGGGTTTTGACTCATTTTAAGGAGGAAAAAGAAGCCATTCACTACGAGCTCCCCTACTTTAGACCTCAAATACCGCTTCTTGGCATCATTTTCTAATCTCTGTTCCTTAATTACTAGTCTCTGATGAAGTGGCTTTTCACCTTGTTAAGGCCAATCACTTTATTTGTACACCTGACCTCCCATTGTGACTCCTCAGACATTATCTGTCCTCCCTCTCCACCCCCTACTCCAAATATTCTATTTCTTTAAGCTTCGATTTTTCTGCCTACAAACATCTCTAGACTTCCCCCATCCTTATAAAGCCTTGCTTCATCCCCATTATTCTCCTCAAGCTCTGTTTACATTATCACCTTTTTTCCACATCTGAACTCTTAGAAAAGATTGTCTACACTTGTTGCCTGCATTTCCTTTTCTCTCACTCCTCAAACCCTTCCAGTTTGGCTTCTGATCTCATCACTCAACTGAGACTGTTCTCTCCAAGTTACCAGTGATCTCTTAACTGCCAAATCTGATGGTCTTTCCACAATCCTTATCCTTCCTGGTTTGTCTGTGGCATTTCAACCTGCTGACCTCCTCCCGGACGTTCTTTTCTCCGGGGTTCTGTGACCCTACTCCCTCGGTTCTGTCTCCTGCTGGATCATCAGTGGTACTCTGCCTCTACATTTTGAGTTTCCCTCAAAGCTGTCCTCTTCTCTAACAGTCTCTCCTGATGACCCTGTCGGCTCCCATAGATTCGATGACTCCCACATCTAAATGTCCCTCAGCTCTCTTCTGAGTTCCAGGCCTATTTCACCGACTCTGGATGTCCCATCTGAACTCATCAAGTCTACAACCAAACAACATTTTCCCCCCAAACTCCCTCCTGTTCCCAACTTTTCTATTTCTATTGTATCGTATCATCAGTAACTGAGGAACACGACCCTAAAATCCGCCTCAGCTTCTTACTTTCCCTTGTGATAATAAGAATAACTAGCATTCTGATAGCACTCTACAAGCACGATCTCATCTTATCCTCTCGACAACCCTGGAAGGTGGGGGCTATTGTTACCACACCCATTTTACAGATGAGGAAACTGAGGCAAAGGGACTTGTCTAGGGTCACAAAGCTACTAAGTATCCGAGTCTGGATTATTTGAACTTAAGTCTTCCTGACTCCAGTCCTGGTGCTCTAATCACTGTTCCACCTAGCTGCCTAACTCATCCTTCATATGCAAATAGTTGCCAACACTTGCTGATTCTATTTCCACATATCATTTTCTTCTTTCCATTCACAGGGAATCCCAATTCTTTTTTGTTTTTTTGGAGGGGAGAAGGCAGGACAATTGGGGTTAAGTGATTTGCCCAAGGTCACACAGCTAGTATGTCAAGTGTCTGAGGCTGGATTTGAACTCAGGTCCTCCTGACTTCAGGGCCAGTGCTCTACTCACTGCATCACCTTGCTGCCCTGAATCCCAATTCTTTAGGAGGGAACTCTAGTCATTCTAGGGACAGGCAAGACACCTTTATTTCAATCACCTTCTACCTTGCAATCCCAAACTTCCTTAGCCCTTTAGGCAAAGGGAAAAGTATCTGCTCTAAAAAGGTTTTTCTATGTGGGCCTTCCCCTGCCTACTTCCTATCTCTCATCTCCACCCCACCTATACCACTGTGCTGGTTACACAGCCAAATAAGAAGAATGTGCTTTTGTTGCGAGGGTCTCAACACTGGATCTCCTCAAAAGCGCTCACTTCCTCATTTTTTATTTAAACGAGAAGGCTAGTGAGGCAGGATGAGAGAGCAGATCTTTAGCAACATCATGGCTCCTGCTAGCTCTAAGACATCAAGATGTCAAAAGTACTAAATAGGTGTCCTTTTTGTGTCTTGTGGGAACTCACTTTTCAGGCCTTTCTTCATTTTTGTGGCCTAAATGGAAACAAAAAGTCATATTAAAACAATAAAGCAATGAATGGATATTACAATTTAGGAGACAGGGAGTTGGGACTAATCTTTTGGGCTGAGCTAGCAGGAGAAGGATAGATCTAGACCTCTTTTCAACACACTTAGCTTTTGGTTGTATAACCAGAGAGCAAGGAGGCAGAACAGAGGAGATTGGCTAAGTTGACAAAGAAAATGACAAATACTAAAGGAGCAGTAGGAAAACAGGTACTTTAATATACTGTTGGTGGATCTGTGAACTGGTCCAATCATTCTGGAAAGCAATTTGGAACTTGGCCCCAAAACTTGTATGTATGTATGTATGTATGTGTGTATATATAAACACACATACATATATGTGTGTGTGTGTGTATGTACTTTAGCCCAGTGATAGACTACTACTAGGCCCCAAAAAGATAGAAGAAAAAAAGATTCATATATCCAAAAAACATTTACAGCAGCTTTTTGTGGCAGCATAGAATTGGAAACGGAGGGAATGCCTATCAATGGGCAATGGCTGAACAAATTATGGTACATGACTGTAATAGAATACTATTGTGTTGTAAGAAATAATGAAGGGGATGGTTTCTGAAAAACCAGGGAAGCCATTTACGAACTGATTAAAAACTGAAGTAAACAGAACGGCACAATTTATACATAATGACAACATTGTAAAGACAGACAACTTTGAAAATCTTAGGAACTCTGATCAATACAACCAACAGTTCCAAAGGAATGATGATGATATCCATTTCCTGACAGAGAACTGATACAACTGGCATGCAGATTGAAACTTTTTCTTTCTTTTTTTGGGGAGGAGGGACATGGTTCATGCAGGAATTTGTTTTATACAACTATACAAGGGTCTATAGGGTAGGGGGGGAGCAGAATTTGGAACTGAAAACGAAACAAAATTGAATAAAAAAAAGAACAGAGGGCCCTTTATTATAAAGCTTTCCTATTTAGTTTCCTAGGACGGCCACATTCTGTGAAAAATGGTTCTGTATTCACTAGCCAACAAAGACCACTAGGGGAACTAGCCGGTCTTTACCATTTACTGCTTTGCAACAACCCAATAAGCTACCATACCAAGCAAGTCTTGTTGCCTCAGTGTCCCAGAGCCAGTAGCATGCAACTGTATCTCCACCCCAGGAACCAGGGAAAATGCTCTCAACGGAAGAATTAAAGGCTCAGAAAACGTGTCAATGCCCCCTCTCGCTGCTCCCAAAGAGAACTATTCTACTTTTGGCCCAGCTCTGGCTCCCTTTCTCCCAGTCCCCCGATTCTATCAAACTACCTAAGAGTACCCTACCTACCCTCTCGGGGTTCCTGGGCCTCCTTTTTGTTACACTGTTTAGGTCTATGACCGCATCATGTTTAATCTTCCCTAGTGAAGGAAATTGACGTCAGTACAAGAGAAGTGCAGGGTTCAGCTAAAGACTCCTCTCTGATCTGCAAATTTGTTTACACGAATATCTGCCCTTATAGTGTGGTGGTGGAAGGGAAAAGTGCAGTTTAAAGACAGCCTGTGGATAACCGGCTGGAGGGTAAGTTTCACGGACATGCGCTGAGCACCTATGTTTTGATGAGAAACAAGAGAGAGAGCAAGTACCTACATGAAGGGAGGAGGTCTGATGTCATAGATCATACTCCTCCTTGGACCGAGATGTCTCCGTGGCCTCCCTGTGTGAAAGGAATGAGCGTAAGGGTGAGAACATGACAACTTGGCAACTCTCTATCTACCTTCAAAAGGTACTTTTTGGATTTTATTAGTCATGTCTGGGGAGGGGGGAGGGGATATCCTCTTTCCCTCCTGATTGAACCCTCCCTTAAGACAAAGGTAAAAACCCATCCAGTATAGACCACTAGCAGTCCCTACCTCTATGTTGAGTGGAGGGAAGTATGCTTCGTTATCTGTTGTCTGGGACCTTCAACATCTTTTCTTCCATCACATTTGGCTGCTCGGGTGCATCTGTGTACCTTTAGGAACTGGCTCGTCTGCCTATTTATTCATTCATTTATTCCTTATTCTATCACCAACTCGGAATAAGGGATGGGCAAGTTGAGGGGTGCAAAGACTTGGAGAAAGGCCTTTGGCTCACTGGGTGGATCTTTTTTTTGGAGGCTTTATGGCATGCATGGACTAGAATGGTACGAGGTGTGGAAGGGTGGCTATCTGCCCCGCTGGAGGGACTACCCACATCGATGACATCACAGCTCCATTGGCGTCCAGGCTGAGCATTCTGCTGGGCACCAGAAGATGGGATAGGGTCACCAGGACGCCCCCTTCTACCCCCTCCCAGGGTCACCACCTCACCCTCCAGGCAGGAAGGACCGCGTCCGGGGCCTCCCCTACATGCCCGAGCTCCGCCCCCCACCCCGGCCTGCCAGCCCGCCGCCCCTGCAGTCATCACTCACCGGTCCCCAGCGAACCCTAACTCCCCAATTTACGCTACCCCGGGGTACCCTCCCCCCGCCTCCAATCGCGACAGGAGGCCTCACCCCCGCCACCCACCACCACTCCTGGCAGGCCGCGGCCCTTCAGAGGGTTCTGGCCTCTCCCGCGGCAGCCTAGGTCCTTGGTAGCTAATCCCCACTGTCGGCCGGGCACCGCTTCCGCAAGGCACTCTGGGAAAGAGAGTCCAAACGCCGCCTTAGTCAGGACATGGGGAGGGGGAGCAAACTACAACTCCCAAGATGCCGCGCGCCGCGGCCGTTGGCGGAAGTGGGAGGGTGCATGGAGGTAGGGGCGGGCGTTTTGCCAACAACGCCGGGTTCAGAGTCCACCTCCCCTTCTTTCTTGGAACCGCTTCCAGCGGCCTGAGGGGAAGGGGGCGGAAGGGAGATTCTAGGGAGGGCAACTGCCAAGCACCTAAGTGTCCTCCCAGGTCCAGGCAGGCCGAGGCCAAGCCTCGAAACCAGAATGCAGCCACCCGCTAAATAAACGACACCGTGTATTTGTACTAATTACACGTTTTTATTATCGTTATCACTTCTCACAAAGACCAAAATACAGTAGGTCGGCAAGAAAGAAATGGGTCCGTGCGGCCTGGTCGTGCGGCCCGCACTTCCTCACCACAGGGCTGGCCATGGCTGGGGGCGAGGCTTTAGGTGAATCCCACTCAGAGGCGCGGGACCAGCCCCGCAACAATACAAGAGGGCAGGGTGGTTTGGGGGTGGGAGTGCGGGTTACAATACTTGGAAAGGCGCCTGCGCACAACTCCTGGAATCACAGAACCTGCTACAGGTGAGGAATCGGAGGCTTTAAGGAATGAAATGCTACGCCCAGGTTCTACAGTTGGTTAGTGGCAGGGCTGGCACTAGAACCCAGGGGCCCCTTACCGAGATACTTGCAAACAATTTGACTAATTCCGTGGCCTTAAGTTTGAAGTATGATTGTATGCATTTTAAGAGGCAGAAAGTATTCAAGAATCATTCCCAAGATAACATTCCATACTTTCTACATCAAACTCTTCATTAGTGAAACTGAATAGTAAAGACAGACAAGCGCAGCAACAAAAAATAGCTTTTGTAATATAGTTCGGAATATTTAAAACCATTCTCCACCCTCCCCCCAAGCCTTTTCCTACTATCTTAACATCATTTTAAATGACAGTACACCAGCATAAAGGGAAACATGTTTTCCTGCCTCACTTAGAGTTTAGTCCACACCACCCATCCTTACCCAAAAAGTTCTCATACAGTTCCTAGTGTTTACTGAGTTCATCCCAGAAATGTTACTGAAAATTTGAATTTAATTTGACTAGATTAAAAAAAACCCTATATCTTGGTTTTAAATGTTATTTTAAGTCCTTATTTACAAGGTGATTTGGTTCAGTACGCTAAAGATGAAGTCCCATCTGATTATACAATAAGACAAGTCTGATTACGAAACAAGACAAAACCACTGAATCAAGTGAATCTATAGGAAGCCCTTTAGATGAGAATCCAAGCCTTCAAACTCCAGGTTCCCTAATGTCAGTCCGGCCCAGTCCCATACCTTGGAACCCTCTCATTTAAAAGGGGATGTTTTGAGACTGGATCTGAGATTTCAAAAAGTATTACTAGTTGGTGTCAAACAGAAGTGTAAAAGCCTATTAACATCAAACTGAGGTTCTCCAATACAAAAAGAAAAACTAAAATGGAGAGGGCTTTAGAGTTAAGTGGGCAAAAACCAAATGGTTGCAGGAATTCTCACCCCTAGATGGAGAAAGTTATCAAGTCTCCACTTAGAGTTCTTTCTACTTAAAAAAAATCAAGATGTAATTACTATTAACATTCAAAGGGACAGGTGCCTTTAGGTATATGACAAACTCAAATTTATGGCAGGGGGCACATCTGATTAAAGCTGTTGTGAAGTACCTGAATTCAATCACTGTTCTACAAACAAGTACGCTCTCTATGAGCTGATATTTAACAAGACTATCTAAAAGGGCAATGAAATACAAAGGGACTTTGGACAAAGTCCTTTGAGACTACTCAAGCTGAAAATAAATACTGACTACTACTCAGTAAGCAGGTATTACAGAACACCACAGAATTCAGGTGCTTAAAATACCAATGGGGGAGGATCAATCATTGAATCCAAAAATCACCTGAATTAATAAATTCAGATTTAGTTTTAAATTTTCTATACTGATCAAGACAAAGCATTTCTCCAAAAGGCTTGCATCAACATTATCTAACAAAAGCTAATTAAGTAAAACTATCTAATTCAGCAGAGAGTAATTCTATATTTAATTATTCCGAGGATCTGAAATTTATGTTTGCACTAAGATTGTACTAACATAATAAGCGAATGAGTAATGAACCAGACTGAAAGGATTTTCAAAAGTTTGGCTTACTTAAAGAAAGCAAATAGTTTAAAAATATTTTTGGAATTATGTGTTTGCACAAAACAAATGATGTAAATTTTAAAGTAGGTTCTACTTTATTTGCCTTTAGTACTATTTGCACTTGAAGAGAAAGTCTTAAGTTTTATAAAATTGAGTTTTTGCTAAGTGACACTGATTCCAAATTAGCAATCTCAAGTAAGTTATCAGAATCCATATTAAATTCATTCTTAATTTTAAAAAACCCCATTTGCATTGATTAAATCGCTGCAAAACATCTAAAACTTAAGTGAATTAAATAGTACAAGAAGCCCTGCCTGAGTTAGTTGGGAAATTAAAGTTACACTAGGTTTTTAAGGGCCTTCTGATATTTGCAATCTCCTCAAACTTGTTTATCGTGATCACAGATCTGCCATAGTGTTTACCAAATCTTATTCTGATCCACTTAATTCCAGCACTGCACAAATACATCTTGACAGAATAAATATAAGCACTATCACTGAAATAATGGATCTATATTGCAATAAGGATACCATTACACACCTTAATTTTTTCCTTTTGTCTCTTTCCCACTAACTCAGATATTAGATCACATTCCTGATTGACAACAGAATATTACTACTGCCTAACTAGAACTTAATAATTGTCATACTGAAAAAGTATGGCTAATTTTCTTCCAAGAAAGACACGGTTTGAATAAACATATAATGGCATTTTTAAACTTTAGATTGTTACATTAGCAGTTTTACCTGGGCAAATTTCATTAGTGTTATTCCTTTAGTTTGCAAAGATGATCTAACATATTCCAAAGTTTTCTTGATTTTCATACAATCCTATACTTGAGTCAAATAAAATCCTAGGACAAATAGATGTCACCAAGCAAGTGTCACGGAAAGAGGTACAAAATTAATTGACTTCTGCTGTTTTATATTACACTGAGTTCAATGAAATCACCAAGTTCAATTAAAAGCTACATCCTTAAATCTTTGCTACTGAACAACTGTGCAAATGAGACTTTAATAGAAAGGGACTTTTTAGCATTTCAGATAAAGTTCCTCAAGAGCACAAAGAAACCAAAAACCACACTTGCACCAATGGGTTGCTAACCTGTGTGGACCTTCGTTTCTTTTTTTTTCCCCCCTGCTACAGTGACTCAGGAGAGCTGTTCTCTATTTCCATTCAGAAAAGATTTGTCCCCATTGCACCTTTGGCAGAGACCAAGCATCAACCACTACTGTCTTTAGGGTGGTAGTTAATCATTTTAACTTTGAAGTGCTAACTTTATTCTTAGTCCTCACAGAAGTTAACACTGCTTCTCAGTGGGAAGGATATAAGTGGAAAAGCAGCTACAATGCTCTTTCAAAACTAAAGGGATAAGGTCAACGAGACAATTTCTAATCATACTAGGAAGGTGCTGCCACAGAATGCTTGGGCTGGGAAGTGCTATTGGGATGCAAGATATTTGTCTAGAATATTTACTTGTCAAAGGAAAAATGAATAGAGTGGGGAAAAAGGGGTCGGCCACAAAGCAGCAGTGCTAAACTTTTAGATGCACTGCCCTCCCCTCCGCCCCCCTCTCTAATTTAGCTCCTTAGGTCATACTTTTTGAGACAGTCCCAGAGTAGCAGAAGGATTGTAAGAGTTGTGGGACATTTGCAGGCAAGCCTGCAAATTGAGGTTCTACTGCACCTCAAAATACACCTTTTTGCTTAAAAACACTTACTTCACACTTAAAATATATCCAGTGATTAACAGTTATAACTTGAAAAGTCAACTACTTAGTAGTTAAAAACTGCTAATTATCATAGAGGTCACAGACCACAGAAATTAGCAGCATTGTGAATAGAAGCCAAACTATATTTTTATAAAGCTTTTCTGAATGCTTAAAAAGTCTCTCTCACTATTAATTGCACTTAAGACACACCCAGTTTCCATTCAATCTTCCAAATATGTCCATTTTTCTTCATTTGTAGAAAGAGTATGAGGGACCAATTTATTACTTGTTCTAAGGCTATCCGTAATTTGATAGATAAAGATTCCATTCAGGATATATGCATCCAGTGTAGAGGAAGGCAAAGCATCTATGCTTTCTGGAGCTGATGGGGTTGCTTATAACAGATTTCACAGCTTGGACTGTAGTGGCTTCAGGTGTTTGTGAAAAGATTCATGGACCTGTAGAGAAGGGAAAAGAAAAAGGTACTGATAGCATAGCCTACTAATTTTAAATTATTTACTAATTTCTAAGAGAAAAGTGCTGCTGTGAATACATTTCTATACATAGGTCCTCTCACACTTTTTAGCTTTTTTGGGGTATGAGCCTAGTATCAGTATCCCTGGGTCAAAGGGTATGCACAGTTTAATGATTTCTAAAGTATGGCTCCAAGTTGCTTTCCAGAATGGCTGGACTACTTCATAGCTCCAAAAATAATACATTATTGTGCCCACAAACAATATTTAATACAATGGGCTTACACTTGTTTACTACTTTTTTCTGACTCTAAATCCAGCCCTATTTTAACTTGTATGGTTCTCTCAATCTCTTGTTTGGCCAAGAATTCTTCCTTCTGCTATCCAGAGTGGCCCAAGTTATTTATTTCCTTCTCTGATACTAATTTGTTTCTGATGCCACTTCTAATAGTTGGGCCATGTAATCTTTTAGAGCTTATTATGGTGTATTGCCAAGGCAATATTCACAGCGGTTGCTATTACTATGAATATGCTGGCGTGGTTCTGAATCGCAAAATATAACACTCTCCATATAAAAGTCAGAAGCAAAACATTTATTCAGACACCAGAAGGCCATATCCCAACACCAGTAAACCGAATCCATCATAGCAAAAAAGAAGTTAAAACACATTATCACTAGAGAGCAGCTCCATGCCACAGCCTTCCCCCCTGCTGGGGCCTTCCCACAAACTCACTCACAGCACAGTGTGCCTCCTCTCTCCCACAGCTCTAACTGCTCTGAGCATTTCCTGTTCCACCCTTTCCTATTCCACTAGTTCAGCAAGTTCCTCCTACCACATGTGACTTAGGGCCTATTAATGGATGGAGAAGATCTTCAAATCAAGCAAAAATAAATTACCAATACATGTGGTAAACAGTATATAGTATGTTGTTGATCTAAACCTAATTTCTACCAGAATACTTTCTGGTTTCCCCAGCAGTTTTTGTCACATATTGAGTCTTTCCCCTACTAGTTGGAAGCTTTGGGCTTATCTAACATTATTTTGCTGTTTGCCTCTCAGACACTTCCAAGCTGTGTGACCCTGGGCAAGTCACTAACCTCTGCCTGCCTTAGTTTCTTCAACTGTAAAATGGGGATGATAATAGCATTTACTTCCCAGGGTTCTTGTGGGGGTCAAACTAGATAATATCTGGGTCTTGTGTACCTAAATCTATCTGTACTACGGATCAACTTTATTTTTAATCAGTAACAAATACTTTTGATTACTGCTCTGTTTGAGGCATAGTACAGCTAAGAAAGCCCCTTCTATTCTCATCTTTTTTTATTATTACCCTTGAGATTCTTGATATTTTATTCTAGATCAATTTTGTTTTTATGAGCCAAGTGAAATAAGTATAGTCTGGAGAAAATATACAGTAACAATAATGCATTTGGACAGGAGACCTACCACAAAACAGTTCAAATGAAAAATTTCGAAATTATAAAGAACAAGTTTGGCCCCAAAGAAGAGAGAAGTTAAGACATTTTTTTTCCTCCTCTTATGCAAAAGTTGGGGTCCACTGGTGTGGAGCAATGAATATAACAACATTTCTTTTCCAATGAGTTAACTGGCTTTTCTAAATTTCCCCTCTTTTTCCTCTTAAAAAATTTGTTTCAAGGAATGGTTCTTTGGGAAGAAGTAGTGGGAGGAATACATGGGAAAATCTAGGTCACATAAAAATGAAAGATATTAATCAAATCTCTTTTTAACAAATCCTGCTCTTGCCAGTCCCTTATTTTAACTCAATATGAATCTTTATTTCAAGTGTGTTTCTTGTAAGGAACATATCATTGGATTCTGCTTTCTAATCCATTATCCTCTTCTGTTTTATGGGGTAAGTTCATCCATTTGGGTTCACAGTTAAGATTAGACTGTGTATTTCCATTATATCTTCTTTGCCTCTCCCCCTCCTCTTTACAGAGAAGGTGGTACAAGAGAAGGAATTTGATTGACACTACTAGCTTGTAATTAAAAATGAAAAAAAAAAAAGTTCCAATCCCCCTGTTCTTCTCTTTCTCTAACCTAGATTCTGATACTTTCTTTTCTTTTAATACTCCTAGTGATCTGCCCTCTGAAATTGAAGTTTAGTTTGCTTTTCCCTTCCTGACTCCCCTTCTTGTTGCCTCATGGATTCCTATTCAGTCTATTTTAATTTTCACAGTCTGCTACTTGAACTTTCAATTTTTTCCCTTCCAGAGCGAATTAATTTTTTATCTCTTGCTTCATTTCTTCAAAGTACTCTTGTAGTCTTTGGAGTTAAGCCTGAGACTCTGTTGGTGATTGTGAAGTAAATTCTCTTCTAGGTTGTCCTCTTGGGTTTTTCTTGACCTATAATGTTTCTTCATAGGCTTTGTGTCTTCTTACTACTATCTCCAGCCTTGAATCTTGGTTTGGGACTTCTCACCAGAGTCAGGCTTTGCCCCTTCATACTTTTAGATGGGATAGTGCAACCCTTTTTTGGTTCTGATCTTGATTTCCTTGTTTCCTGTCACTGGCTTCCACCTTCCTCATGTATGTGTGTTTAGAGAATTGGCAAGACTTCTGAGTCTCCAATCAGGTCCATGGTTGGCTTTCCTTGTTCTGGGAGCAAGGTGCTTTTCCATCTCCCCTGGGGCATCTTTGATCAGGGCCCTTCCATGGGTTTCTGCCCACTTTATCTGCATTGGTGCTGTCTTGATGCCAATTTCAATATCTTCAGCTTCTGGCAATCGTTTTACGCAGCAACCCCCTTCTCCCCAATCTGAGGTCTTTCTTTGGATTTCGTGGCCGCTGTTCAAGCTGGTGCTGTTTCTACATAATTTTTGGAGTACGAGAGTTGGGCTCTTGTGTGTCCTTTTACAAGGCTATCTTAACCAAGAACTACTTTTCAGTTATTTCTTTTCATCTCCAACTAAAGATACACATAAATGCAGATTTGTAATGGAAAAGCAAGTCAACAAAGGGTAATTCTTACCTCTGTTTTATTCAGTGGGGATTTCTTGGCCCATTCAAACATGTTTTCATAAACATTGCCATCATAGCGGCCAAGCACAGAGCCAAGTGTAAAATCCTGATAGTCAAATGCATCCACCAAAGCAGCAGAATCGGGGCGGATTATCATCAGGAGCTCCTTCACCCGCTGGTTCACTTGAGTAAGCTGGGACTCTGTCAAGATGCCCCCCTGAAAGGGACACAAAGAATTTCATTAATGCTGATACAATTCTGCATATGAATTACAAGAAACTGAGATTAATGGCTATAAACCTGGCTGTGGGCATTCCCCTGACAAAATTCAGCATTTAGGCTTGAAAATTACTAACCTGTAGAAAGTCCCCAGAATTCTGACTGATTCCATACAGGGCATATAAAAGACACAAATTCTTCAGGACTGTTTGAATGGATTTGTCCTCAATTTTGGAGAGATTTCCAGCAAACAGCTTTACTACCACATAGTGGCAATGAGCCTAGAAAAGGGAGAAAAAACAAAAGGGTGAGAATAACTTACATAAGAGAGGGTATTTAATAACTTAAATAAGAGGATGAAGGTTCTTTTGAACTTTTACAGATAAATCACTGACCTCACTTGCTCGAACAAGGTCCACAGAGGTTAAGTTCCATGCTACATCTTTGCTTTTTCTGAGCTTCATTTCAGCTTGAAGGTTCCTTGCTGCAGTTTCCACTAATCTGTTAGGAGAACAAATTTGATTTCTCAGAAATAGGTATTATTATTATAAGCTCCTTCAATTTGTTGGCCCTTGGGACCACACAAGCTTATGAGAGAACATATTTTATTTTTACTTTTTATCTTTTTTATCCTCTATCTCCCTGCCCAATGGAACAATTGGAAAAAAAATAACCATCCCCAATATACGTAGTCTAGCAGAGCAAGTTTCCACATTGGTTACATTCCAAATTCTAAGTCTCATTCAGGATTTCAAGTTCATTACTTCTCTGATGAGAACGGTAAGTGGCACGATTCATCCTCTGAAATCATGATTTATGTCCTTCAAGCTGTTTTTCTTTATAGTGTTGTTGTCACTATACACTGTGCTCCTAGTTCTGTTCGCTTTGCTTTGCATCAGCTCACAAGTCTTCCTACTTGCATCTGAAACTGTACATTTCTTATGGCACAATGATGTTCCATTATATTTGTTCCCAAATGAATTTAGCCATTTCCAAATAGGCAGGCACTACCTTAATTTCTGCTTTGAGGCTACTACAAAAAGAGCTGTTATAAACATTTTTGTACAAATGAATCCTTTTCCTGTTCGTTCAATCTCTTTTAGATATAGACCTAGTAGTGGTATTGCTAAATCAAAAGGTACAAGCAATTTTTTAAGTTTTGGAGAATTGTCCAAATTACTTTCCAGAATGGCTGGACCAATCCACAGCTTCACCAACAATGCATTAACGTGCCTCTTTTTCCACAGTGCCCTCAATATTTGTTATTTTCCTCTTTTATCACCTTTTCCAATCTGATAGGTGTGAGTTGCTTTATTTTGCATTCCTCTTATTAATAGTGATTTGGAGCATTTTTCCATATGGTTGTTGATAGCTTGGATGTCTCCCTTTGAAAAATATCTGCTCATATCTTCTGACCATTTAGTAATTCCCCAATAGATGGGGAATGAACTCTTAGTCTTTTTTTTTTTTTTAAGTTTAAGGATGGCCTTTATTTTTAAAAAAAGTCTTTAGGACTACAAATTACAGAAGAAGCAGGTCATGTAGCAGAAACCCATTAGAGAGATACAGAATATCTACGTATGAAAACTGAACATACACTCCACTCACAACACTATCAGTAACAATGCTCTTCCTTATAAGGCTATTAAACAGTTTAAAATTATATTACACTTCATTCCCTCATGGTGTACTTCTAATTTTAATACCAAATTCTTGGCTCTTAATGGCACGTGCCATGATAGGGCATATTTCACTGATGTCCTGGCTGTTTCCAGCTTTGATGAAGAGTTAAGAAGACATTATTTTAAAATGGTCACTTAAAATATTTTTTCCCTACCACAAAATTTAGCCGTAAAAAATGAGGCAACAATCATCTTCTCATCTTCTAATGGCTATGCTCAGTATGTAGACAAATTATCAGCAAAGATAAAGTAAAGTAAAAAGGTAAGCCATTGGAATAAAAAGATCGAGAGCTGGAAAGGAAAATTTTTTGGCTTGTGGCATAAACTCTTAGTCTTATAAATCTGAATCAGTTCTTCATATATTTTGGACACAGGATCTTTTTCACAGAAACTTACTGCAGATTTTCTCCCAGTTACCTCTTTTGCTTTTAATTTTAACTGTATTACATTTGTATAAAAACTTTTCAGTTTTATGATCAAAACTGTCCATTTTAGTCATTGTTCATGACTCTAAGCATCATGAACTCTTCCTATTTCCAGGTATCTGAAAAGTAATTTCTTCCTTGCTCCTCTAATTTGCTTATGATGTCTTCTAGACCTTCCTGTAGCATTTGGCATTGTAGATAGCTCTTTTCTCCTTGATTATTTTCTTCTCCCTAGGTTTTCGTCCCACTACTCTCTCCTGTTTCTATTACTGCCTGTTTGACAACGCCTTCTCTGTCCCCTTTGTTGGATCTTCATCAAGCTCACATCTACTAACCAGGGGTGTCCACACAGAGCTTTGTCTTGGGGCCTCTTTTCTTTTTCCTGGTATACTATTTTGCCTGATTTAATTGCCTATTAGACATTTTGAACTGGATGTCCTGTAGACATCATAAAGTCAACATGTTCGAAACATCTCATTATCTTTCCCTCAAAACCCTTCCCTCTTACCTTCCCTATTATCATTGAGAACATCACCACCCACCTAGTCCCCTAGGTCCCTAACCTAAGTGTCATCCATGACTCCTTACTCTTCCTCAACTTTGAATATCAATTTGTTGCTAAGTTCTGTCAATTCTACCTTCAAAATACCTTACCTATGTACCCTGCTCTCTCCTCTAACACTGCTACCACCCTGGGGGAGGCCCACAATATTCCTAGATTACTGCAATAGCCTATTATTTGTCTCCCTGCTCCAAGTCTTTCCTCACTGTAGCCCATCTCCCATTCAGCTGTCAAACTCATCTTCCTGAGCACAGGTCTCACTCTATCACACACCCTCTCCCTTATTCAACAAATTCTAATGGTTCCCTATTATCTCCAGGACCAAATATAAAATTCTGTTTGCCTTTCAAAGTCTCTCATAATCTGACTGCATTTTACCTTTCCAGTCTTCTTACACCTTACTTTACTACACAAACTTTGTAATCTAGTGACACTGGCCAATCTGCTGATCTTTAGACACAATACCCCAAAGCTCCTACTCCTGTCACTTTCATTGCTATCCCCTATGCCTGGAACTCCCTTTCTCTCTCCTCATTCTACTTCCTTGCTTCCTTGGTTTCCTTCAAGTCCTAGCTTTTAAGGTCCACCTTCTGTAAGAAGCCTTTCCCAGTCCTCCTTAATCTTAGTGACTTCCCTCTGAGATTACCCCGAGATTTAGCTTGTCTGTATCTTACTTGTACACAGCTGTTGGCATGTTGTCTTTCCCAGTAGATTGTGAGCTCCTTGAGGGCAGGGACTATTTTTTGCCCTTCCTTGGGTGAGAAATGAATTTCATTGTTCTGCTTCCACAACACTATGCGGATGGGGGTGCAAGCACTGGGACCTCAGGCTTCCCCTTATTCAATTTATGGTTAGGGTACATCCTGTCTGAAACAGGGGCTAGAGGCTAGGATGTGATAACACCTCAAAGCCTGAGAGTTCAAACAAGGGGAAAAGTTATCTTGCATCTGTGCACACCTAAGAACCTTCATACATATTAACTTACACACCCATGCATAGATTATCCCTCCATTTTTTGAACATGGGACCTGTGATCGGGAGAGGGAACATGTTAGGGAGTAATGTGTAGTGGGTGGGCCAAAAAGATTGTAACCTAGAAAAGCTGGGACCAATCCCAGCTCTGAAGGGAGGGACCAGGAATGACGAACCTCATAAAAAGGTCAGTTGGACTTCTGTACGGTGTGTATGTCCCTTTTGGGGTATCATACACCCAATTCTTGCAAGAATTGTAAATAAATGCTTCCTTTGCCATTCAGGGCAGAGCCAAGATGGCGGCTGGAAAGCAGGGACTTGCTTAAGCTCTCCCCCAGGTCCCTCCAAACACCAATAAAAAATGGCTCTGAACAAACTCTAGAGCTGTAGAACCCATGAAACAGCAGAGGTAGGCAGGGCTCCAGCCCAGGAAAGCCTGGATGGGTGCCGGGAAGGGTCTATTGCATGGTGCTGGGAGCAAAGCGCAGCGTGGGCCGTGCCAGGACCAACCCAGACCGGGAACTGGGCAGAACAGGCTGTAGGGCACTGAATCATTGAGTTGTGGCAGTTGCCAGACTTCTCAGCCCACAAACACCAAAAACAACAGAGAAGGTTAGTGGGAAAAAACTGTCGGGACAGAGTGAAAGGGGTTAGCAGTCAGCCACCGCCCCGGGGGAGGCCGAGGTGGTGCAGCTCTGAGGCTGCTTCCAGAGCTATAGCTGCAGTTGCTTCCAGCCCCAGGCCCACCTGCTGGGGGGAATTAAGTGGCAGATCTGAGCAGAAGTGCAAAGCCTGCTTTGCTCTCTGCCTGTACCTGGGCCGCAATCCTGGTTGGTGGTTCTTGGGGGAGAAGGAGCGCTGGTGTGGCAGAGCTTGCTGTGTAGAATTAGCTCTGAAAACAGCAGCGCGGCCCCTCAAGCTTGGGACAAAGTATTCTCTACTCTACAAGCAGTCCTACCCCAACAAAAAGCTCAAGGGTCAAGTAGTTGGCTAGAAACACGAACAGAGAAAATGGACTCAGATTTAGACTCAGACTTTGGAATCTTTTTTTGGTGACAAAGAAGACCAAAACATACAGCCAGAAGTCAACAAAGTCAAAAAGCCTACATCAAAAGCCTCCAAGAAAAACATGAACTGGTCTCTCAGGCCATGGAAGAGCTCAAAAAGGATTTGGAAAAGCAAGTTAGAGAAGTAGAGGAAAAATTGGGAAGAGAAATGAGAGTGATGCAAGAAAACCTTGAAAAACAAGTCAATGACTCGCTAAAGGGGACACAAAAAAATACTGAAGAAAATAACACCTTAAAAAATAGACTAACTCAAATGGCAAAAGAGCTCCAAAAAACCAATGAGGAGAAGAACACCTTGAAAGGCAGAATTAGCCAAACGGAAAAGGAGGTCCAAAAGACCACTGAAGAAAATACTACCTTAAAAATTAGATTGGAGCAAGTGGAAGCTAGTGACTTTATGAAAAATCAAGATATTATAAAACAGAACCAAAGGAATGAAAAAATGGTAGACAATGTGAAATATCTCATTGGAAAAACCACTGACTTGGAAAATAGATCCAGGAGAGATAATTTAAAAATTATTGAACTACCTGAAAGTCATGATCAAAAAAAGAGCCTAGACATTATCTTTCAAGAAATTATCGAGGAGAACTGCCCTGATATTCTAGAGCTAGAGGGTAAAATAGGAATTGAAAGAATCCACCAATCGCCTCCTGAAAAAGATTCCCAAAAGAAACTCCTAGGAATATTGTCGCCAAATTCCAGAGCTCCCAGATCAAGGAGAAAATACTGCAAGCAGCCAGAAAGAAATAATTTGAGTATTGTGGAAACACAATCAGGATAACACAAGATCTAGCAGCCTCTACATTAAGGGATCAAAGGGCTTGGAATATGATATTCCAGAGTTCAGTGGAGCTAGGATTAAAACCAAGAATCACCTACCCAGCAAAACTGAGTATAATGCTCTAAGGCAAAATATGAACTTTCAATAAAAGAGGACTTTCAAGCTTTCTCAGTGAAAAGACCAGAGCTGAATAGAAAATTTGACTTTCAAACACAAGAATCAAGAGAAACATGAAAAGGTAAACAAGAAAGGGAAATCATAAGGGACTTACTAAAGTTGAACTGTTTTGTTTACATTCCTACATGGAAAGGTGATGTGTGTAATTCATGAGACCTCAGTGTTAGGGTAGCTGAAGGGAATATACATTTACATACATATACATACATATATATGTATGTGTGTGTGTGTGTGTATGTATATATATATATACACACACACACACACACACACACACACACATATATATATATATACACACACATACACACACATATATATATATTATGGACAGAGGGCACAGGGTGAATTGAATATGAAGGGATGATATCTCAAAAAAATCAAATAAAGGGATGAGAAAGGAATATATTGAGAGAGGGAGAAAGGGAGAGATAGAATGGGGTAAATTATCTCACATAAAAGTGGCAAGAAAAAGTTGTTTGTTGGAAGGGAAGAGGGGGCAGGTGAGGGGGAATGAGTGAATCTTGCTCTCATAGGATTTGACTTGAGGAGGGAATAACACACACACTCAATTGGGTATCTTACCCCACAGGAAAGAAGGGGGAAAGGGATAAAAAAGGGGGGGACAATAGAAGGGACGGGAGATAGGGAGAGGAAGTAATCAAAGGCAAACACTTTTGAAAAGGGACAGGGTCAAGGGAGAAAACTGAATAAAGGGAAACAGGATAGGAGGGAGCAAAATATAGTTAAGTCTTTCACAACATGAGTATTGTGGAAGGGTTTTACATAATGATACACATGTAGCCTATGTTGAATTGCTTGCCTTCTTAGGGAGGGTGGGTGGGGAGGGAAGAGGGGAGAGAATTTGGAACTCAAAGTTTTAAAACCAGATGTTAAAAAAAAAAAAGTTGTTTTTGCATGCAACTGGGAAATAAGATATACAGACAATGGGGCACAGAAATCTATCTTGCCCTACAAGAAAGTAAGGGAAAAGGGGATAGGGGGAGTGGGGTGACAGAGGGGAGGGCTGACTGGGGAACGGGGCAATCAGAATATATGCCTTCTTGGAGTTGGGGGGAGGGTAAAAATGGGGAGAAAAATTAGTAACTCAAAATCTTGTGGAAATCAATGATGAAAACTAAAAGTATTAAAGAAATAATAAAATATTAAAAAAAATAAACGCTTCCTTCACTCACGTCAGTTTAAGTTTTGTTTCTTAAGGGAGTGACTGAACCCCTTTTCTAACACCTGTTTCACCAGTGCCTAGTAAAGTACCTGTCCCACCAAAGATGCCTAATAAATGCTGGATGACTGACCTTCTACATTTAAGTCACCTATCCATTTGGAGCTTATCTAAATAAGACACAACAGCATATTGTAGCATTTAAACTCACCGGGCTGCTCGACGTTTATAGGCTTCTACTAGGCTGTCTGGGCTGTTGATATCCACCACTGCTGGCCAAGCTGCCACCTGCTGTGGCTGGATGCGCTGACTAACCAGGTCATTCAAGTAGGACATTGTGCCACCCACCAACTTTCCTGAATGCACTTGATCATAGCTTTTCATCAAAAACCTAAAAGACATCAAGTTATGTGAGCACTGAGTTATATTGCTTTCAAAGAGACAAAGGAGGGAAAAAAACCCTAACTCTGGACTAGAAAGGCACATAGAGCTTATCTAGCTCAAACCCTTCAATTTACTGATGAAGGAGAGATGAAGAGTAGATGAAATGACTTGCCATGGTCCAAGAATCTAGAGCCACTTTGTGCCAAGAAGGCTGACAGGGGTCATAAGTGCACACAATTTAATCACAGTATAATAGGGGAACTCCTCCCTAATGTCATATTCCAAAGGCTTCCCGTGGCATGGAAATGATGCGGGGTTCTCAAGGGCACTGCTACAGAGAAGCACAAGCCCTGGCCCATCCCACATAGAGGGAAGGCTCTGGGATACAGTAGTGCACTCATACTTACAAGAAACAAAACCAATGGCTATAAACCAGTGGTTATAAACTTGTCTATAAATAGCCTCCTATGAAAATTCAGGATTTAGGCTTGAAAATTACTAATTTGTAGAAAATTTCCCATATTCTGATTGATTCCATACATGGCACAAAAGAGACCTGAATTCTTTATGGTAGTTTAAATATGTTTGTCATTTAGTCTGGAAAGATTTCCTGAAAAGAGCTTTGTTACCATATAGTGGCAATACACCATTATTTTCACTCATTAGTATTTCAGGACCAGTCTAAGTTCAGAGAGGCTTAACAAGGTGACAAGATGATGAATCTCTTTGCCACAGCAACTCCTGAAGACCCTCTCCTAAATAAAGGGTTCCGCTCTGTGTTCACTGGAGGAAGCCCACTAACCAATGAAAGATAGATTGTCTGAGGTACTAAAGCACAACAGGGAAAAATGCTAACCCAGTCTAGGACTCAGGATGGGAAGTTGTAAAAGTTGTCTTTGAGGGACAAATAGGTTTATCAAGAGATGTCAGCAATGATTAAGCCCTTACCGAGCTGTTTGGAGCATCATCACAGTGTTTTCTCCTTCAAAGGTACAGGCGGGGGTGAAAGTGACATAAATGTTTGGGAGGCCACTGCAGTGGGAGTATCCATGCCCACCACAAGCCATCCGGCAGGCTTCAATGCCAGAATTAGCTGTCCAAGAGGTGAAAGCCTTAAGCCCAGCTGTCAGTGCATGAAGCTAGAGAGGAAAAACAGATATCCATAAGAATATATATGGCAGTGAGGAGAAATGTCACCAGTAAGTAAAACCAAATATCCATGCTAACAGCAATAAAAATGTTCCAAACGTCTGGATGATATTCCAATATTTAAGTATGGTCATCCAATGGACTTAAACTCAAAGTTCTCATTATCTTTCCTAATATGATAAAACTCTTTATGATAGATCCCTCAGTATTTGATAGTAGACAGAGTCACCCATTTGCACTCCCTTTGTTGAAGAATGAGCAATTGCGTACAAAACATCCACAATACTAGCTTTAAAACACTTTCCAAATAAAGAAAATATAGCACCTAGGCCTCTTTTTGTTTTCTGAAATGTTAAGAATACCACTACAGCAGCATCCTGTTCTAAGATCCTTGGTTTCATTTGAATGAAACAACTATTCAATCTTGTAATTGAAGATAGTCAAGGTTAGGATGGAACTAGAAGTCCCTGATCCTAAGAGGCTTTATGATGACCCAACTAGGAGTGGAACTTACCAGTTTCCTCAATCTACTTAATTCCAACGACCAGGAAAAGGAGATTCCCCTCCATCCACCCTTAGCTACACCCAGTCATACACTTGACCTTGCCATCCCTCACATGTCTACTTCCACATGTCAATGACATCTGATGTCAATCACATCTGATTATAATTTTTATCATTCTATTTTTTCCTTTGTCTTGCCGGACCAGCTCCTGATTTTGTCCTCACAGTGACCTCCAATCTCATTACCTCTCAGTTCTTTTCTATGCCATCATTTTTCTGGCTATCCTCTATTCCCCTCTCAATCTGTTGGTGAACTTGTTCAATTTTACAATTATCATCTACTCTCAAATCCCTTATCTCCTTGTCCTCTTGTTAATTATGTTTTCCTAAATTCCATCCTTCTTACCATCAGACTCCTTCATTCCTTTTCATGTTTTAGAAGTCATGGAACCCTGCTTCTTGGGTCCACTAAATAGGTTATCTAATCTCAACTGGCTTTTACTGCAGCAAGTTAATTCTTCTATTCCTCCCTAATCTCACTCTAAAGAATGGCTATTTCAAACTTTATCATCTGTTCTTGCAGACAATAGAGGGGGCAACTGATAACCTTGCAACATACTTCACTAAGTTCCCTCTTCCCCTTCTCACACTTCTCTGACATTACCCCCTACTAAGTCCTCCTTTATGGCACCTCTGGTGATAAAGTAACACTACTACTTGCCAAGGCCAACCCCTCTGTAGGCACTCGTGAAGGCATCTCTTCCTGTTTGCTCCAGCACATGGCCCCACTATCATTTGCCCTCTAGTCTTTAGTCTCTCCCTATCCCTGCTGCCTATAGACATATCTAAGGTCCCCTCATCCTTAAAAAAACCCTCATTTGCTTCCACTGTCACCTATAACTATCATCCTATATTTCTCTTCTCTTTCTCAGTTAAATTCCTTGAAAAAGTCATCTATACCCTGTGCTTCCAACTTCATTCAGTAAATGGATCACTCTAAAAGCTACCAAGGATCTCTCTCTTTCTCTTTCTCTTTTTTTAAAGGAACTAATGCATTTAATTCTTAAAAAATGTTCACCATATTGGACTGAGTCATAAGAGCTGGCCTGGTGATTCAGCAAATCACTCAAATGATCCTGGCTTCACTTGCCTTACGTATAAAATGAGGCTGGCAGAATGAGCTCCAAAGGCCCTTCCTCTCCTTAATCTTCTGATCCTGGTTCAGTACCCCCATTTTACAGACGCAGAAAGTGAGGACAAGAAAGGTTCAGTACTTTTCCCAAGGTCATATACCAGATTTGACCCCAAGTAATCTGCCTGCAAATCTGAGGTTTCTTTCAGCTCTAAAAATACTATCATCCATCTCTCCCTCACCACCCAACACAATCCATCCTTTTCTCTCTCCTTCCCAGTTCTCTGTGATACCCTGTTCTCTTGCTTAGAGACCTTTCTCTAGAGAAGATCAGCCAATACCAAACTGAGACAAGAGTGACAGGTGAAAAGTGAGCATCGAATGAACTGCCATGACCAAACCGGCAGGACTGTCTCCACTGAGAAACTCAAATTAATTTTACTTTGTAATTGATTCTATATTGTATTGATTTCATATTGTAATTAATTTTGTCCCTTTTGTCTTTTAGCTAAGTTCAGGAATTCAGCTTTCTCCTCTGTGATTTATCGTTTATTAAATTGTTATTATTTATTGAAAGGAAAAGAGTCATCTTCCATACCAAATTAGTTCTTGGGTAAATACCAAAGACATCTGGTGTTATCTTCAAGTTCTGAAGTTAGCTCTAAGAGCCACCTTGTCCTTGAACTTTCCTGGAAGGAAAGTTGTTATCTCCCTAACAAACTTTCTAGATGCCAGGGAGTCTGCTAACTCTTATCCACTAGCAAAGATTGCAGGATGCAGATGGATTGAATAAATCAATCAGCATTTCTTAATGACAGAGGGAAGTGGTCCTTAGCCCCAGGTGGGTACCAGTCCACATTCTTCAGGAAATCCAATCATAATGTTCCTGCCCCCACAATGATGTCAGCCTATCACCAATCACACTGTTTCCATCTGTGATGCTCCCTGTTTTTTGTTCTCTTGTACTTTCCAAAACTATATGAAAGTTAATAAGCCCTACTTTGTAGTCTTTGGTCATTGAGAGAAGCCACTAGTCCAATTTATTGGTAGCTGTTAGCCTAACAAATTGAACATGATCGGACCTTTGTCTTTCCGTTTACCTTAATTATCGAAAGTAATGCCACACCCCCCCCCCCCAATACCTACAGGGATGCAGGTTCTGAAATCAGTGCAACTGTTTGAGAGCCAGCTGGTAGCTTGTCATTGCTGATGCAGTGACTAGCCTAGGCTAGGGATCTACGGGGAGGCACTTTGAGTGTTCTTTTAATTGCCAAATCAAAGAGCCTTTCCCCAATCCATATCCTTTTTGACTGTTTTGCTACATTTGAAACTGCTAGTCACATTTAATTCCTCCCTGGGTTTTGGATAGCATTTTCCATCACAAGCCTTTTGAGTTGTCTTACAGCCTTGCATTGCTGAGAAGAGCCAAGCCTATCAAAGTTCATCATCACACAATGTGGCTGTAACTGTACAACATTTCTTGTGAATGTACCCTTCTTTTCTCTTACAAAGCCATCATCCTAGATAAGACTTGCCTTAACTTCTGCTTTAGCTTTTTAATTGGTCTCTCCCTACTCTAGAAGGGCAACTAGGGCAGATGGGCCTTGAGTCAGGAAGACTTATCTTTGTAAGTTCAAGTCAGGCCTCAGACATTTACTAGCTGTGTGACCCTGGACAAGTCACTTTAACCTCCTTTGCCTTAGTATCCTCATCTGTAAAATGAACTGGAGAAGAAAACAGCAAACCATTCCAGAATCTTTGCTGAGAAAACCCTAAATGCGGTCATGACGAGTTGGACACGACTGAAAAACAACTGGCAACTCTAGTATATTCCTTACACAGCTGCCAAAGTGTTCTACGAAGCATGATCTGACCATGTTACCCTCCTCCTCGATTCAATAAATTCCACTAATTCCTTATTGCCTTCTCCTTTGAAATCTTCTCAAAAAAATTTTTTTCTCACCCAATAAAAACTATAGTGGCTAGAATATACCAACCCCATATCTCCTTTCTCAGAATCCCTTTTTATATTTACACTGAATATATTTTCACACATACAGTATTTGTCATCTTGTCCATCAGAATATAAGTTCATTGAGGAAGGTTTAGTTCATTCTTTGGACTCATATCCTCAGCATACTGTTTGGCACATAGTAGGAGCTCAATAAATACTTGAAGGATTGGTTGAAGGACTGGGTTGACAAGATTTAGTCAAAGTCCCTCCCTACCTTTTTAGTCTTCTTACACTTTACTTACTCCAGACTCTCTAGCACTCCAGGCCTTCTTGCTGTTCTTTCCACATGACACTCTCTCCCAACTTGTGCACTTTCACTGGCTGGCTGTCTCTCATGCCAGAAAGGCCCTTCCTCATCACCTCCAACTTGTGGAATCTCTGGCTTCCTTCAAGACTAAACTCAAACATCACCTTGTGCAAGTATTCTTTCCTGCTGCCAACACCCCCATGCCCTCGGCCGCCCAGCTGATAGAGCCTTCCTCTCCAGATCCCCTCCCACGTGTTCTGCATCTATCTATTTATGTACATATTGTCCTTGAGAGTAAGGTCTGTTTCTGCCAGGTACTGAGTAAGTACTTAATATGCAAACCCATACTATACGTATTTTCATCTCTGATATTCAGTTTTAATCAGAAAAAACAGTTCCTATCTTTTCAAAAAGTACCTGGAACATCTGTATAGTCCTTAGAATCAGATTACTTAGAGTATTCATAGAATTTTGGAGTTGGAAGATGCTTCAGGTTATCTAGCCCAACCAATATTTGAACAGGAATCCCTTCTGTATCATCTCTGACAAAATGTTCATCTACTTAACAGCCTACAGTGATAGGTCATTTAGTTACTTCCTGAAGTAGCCCACTCTATTCCTGAAGTTTTAATGATCAAAAGTTCTTCCTTCACTGTAAAGATAATGAACTGTGAAAGACTTAGTAAGGTCAACACAGTAACCTACCACAGTTCCAAAGGACTCCCGATAAAAAACATGCTATTTCTAAATAGAGAAATAATGGACTCAAAGTATATTTTTTCTTTTTCCTGTTTTCAGATTTGTTTTGCATGACTTCATATTTGTAATGGGTTTTACATTTCTCAGTGGGTGAGGAAAGAGTTGGGGGAGGAAGAGAATCTGGAACTGACAGTAAAATAAAACTGAATTAAAAGTTCCTCCTTATATTGAAATATGCTTCTCTACAGTTTCCATCCATTGATATAAGTTCTGCCTTTCAGAGCCAAGTATTCCGAATCTCTCTTTCACATGAGATTCCTTTGAAAAACTGAAAAAACCTATGGTCCTCCTTCCCAAGTTCCTTCCTCAAGTTCCCCCGGAGAATTTTGTACCTAGGCCATGGTTTTCAGTCCACTCACTATTCTAGTCACCCTCTTTCTGGACATGTCCCAGTTTGTCAATGTCTTTCCTAAAATGTGGCTTCCAGAACTGAACAAAATTCTCTATATGGTCTGACCGGGATAGAATACAGTAGAACTATTACCTCCTTCTGTTCTGGACACCCTCTTTCTATTAATATAAACTAAGATTTTAAGAGATTTTTTGGTTGCCATTTCATGGCTAACTTACATTGAACTTACAATTCAATAAAACTCCTAAGAGTTTTTCCACTTAACCGTTCATCCCCACCATCCTGTACTTTAACCCAAGTATAAGACTATTTTTAATCCTTAATAAATTTCATCTAATTAGGTACTGTCCATCATTTTGGTGCTCGGAGATCTTGTTTGGATCTTGATCATTACCAATATATTAATTATCCCTCCTAGCTTTATGTCTCCTATAAATTTGATAAGCATGCCATCCAAATCTAAGTAACTGATGAAAATGCTGAGCAGCACAAGGTAAGGACAGAATGTTGGGGTACTAAGCTAGAGTCCTAAGCTGAGACTGACTGCCACTCTTTAGGTCTGGTGAATCTGTTCCAAATCCACCCAGGGGAGAAGAAACTCTACACCCTTGTGTTACAGTCAAAGTCAGGGACAATTTATTAATATATAAACATTTGACTCGGAGAGAGGCCCAAAGGGGCATCCCCTTGCACTTTATAGTTATGAAACAAAAGACAAAATTTCACAGCAAACTAAAAAAGTACATAATTTAGGTTTTAAGGTTTTTGATGTGCTTAAACAGTGCAATGGTAATGTCAGCCTACCTTTGGAGAAATAACTTCCTAAAACCAATACTGCCTCTTTAACTATTCCCTTTAAAGGATTCTCCTTCCAATTTAGTCAAAGATGTACAAAAGAGATGCCTCTCTTAATTGGATTAAACAAGAAGACACTCCCCCTTTTGGTTTGTTCAGACACTGTCATAGCATTTTTTTCTTTAACATTTTATAAAACAACTGAGGTCTTCGTGCTGTAAACTTCTACACACTGTAAACTGTATTATCATCCAACCTGTAACTCTCTCTTTTGTCTATAAAGATAGTGTAAGAGATTTTGTCAAAGGCCTTACTGAAATTTATGGATGCCACATCCAAGGTACTTTCCTGATCTATCAGTTTGGTCACCCAGAACAAATAAATACCTCAGGTAGTTCACTCAGGTTCCCTTGGCTGATGTCCACATTAATTCGATGATAGGTTTCCTTCATGAAGGCTCCCACAAATTTAAAGGCATAGGCAGTGGCCAAGAGGGGGAAAAGTTTATACTGCTGCGTCTGAAAATCCAAGATCTGGGGTTCAGGATCACTAGAGCAAAAAGAGAATAAGGAAAATGTTCACAGGTGCTGACAATTCTTCAGATGTTCAGTTCTGATTTTTCCATTAAGTTTCTTTTCTGTCCAAGCCAGGATAGTATATGCTAGAGCAGATTCCAAAAAAGTGACAATTAACATTTATGAAAGACAGCTTAGCAATGAGGTTTATAGCTAAGTGACTAAATGAAGAATATTTGGATCACAATTTTAGAAAGAAGAACTATGTAGATACTTAATTTCAAGAACTGACCAAAGTCATTGACATTAAAAATCCATTCTTCTTCCAATCACCTCTTTATTTTTTAGACAGGAAAGGGTCATGATGGCAGCATGAACCACTGTATATCGCTCATGAAAGAAAAGAACACCTAGCTTAAAAGTTACTCCCTTCATCCAAAACTTCTAACTACTGGTGGTAAAGCAAATTTTCAAATTTTGCTCAGTATTTCTTCATCTAGGGAGCTGAGAAGGTTTTCTTGCAAGTCTCACCCTGCTTCCATGGTGAGAAGATGGGTGTAATTCTCATTTTACAATCGGAGAAAATAGAGGTATCAATTACAGTAGTAAGAACAGTAACATCCTAATTTAAAGTCTTGCGTTGCTACATGATTTACATATGTGTAGCATCCAGGAAGTTTGCTATTCTAAATGGGCACAAATAAAGGCAGATCTTTGGCAAATGTACTTCTCAGATATCAATCACTCTTACCCTGGTTGGATTTCAGACTGGTGTCTTACTAAACTGTAGCGGATGGCAATAGTGCAAGCTTTAGACAAAGATCGAGCTGCCTCTCCCACAAGGAAGGATCTGACAAACACCATGGTTCCATATGTCAATCTGTCACTTAAAGGCTTCACATATGTGCCATCCGGTTTGACCTAAAAGGAAAAAAAATTTGGCTCAGACTGCTTTTTCTTGTTGTTAGATATATGAACTGTAGTTTGGGCAAAACAAAACACATTCCTTAAAAACTGATTTGATTTTCATTGTAAGTTAACAGAGTAGTAAAACTATATTATTAACAAAAGAACAAAAATCTCCTATTCTAATGGCTATTCACAACCAGAATTTCCAAGTTAACTACTGTTTTCCTCTTTTGTCTCCATAAATACCTGGGCGTACTTCATCAACATATTTTCCCGAGGAATTCGACAGTTGTCCATCTTTAGGTAACCATTATCCATTTCCTCATAGCCAAACTTGGGCCCAATGTCTCCAACGGTGATGCCTACCACAAAAGAAAAATGGGGACATGAAACACTGAGAAGTTAACTTTTGCATAAACAGAAAATATTTTGTGGTAAATCTGCATTTAGAAATCATCTCTTCCTAGCCAACGTTTTTGGAAACTGGGGAGCAAGGGAAAACATATCAAAGTAAGAATACATGAGAATTATAAGCACAAATCACATTAGTTTATTCTTAAGCCAGACACAAGGCAACTTCATAGCATTATTCTGATCACAGGAGGCTTCCTTCAGTAGCAATGACTCTAGGTGTTATTCCTAACTGGAAAAACAGTGATAACCTAATAGTTTTCATTAATCTAATTAGGTAGTCTTTTAAAGATCATGAAGACTATCTAAGAAATCCATCTACAGTCAGTTTCAACCTCCATCTGGGGGTTTAAACGTAAAATGAAATAAATGGCTTCAAAAGTAGATTACCTAGTGCTAGGAATGCCTTTAGCAGAACAACCAAAGTGGTTAATTTCATCTCCCTCCATGGTACCGAATAAAAAGAATTTTACCTGGAAGAGGTTTGTGTGTTCCTATTTCACGAAGAGGTACAATGAAGGCATGCAATCCATAGCACTCTCCCTTAGTGTAGAGCTGAGCCAGAACTATGGCATGGTTTGAGGTTTTCCCAACTGCAACGTTGAAACCAAGAATAAGCAAAGTGATCAAAAGATTCTTAAAAACAAAAAAAATTCTCAACCCGCCACCCTAATTATCTCTCTGTTCAAACTATGCTTCCAGGCTATACCACAAGGTTCCCAGAAACACTTTTGAATGAGAATACCAACACTCAACATTTAGAAACAGGATCCACCTAAACTCCACTCTGTTTCCCAGGATATTTTGAATTTTAAAAGCAAACTAATTTCTTTTTCTAAAAGAAGAAATTTATTTAAAATTTTTCAAAATTTTCCTTTCTTCAAGTTTTTGGACTATGTTTCTAGAAATGTTTTTTCTTGTCAAAATTTTATTTAACATTTGACATCATGCAATTAGACCTAAAACTGAACTTTTAACTACTGATTTCACTATAGGAAATACATTGAAAAGATATAATTCAAATGGGGTGGGGAGGGAGAGAGAGAGAGAGAGAGAGAAGGGGAATGTCATTTGTTCAAAGGTGTTCACCTCAATGATATTTAGGCTAAAAATAGCCCAAATATCCAACAATAAAGGAATGGAAAATATGGAATATAAACTATGAAAAAACAACAATTTTGTATACTACGTCAATTCATGGAAAGTTTATGTGAAATAAAGTGAAAAAGGAGGAACACATTACAGACTCATATTACAGCTATGAAAAAAGATTATTTTATACAATAAAATAAAAAAGATTATGATATACGATGATTAGTAACAGATTTGGGCTAATTAAATTCCTTTTCCATTTGTGTATATACATACTTACACATCTTAATATCAGCTTGACATCTGAAATAGAATCTTATAAGAAATTTTAATTTTTGACCGTGAAAATGTATATAAAGCTACTTACGTCCACCAGGCCACCACTTAATGGAAGTAACAGTAGGGCTGTTGAGAATAAACTCCTGTGTCTTAGGGTCATAAGTTGCTGTGGTTTCTAGGCCTCGAAGGTGAGTTCCTATAGAAAAAAATTACAGTTAGTTTATGAAAAGCAAGGGAAAAATGGGAATAATGTGGAACTTCCTGAGTTAAGATTTAGCTCATTTCTTCAATTTCTGTGACTGCTCATTAAAAAAGCCCCTCATATAGATGAGCTGAGCAGCAATGTAGTATAGTGGATAGCTGGTTGGCCTTGAAGGCAGAAGATCCAAGTTTATGTCTTGCCTTTTACCAGCTTTTTAACTATAAGCAAATCATTAAACCTCAAAGTGCCCCAACTAAGACTAACTTAGACAATCAAGACTAAAAATACAAATGGTCAAGGGAGTTTCCACTTTCCAACAGGGTGTTCCTCTGCCAAATTAAATCATAAGGCCAACAACAAAAAAAGAGGATGAGTATAAGCAATAAGCTTTCTATTGAATGTCTCAATTATAGGCTTCATATTGTTTCTTATTAGCTTTAATATCAGGGAACCTCTGTATCAGATGACTTGTGGTAACAAACAAAGCAATGCCTATTCTAAAGACAGTATTTCTTTTCTACATGATTACAACATCATATCCACTGAATGAACTCATCTCAAAGGGGTATTAACAGTACTGTCTAAGGTGGATATATGCCTATTACAGTGAACAAAATATCTGTCATACCCATTCAGTATACTAGGTATTTATGGTATTACAAGGAGTAAGATTATCTGATGAAGGAAAAGACTGCAGTTAGAGTAAACAAAGACAACATTAAAGTACCTGAAAACAAATGCTTTAAGTTTTTGCCTTTCTTTATGTTCTCATAGTTCAGCACAGTGCCTGGTACATAATAAACAATAAACGGTGACGGAGTGAAACAGGTGTATCAAGATTGTAAATGAAGGATTTTATTTTAGGATATAATGAGATTAGGGAGGAAAAAAGGAGCTTGCAAGGGCCAAGCTGGGAAAGAAGAGATCCTATACAAGTGCCTTCTTGAATTCCTGAAAGCAAAATAGTAAAGCATGCACCTTCTTTATAAGCTTTCAATGCCAGGCAGCCACCTGCCAGTCTATAAATGAATCTGTCTTTTAGACTGGCCACTTCTCTAGAGAAATACAAAGGCAGCATTTCAACTATGAATAAATACAAATGCACTTTAAGATTAATGCAGACCCCATAATTTTTTGGGAACAGCAAAACTAGGTGGTAGATAGTGTCTAAAAGTTAAATGAACAAACAACTTAGAAATTCCTAATGTCATATGAGTGGTCTTTAGAAAACTATCATTTTTCTACTTTTGAGAATTCTTTTTACTATTATAAAACTGCTTATATGTTGTCAGGCCGCAGTAAATATTAAAAGAATTTCAAGGAAAACATCTGGAAGCCCCTCAGCTGACTACAAATGGGTATGGACTGCCTTTATTCAAGGAGTTCAGAACATTTAAATTACAGATCCTAATTTTTTTTTTTACTGAAAAGCAAGCATTTTTACTTCCATCATCTTTTTTCCCTTTTCTTTCTGTAAAAGGTACAGACAAATCAACCAATCAGGAAGAGCCCTTCAAAGGAAAAGCATGAAAATGTAATAAATAAGCCAACAGAGGCAATGACAGGGTATGATCAAATAAATGGATAGTATTCTAATGTGCAAATCCTATATAATGCTATCTCTAAGGCTCTAGAATTAAGGTACTCTTCAATGAAAAAGAAATAAAAAGATTCTCTTTGGGTAGAAGGAAAAAAAATACACAGTACAAACAACAAGTACTTTTCTGAAAACCTGGAGAAGAATTGAAGTTGTAGTAAATGACAGCAGTTGCTAATATCAAGTTAGAAGAGGGGTATTAAGAAGAATGGTGCTTACAATTAACAAAGAAAAGAGATAAATAAGGAGATCAGGGCAGAATGTAAAGGAACACTGTCTCATGCATTCTGTCTTTTGGCCTAGCAATCTCCATCCATTCAGTCAGAATAGTGTTTTACTCCCTTCAAGGTAAATGATTCAGATCTGTTCTGCAGGCAGCACAACCCAGAAAATAACAGATGCCCTGGGTGCAGATTGGCCTCTGTTGTCACTTAGCAGCAGTGGGCTCCTGCAAGTCACTTAACCTCTCTGGGCCTCGGGCTCCTTTAAGGACTTCAGGTCCCTTCTAGCTCTATAATATATGACCTTATACTTTCAGTCATTTAACCTGGATATTTCCTCTCTGGCAGAGGTTTTTAACTTTTCTTTGTCAGGAATGCTTGCTCTACAGTATACTCCTGAGGTAAGTCAGTACTGTGCTGTCACACAATTAGTTAAGTGTTTATACTAGAGATGATGACAAGATCAAGGTCTAAGTCACAAAAATGACCAAACTGGTGACAGAAAGATGAATCACAGTGAAAAGTCCAAACGCTAAGCTTCGAATAAATAAGCTTATAAATCCTTACAAATCCTAAGGACTGATTTTATACCCTTTACCTTAAAAGGAAGGCAATGATAACTGAACCATGACAGAAACATACAGTTAGCTGATTTGTGAGGTCACATAATCCTGGTTATTTTCACTGAATAAGGCTCAATTCTATGCCAAGACAATACATAGGAAAGCTTTGGTCCTCAAAGTTCTTTTTTCAGCCCTTGTATGTATAAGAGGTTTTCTACACAAGAAGCCCAACCACCCTGGAGGATAGACTGAATGTACCATACCATGGCCCATTTCTGTCTGGGCGTAAGTGCCAATAATTTCCAGGTTCCAGGCTGGCATGAAGAAGTGTTCCTGTTGCTCCTGGGTTGCCTGGTGAAGTAATGTGGGCAGAAACATGCCCAAGTGAAGGTCCAGAGGCTCAGGACGCCCACGATGCACAAAGCTGTGAAGGTATGCCGAGGATGGGCATTTGAGGGTCATCAGATGCAAGAGATTCACCAATTTGGGAAAACAGATTAAGGGAAGGAGACAAAAAAGACTTTGTATTAAGTAAGAATTAATTAAGCATGCAGATTTCAGTATAGATGTGGAGCACTGTGAATTTCTGTATCAATTTGGAAATTCAGGTTGTTTTGATTTTTGTGAGCTTGCTACATAATACTTTCTAATTCTTCTTAAAGTAGGAGCTATAAAATTATTTTCCTTGGGATGACTGGCTACTGACTTACAGAAAAAAAATTATCTCATGGATCGAGTGCCCAGGTAGTAAGAAAGAAAGATCCTTACATCGAAGGAAATAAAAATTTTAGAACAGGTTGTCTTAAATTAGGAATTAATTCCATGTTGCTTTATATGGATTAGAGAGCTGAATGAGAGAGTTTGGTAACATATATGGTACCTTTAATGGCACTGCCATGATATGCAGCTGTTCTGGCCTTTAGGGACAACTAGTGAACAAAAAGGAATCGCTCCTACAGAGAGCCAGCCATTCTTAAACCACCTTTTCTAGCCTACTATCTTTTTTAAAGTTTTAATATAAAAGTCCTAGTACAGATCTTTGATATAATTCTGTTTATGTCACAATCTCCAAAACTCCCCCCCCCAAAAAACTCCAACAGCCTACACCACATTTTTTCATAAAGATGTAATTATCCTCTTCTGAGTTAACGTAGAAACAGACAGTGCTCTTCATCCCAATCATTTACTCAGAAAATCAAAACCAGAGAGATCCAATAAAAGAAATGATAAATACATTTAAAGAGATAAAAATGCACAGTAAATTTTCATTTATGATTATAATGAATGAGCTGATTTCAAACTAATTTTCTGAGATCAGGTTTTCATTAAATATTTCTAGGAATCCGAGGATGTTTTAAGACAGTTATTTTTCCATGTTCAGTCATGGTAAGTCACAGGTCCTCATAGTTGGAAGGATTTCCACCAGTATAACACATAACACAAAGGAATCTCAATTCAAATGGCCACTGAGCCTGAGTTCACCAGTCTTTTTATAAAATTGTTTCAATATTTTGCGATTTCTAGCTATAAATTTATCTTTGTGAAACCTTTATTATGCCACCCTGAAAAATGTTTAGCATTGATTTTAAAAGGCTTCCATTTCTAACTATTTTAAACATTTAAATGTAAAAACCATACATTAGGAAACAACAGTACAAGAGCTGAACAAAAACCTCTCCTAAAGCCCTCATTTAAAGAGAGGGCTCAGAATCCCACCACCAGTTCTTCATTTCCCACCCACCATTTTGGCTTCAATTTGGTTCCCATTCCCACATGGTTTTGACTCCATCATGTATCATTCCTCTCCCATCCCACTTGTACACAAGAAAACTCATCGTTACAGAGATTTCATCAGCTTCGGTACTCACACCTCATCAGGATGTCCTTTAGTTACAAAAACCTTAGTGACAGATTTTTAGCACAAAAGGAGGCTCATTCATTGTGGACTGGAAAAGGTTTTTTTACTGAGAAAAATCAATTCTTCATGGATGGAAATCAGTATAATATGCAAGCCATGTGACCTCATAAGGAATTAATCCCACAGTTTTTTATTTTGTTGTTCAATTATTTCTCAGTTGCACCTAACTCTTTGTGACCCCAATTGGGGTTCTCTTGGCAGAGATACTGAAGTAGTTTGCCACTTCTTCTCCAGCTCATTTTACAGATGAGAAAACTGAGGCAAACAGAGTGAAGTGACTTGCCTAGGTTCACACAGCTAGGAAGTGAGATCAGACTTGAAATTAGGAAGAGTCTTCCTGACTCTAGGCCTGGCGCTCTATCCACCGTATCACCTGGCTGCTCACATTTTTTATAATCACCATTAAATACTTTTTCAAAATTAAACTTTTGGATTTTATGTTGTCATGTAATTCAAAGACTTCTGAGTTTAAGAAACAACAACAACAAGAAGCATCAAAAGATTACATCAAAATACTGGGAAAATAACCGATAAAAAGATCAGGAGTCTTCTGGATAATAAAGTACAAATCCCTTTCAAGGACAATAGTTAGCCCCTTGCTACCATGTCAAAATTGCTCAAAAGTTAATGCTCCCTTCTATACTCTCCCAGCTTCCAAAAAATATAGTTGGTAGGTAACTGGAAATGGGGTGGCTCAGATGGTCTTTGGGTCTAGTCCTAGAGAGTCTGTATTTAAAGTTAAAAAAAATATTTAAAACAAAAAAATCAACATTAATCTAATTAAGAAGCACTAGGGCCATCACTTTCCTTATTTTTAGCTTCTTGATATATTTTTTTAGGACACATTTCCCAATATGGTACTAAGTTTTGCTTTTGACCTGATTTCTGTCCTACCTCTACTGTGATTCAATTCACAGCTTTGAGGTCACTGAATATATTTTTCTTTTGGCTTCTTCTTTACCTTGCATCACTTCACAAACATACTGCTATGTTTTACTGATTCCTTAATATTTGTCATTCCTTACAGTACTATATTACATTAGAGTCATGTACAATGTGTTCAGCCTTTCTCTAACCTTTGGGAACTTGTTTCCAGCTTCTTATGATCACAAATAATGCTACTATAAATGTGGGTCTTTTCTTGCCATCAATCACCTTCTTGGAATGGCATCTCAACAGTGGAATCTATGAAAAAGATCTGGTATTTTCATTACATAATTCCAGATCATTTTCTCAAATGGCTAGAACCAATTCACAGGTCCACCAGTTGGGGTTTAGTGTGGTTGTCTTCCCAGATCCCCTCCGACATTGCATGTTTACTGAGTTTGATGAGCCCTATGTTGTTTTAATTTGCATTCCTAATTATTAGTGTTTTCAAACAATCTTTTCCTGGTAATTTACTGACAATTTATATTTCTTCTTTTAAAGACTGTTCATATTCTTTAACCACTTGCCCACTGGGAAATGACTCATATATTTCATGTTGATTACCCATTAATTTTGGATGGCAGACTTTCATCTGAAACATTTAATGCAAAAATTTGTTTTCCCCACTCAAGCTTTTAAGTTTTATTTAATTGTGAATATCTACATTTTTATATTTCTCAGTCTTATGTCTGGTTACAAATTTTCCCCCATCCATAATTATTAAAGATACTGTTTATATGGTGTGGTATTTTATAGTCAGAACAATTTTTCATTTGGAATTTCAACACTGTAAAGAATAACAACTTTGACAGACTTCAGAACTGTGATCAACTTTGAAAAATACAATGGTGAAATAATCATGTGCCCTTCCTAGCAGAGAAGGGATGAACTAAAGAAAAATGGGACCTAAATCTTTTTTAACAAGTTTTTCTGATAAAGGTCTTATGTTCAAGGAACAGATTCAAATGTTTAAGAACAAGAGCCATGATTGAAAAGATAAATGGTCAAAGTATGTGGACAAGCAGTTTTCTATGGGAGAAACCCAAGCTATCAACAACCACATAAAAATGGTCCAAATCACTAATAATTAGAGACACGTAAATTAAAACAACCCTGAAGTTCCACTTCATACCCATTAAACTGACAAACATGACAAAAAAGGAGAATGAACAAAATGTTGACAGGGAGCATAAGAAACAGGCACATTAATGTATTGCTGGTAGCTATGCTCAAAAAAGTCACTAAACTGAGTATGTCCTAGAAATACTAAGCCTTATACCCCAAAGAGATCAAAGAAAAGAACTCATAAATGCAAAAAATATTTACAGTGGTGCTTTTTGTAGTGCCAAAGAACTAGAAACTAAGGGGGTACTCACCTGTTTGGTAATGGCTAACCAAACTGTGGAACATGAATGTAATGGAATATTATTGTGCTGAAAGAATTACAAATATGATAAATACTGAGAAGCATGGGAAAGATTCTTCTGAACTGATACAAAGTGAAGTAAGAAAAACCAAGAAAACAATTTACACAATTATTGTAATACAAAGAACAAGCTTGGCCTCAAAAATGACAACTGAGAAGATGCCGGTCCCCATTTCTTTGTAGAGGTGGAAAATCCATAGGTGGGGAATATTGCACATACTATCAGATTTTTTTTTTTTTGATGTATTGCTTTGGCCAATTTTTTTCTCTTCTTCCCCTTTTTCTCTCCTTAAAAAACAAAAAACCAAACCCAAAACTTCATTATATGGGATCACCCTCTGGGAAGGGAGAGGAAGAATACAAGGAGAAATTTAGACCATGTTAAAACAAAAGATTAAAATAAAAATTTATTTTTAAAAATGTGATCTAAGGCCAGAAAAAAATCATAAAAAAATGGAAGAAATTTATTGTTTATCTACTGAAGAATGAGTATGGGTTTATAGATATGTCAATTTTACCTACAGATTTTTGAATAGCATACTTTAATAGAACTGTGTTGACGCAAAAACAATTTCCCTCTATTTCATAAACACTGCTTTTAATCCAGTTGTATTGCTTTTGTTCATGTACAAGCCTTTTCATTTTACATAAATGAAGTAGTCTTTCTTATCCACTGAAATCTCTTCTATCCCTTGTCTGGTTATGAATTCTTCCTGTAATGTGAGTTGTGAAAGCTAAGACCTTTCCTTCTGTGTATTTATGATGTGATTTTTAAGTTTTATTTTAATGTATTTTTATTTATTTTGTTAAATAGTTCCCAATTACATGTAAAATTTTTTTAACATTCATTTTTTAAAATTTTGAGTTCCAAATTCTCTCCTTCCTTCTTTCCCTTCCCTGACCCCTTGAGAAGGCAAGCAATATGATATCAATTATACAGGTTGAATCATGCAAAACAAATTTCCACGTTAGCCATGTTGCAGAAGAAAAAAACACACAAAAATGTTTTTTTTTTATTTTGGATTATTCTTACACTTGTAATTTATATAGCATAAAATGTTGGTTTAAACTTGTTTTCCACCAAATGGTTTGCAAGTTTTTCCCAACAGTTCTTGTCAAATAAGAGTCCCTTTGAAGTAGTTTATATTTGGGAGTTCAAACATGAAACTGCCGTGTCCATCTGCTTTTTGGTCTTATCTAGTCCATTCTACTACTTTTTTTTAAAGAAGCACTTAACAGTTGTGATAATTACTGCTTTATAATAGAATTAGAAATCTGACATACATTTCACTTTTTTCCCTCATTATTTTCCTTGAAGTTTTGTACTTTTTGTTTCCTTATGTGAATTATTATTTTTTCCTATTTACAAAATAAGAGGCAGTATGGTACTGTAGACAGAAGTCAAGCATTGGAGTAGGAATGTCCTAAGTACACGACCCTGGGCAAGTCATGAATACTGTCAGCGATCCCCAAGATTCTCTAAGATGTAAGAATGCTGCTTCCTTTCTGTATTGGTAGTGAGAGCTTTCTAAACCAGAGGGGGCATGTAGTCCATAGCACTCCTGAGTATGGCTTGTACCACATTAAAATGCAATTGGAAAATACTTAACAAAATAAATAAAAATACAACAAAACTTAGGTAACATTACATTTTAAAACTAAGTCCACATGCGACCTTCAGGGATCCTTATGTACAGATTAGTGGCCCTGTGCCTATTTGAGCTTGACACTACTGTTCTAATCCACTGAAATGACATGTTCAGTTACTATAAAAGTAACCCTATCTATAGAGTGACTTCAGGATTGTTATTTGTATTTTATTGGTGCAGGCCAGTCAGAATACTGAAATCTTCCTCCAATTTCTTTATGTCTGTAAAGAATATTCTGAAGTTGTAATTGTGTCAGAGAAGGTTAACTCAAAGATATTTTATAAATTTTATAGTTACTATAAATGGAATATCTCTTCCTATCTTTACCACTTGGCTTGGCAGTAACATATAGAAATGCTAATGATTTACGTGACTCTATTTGGTATCTTCCTGCTTTGCTGAAGCTATTATCACAATTTCTTCACTGATTCTCTAGGGTTTTCTAAGTCACTTATCATATCCTCTACAAACAGGGATGATTTTTGCCTCCTCTTTGCTAATGTTTACTCTCTTAATTTCCTGTCTTATTGCTATAGCTATCGTTTCCAATAATCTATCAAGTAATAGTAGAGAGAAGAGGAAGCTTTGCTTAAAGGGCAAGCTAACAATGTTTCTCCATTATAAATAATGCTAATTCTTTGTTTTAGATATTTTACTAAGGAAAGGCCTTTCCATTCTCATGATTTTTTAGGATTTTATCAGGAATACTCATTCTCTTTGATCCAGCAATCCTATTATGGGGCTAATAGTCCAAGGACGTCAATGATAGAACGGTTTTCCATATGTACCAGAATATACAGATGAGCACTATTTATAGTATCAAAAAAGACAGAATTAAATGTTTCATTACTTGGGGAACAGCTGAACAAAGCATGGTATGTTCATATAATGAAATATTATTATAACAAAAGGAACAATATGAAAATTTCAGAGAAATATGGTAAAATTTATATGAACTGATACAGAGTAAAGAAAATGGAACCAAAAGAATATATACAATAAGAAATTTACAATATAATAATACAGAACAGATTTCAGGTCAAATACAATGGCCAATGTTGGTTCTAGATGACTGAGATCTCTTCCTTACTTGAAAGTCGATTTTTTGGAGGACATAACTAACTCCATTTTGTTCTATATTTGCCATTTTGGCATGTGAGACCCTACATGAACTACAAGACCAGCTGAAATATCTGATTCCCTTCAGTGTCTTCTTTCTTCCCCTAATTGTTACAAAGATTAACTGTCAAAAAAAGAAAAGAGGACTTCAACAGTCTTAACAAAGGCTCCTCTCTTTTATCTAGCCTGATTGGTTTCTTTTGATTTAATACTACTAGCTATACTAATATGGACACATCCTTCTCAATCTCCTGTAGCTAATGTTGTACATTTTTCTTTGCTAGAACACTTTTTTCCCTTGGAATAACCAACTGCTCTACAACGAGCAGCTATCTTTTTTTCTGTCTCATGTAATTTATGAATACTAGTAATCAAATTGTGAATGACACACATTTCCATCAACTACTGATGAAGCGTGTCGCACCCTGAGCGAATAAACTGAAGTAAAATCTGTCCCTGATTCATGTGTGTTGGCTTATTCACAATGGCTTATCAATAAACAAAAGAAAATTCATGCAACACTGTTAAGGGAAGGTGAATTATAAAAGCAAAAATTTACATGTGCTGTCAATCACATGGTGATTAGTTTTCTTTGACTTTTTTTACCATTAAAAAAGTACTACAAAGGTATTACAACTAGTTGAAAGGAAATTTGGCAAGATAATCTACTAAAAATCTTCCCAATGGCATTTACAGATGAAAATGGAAGGACTACAGATAAGGTAAACATGGAAAAGATGTACAAGCATGTTTGTATAAAACTTTTCTCCACCATGAACTGTGGAGGCACCACAGATGGATTCTAACATTGCGGACCTGGATGTTCCTATAGAGGAAGTGAAAACAGCACTAAATAAAGCAAATACAGGAGAAGTAGACAGACTGGACCAAGTTGAAGATTCCTTTCAATGACCAACTTGCCAAGCTGAGGTAGCTCTTTTGTTTTGTTTTCTTTGAGGGAGGGAGGGCAACTGGGGTTAAGTGACTTGCCCAAGGTCACACAGCTAGTACATGTATCAAGCGTCTGAGGCCGAATTTGAACGCAGGTCCTCCTGACTCCAGGGCCGGTGCCCTACCCAAGCTGAGGTATCTCATAGGCTTTCGGTACATGCAAAGGAGATATCTTTTAGAACAGAGCCTTCAAAGTTACATTTTGCCCTAAGAAATCAAATGCCTTTTTATATACAACTGTAATGAAGTCTGTTGTTTGCCAAGTTAAGTGCAATGTATAACAATACTGTTGTCCATTTTGAAGAAGACCAATGACATTATGGGTGATATCTTGACTAGTGTGTGGACTGGATTTAAGTGAGGCAGAGTTGCACAAAGTCATCAGCCTCACTCTTTCTTCCAGAGTCCTCAAAACCCAGCGGCAAGACAAAAGGTAATTGGCGATCGCCCTGGATGCAGTGGATGACCTTAGCATCTTTGACATCTGACCAAGCTCTAAGTGCTCCACAGTGTTCACAGTCATTGGGACAAATTATTCTCATCTGCCCACTCTGCCAGGGGAAGTCTTCACATGCTGGGGGTAGACATACATGTAACACACTGACAGGTTGGAGGCCTATCAGTTACCTTGAACTTCTCTTTGCCGAGAATGTTAAGATCCATCTCGTTTCCATGATGCTCAGATTCCAAGTGCCCAGCCAATATGGCAGATTTTTAATAAACTCTGTTTTCTTTGGCTGAAAGAAGGCTTGGGTTGAATTCATTCAGGTAGGACCCATGTGTTGCTATTTCAGGGTCCCAGAACCCCTGAACCTCAACAAAGCCAGAATATGGAAGCACTTGCAACACTAGTTTTACAAAACTCAAAGAACGGCTTATGACTAGTTTTTTAAATGTACTAAGTGCTTTTAGCTAGCATGATTCAAAAGGTAGGCAAAATGGTGTGGTGGACAAGAACACTGGATTTGAAGATAGATGACGAGTGTTGCCTGCTGGCTGGCTAACAACCACCTCTATGACCCTGGGTAATAACAAGCCACTTGACTGCTCTCACTTTCAGTTTTCTTCTATATAAAATGAGGTTATATTAGATAACCTCTGAGTTCCCTTCTCTTTTAGCTCCAAATGCTATGAGATGATTCAATCAAACATTACAGTTAACATTGCTATATATGGATCACCTATTTTCAAAGAATTAGAATACTGACAGCACAAACTACAGTGAATATAATTCTGTTTTTTAAAAAGATTCAGAAGTCATTCCAAGATACAGCAGACTAATTGGAAAAAGCCTTGATTTTGGGAAAGACTGAAAGCAAAAGGAAAAGAGGACAGCAGAGGATGAGATGGATAAAGTCATGGAAGCAACAAACACAAGCTTAGACTTCAGGAACTAGTGGAGGAGAGAAGGGACTTAACAACGACTGACAGTTGTATTACTAAAAATAAAATAAACACAAGAAAAAAAAAACATATGGAGTGAAGAGTAAAAAGGGCATTCCAAAAGTCCCAGGAGTGTACAAAACAACTTACTAATTTGGCAGTTTTTGAAAAAGCTGCCTGAAAGCACTATAATCTTTATACTGCTTTAGTTGATTATCAGAAAACCTCTGACTCAAGTTTTATACTCATGTATTGCAAATATATAAAACAATCTCAAATAGAGTGAAAATGCTAGAGTATTTGGTATCCACATGGAAAATTATTCTCTATTTAAAACCCACCTACAACACAGTAACGTCAAGAACAAGTGATAAAAACAATGGTACTTTTCAGTGAAATAGTTTAAACCCATTATGGTTTTGCCAAGTCTTAAATCCATTTTCATCTCCTAAACTAAAAAAGGTTTCCAAATTAAAAGGGAGTCAAACCAAAGTCATTTGATGTACACAGATGATACCGCATGCCCCCCAAAAATACATTTAACAGTTCCATCACCTCATATAAACTTTCTCCAATAATATAAAATGTCCCTTGGATTTGAGAAGTATGAATGGATTCCAAGGAAAAGATAAAAACTGAAGATGCAAGATTGAATTTAGAGGTCACAAGGAAGCAATGGATATAGGCAATAACTATAGATACCCTGGTTTACTCCCGGCGAGACCCACTGAACATAGATATCAAGGCTGTGGCTAAACATGTTAAGAGACTTACTGACATGCTGAAATCAAAGCTGAATGAGAAGAAAATGTTTAACACAATTAATTAACACCTACCCAATATCTGTCTTAGTTTATGCTTTTAGAATTGTAAAATGGACCATAACTTATTTGGAAGACATACTAACAAAAACCTTCACAATATTAATGACATAGAGGATTCATCACCTAAGGCAGCTACAGAAAGATGAATGCTTCTTTGTCAAAAAGGAGGAAGAGAACTGATGGAAATTCTTAGAGCACATGGCAAATAGGTCCAAAACTTCCAGAAACACTTTTGGAACAAGTAGACAGTACTTCCTCAAGCACTGGTAGTAAAAGTTGATCGTAGGTTTTTGGATTTGTCTAATGTAACTGAAAGTGGTTTATCTCTGGAAGGCACCTATGAAACAGTTAAGATCCAAGAATGAAATAAAAAAGTGCATTTAGTTCATAGGTGACAGCCACATGAACACAACTAGCAAGCAGTATGTTGAACGGGAAACACTAAGCAAATGGCTGAGTCATGTAGATTTGTTTCTGGAAACAAGAGGGGCTTTATGATGGCAATTCAGGATCAGGTCACTGCAGCCAGAAATTACAAAAAGACCATTCTTAGGGAAGCTGGACTTAACCTTGTAGATTACAGAAGGAAATAGTAGAAACTAAGCCACAACCAACCTCCTCTTCAAATAGTTCTCACCCACGAGAAGGTCATAAAAGTTTCGCCCTTCATCTCTCAAATTTAGTAGTAATATTTTCCATACAAACCACATGTAGAATGCTAGTAATGAAAACCATCCTTATTATTTGTTTCTATCTCTGTAACATCTGTCCCATAGTTCACTACTGGCCTGAAGATTTAGTGCCTAACAGATACCCTAACAAGACATGATCTGGTGAGATTTGTATACCAGAAGCTTACTTTAATGGTATGACAAGATGACAAATCATTAGGCTTACAAATACAAACCACAAAAACTACTGGAGATTTCAACCAAACTTCTAGAACCGTACTATCATCATGGATTTATCCACAATTGCCCCAACACGACAGTGATCTATAAAAACTGAAGAACAATCTTTATTTTTAATTTTTGAAAATTGTTGTTGGCAACTGATTGGGTATATAGGGTGGGGGCGAGGGAGAGTGAGGAGTCAAGGATAATGCTAAGGTTGCAAACCTAGGTGAGAAAGGATGGTAATTTCCTTAACAAACGGGGAGATTCAGAAATGGGGCTAAGTTCTAGAGGAAAGAAAATGAGTCTAGTTTTGGATGTCCAAAAATGAACTTATTATCTTCTCCCCTAAACCATCTCATTTCTGAATTCCTCTCTTATTGTCCTGGTCACTCAAGTCCACAACTTTGGTGTCATCCTCAACTCCTCCCACCACACACATCTAATTGATGGGGATGGGATCTGAACCCCTAAAAGGAAAAGACCATGTCTTGTGACAGCAGGAGTGATAACAGGATGTAAGTCAGAAGGGACTGGTTCTAACTGGAGCTGTGACCTAGCAGAACCAGGCTTCTGACCAAGTAAAAGGTCAGAAATTTGTACACATGCTTATGGAGCTGTTTAATACTATCCAACACATCCTCAGGGCAGAGCCAGCTGATTTTAATGTACATGCGATGAATGACAAGGGAGGGGGAACAAATCAAGGAGAACAAAGAAGAGGCGGTTCAGGAAGTCATATTCAGCCTATGGGGAACAAGCAGGGAGGGGAATTCAAATTGGGAACAGGGCATAAATAGCCTTGGTTTTGTCTGAGCAAGTGTGCTTCTTGAGAGAGTTATCCATTCACAGTGAATGTAAAATAAAATAAGGGCTTTCCTGGCTTCATGTGTTGGTATGGTTTTTTTTTTTTGAGTAATTCGGTGTATTTCATTGAGCCTTACTAGGTGCTAAGCCCAGGCCCAAACCCCTATTAGGTGTGGAACCTATGTAGGTGTGGATTGGTGACTGGGGTGGGGCCCAAGGTGGGGCTGGCTAAGGGAAGGTGCTAACTCTAGAGCCATGCCCTATTAGGTGTTAACCTAATCTATGTGGATGTGAGCCTCCCAGGGTCCTAAGGGGAGGGGCCAACTCAAGAACCAATCACCAGAGCCTAAGCTCTGGTCATTCAGATGACGTTTGATGACGTCTGAAGCCCTATAAGAAGCGAGGACAGAGCCATTTGTGCAGGGCTCTCGAGATGGTGTTGATGACTCCGGGCAGCTGTAGCTAAGGAGCCCTCCAGCTTGTAAACCCGGATGCTGAGACTTTGTTGGACTCTGGTAACTATGTACTGGGATTTGAATCAGACACGGTCTGTCTGTTGATGTTTGTAATTTATTTGTATTTTGTTCTGAAGTTCAGGGTGCTGGTTTTTTCCTCTGAACTAAGTGAATGATATTTGTACGCTGAATTAAAGTAAGCTTATCAACCCCTTCACCTTGCTTTCCTTAGTTAAGCAGATCAAAAGAACCTGTGCTGTTGGCAGCTTTCTGGGTGCTGGCTGTGGGTGGATCTTACACCCCCACAGAAGCTGCTAGCCAGACTGTGGGAACACTTCACAACAAGTATTGTTCTTTCTAGGGCAAGCACATTTCTTCCAAGAGCCTGGCTGGCTTGTCAATACAAGTATCACAAATATGGCAGATTCTTAAAATCTCGCCCACCCCAACCGGTGTTCTAATAAACCTCGTCTTTGGCTGAAAGAAGGCTTGGGTTGAATTCATTCGAGGCAGGACCTGAATTGCTTGCTCTTGAATTTCAGGGTCCCAGAACCCCTAGACCTCAACATAACCAGCTGCCAAATCTTGTTTCTATCTCTACAACATCTGTCACACAGTCACCACCCCTCGCTCACCAGGACAACTGAAACAGCCTCAAGTCTTTCATATTTCCAATTCATCCTCCAGAAAGATGACGAAGTGATTTTCCTAAAGGGCAGATCTGCTGTGTAACACCTCCCCACCTCATAGTCAGTAAAAATCAGAGTGTTAGAATTACCTATCAAATATAAACTCCTACTTGGCATTTAAAACTCTCCACACCCCAGCTCCTTCCTAACTTTCCAGTCTACTTACATATTCCTCTCTTTCACAATCTCCACAATCCAGCCAGACAGGCTTACTTGCTATTCCTCATTTCCCATCTCTGTGCCTTTGAACTGATGCCTTCCCATCAGACCCCCATCTCCTGGAATCCCTCATTTCCTTCAAGATTCAGTTGAAGCACCACCTTTTACATGAGGCCTTTCTGGATCCTAGTGTCTTCTCCTCCAAGGTTACCCTGTATTCCATATGTGTATACCCATATGTTTATACTGTTCTCTCATTAGAATGTAAATTGCTTGAAGGCAAGGACTGTCTTCTTTTTGTGGCACGGTGCACCACACATAGCAAGAGTTTAATAAACTAGGATTGTCTCCTAACTCTCTTTGGGGTCTAACAAATAATAAGGAAGGTTTTCATTACTAGCATTCTACATCCCACTCAATTCTTGTTTCCCTGGCATAACAAAAAGCCATTCTCCTGGGTAAATGATTACTTTACATTGCTAAGACATCAATGCTCTAGAAAGAATACTAAACAAAGCTGTTAAGGCATTAGATGGTGGGGCAAACTGCAGGAATGATAGTAGGACCTGACCTTATATAAAGAAGAGGTTTCACCACCCTTGAAATATTATAAGCACTTATTCTTACAAACTACTCTGCAAACTTGTTCAAGAAATAAGACTGAAGGATACTTGACAAATTACTAGAGATAAACATGATGCTAAAGAAAAAATAAAAGTTAATTTTTAAAGTCTGGTTTTAAGTAAGACTCCAAAGGGGACAATGTCAAGAGCCACTGTCAGCTAGAGTCTTCTAATAGTTTCACTCACTGATCTCTAGATAAAGACTAACCGTGCCCCATCTCGGTCTGGGCGTAGGTGCCAATTATCTCGAGTCCTTCGGCTAGAGGCAGCCATTTCTGTTGCTGAGCAGTGGTGCCCTGATTCAGCAAGGTAGGGATAAACATGGAGGAATTGAGGCCAACCGGTTCCACAAAATTGATCAGAGCCAGTCTACAGGAGAGAAAAGAAAAGGATCTCAGCCTTACTCTAGTAGTCACTGCCTGAAAAGATTTTTTCCTACATACCAACCTCCTCTTCAAATAGTTCTCACCCACAAGGTCATAAAAGTTTCACCCTTCATCTTTCAAATTTAGTAGCAATATTTTTCATACAAACCACATTCATTATTTTACAACCTGAGGAACCTGCAATTGAAACTCCTGGTGTGCGGTCTCTGGTAGTTCTGCTCTTGGCCTAGTCAAGATGAGATTTCCTCTCAAAACTGCTTTTCATTAGTTCCTGAAAGTAAATCCTTCCTCTGATACCAACTGAAAAAAGCATTTTCATAGAAGATCCAAAGAAATCCCTCAATAGCATTTGTCTGTTTCTGGCTAATAACTATTTTTAGTCTCTCTTTGCCTAGGTAACCAAAGGCAGTGATGAGAATAGGCACATGCTGGGGTAAAGTACATTTACTGTTCTCGTTATTCGGTCGTGTCTGACTCTTCATGACCCCACTTGGAGTGTTTGTGGCAAAGATATTGGAGTGGTTTGCCAGCTGATTTGCCAGGCAAACAGGGTGAAGTGACTTGCCCAGGGTCACACAGCTGGTGTCTGAGGCCAGATGTGAAGAAAGGTGAGTCTTCCTGACTGCAGGTCTTGCACTCTATCTACTACACCGCCCAGCTGCCCAAAAAGTGTATCAGGACACAAAAATCCTTCATGAGGTAAACAGTACTGCCGATATTCCCCATGTCTATCCTCAGTGGTCTTGGCATTGAACGCTAACATCACAAGATTCCTTATGTTTACCTGGAAACTGAATCCCAATCCAATTCACCTCAACTTACTCCACATACAGAATCAGTTCTGAACATAGAAATGAATCACCCAAACCAATCAACTTTTGTTATAGATACTAATACTAAAACAATACAGCAAATACAGTGTCAACCTCCAATATACACCATTTAAAGAATTAAACAAAACTCAAGAAATGTTCTTTACGATGTCTCTTGAATAAAGGAATGGGAATGATCATCACTCCTATTTTGAGGATTTGTTAAAGGGAAAAGCGAGCAGATGGGCTCACTGTGCACAGGAAGGCATTCCTTCTGGGATCACAGGATTTACACATGAAGGGACTTTAGAGTGACTCCAATCCTCTCAGTGTAACGGTGAAGAAGCCAGGTGAAGTTTAGAGACCCGCCTAATGTCACACAAAGAGAAGCAAAATTAGGATTCTAACGATCGTCTGCTTCCAAAGCCACTGCTCACTTCACTTCACCAGGCTGCTTCACTTACTTTTTCTACCTCAATAGCACGACAACTTCAATCACTTGAACAGACTTCTACACTAACTCCATATTCCTCAACCCTGACAATCTAAATGGATTTAACCCAAAAGTTACCAATGTCTAGCTGAATAACCAAATTCTGGATGGCAAATCCTGCTTTTGTGCCAACAAGACAATGAGATGAGCTGCTGTAATACACTAATTAAAATGCATGAATGCCAGCAAAGATCAAAAACGACTTGTGGGGAGGGAAGAAGGAAGAAAAGGAGTTAATTCATTGACAAAGTTGTTTGGGTTACCAGCATAATTTAGAATTACACAGTCTTAAAAGTCGAAAGAGATCCCAGAGATCGTCTAGTCCACCCCCTTCAACATTATACATGTAAGAACTCAAGCCCAGAGATAAAATTACTTCCCCAAGATTACCACAACTAATTAAGTTGCAGAGTTGTGTCCAACCTGTCTTCTGATGCCAAATGCAGTGTCTTTTCCCCATCTGGTCATCAGTTTCACCAATAGCACTTAATTAATCTAAATGCCAAATTCTCATTGACGAGCATGAATTCACAAATCAATCTCAAAAACAAGAAGGATTCTAATAGCTAATGACATCAAGTCTCACAACAATCAGTAATCCCTAAATCACTCTCCAAAAAAATGTAGGCAAGAATATAAATCTGAGAGGAATCGTCACAAATAAGAGTAGTAACTTAGGTGAAAAGAATAGTGACCTGTGTTTGAAATGCTGATCACAGTTCTTCATGAAGGAACAAAGTAGGTAAAATAATTCCTTTGGGATTTCTAGGATTGATGGTGACAAAATGACAATGAATAAAGCATCTACACATCTGGTAGCACTGCACAACACCTAAGATGAAAACAGCTACCTATTCAAAATCCTAATATAAGGAACAGAGAGCCACTGATATTTCTCAACTACTACTCTAAAGTGAAGCTTGAAAGACAAATTCAATTTATACTTAAGAGGAAAAAGGAAAATCACAATAGCACAAGTTTAAATCTACCAAACTAGAAAACTGAGTTTTAGTGAGTGTGCTTTTTTTGCATAGCAGAAAATTTTATAGAAAAAAATAGTCTATTTTGTCAGGTGTCCCTGTCAGGTGTCAAAAAGCCCTTATTCTTCAACATGATCATTTGAAAATATTTTACAAAAATTCACACTGCATACGTAATATTCTTATAGAGCAGAATATTCTTGTATGAAGAGAAATTAATATACAAAGAATATCAGCAGGTGACTTGTCCAACATCTTTCAAGAATGGATTAGTTGACGAAATTTCTTATTTCCAATCTCCTCTAATATAAATGAAGATCAAGTCCCTAACAAATATCACCAAGATGATTTTTAAAAAATATCTTTTAATATTTAAAGTGAAACATGATACACAGGAAAAATTATATTTCCTACCAAACGTAGGACTTTGTTCTATTTCGTTACGACTTCACTTGAGTCTGGTTATATACTATATTCACAATTACAAGGAATGAATCTTTATCAAGACTGTTTGGATACCCCACCTTTAAAAAATATAAGTTGGGCTCTCTAGAAGTACCTGATTTGTCGTTTCAAAATGTCACCTCGTAAATATGGGGCTAATAATATTTCATAAAATTTACCATCACTAATTTACTAGTTCACATCTAGATATTCTTCAATATCTCCATAGCCATAAGGCATACAAGTTATCAAAATAAAAGTATGTGAGTGGTCTCCCAAGTTGGATTATCTAGAAAAGTTCAAATTTCAGTAATAGCGAAAAGATCCCTGAATAGATTTAGAGACCTCTTTCAGAAGGCCAAGATACTACTATTTTGTACAATGTTAAACGTATCACATTATAAATAACACAAGATTTATTTTTAATGCAAAAGTCACAGGAAATGAGTTTATGAGAACTTGAACTTCAAATCACTTCTAAACTATAAATTATTTCACTTTAATATGCCATCTGATAAAGCTGTAGTGTAAGAAACCTATTAAGTATGTTTGTGATTCAACTCTGCTGAATTCCTGTTTTATTTTTAATATTCTGACTTTAAATGCCTGAATAGTTTTAAAGAAGCATATGGCTCTTGATAAATCTCAAACTAGATATAGATGAAATATGTAATTTTTCAATATGTAATTTTTTTTTGCTTAAATCCTGCCAAAGGTATATAAATGCATAAGATTTTACTATTTAAACTTAAATATCTTCTGCTGGGAGGAAAGTTTGACATTATCAGAATTGTCATGATGGCTTCTTTTGAATGTCTTCAAGGTGGAATGTGATGTGGTAGAAAGAACACTCATGTGGAGTTCAGCAGATCTGCCATATGTACCTATGCACTGAACAGAGGTCAAGGGTGCCTGGATATGCAGACACATTGCAGGCAGAGCTTTGCTGCTGGTATTTCCAGGGAAGAACCAGAATGGTCACCTGAGGGTATGTCTGGCATGGGTGGCCTATGCTTCTGTGCCATAAACTTTATGTGACTTTGTCATCCTAGATACACCATGAGGTGGTTCGATTTGGGGCAAGTCACTTGATCTTCTCAGCGTGTTTTCCTACTTGTCAAAAAAGAGAGTTGAGTGAAATGATCTCCATTGTCTCCACCAACTCTAAATTTCTGTAATTTCATAGGTTCTCCACTTTGCTCCCATAGAAGGTTTTCCAGCTATCAGTACTGTCCCTCACAGTCTTTGCTAGGCCACAGGAACTATGTAAATAACATAAGATGTAAAAAATAAAGACGTACAGTGACAACCTAAAGTAACTAATCAATACAGTTACTACAAAAAGGAGAACTTAAATATACTTTACATTGTCTATTAGTTTTTTAAAAAACATGGATTATCTAGGGTATAAATAATTTGATTGTTCAAAAACATTTACTGCTACGAAAGGGAAAATTTATTGAGTATGAGACACTCACAAACCAAATAAACTATAAACCACCACACAATAGTAAGTCAGAGCACTACTTAATCAAAGTGAATCAGAAAACACTATTAAACCTGTTTTATTTCTTTAAAAAACAACACACACACAAAACAAAAAAGAAAGGGATTCTAATAACAAAGTATATGTTTGGCATCTAGTAGCAAATCATGGATTTTGTTTAGGGCCTATATAGAAAATGAGTTCCATTTAAATAACCATCAACTGTAACTGAACTGTGTTCAATTCTTAGAACACTTTCCATCAATTCTATTTAAGCATCAGTTATTGGCCTTCCCATCAACACAATTTTTCATGATTTTTGACAAGAACAATTTATTACAGTTAAAAAGGCTTATGCCACACCCTGCACCAAGATAAAGTAAAAACTTCACATTTCAGTTTCTCAAGAATTCTTGCTACTGCTCACTACAAGAAATCCCCCCAAATTTTCAAGGCAGGGGAGGCCTTTTGGGAGGGTTTAAATCTCTCAAAAACAAGATGTTGTGACAAAAGTGTACCTTTAAATAGCAGATACCTGAGAGTAAGAATTGAAAAATCTCTATCAATTGACAATCCTCCAAAATGTTTCCACGCTAAAGTAAGATCAAATGTAGAAGGGGCCACAGATCCATAATCCAACCACCCTTTTTCCTTAAAAAAACGAGGAAAATAATGCCCCTGGACATTAAGTGATTTGTCTAAGATCCACAGATAAGTGTCAGAGGCAGGATTTGAACTTAGGCCTCTAACTCCAGTTGTTCCACAATGCCTCCAATAATTATTAGGCCTTTGAAGAATAATATAACTGCAAAGTTGGGGGAAAAAAACTTTAGTTTTGGCCTTAGATCTATCCATTACTTAAACTGACACAGCAGACTACAGGCTACCTTTTAATATTACTTAACATTAATCTATATAGAACAGGGTTTTAACCTGGTGTCTGTGAATTTTTCAAGAAATATTTTGATAAGCATTTCACCAGAACTGGCTTCCTTTTTAATCCTACAAATTTGATTTTATGCTTTCAAAAACATTATCCTGGCACTGCCGGAGGATACGACACCAAAAAAGGTTACAACTCTGTTCCAGAAGATTAAGAGCTGGAGAAGCATAGATCCAAGAGCGATCACACATGGGCACACATCCCCTGATCTAGAAGAGTGAAGAATTAGAAAAACACAGATTCCCAGAGCCGTTTGAGCTCTCAGATCTCTACCACTCCAACACTTACTTTTTAAACCACATGATCTCTTCGGGATCGGCAATGCCAAAATCTCGAATCTTCTTCACCATCGCGGCACTCTTTTTGACAGATATCTCATAGCGCTGACTCCGGGTAAGGAAATTCAAGTCTTCATGCTTAAAATCCGGATCGCTCATAATCATGTTCTCTGAAGTTTGGAAGGAAGAGGGGGAGACACAAAATTTAGAAACTCATTGCCATCCCACCCCCACCCCCACCCCCGCCCAGGAGATCGAGTAAGAGGCGTTTTTAAATGCTAAACTCAGGGAATAAAAAGGAAGGCAGGAGACAGCTCCGACTCTTCAAGAGGTTATGGTTTAATGGGGGACACAACATATGTCTAAGTTGGAGACGATCAACAGAGTAAAGGCACCAGAATTAAGGGAGGGGGCGCTTCTAGCAGAAGATGGGATTTTGGCTGAATCTTCAAGGAAGGCAGGAGGCGGAGAAGCTCAAAGCCAATTACAAGCGAGGGTTCCCTGCAATTCCCTAGCAGCCATAGGGGCATACCTGAGTATGGGGGGCCTGACCTCACCCCGAGCCCCTGCAGCCCCTCCGGGGTCCCGCCCAGCGGCTCTCACCGATCTCCCGGCGGCGCCGGGTCCTCTCGGGGCCCCCATCCAGGATGTAAGTGAGTTTCTCCGGATCGAAGCTGGCGGAGTCCCGCTCCCTGCGCAAGTCTGGGTTCATGGTAACGGCGGTGATAGGGCAGAAGGTTGTGGCGATCAGAAGTCCTCGGCTCTAGCAGCCTGTTCACTCCCTTCTACGGCTCCAGAGTGTCTGGCCGCATCAAGACAGGCCCCTAAGACATGCAGCGCCGCCCCACGTCCGCCCTCGCTCTAGGCACGTGACCGCGGCCCTGCGCCCTGGGGGTGGAGAAGGCCTCGGCCTAGAGAGAGCGGAGCTCGGCCCGCCCCCGAGCAGGAGAAGGAGGCGGGGAGAGGGCTGGGCCACCGCTAGTTCGCTCGAGGAGTGCAAGCCGGGCTGTGGGGCGGAACGTGGGGCAAAGGGCGCCGCCCCATCTCGCCTCCGCCACGCAGGTCCAGCGTACGACATAGCGTCATCCTGCCTCCCGCCTCCTGTCTCTGACGGCCTTGCTCCCGTCACGTGATGTACTCTTGTTCACGTGGGGGGAAGATCTCTCTTTTCTCTCCTCCCACACATCGTCTACCCCCACCGCGGAACGCTACGACTGTGGGAACCTTGGGACAGGTGGGTGAGGGGATAGGGATTGGGGCGGGAAAGTGACAACGGGGACAGAGATGCCCCGCGCCTGCGCCTCGGAGCCTCGGTCCGACTTCCTCCCTCCGCCCCCGCAACCGGAAGTCGAGGACAAAGGCGGGCCGGAAGTCGGCGAGAAGGTGACCTTCCCCAGAGCGAAGAGAGCCTGGGATCCTTCGGTGGAAGCCTGGGGTTCTCCAGCACCCTGCTCTCGCAATGGGGAAGAAGTTTTAGCTGCGGAGCCATTTTTTTTTTAAATGAGTGGTGCTGTGAATTTCCTGGGTGCCCAAAAGCATGATTTCTCCCTTCTCCCCTGGAGCGCCTCGATTCCTTTGTGATTCAGGCCTCGTAACACGTTCTGCCAGAACCCTTTTTAAATCCCCTCCCAGATTATCTCCCATTTATCTTGTCTCTATCTTGTCGGTACTTCGGAGTTTGCGTCCACCTCGTTAGAGTGTGAGCATGTTGAGGGCAGGGACTGTCTTCTGCCTTTCTTTGTATCCCCAGGGCTTAGGAGTGTACCTGTCAAAGGAAGCCGGCCGTAATAATTCTTTAACGATTTAGTATCATCCTACACACATCTCTGTGTTAGACATGGAGAACAAGGTTAAAGGGATTTAGAGCTGGAAGGCACACTCGCTCAAGGGAAATAATACTTAATTTTAAATGAGTGTTGGGTTCAAATCCCGATGCTGATATCAATTATCTGTGTGACCTCGGGCAGGTCACTTAACTCCCCTGGGCCTAAACTTTCTCACCTGTAAAATGAGGGCAACTGACAACACCTAACTCAGGTGTCAAACACAGACCTGGCTTGCAGCACTCTTGAGTGTTAAAGGAATCAGGTTAAAATGCAATTGGGGAATATTTGCCAAAATAAAAATACAATGAAAGATAATGTTAATATGTGGATTTTCTAAATCAATTATTCCCCTTTGGGGATCCTTATGTATTGTTTAGTGACCCCATTTCTATTTGAGATTGATGCCTCTGGATGACCTTCAATACTGTGCACTCATCTTGCAAAAGAAGAATGGATTCCAAATGGTAGAGCTGGGACTCAAAATCTGCATCTTATAATTCTTCATATGTTTCTCACTTAATCATATTGCCTCAGTAAACGTTTTTCAAAGGTTATCAGAGGTGCCTGGTGGTATAGTGGACTTAGCCTGGAATCAGGAAGACATGAGTACAAATTCAGCCTCAGCCCTAGTTGTGTGACCCTGGGCAAGTCTCCTTCTCAACTCTAAAATGGGGATGGTAATAGCACCTACCTCACAAGGTAAAGATCAAGTGACAATCTTTATGAAAATCAAATGAGATAATATTTGTTAAAAAAAAAAAGCTGTTAGCACAGTGCTTGGCATATAGTAGGTGCTATATAAATGCTTTTTCCCTCCCTAAATTTCCTCCCCCTCTCCTTAAAGTGTCTACATGTACAAAGCCGCTATGTGAAAGTGAGACATGAAATAAAGCTGCTTCTGTTGAACAACAGAAGAATTTTAAATGACTATCATAAGGCACATGTGGATGAGAGCAGGCTATAGCAGTAACTAAGGTCATCAAGGAACTGTATGATAGAAAAAGACAATGGTTGATCAGGTGATGAGAAGGAGGGATCCCAAGTGGTCAGCTAGTTTGCTTCACCAGCACCCTTGAAATCAATGTCAAGAGAAAATGTAGAAGGCCTCTTCCAGGTGGTGAATTTATGGGAGGAAATGAACAAGGATGGGCAGGTGTTGACAGATTGTGATCTGAATCCTTGGAATTCCCTAATTAATGAGACAGATTCATTGGAGTACTCGAGAAAATACATATACAAAGGCATGGCAGATACTAGGCTCCTGGACCCTGCTTTCACCATAGAGTTGTAGAGCTAGAAGACCTTAGAGATCATACAGGGCAATATCTTCATTTTACATATGCGGGAACAGACCATGAGAATTGAAGGGACTTGCATAAAGTCATAGAGAGTAAGGGCCAGGCTTGAATTCCAAGTCTTTGACTCCAAATCCAGCGCTCTTTGCATTATACTTTGTTATCTTTTTCAATCTAATAATGGGGGGAAAGACTATGATGCAAAGGAGAGTGGGATAAGTACAATCTGTTCAAAGTATTATGAAAAATTTGAGAAAATATGGATCACTTTCAGCTGGAGGAGTCAAGGAAATCTTTATGTAAGAAGTGGCAAAGAGAATTAGGTTTTGAATGATGGCAGTGACTCCAAACAAATGGAGATGGGGTGGGAGTGCATTCCAGAAATCAGGGATACGTGAGCATTGTGGAGGTAGGATAGGGCAGACCAAGAATGGAAGATGTAGTCTAGTTTGTGGGCATAAACTGCACAGACAGAGGTAAAGGTCTAGTATATACCAAAATATTTACAACAGAGCTCTTTGTGGTGGTAGAGACCTGAAGACAGTGAGTGATTGCTGGATTAGAAAAGCTGAACAAAGCTATGGCATATAAATATCATGGGAGACTGTTTATAGTAAGAAATGGTAGATATGAAGAATTCAGAAAAAACATGGGAAGATTTGTATGAACTGATGTGAAGTGAATGAGAGAAGTATACAAAAAATGTAAACAATGGCTGCTACAATATTAATGAAAATATCACTAAACAAGATAGAACTCTACCAGAAAAACCAGTGAAGGTTTTCGAAAACAGATAATGAAACCTAATATCTCACCACAAAGAAGCAGGAAACTAGTAGGACAAAACATTTTATAGGTTGGCAGATATGGCCTCCATATTATGTGTTTTTGCTTGCTTGTTTTTCTTTGCTGTAAGGAAGTTTTCGTTCTGGAGGAGAAAAGTTGAAATGACTGATATAAAGGGAAAAGAAAGTAATCTAGCTGGAATGTGCAGTACATGAAGGAAAGTAGATGAAAGAAGACTAGAAAAGTGAGTTGGAGCCAGATTCTGGAGGGCCTTGAATAGTGTGATAAAGAATTTATACTTTTATTCAGTATGCAGTAGGGAACATTTAAGGTTTTTTTTAAATAAAGAGATGGTGCAATCTAAGCTTTGCATTGGTATCCAAATGATAGGTAATGAAAACTTAAACTGGGGTGATTACAGGGAAATGAAAAAGTGGGAACAGATCCAAGAAATATTTCCAGAAAGAGGATTAAGTAGGGTTGGGGCTTTGTACCAGGTCGATGATAGCAGTTGAGCACGTCATGCCTAAGTACTCCTGTTCCTGTCTTATATTTTAGGTTGTATTTATGTAGTATTTGTTCTATTGCTAGTTATGCCTCTGTTGCCAGGATAGAAACATAGGACTTACCACCTGATCATATATGAAGGTTGGGAGAGAGTTAGATTAAATAGGCCTGTGTGGCTGTGAATAATGGAAATAGAGAAACTAGGTTTTTGAGGAAAGATCAGTTCAATTTTGGACACATTGAGCTTGAAGTATGGTATCAGCAGGACATTGAAGTGAAGTTGTCCAGCCTGGAATTCAAAGAAGTTGAAAATAAACACATAGTTTTGTGAATAATCTGCATAGAGATGATCATAGCTATGGGAATGAATGAGATCCACAAGGGAAAGAGTCTAGAGAGAGAAGAGGCTAAAACTTTGAGAGATGTCTATGTTTAAGAGACAGAAGGAGGATGAGGAGCCGGTAAAACGCTTTCAGAAAGCATGGAATACTTTGGTCTTCTTCCAAATGAAGGATGAACCACAATACCACCCTGGGCAATTCTCTAAGATGATAAATTATTGAGTTGCTGATCTTCATTGAAGAAAGAGAGTTCCATAAACTGTGCCTACACTGATGAAATCAAATCCGCACCTTTGTCTTTAGGACTTATATTACAGGGTTGTTGCAAAAGATGAAATAATATGAAGAGTGCTTTACAAACCTTTAAAGCACTATGTAAATGTCAGTTATGATGATGATTGATTGATAATGGCCCCTTTCCTAGACTCTGAGCTCTGATAGGGAGAGTGTGATCAGATTTTCCAGAATATTCTATCTTAGCACTTGGCCCAGTACTTTGCTCAGAGCAGGCATTTAATAAATTCTTAATGAGGAAAATGATAAATGTTGGAAAAGATGTGGGAAAATTGGAACGCTAATGCATTGTTGGTGGAGTTGTGCATTGATCCAACCATTCTGGAGAACAATTTGGAACTATGCCTAAAGAGCTATAAAACTGTGCCTACCCTTTGTCCTAGCAGTACCACTTCTAGGCCTGTATCCCAAAGAGATCATTAAAAGTAGGAAACAGACCCACATGTACAAAAATATTTGTAGCAGCTCTTTTTGTGGTGGCCAAGAATTGGAAATCAAATAGATGCCCGTCAACTGGGGAATGGCTGAACAAGTTGTGGTATATGAATGTAATGGAATACTATTGTTGCATAAGAAATGATGAGTAGGTGGACTTCAGAAAAACCTGGAAAGACTTACATAAACTGATACTGAGTGAAGTGAGCAGAACCAGGAGAACATTGTATACAGTAACAGCAACATTGTGCAATGGCCAACTTTGATAGACTTAGCTCTTTTCAGTAATGCAATGATCTAAGAAAATTCCAAAAGACTCTGTGGTGGAAAATGCTCTCCACATCCGGAGAAAGAACTATGGAGTCTGAATGCAGATCAAAGCATACTGTTTTTCCTTTTTTTTTTTTCCTTTCTCATGGTTTTTCCCTTTGGTTCTAATTCTTCTTTACAGTATGACTAATATGCAAATAAACAAGTAAATATCTGTTGAATGACTGAACAAAGGAATGACTAGACAAAGTAGTGCCAAAAATTGTCTTTTATTAAATCATATTTAGAATTTGAATTTTTCAAAGTGAGTGAGGTTTTACTGGATTTTCAAAGACAGCAAATATTTGCAGACTTTAAAGTGCTATGTTAATATCCTTGAATGACATCTTTGCAAAGTGCTTGGAGAGCTGGCTTCCTTCAGAGCCAGGAAAACCCGGGTTCAAGGGCCACATCTGATACATGCTGCCACTTAATTTCTTAATGCTCTGGGTAATTAAGACTTTACATTGAAGAGAAGGCACTGACCTGCATTGGGAGAGAAGTATCTTAAACTTCTGAAATAAATCACAGCTCCAGCCTCTATCCCCTAGATAAATGGCAATTAACATGATTATTTTAATATTATAATGCTGCATAGAAAGTCGGAGTGGAAAATATGGTACATTTCTCCCTTGAGGCAGTCGTCCTTGCCCTCCCCCATATATCCCTTTTACTCTAGTTGGCATCTGGACAAGCAGGGTGATGATGCTTTGCTGTTATGCAATCTTGAAAATGCTCTTTATTTATTTATTAGTCTGTGAATTTGCCAAGAGCACTGCTGAGAAGATAAAGAAGTGAGTTGTGTACTCTCCTGGGCATTTTTGATGACTGGATCAAAGGTTGTGTCAACTAACTTTCATAAGGATGTTATAACCCTATTTCACAGTGGATAGAGTATTAGGCCAGAAGTCAGGAAGACTTTTCTTTTTGAGTTTAAATCTAGCCTCAGACACATCCTAGCTGTGTGACGCTGGCCCAGTCGCTTCACCCCAGTTTCCTCATCTGTGAAATGAGCTGGAGAAAGAAATGGCAAAACCACTCCAGTGTCTTTGCCAAGAAAACCCCAAACGAGGTCACAAAGAGTTAAACACTACTGAAAAATGACTCGGCAGCAACAGTCCTATTTCTTTACTTTCTATCGTGTCTACTTTCTGACCGTGACAAGGAACAGTGGGAAATTAACCCTTTCAGGATTTTTTTTCATTAAATTTCTTTTCCTGACCAGTAGAGATGTTTGATTCTTATACTTAAAAAAAAAAATCAATCAGGACATGGATATTTTCATTACAGGGCTCTTCACTTTGCCCTCTGATGATCCAGTTTACAAAAATTCAGTTTACCATACGTCTGTTATCTAAAACAACACATACTATGTAGATATCCTGTGTTGGCAGAAAATGCCTTTCTGAAAGTCATGTTATAATGGTACTTTCCAGCCTGTTCAATATGGAATAAAACCTTTTTTTTTTTTTAACGTTTCTTCCTTGATTTCTTATTTTGTGTTTACCTTGACCAGTGATTTAGCCCTGTTTTCTGAGGTATGTTCTCCTATCTTTAAGTAGGCAAGTCAATGGTTATGGCCTTCCAAAGCAACCTTCTCTTTTCTCTACTTCTTATAATATTTAATATTAGAAGTAATTTCTCAGAAGCAGTGGCCTGAAAAAGAGAGAAGTTCTCTTGGCTGAGGTGACTCTCTTCTCTCTACACCCATCATTAAACCTAGCCTGACAACTTCTCTGAAAACTTCAGAGAAAGATTCAGGTAATACTATGAACTTCTTTAAAACAAAACAAACCCTTTTATTGATGCCTTTTTGTTTTTATGACTGTCATTTCCAGACAAACCCTTCCCTTCTCCAACCACCTCTTCCCCCTAGAACTCAATCTCCCCCTGTAACAAAGGAAAACAACTAAGCAAAAATGACACAGTGATTGAGTCAGACTACATATGCAACATTCATTCAATCATTCATTCAATAAACATTTATTAAGCACCTACTACATGAAAGACACTGGGGATACAAAAAGAGGCAAAAGACAGTCCCTGCCCTCAAGGAGCTAGTGGGGGAAACAACCTGCAAATCTATGCAAAGCATAGCCGGATAAACAGGAAATGATTAACAGAGGAAGGCGCTGGAATTAAGAGGGTTTAGGGAAGGCTTCCTGTAGGAGGTGAGATTTTAGTTGGGACTGTGCCACTAGTCTCCCACCTCATTCTCAAAAGTAGAGAGATAGATTTATTTCACAATCTGTTCTTACGGTCCATTACTGGTTTTTCAGTTACTTGAGAGTTCAGTTTTATTCCATTGTTGTAGTTGTTGTGTTCATGGTTCAGTTTTTTCATTCTGCATCAGTTCATACAAGTCTTCCTATGTTTTTCTGAATTCCTCATATGACCTTTATTTTTTTAAAACTTTTTATAGCTATTTTTGATTTTATATCACCTTTATCTCCCAGCATATTCCTCCCCTAACCCAGAGAGCAATTCCTTTTAACAAAGAATATAAAAGAGAATTTAAAAAGCCACACCACTAAACTGGCGAACACATCCGCAAAGAACAATACATGTAGAATTCTACATAGTGGAATAATACAAACCTTAACCTCTGCAAAGAAGGATCAGAAGTGTAATTTCCTTTCTTTTCTTGAAGGCCAAACTTGGTAATTATAATTATACAAACTATTCATGAACAGGGGATTTTCCATTTTATGACTTGTTCACTGCAACCCCCAGTTTCCTTCCCCCTCACTGCCCAGAGGCATCCCAAGTTGGCTCCACATGTTGGCATCATGTTTCTAGCTCTCTGTCTTTTCTTTCTGTTTTCTTTGCTGCTTCCACATCTGCTCAGTGGCAGCTGAGAAAACTCAGCTCTCGTCTCTCTACATTTGAAGATTTTTTTCCATCTTCGTGGCTTCAGCTATTAACTTTCTGGATGATCCTCAATCTCATAGCTCTAGGTCTGAGCTCCAGGCCTGCATCCATCACTGATAACTAGAAGTTTCTATTTGTTATCTTCTATTATTACTATTCAGTTTATCGAACATTTTTTGGTTCAGTTGTGAGATTTTCTTGACAAAGATACTTCAACAAATGAGGAAACTGAGTCAAGCAGGGTTAAATGTCTTGCCCAAGGGTCACCCAGCTAAGTAAGTGTCTGAGGCTAGATTTGAACCCACAAAGAGGAGTCTTCTAGACTCCAGGCCTGGCATTCTAGCCACTGTGCCACCTAGCTGCCTCACCTATTTTATATAAGGCACTATGTTAAAGATGCTGGTTACAAAGACAAGAAATAGGTCTCTCCTCACTGCAGCAGGTGGAATAGGGCTCCTGAAATTTAAAGGAATTTAAAAATGTAGAGTCTTGATTTGTTTCTCCTACCCATTTCAATTGCTTCACTTGCCTCTCCAAATGATTTAGTAACCTGTATCCCCCCCTAGGGAGGGGAAAAGCAAACACGTAAGACTTACATGTCCAATGGAGATTTATGAAATGATATTCTTATAGTCAGCTGGGAGTGGGAGTAAGATGATACAGGCTTATCAATCTTCATCCAGGTTGGGGAAATGGTGTAGCAGTTCCAAATATTGGGGTGAGATAGCAGCTCCCTTGATTGAGGTGCCAAAAAAAACCCACAACCCAAAAACAAATACAAAAGAGAGAAAAAAAGTGGGGGGGATAAAAAGACGAGCATAAAGTGTGCCTCGATCTGCATTCATACTTCATAGTTCTTTCTCTGGATGTAGATAGTATTCTCCATCGTGGGTCCTTTGGAGTTGTCTTTGCACATTGTGTTGCTGAGAAGAGCAAAGTCTGTCAGAGTTAGTCCTCACAGAATTCATATATCTGTGGTTGTGTATAATGTTCTCCTGGCTCTGCTCCGCTCACTCAGCGTTATGTTGTGTAGGTTTTTCCAGGTTGTTATGAAGTCCATATCCCCATTTCTTATAGCACAATATTATTCCATTACCTTCATATACCACAGCTTGTTCAGCCATTCCCCAATTGATGGTCATCCCTTTGATTTCCAATTCTTAGCTATCACAAAAAGAGCCGCTATAAATATTTTTGTAGATATGAGTCCTTTTCCCACTTGTGTGATCTCTTTGGGATACAACCCTAGAAGTGGTATTTCTGGGTCAAAGGGTATGAACATTTTTATAGCCCTTTGGGCATAGTTCCAAATTGCTCTCCAAAATGGCTGGATCAGTTCACAACTCCACCAGCAATGTAACAATGTTCCAATTTTCCCACATCCTCTCCAGCATTTATCATTTTCCTGTTTTGTTATTTTAGCCAGTCTGACAGGAGAGAGATGGTATCTAAGAGCTGTTTTAATTTGCATTTCTCTAATCAGTAGTGATTTCAAGCATTTTTTCATATGCCTATAGATATCTTTAATTTCTTGCTCTGAAAACTGTCTGTTCATATCCTTTGACCATTTCTCAACTGGGGAATGACTTGCATTCCTATATATTTGGTTCAGTACCCTGTATATTTTGGAAATGAGGCCTTTATCAGTGACACTAGTTGTAAAGATTTTCTCCCAATTTTCTGCCTCCCTCCTAATCTTTGTTGCATTGGCTTTTTTTGTACAAAAACATTTCAATTTAACATAATCAAAATTATCCATTCTGCATTTTGTAATGCTCTCTATCTCTTGTTGGGTCATGAATTCTTTTCCATAAATCTGATAAGTAAACTATTCCTTGCTCTCCCAAATTGCTTATAGTTTCAGCCTTTATTCCTAAATCATGAACCCATTTTGACTTTATTTTGGTATATGGTGTAAGATATTGGTCTATGCCCAGTTTCTGCCCTACCATTTTCCAATTTTCCCAGCAGTTTTTGTGAAAGAGTGAATGCTTAGCTTAGAAGCTGGCCTCTTTGGGTTTATCAAAGAGGAGATTGCTATAGTTGTTGACTTCTCCATCTTGTGTACCTATCCTATTCCACTGATCCACAACTCTGTTTCTTAGCCAGTACCAGGTAGTTTTGATGACTGCTGCTCTATAATACAGTTTAATATCTGGTATGGCTAGGCCACCTTCTCTAGCATTTCTTTTCATTAGTACCCTAGATATTCTAGACCTCTTGTTCTTCCAGATGAATTTTGTTATTATTTTTTATCCAGCTCTGTAAAATAATTTTTTGGTAATTCAATTGGTATGGCACTGAATAGATAGATTAATTTAGGTAAAATTGTCATTTTTATTATATTAGCTCAGCCTAACCATGAGCAACTGATATTATTCCATTTATTTAGATCTGACTTTATTCGCGTGGAAAGTGTTTCATAATTATGTTCATACAGGCCCTGGGTTTATCTTGGCAGATAAACTCCCAAATATTTTATAGTGTCTACA